>NC_135722.1:5933393-6542484 GCF_964656455.1 Halichoerus grypus | reverse complement strand
CTGCTCTGGGAGACACTAAGTAAAATTGCTTCTGTGCCAGTATGTGCTCTGCCTTGGGGACCGGGGAGGAGACAGCTGGGGGTGGGGTGGGGGGTTCCCAAAAAGTGTCTGGTCAGAGAGAACCAAGAAACAGAGGACCTCCCTGCACAGGCCCCCTCTCACAAAGCTACATATGGCCACAGATGGTTTGATAAGGCAGACCTTGATTACCAAAATGCTTAATTATGGGAGAGGAAGGCACTTGGAGGCTTTGGAGACAAGCCAAGGGAGGGGAGGCAAGGGAAGTAAGAGTCTGAAAGCTCCAGCAAGGGAAGTAAGAGTCTGAAAGTTCCCTTTCTAGAAGGGAAACACTTGAAAGAACAGGCTGAGGAGGCCTCTGGGGAGAATACCCCTTTAGAGTTCTGAGGTCTCCCCCAACTCCACCTGCTTCACATGGTCCCATGGCCTCCTGAATCCCATGCCATTTTCTGAAAACAGGGTTTCTGAGGACAGATACTGCTCTAAGTCTCCCCACACCCTGATTGGACACTTGAAAACTGAAAGATGAGGGCAGCTCCCCAACTCTCTCCAAGCACATCCTGCATTTTGTATGTGCTGGAGGGGAGGGCACTGATAATGTATTGGTAGGTGACTCCCCATGGGGTGTGGGACTTGGACTGCTGTTGCCCTTGGCAGATCAGACAGTTGGAATGGATGGTTTGGGTGCAGCCGGGTAGGTGCTGACTTGCCCGTTGGACGTGCTAATTGTGACCTCTGCTGGTAGCTTCTAGAAACGTTGATAGAATATGGAGCCAGCAACCTCCTGTGGGCCCTGGGCCCAGGTCACAGAGTTGCAACCACAGCACATCCCCCCCAGGAGTTTTGAAAAGGGAATGCTGTGCTCATACAAGAATTAATGAGAACAGAGTGATGGCTGGGACTATCTCCATGTTGAACAACCGGGACTGGTGAGGAACAAAGGCTTCTGGTGCTTGGCCCCTCACTGTGAGCGAGCAAGGCTTACATACCAGACAAACTGGCAGCAGCAGACTCGATCACAGCAATAACTGGAAAAATTGCTGCCACTCCTGGCCCTCAGGGGACAGCCTGGGACATCGCTAGCGCTTTGCCCCTCTGCGGCACCTACGCCTTCCGGAGGCACGGTGGAGTCTCTTGCGGTGTGTCCTCCACGCATCGAGCTGAAGCACCCTATGAGCTTGGGCTGCTGTCCTGACTTGCCATTATGTCGATGATACGGACCCTGGTTCCTACTGAGCAAATGTCCACCTTGCTTTGCATGCTCCTCAGATATGGGGAAGGGGAGATGGTTGGGCTTTGAGTGAAGGCAAAATCCAGGGTCCTGCAAGCCAGGTCACTTCCCTGGGTGACATCTGGGCAACTATTAAGGATAAATTGCTGGCCTGATACCTCCAACTACAAAGAAGCCCTATACCAATTTAGCTACTTTGTATGTTGAAGGCAGCAGACTCGACATTTAAGAATTTTACTAAAGCCTTTTAGTAAAGGGGCCGACAGACAAGAGACCACGCCTGAAGGGCCTGCGCAATAAGGAGCTTTGGAAGATCGGGAAGCTGGGAACCAAGCGCAGCCACTGAGCCCTGTCTCCTTCAGACCCCATGGAATTAGTCTCAGCTTTGGAAATTATATTCCACCGGGACTCAGGGCTTTGCATTCACAGTCTTCTTCCTGTTGCCGAGACATGTACTCTATAGAACCCCACACATATCCCCTTGGCTCGTAACAGATCCATGCACGCTGGCCAGATTTCAATGGCCACCGCCTGCAACTCTGCCTGAGGACTTTCCCTGGCACCGAAGCTGGTCTACCTACACACGGGCAGGCTGGAAGCTAACGCCCCCAGGAGCAGTCCCCCTCCAACAATGACAGGTGCATGTTGATGGGAAAATACCCTCGCTGCCTTGCCCCTCGGGGCTGTTGCTGAAGTGTTAGCCACTAGCTTCCCAGAGTCCTCTATGAAGGAAATTTCTGGTATGGTCAGCTGCACTTTCAGCCTGCTAGAGAAGTCAACCTGAACTGAAGTAACGGACACAACAGATGGGATACCCAACAGAAGGGATATGTCTTAGGCATGAAACAGGGAAATCACGGGGTGCCTGGGTGGCTCAGCCGGTTAAGCGTCTGCTTTCAGCTCAGGTTATGATCCCAGGGTCCTGGGGTCGAGCCTCGCAGGAGAGTCTGCTTCTCCCTCTTCCTCACCCTGCTCATGCTCTCCCTTGCTTGCTCTCTCAAATAAACAAACAAATAAAATCTTAAAAAAAAAAAAAGAAAGAAAGAAACAGGGAAATCAGAAGACTAGACTGAAAAAATCTTCTAAGAGGAAGGACTAAAGAAAATTACAAGAAAAGCAAAGAGATATGGAGGGTAGAAGTTAAGGTGCTAAAGTCTGAATAACAGGGATTCTAGAGAGGAATATAAACATGGAGGGAGAAAATATTTGAAGAAATGATGGAGATAAATTTCCTGGAGTAATACAAAATAAAGCACCTTGGGTAAAAAAAATGCCCAAAGAATGCCAAAAGGAGAAAAAGGAGGATGTGAGGGTGATCTGGCTGCTCTATCTGTCACCCCATTGATCGCCAGGGTTGAGTTGGCTGATCCGGATGGCTAGGCGTGTGTCCCCTTCATCCCTGACAGCTCCGTGTATGTCCCTCCTGAAGCTATGTGCTTGGTTGAATAGGATGACCTTCCCTTTAGAGGAAGACCGTTCTTCAGTCAAGGGTACATGAGTAGCTGCACTTCCCTGCTAGAACCTCCAAACAAGCTCTCAAGGTCCGTTTGTAGAACGTAGGGTTGTCAAGCTTCCAAGACCCCAGATACATCCAAATGAGGCACTGCATGTGGCAGTCTGCCTTTATTTAAAAAAAAAAAGAAGAAGAAGAAAGAAGGAAAAGAAAAAGGAAAAACTCACATCTACATACACCATCTAGAACTTTAAAAATATCAGAGATAACAGAGAGAGGAAAGAGCATATGACATACAAAGCAATGAGAATCAGACTGACATCAGATTTTTCAATAGCAATATTGAAAGCAAGAAGACAATGAAATAATGTTTTCAAGGTATTGAAGGAAAAGAATTTAGAATCTAGAAATTTATATCCATCCAAACTGTCAAATATGACAGATGGGGCCCATATACCAATCATTATAATAAGTTAAATGAACTGAATATATCAATTAGAAGAAAAAGAGTGATTCAGTTTTTAAGGATCCAAGATACATGTCCTAGAAACAGGTAAAGCCTGGGGCTGTGTACAGATTGAAAGTAAAAGAATGGAAGATAACTTCTCAGGCAAAAATAAAAGTACTAAGCAGAAGAAATCTAGGTTTACCATCAGATAAACTAAGATAGAAAGCGTCTGTAGGGATGGAAAGCGTCACTCCATAAGGAAGAGTTTGATTCACAAAAACAGCAATTTTAAATATGTTGTCCTTAGTAACATAAACTCAAAATATATTAAGCAGAAACCGAGAGACTACAAGAAGAAATCATTAAATACACCTCAGGTCCACTGCTGGTGAATGTGAATTGATGTAGCCACTTTGGAAAACATTTGGTGGCATCACCTAAAATTCTGACTGAGAAATTCCATCCCTAAGAACTGTCCCAAGAAGAACTTTCACACCCGAACAGGCACATCCACAAGAATGTTTACAAGGGGGAAAAAAAATAGAACCCAAGGGCCATCAGCAGAAGAGCGAATGGATAAATTGTGATACAGTCCTCCAAGGAAATATTATTGACAGTCAAAACAAATGAACTACAGCAACGTACAGCAATTAGGAGAATCAAAGTAATGTAATATTAAATGAAATGTCAGCCCCCAAATAGGACATTCAGCATGTTATCCTTTTCATGTGATTTAAAAAAAAAACTTTTAAAAAACACATGTAGATACAAGAACACCACATGGAAAGGAGACCAGGGCATCTGGAGTTCAAGTTGGTTGCCTTGGGTGGGGGAACGAAAGTGGGATGGGCAGCGTTTAGGATGGGAGGGTGGAGGCAAATGGTTGCTTGGGTTATTGTATAGTCCTAGCCTTTGTTTTGTAGTGGTAGGTTTGAAGGTGCTTACATTATTAAAAATAACCAACTAAATATTTAAATATAACAATTTATGGACCAAAAATGGAATCATAATGGAAATTAGAAAACACTCAAAACTAAACTATAATTAAAACACTAGATACTTCATACCTATCAGGATAACTACTATTAAAAAAAAGAACCTAATGTGTTGGTGAAAATATGGAGGAATTGGAACCCTTGTGTGCTGTTAGCGGGAATGTAAAATGGTGCTGACACTATAGAAAACAGTATGGCGGTGGTTCCTTAAAAAATTAAAAATAGATTTACCATACCATCCAGCAATTCTACTTTTGGATGTATCTCCAAAAGAATTGAAAGCAGGGTCTCAAAGAGATATTTATATATCCATGTTCATAGCAGCATTATTCACAATAGCTAAAGAGTAGAAGGAATCCAAGAGTCCAACGATGGATGAATGGATAAGCAAAATGTTGTCTATACATAAAATGGGACATGGTTCAGCCTTAAAAAGGAAGGAAACTCTAGCATGTGCTACAACATGGATGAACCTTAAAGACATTATGCTAAGTGAAATAAGCCAGTCACAAAAGGAGATTGTTTGCACAAAAATGTGAATGTATTTAACACTAAATACACTAAAAAATGGTTACGGTGGGAAATCTTGTTTGTTTTTTTTTAAAGCTTGATTCATTTCTTTTTTTTTTTTTAAGATTTTATTTATTTATTTGACAGAGAGAGACACAGCGAGAGAGGGAACACAAGCAGGGGGAGTGGGAGAGGGAGAAGCAGGCTTCCTGCTGAGCAGGGAGCCTGATGCGAGACTCAATTAAAACAAAAAAAAACAAACAACTAAATACAAATACATATAGAGCTGCATCAAAGGACATTTGGCCTTAAAGGGTAAGACTGTCCCACAAAGGAAAAATAGTACCTTCATAGAAAAATGATCTAGGGGACGCCTGAGTGGCTCAGTCGGTTAAGCGTCTGCCTTCAGCTCAGGTCATGATCCCAGGGTCCTGGGATCGAGTCCCGCATCGGGCTCCTTGCTCAACAGGACCCTGCTTCTCCCTCTGCCCGCCCCTCCCCCTGCTTGTGCTTGCTCTGTCTCTCTCTCTGACAAATAAATAAATAAATAAATAAATAAATAAATAAAATCTTAAAAAAAAAAGGAAAAAGAAAAGTGATCTAGAACCATCTTTAACCAGGTGATCAAAATTAGCATCACCAATAATTGGACATTCTGCATCATGTGCTTTATGATATGCAGATAAGTACACATCTGTTCTAGGATATTTTTGCAAAAATTGTTTAACCCTAATACCCTAATCTAAGTATGCAAAAACAATCACACAAATCCAAATGGAGGACATTTTTATAAGATAACTGGCCTGAGCTTGTCAAAAAAGCCCATTTAATGGGGAAAAAAAAACCACCCACAAAACCATTAAGGCTTCTGTTCTAAATTAAAAGAGATTAAAGAGACATAACTCCACGTACAAACCATGCGTGTTGTGTGTAAAGAGAAACAGAAGGTGGCAAATGTGACAAAGTGGTGGCTCCACCAAAGGGCACACAATTCTTTCACCTTTTCTTCAGGCTGGGGCGGGCAGGAAGTAAAGCTGAAGCACCCAACCTCAAGGGTTAGAATAAGAGCCACAGAATAAACCTAAGTGAGCGTGAGGAAAGGGGAAAGAACAGAAATCCATGACATAGAAACAAGCTAACAGTGAGGAAGAATGACAGCAAAGAGCTGGCGCTCTGAAGACTAATAAAGAAATATCTACCAAGACTGACAGGACTCAAAGAAGGAGAAAGCGTAATAATATTAGATATAAAAAGGGACATAAGGGAGATAGTCAAGATTACAAACAAGGCAATTCTGCAAATAACTCTGTGTGATAAACTTAAAACCACAGATAAAATGAGGAAATAGGAAAATACTTTTCCTTGGAAGTATCACTGACTCAAGAACAGAAACCTGAACAATCTATTATCAACAAAAATCTAGAGTTAAAAATCTTCCCACCCGGGGTGCCTGGGTGGCTCAGTCGGTTGAGCGTCTGACTCTTGATTTCAGCTCAGGTCATGATCTCAGGGTCAGGAGATTGAGCCCCGAGTCAGCTCTGAGCTGAGTGTGGAGCCTGCTTAGGATTCTCTCTCTCCCTCTGTCCCTTCCCTGTACATGCTCCCTCGCTCTTAAAAAAAAAAGTATAAAAAATCTTCCCACCCACCCTAAAAATGCCAAGCAAGTTGGTTTTACAGCAAGTTTTACCAAAAATTTTAGAAATGCAAAATTCCAGTCTGGTACAAACACTTGTAATGAAAATAGAGAACACCCTCTAACTCATTTTAAAAGGTTGGCATAACCTTGATATAAAAAGACAAGGGCAGCACGGGAAAGAAAAAACTTAAACCACCTCACTTATGAGTCTGAATGCCAAAATGCTCCCAAGTATCAGACAATCAAATCCAGCAATATGTTGAAAAATAGATCATGACTGTTTTATTCCAGGAATGCAAGGGTTTTACAGTGAGAAACGGTCAAGGTCTCTTACCACGTTTACAGGTTCAAGGAGAAAAAACACGGGGCTGGCTCAGACTGCCGTGTGTGCTCCTTGGCACATGTATACGGGCGGCTGGGTGATGAGGGAGGAGGTGGGTGGGGAAGCTCGGGTGGAAACAACCTGCTGTAGGGTTGGTGTTACACATGCAGAGGCCGAAGGGCCACAAGTCCAAAACCTAACTGCAGGAGGTATCAGTACTCTTAGGCGACCAGTCATCCAGACTGGCCACGATATGGACGAAAAGAGGCTCTTAGAACACTCAGCTCACTTGGGGAGATCTATTCACTCATGGTTGGAATCCGCCACTAAGTTGGGAGGAGAGAAGTGGAATTCAGCTTCAGAGAATGGCCAACAGGAGGGCTCTGCAGAACACAAGGACTCTACTTCCACCAGGATTCTAAGCTACAACCCACAGGAGCTAAATGGCTTATAAGAGATGGAGAAGTGGAGATGAAAAGGTTTTAGGGGGGGAAATAGGGGATATTAGGTAAATCACACAATCACTGAGGGCTAGAGAAAAAAACTAAGGCCAGGCTTACAGATATAATGCCAAAAAAAAAAAAAAAAAATTCACACAGATCCACATGACTAAGTGGGTAACAGTCAAAGGAGTACTTAGAGGAAAATTTATAGCCATAAATACGTTCGAAAACAAGACTGAAATGAAGTATGCAGCTCAATAAGGTAGAAATGAGCAAATAAACCCAAAGAAACAGAAGGAAACGGCCAATAATGCAGGCAGACATCTTGCAAAGTTAGTCAAAGAAAATAAAATCCACAGAATACTGGACAAATGTTTTTTGGTTTTATCTGCTCTCACCTTGTCTGCTTATTCTGGTAAAAGAACCACTCTCTTCCCTGGGAAGCATGTGTTGTACGTACGGATCAGGCTTGGCTCATCTTGCCTCTTACCCCATCCTCCCTATTCAGCCCTGGCCACAGCACTTGCTCGGGAGAGGGCCGGTGACCCAAGACGACCAAATGGTCTTCCGTGAAATACACAGATGCTTACGAAGGAACTCTTTGTCCATTAGGACTGAGTGTAAAGTGGAGCTTCCTGAAGAAAACGATGGTAGGGAGACAGAGATTGGTCCACCTAGCAAAGTGGAGATAATCCAAGAAACAAATGAGAGGGAGTCCTGATGAAATCATGCTGGCTCTGGATCAGCTCTGCCTAGAGGTGTTCTCTTAGATTTTGGTCAATGAGCCCTAGTTTGCTTCTGTTATTTGGGAGTTAAATTTTGACACTTACAGGTAAGAAAGTCCCAAGTAATACAAATACTATGCATTACCCTTTTGCCTGAAAAAGCTTAAACACACATGAACTATGATTAAAAAAATATAAAGTGCCAAATGGACTTAAGGATAGGGAACCTGAATAGACAAAAGGCCACAGAATTAAAAGGCAGGCAAATATCTACCCCTTAAAAAGGAACCAAACACAGATGTTTTTATAAATAAAGTCTACCAAACTTTGAAGCAACAAGTAACTCCTGTTCTACAAATTATTCAAGAACAAAGAAAAAGATTAAATGTTTCCAAGTCCGTTCTACAAGGCTAGCATAAGGCTGTTACCAAATTGGGAAAGGGAGATCATTAAAATAAGAAATGAAATTGTCCCAGAAGTAAATATAAAAATCCTAAAGAAATAAACAAACTCTAAAACTAAGTGGGGCTTATATGAGATTGCAGGGATGGCTCAATACAAGGAAGCCTGTCTGTGGAAAGCAGCACAATAATAAAAGGAAGTCTTTTGGTTCTCTCAACAGGCGGCGAAATCCCTCACTTTTGGTTATCTCAATAGGCAGCGAGATCCATCACTATAAATAAAGGAGAAAAGCCTTCAGTAAGCTAGGAACAGAAGGAAACATTTTTAGCCTAATGAAGGTTATCTACCAGACACCTAAAGCAAGAATTGTGTTACATGACTCAGGAGAACAGTTCCCACAGGGAGGAAAATGAGGGTGCCACCCAACATTATACTGGAGGCCCTGGCCTCCATGACCCCTAAAAAGAAACAAGTATAGAGGATAAAGCTACCGCCAGTAGGACATGATTGCACTGCCCAGAGAGCCAAGAGAATCAACTGAAAAACTATTAGCACAAAAGAATTCCATTAGAGGGCGCCTGGGTGGCTCAGTCAGTTAAGTGTCTGCCTTTGGCTCAGATCATGATCCCAGGGTCCTGGGATCGGGCCCCACATCAGGCTCCCTGCCCAGCGAGGAGTCTGCTTCTCCCTTTCCCTCTGCCCCTCCTCCTGCTTGTGCTCTCTCGCTCTGTCAAATAAATAAACAGAATCTTAAAAAAATTTTTTTGATTAGATCAACTAGGGGAACAAAGACAGCTTTCCTAAATGCCAGTTGATAGTCAGAGATGTAATTTCAAAATATCCCATTCGTAACAACAAATAACTAAAATTCCTAGTACTAAATTGAACCAGAAATGTGAAAGACCCATATGAAGACAACCTTACAAAAGCACATACACACACCATTTCTGGATAGGAAAATTCAAAACTGTTAAGATAGCATTTTTCTCCACATCAAGCTATGAGATTGAAAACCCTGCCAATGAAAATCTCAACAGGATTTTTAAATGGAAATCGACAAGTTCCTTCTAGAGTTCTTACGTAAGAAAAAATATGAAATTTTCAAGGAACAGTGGGGCAGGGTGAGAGAGCTATGAGATTACCAGTCATGCCATAAAATATGGTATGTGCACATACATCAACGGAACAGATGAGAAACTGCAAAAAGAGACCCATATGTATGCAGGAATTTAGTTTATTTTAAAGTTTAAATCTGTAAAGAATGACCCATTCAGTAGATGATATAGAGACAAATGACTACCCCTTTAGAAAAAAAAAGTTGCCTCCCATAAAAAATAAATTTCAGACAAGTTATACACACACATACGTATCCTTAACTCATCTGAAGTTTATTTTTTGTATATATACACATACGCACAAATATACAGACATGTATATTTTTAAAGCTATACTAAGCTAATATAAAGGAAAGTGAACAAGGAGCAGAAAAATGCAGTGGTAGCTGGAGAGGATGTGCGATTCGCGACAGGTCTTTCAGACCGTGTTTCAGATGGGGGATTCCATAGCACCTTTGATGCTAACATACCCAGTACAGAGGATGGCAAAAAACAAAACTCACATAAACTCCTTACTCAAGAGGACAGACAAGCTCCAAAGCACAAGAGAAAAGGTTTAAGTCCCACTGGATTACATGGGGAAGTTAAAGACAAGACAATCTGTAAGCACATTTGTAGGGTTGGTAACGAGGAGGTGAGAGTTCCCTCCAATGGCTATCATTTCTTAATGAAGTATGTGGTGAACACCTAACAGGGGAAGGGGGAAATTGATAGACAACATACAAGTTTTGAAATACGACATCCCAGAGATCTGCTAGGCAGTGCTGTGTGTCCACCTGAGGTTTGTAAATATGAATTTAAGGTGAGTTAGGCTGGTTGTTTTCTCTAGCAGTTACTTGAGCACAGGCACAGAAGTGAATGGCTGGGTTGCCCAAGGTTAGGTCTTACTAGATAAACACAGGTGAGGGAAACAAGGTTGAGTGGAGGGTGTGGACGGAATCGATGTTGCACAAGGAGGGAAGTGAAGATAGGACAATAATGGGAAGAATGTGTGTGGGGAGGGGCTGTGGATGAAGATACAGAGGAGGTAGTTGAGCAAATAAGCAACAAAGCCAGGAGGTGGTGATTGTACAGATATTTGAATTCAAGAGGGGCTGCAATTCCTATCAATGGCAGGGGTGCAGCGAGTGACCGAGGTAGGCAGCAGGCCTGGAATGGAAGACAAGGAACTAGGGGGTCACAGTGTTGAACAGAACCACCCATGGGATGGAGAAAATGGCAGCAGAAGCAGGGGTGGAAGACTCTAAGCCAGGAGATAAGCTGTTCAATGTCTGAACAGTGGTTAGAAGATCAATGCCAACAATGAAGGCGTATATAACCAGAAATAAAAGCTTCAAAGGATGACGTGGTTTGCAGGAGAGCTGAGGAGTAATGGTCTGATTAGCCACAAGAGGCCACCAAGCAGAAGATGTACACAGCAGCATGGAGGTGGGCACTCCTGCAGTCACGGTGACTAGAAAGCCAGAAAAAGCAGCTTACGAGGCACGATGAAATTCGTCCTGAGTGTCTCTTAGAGGCAGGGCGCACTAGGTCCTAGAGCTGTGTTCCTGAACGCCTGAGTCAGCATTAATCGCAAGCTGGCAATACAGAGGGATTGCTCCCAGTTATTATTAAATACGTGCAAGAAGGCACAGCACAGGGCCTGGTGCTTACTGAGTGCCCAGTGAGAGAGAGAATCTAGGAAAGGTTCCAGCCATTCCCATTTCCTGCTCGTTTAGGACTTGCACCTGAGGGACCCACCAAGAAGCAGTTTTTAACTTCACCACAAGACCCTCCTCCCTCCAGAGAGCCACTCAGACACCAGCACAAGTCATCACCCACCAGGGGTTTAATTCTCCTTGAGAAGAAGGTCAGTTCAGAGAGGGGCCCTGGCTTGTCCCCCATCCTGGGGGGAAGATCTGCAGAGCACCCCGAGAATGTCCAAGCTCAGAGGAGCCAAGAACTAGTCTCTGAGCAAGAGAAGTGGGTCCAGGGACTCAGGCTGCCTCCTCCTCTTCGCTCTCCTCCTCGCTCTCGTGATACTGTCTGCGGTTGGTGTTAACAAAGAGGTCAGAATCATCTTCAGAGCTGGACTCTTCTCCTGATGACTGTGGCTCCGCTGGGAGTTCTGGCTGAGTCTGTCTGCACGGGGGAAAAGGGACAGGGTTAATCCAATGCCCTCTGGGAAAACTAGATCTGCAATCAAGGAGCCCCACAAAAAGGAGGACCACATGGCCAAGAAAAACTATCTAAAGACTACCTCACACCCCACCTCAAAAGTTTGCTAAAACCACTGGTTTTAATAATAAGGATTCTACAACCACCAACTAACACTAAGTGGACTCACACCACATACCAAGTATTATACTAAGCAATTTTACAAACATTAACTCCTTTAATCCTCACAAAGCTCCCACTTTATAGATGAGGAAATCCAGGCTTAAGAGATCAAGTAACCTGCTTAAAATCATGCATTTACAAGTGGCAATGCCATGATCTTAACCCAGGACATCTGACCTTCAAGCCGTACTCATAACCACATATTTAGGAGCGCCCACCAGGGACACTACATAGGAAGAAAGAATGTTTCTATTTCCCCCTCAAGGCACCGAGGCCTGAACCCGTATTTTTTTGTCGTAAGGCTTCTCACCTATTCCTGTTGTTGTTGTGTTTCTCGGCCACTTCTGAGAAGGCCTCAGGCCTGTGCCAAGAGAAGAGCCAGGGTCAGAAGGGACGGAAAACTCGATCAGCAAAAAAGCTGTTCTGAGCTATCCCTGCCTGGGATGCCATGATCTTCCCTCCTCCAATCTCACAGCTAGGAAGTCAGTCTCCCCAGAAATGAGGCAGCCAATGACCAAGGGGACTACCCTACCAGAGCCCTTCCTTCTGCAGAGAGCGCACATGGTCTTTGCAGAGCACAAAGGAGATCTCGGCCTTCACTTTTTCTCCCTCTTCAATGGGGTCAACAATGAGGAAGTCCCCTGCAGGTAAGAGAGAACAAAAAACACAGTAGATCCTGCTTGTAGTGGGGAAAGCCAAGCTCACAGGAAATAGCTATCTCCTAGAGGGCTGCCTCTCTCACCTCTCTTGATCCAGATGTTCTTACGGTATTTGGAGGGCATGCTCACCAAGAAGCGCTGCCCTTGGGCTGTCTCCACTTCATGCAGATTGTTCCCTGGGGTCCTGAGTACCTGGTCCAAGAGAGACCAAGAACTAGTCAGCCTCATCAGTCAGCTCAAATATCCAGTAAGCTGTGCTGCACCCTACCCCCATCCTAGGGGCCCAAGGGGAGTAGAAGAATGGGGAGGCAGAGCAGCTTGTGCCCAATGCCACTCACCCTCACGATTTGCTGCTGGTCAGAGGGCACCATGTGCTCCCCCAGCACCTCCTTCACCACATGCTTCCTCTTGGTGGCCTGAGACATGCTGGGTCCTGTCCCAGGGGGGTGAGGGATGCAGAGACTGTCAGCTCCTCCTCCTGAGTTTCTTGGATGGCCAGTTCAGAACCTGGGACTGTTCTGAAGATGGAGAGAGACCTTTTACTGAGGAGTGACTGTTTCCTGGTTAAGAACGTGAGCTCCAAAACCTAATTACTAGGATTCAAATCCTACCTTGGCTATTTACTAGCTGTTCAACTTCTCTAGCTTCAGAGCCAAATAGTAGCTAACTCCTATCACTGTTAGTAGAATAAAATAATGCAAACTAAGCATTGTGTACAGTGTATATACATAAAGTACAGTGTATGGCACCTAAAAACAACTCATGTTAGGGGCGCCTGGGTGGCTCAGTCGGTTAAGCCTCTACCTTTGGCTCAGGTCATGATTCCAGGGTGCGCTCCCTGCTCAGTGGGGAGTCTGCTTCTCCTTCTCCCTCTGCCCCTCCACTTGCTTGTGCTCTCTCTCTAATAAATAAAATCTTAAAAAAAAAAAAAACCCGGGCGCCTGGGTGGCTCAGTTGGTTAAGCGACTGCCTTCGGCTCAGGTCATGGTCCTGGAGTCCCGGGATCGAGTCCCACATCAGGCTCCCTGCTCGGCGGGGAGTCTGCTTCTCCCTCTGACCCTCCTCCCTCTCATGCTCTCTGTCTCTTGTTCTCTCTCTCTCAAATAAATAAATAAAATCTTTAAAAAAAAAAAAAAAAAACCCTCATGTTATACGTAGTGGCATAATCACAGAAACTAAATACATGTTCTACAGAAGTCATGCGGGCAATCTCTGGGGAAGGAATGCCTGATAAACTGTATCTTCCTCAACACGTTTGGACATTCTACGTGTAGCACAGCCACACTCCACAGATGCTCAGTTGTTTGTTTTTAAACACACTACAGTCAGCAGCCAGTTAGGAGACGCAGAGCGATGGTCCAAGCCAGGAACGAGTTAATAACACATCGGGTAAGCCGGCCTGGTCGGCTGTATCGGCTAGATTTCTGACGTGGGTACTGAGAGGACAAGGACTGGTACCACCGAGGCTGATGGTTTCCAAAAGCAAACTCCGAAGTGTCACCTCTAGCTGCCGTCCCCTGCCCTCCTGCCTCCCTATGCCGGAGCAAAGAAAGACGCTCAGAGACCCACACTTACTCTCTGGCCCCCGTCTCCCACGGGCGCTGCCCGAACGACCTCGTTCTCCAGGTTGGACGCTGAGAGCGGCTCGCCCACGACTCACTCCGCAGCTGAGTCAACGAGGGCACAGAAAAGGGGCCTGCCGGCGGTCAGGACGCTGGCGTGGACATAGACTCAAGTCCCCTGCGCCTCCGACTCCTACCCGACTCCTCCAGGCCCGTGGCAACGAGGACGACGCGAGCCCTCCCGAGTCGGACCCTTCCGAGCACCGTACTTCCGGCGCTATCTCGGAAGCCTATCGGCCACCTTCCCCTGCCTTGTCCGTCCCTCTAACTCTTCCCCTCGCCGGGTCGGCCAAGGCTAAGTTCTTGAGTTCCCGATGCCGCGTAGCGCGGAATGGAGTTTTCTCGAAGGCCTCAGCTCCCTGAGACCGGACATGCTGCCCGAGAAGCGAGACCATAGAAGGCAGCCGGGCTTCCCGCGGGACAGCCCGAAAGCGGTGCCTACTAAGGACTCTGTTGAGGTCGAGAGTGCCTCATCTCTATGGCTCTATGCGGCTAGAAGTGCCCAATTCGGAATTTTTTAAAAGGAGGCTCTTGAGGCGACCCGGAAGCGGAAGTGGAAGAAAGTTCTAGTGGGTTGAGGTATCGGTGGGAGCAGCCGGGTGGCGGGAGGAGCCGTTACAGGAGCCGGAGGTGCCGGTGAGCGCTCGCCGCGGAGCAGGGCCCGAGCTGGAGGCGGGAGGGGGTGCGGGGAGGAGGGCAAGAAAGGGGCCTTGGCGCCGTAGCGGGCCAGACGATGCGCCCTCAGAGAGGGCCCGGGCCGCTGTGCGGGGAGAGGGCGGGGCGCGGCGCGGCGGCGCGTGGAGGGGGCGGGGCCCGGCGCGGTGGGCGGGTCCTGTGGGCGGGGCGGGGCGGGGCGGGACTCCAAGCGGGGACTCCGAGGGGCTGAAGGAGCAGGTGTGCGCGCTCCGGCCCGCGCGCTCTCGCTCTGTGAGCGGTGCGTGCGGGCGAGCGGGGCCGAGAGACCTTTCGTTTGCCTTTCAGGCGGTGGAGCCGCTCCAGGCGGGTTCAGGGCCTTCTTAGTCCCCCAAGGTCACAGAGGGAGTGACAGCTTCAGGGAGGGCCCCGGCTACCGACTCTGGGAAATCTTCCCACTACCCCGCCTGCGCCACCTGTGCGGGCAGGCTGGTTGTTCCTCTGGGGCAGCACGAAAACCCAGTTCCCGCAGAGAGCCGTTCTTGTGCGTAGCAGGGAAAAGGCTCTTCTTGGACCTCAGTTCTCACATCCGTGAACTGAGGAGAGTTGAGTTAGCAGCCCTCATGGCTGGTTTCGCTTTCTCTTAACAACATTGCACTGGGCCCTTGGGGTTCCCGGTTTTCAGCCCTAACTCCCTTTTCTTGGGATTCCCAGATTAAGCTGATCAAGATGACAACCTCCCAAAAGCACCGGGACTTCGTGGCAGAGCCCATGGGGGAAAAGCCAGTGGGGAGCCTGGCCGGGATTGGTGAAGTCTTGGGCAAGAAGCTGGAGGAAAGGGGCTTTGACAAGGTGTGGGGTGGCTGCATGCACCTGGGCAGGGCTGGGGGTGGCGGACTACCATATTTCCTGGCACTTTGGGGTTGAGGAAAGCGAGAGTAGCTGTTGGGGGTGGCCAGTGGCGTGTGATCTGAAGAGACAGCCCCAGCCTGCCCTACTTCCTAGGCTCATGTGCTTTGAATGCCATAAAAGTGGCCTCCCTGTTCTTTCTCGGTCCCACAGAGCAATTAGCAGCATGCCCTTTACTTTGCCTGTTTTGCAGGCCTATGTGGTCCTTGGCCAGTTTCTGGTGCTAAAGAAAGACGAAGATCTCTTCCGGGAATGGCTGAAGGACACATGTGGTGCCAACGCCAAGCAGTCCCGGGACTGCTTCGGGTGCCTTCGAGAGTGGTGCGACGCCTTCTTGTGAGGCTCTCTCGGGGAGCCCCCAGTCCCTAGCCCCAGCATTGAGTCTCCAGAGTTTGCAGCCGCATGGGGACTCCTCCCTTGTCCTCTACAAAGGAAGAGATTGCTGTTGTTGTACTCACTTCTGATGTACTTCAAGGTCTTTTGGGAGTTCTCTCCCCTCACCATTTCAACTTTTTTGAAATTCTCGCTCTTGCATGCATCTCCCTTCTTCCCCTCCCAGTTTTGTGTCAACAATTATCAGCTTTTCCGAGTGGATTCCTGGGCCTTCCTTCACCTCCTGCCCCCACTGGTCTGTTTTATGCTATTTGGCTCCTTTTTTGGCAGAATAGTCACTGTCCTTGTAAAGTTTTTTAAATCAATAAAGTCAGTGGCTTTCATGACTGGGCTTCATGTGTTGAAAAGCAGGTGGGCTGGGACTTCCCCAGGGACTGACCAGGTCTGCCACACTCCATATCAGTGCAGATCGAAACTGGCAGCTTCCTTCCCACTCTGGAGGGCAGCCACCCTAGCCACATGGGCCTCAGGCAGGTGCCTTGGAGTGTCTCTTAGTAATCTGGCAAGAGCGTGGGTTGATCCCTTCCTGGGATCTGGGTGGGCTGTGATGTTCCAGATGTCAGCCGAGTCAACAGCTGGGCTAGGCAGCACCTGGTGGAAAAGTCAGTGGGAGTCGGATACCAGGAAGAGGGTGGATCAAATGTGGGTTAGAGTTCACCTGCCAAATGTCATGTGCTCACCTGGCCTCTGGGAGGAGTGGGCAGGGCTCTGGTTGTCTGCCTGGCGCTCTCTTAGGCAGAAAGAGCATGGACATCACAGCTAGGGGGGCTTGAGTGAGCTACAGTTTTGTTGGGTACGTTTTTGTCCTGGTCTTTGTTGAACACTCAGTATGAACCAGGCTCATGGCTAAGATCTTTGTAAACGTTTTTTTCTCCCACAGTAATAAGTAATTGTTTTTTCTCTTTTACAGGTGAGGAAACCAGAGGCTCAGAAAGACTAATTTGACTGGATTTACTGCTAGGAAGGAGCCAGGTTGGTTCTCAAAATGTAACTCAAAACCCATGTAGCTGAGGGCCCTCTGTTCCCTGGTCATGTCACTTGGTCTCTCCGAGCCTCTGTTTCCCCACTTGGAAAATGAGGTAAGATCAGATGAAATGCTAGCTGTGTAGCACCCAGTCCTGCTTGGATTTCATTCCTTCCACGGAGCATCGTTGAGGAACTACTTGCTTACAGGATTTTCCTCAGAGGGTTTACAGTCCGGCGAGGAGGGAATGACAGATATTAAAGGCAAAAATTGGGAAACCGTGAGGAGTTTCTTGTTATCTCAGAGTAGGGAAAATTTGATAAATAAATTCCATTAATAGAAATTTTGTTTGTCTAAAGAAACCAGGAAGAGGGTGGCGACGCTAACCTAGGGTGGGAAAGGATATTGGCAGTACACATAAGCAACCCGGGACTGCATCCAGAGAAGGTACCTCTGATGAAGACGAAGCAGACAACACAGTAGAGAGAGTAAAAGACCCGTAAGGTGGTCACAAGAGGAATACCCAGATGGTGAATAAGCTCTCGAAATGGTGGTCGGTCACAGCGGTAATCGGAAATGCAAATGAGATGGCATTGTACACGCACCGGCAAAAATTCTAAAGTCAAACAATACTAAGTGCTGATAAGGGAATGGAGCAACAGGTTCTGACATCTAGCTGGTGGGAGTGTAAATTGGCCTGAACCCTTGGGGAAACAGTTGGGCGTTTTCTAGTAAAGTTGAAGATAAGACCCGTCCCATGACCTGGTGGTTCCACTCCCAGGCCTGTTTCTAAGGATGCCCATACACCTGCACCTGAATGCGTGTTCACCGCGGCTTTATTTATAACAGCCCCCAAGGCTGTCCATCCCAGTGAAAACGAACAAATGACAGGTGAATTTCAGTGCTGAGCAAACAAAACAAAACGTCAAATAGTGTGATTCCATTCACGTAAAGTTGACAAGTGGATTCTTGCTCAGTAATCTCTGTTGGTGGTAAAACTAGAAAAAGCAGGGAAATGCTTATTGCAAAAACTAATAGAAAGAAGTGTGATGACTTTTGTGGGAAGGAGGCAGGTGTGAGGAGTAGGGGGCTTGGGGGCGGGGGTGGCAGTTTCCATGTCTTGACCTGTGTGGTGGTAATAACGGGCATTGACTAAGTATCTAGTAACTAAACAGATAGGTTCTGTGTGCTTTTCTGAATATTAGCTACATCTCCGAATAGTAGAAGGATAAAAAGGAAACCCAAAGTAAAGCCCCAGGAATAGAGCAATTATGTGATTAGTTGGAGATCATGATGGTTATAGTACGAATGAGGGTTCAGTGCAGGGCCAGGTCTGGAAGGTGAGCAGCCGCCCCGGAAGGGTACCAGGTGGCCAGAGCAGGGCCCAGCTTGTGTTACAGACCACTTCCTGGGAGGGCGCCGGCCCGACTCCCAGACTGAGCTGGTAATTCAGACTGTCCCTAGAGTTTCAGTCTGTTTCTGATGCTTTCCTGGATGGGTCCAGGGTCACCTCAGAGTCCCCTCAGCCTTGACCCTTTGTGTTGTGATGCTGTCACGTGGGCCTGGGCTGCTTAGGCAGGAGCTTGGCGGGCCGTGGCCTTCCCCTACCTCAGTCCTGATACTGCCAGACTGTTGCTGATACTCTTTAGGTAATGGAGACTCCCTGCTCCACGACACCCTTCCTGTGGCTCCTGCCTGTGCTGGGTGTCAGGTTTTGCCTCTCGTGGCTCTGGCACTGGGATCCACCCAGCACAAGACTGTGGGATGCGCTGCCTGTTTCTTCCTCCCTGTGGGGTCTTCCCTGTGTCGCCCACAGGCCGAAGGAGCTGGAGTCTGCTTTCTCATCTCGCTTGGGGCTCAAGCAGTGTCTGTGACACGTTAGTAGGTTGAAACGCTTTATCTGGGCCCTTTATTGCATCCCACACAAGTTCCTGGTTCACTCCTAGAACAGCAGGAGACAAAGGGCATCTAGAATGTACCATGTGACAGTGTGGCTTCAGAGATCCAGCCCCAACTTAGCCTGCAGGACAAAGGGACCAAGGCCCAGAATGTTGGAGAAAGCAGACCCAAGTGGGGACTCGTGGGAGGTTATTTAAATGTCAGCCCAAGGGGCGCCTGGGTGGCGCAGTGGGTTAAGCATCTGACTCTTGGCTTTAGCTCAGGTTGTGATCTCGGGGTCATGAGATTGAGCCTCGTGAGATCGAGCCCCACATCGCTCCCCATGTCACACCCTGCACTTCGTACAGAGCCTGCTTAAGACTGTTTCTCCCTCTCTCTCTGCCCCATCCCCAAAAATAAATAAATCTTAAAAAAAAAAAAAAAGTCAGCCTTCAAACTGCTCAACAGGCTGTGCCTGGCCAGGGGACGTGGAAGTCAGCAAATACTGACCAGTGTTCCTTCCTTGCTGTACCCAGCCAGAACTTGACCCCCTCAGCCAGTCTAATCATGAGTGCTTGGATCGGGCCCAGAGCTTGGAGTGAACCCAACTCCCGTGCTCTGGGGTCCTGAAGGGATCCCGCTGACCCTGGAAGAAAGTAAGGAGAAACTACGGGACGGACCCAAGCTCAAGACACACCTTCCCACTCTGCCCCAGTAGCAGACCCGATGGTGTGAAAGGCTGAGAGTCTGTGCTCGTGACTACCAACCTCCTTCCTTGTTGCCCCCCTCCCTGCAGGGACCCAGGGCTCTTCCTACTGTCACTCCTGGCCTTGGCTGATAATAGCCTGAAGGAGCCAGCCAGACCTGGTTCTGATCTCAGTTCCTCCTTGACTTGCTGTGTAACCCGGAGCCATTTGCTCACTGTTCTGAGCCTCATCTCCTCTGCCACCTGGTGCAGGTTTGTAAAGATTCAAGCAGCTAATGAACTAAAGCCCCTGGCACTTAGGAGCGCTCCTCCACAGATGGGATTTTTTTTTTTTTTTAAAGATTTTATTTATTTATTTGACAGAGAGAGACACAGAGAGAGAGGGAACACAAGCAGGGGGAGTGGGAGAGGGAGAAGCAGGCTTCCCACCGAGCAGGGAGCCCGATGTGGGACTTGATCCCAGGACCCTGAGATCATGACCTGAGCCAAAGGCAGACGCTTAACGGCTGAGCCACCCAGGTGCCCCCACAGATGGGATTTTTAATCACGGTTGGATCGTTGGATCGCAGCTTTCCTTGCCTTAACGTCTCCTTCCTGGGATGTGGTTAGGGAAAGGGGAGCAGAGCCCTGGGGGAGGGAATATCCGTGGCCCAGCTGAAAGTTTTGGAGAAGAGGGTTCTGTGGGCAGCACAAAAGTCCTGAGTAGCCTCATCCCAGGGTGAAGAGGCTGTCGAGGGCCCACACTGGTCAGCAAGACTCTTTCGGCCAGGGGCAAGAGAGGGGTGCCACGGGCAATCTGGATTGGGATGCCCGGGCCACAGTAAAAATGGAGACCGCGCCCCATGGCCAGTAGGGGTGGCCAACCCTAAGCACATACCTGGCCCAGGCCTCCTTCTGGAAGTCAGAGGGGTCCAAGCAGGATGGAGTCCAGGCTGAGGGCGCTTCTTCAGATGAGACCCACAGCCCTGAGAACATCCTCTTGGAGCACCCCTGCCCCCAGGGAGCCTCCCCTACACAGCCAACCTCATATCCCCATGGAGAGGTCCAGGACTCACACGCTAGGATGCTGACACGTGGGTGCCACCAGGCTCCACCACTGACACTTTTCCTTTGGCCCCCCCAACCCCCTAGTAAAACAGCTTCTGCCAAGCGGTTGTGAGGATGAGCAAGCGTGTGGAGGCCCCGGTGCAAGGCCCGGCACATAGAAGCCCGTAATTGTTGGTTTCCCTTCCCCATCCATCTTTGCCCACACTAGCTGTGTGACCTTAGACAAGTGACCTGACCTCTCTGATTAACTTCCTTCATCCAAAAAATGAGGTTGAGGCTTACTACCGAAGAGTGCTTATGATAGACCAGTGGGTGAAAGGTCTTTGGAGGTAGTTAGGTTGTGGTGCTCGTCTGCACCGGTGCAAAGGAGTGATGGGTAGGGTAGGGGCGAGTGAGCGAGGGACCCATTGGCCCTTAGTGAATCAGAGACCAGGCCTTGGCTGTTTTTCCGGGGAGCTGTTGGAGATAAGCGTGGCCAAGGCTGAGCTCCTAAGTAATGGCAGAGCAGGCCTGGGAGAGACCCTGGGGGGGCTGCCTCTCCGTCCTCTGCCCTGCACAGCCGTCCTGAGCCTCTTTACGCCCTCCCGGGTTCTCTGAGGTTGGGTTTCTGCCTGGCCTTGGCCTCCTCATTAAGCCACACTTGAGCCAGCTCTCCCACAAACTGGGGTCTGTCCCTTTAAGGCAGACACCTGAGCCCGCGACTGGTGACTCTTCCTTGGAATCCCAGATTGGTTTTCACAGCTGGGCCGAGGGGGTGGGGAGCAGCTGGTCCGGGTCTCCCTGAGAGGAAATCACTGCCCTTCCTGGTCCTGGGGTTCGGAGAGGCCGGGAATTATGCCTGCTTAGAATATGCATCATCAGGAATTATGCCTGCTTAGAATATGCATCATCCATCATCATAATAGCTACCAACGGTTTGTCAGGTGCTGTAAACCACGACCTCTTCCAAGCCCCAAGCAGGATCCTTGGAGGCCCTAAGCACTGACAAGGCCTCAGGGTCCCAGGGCAAAAAGCCCCACCTCCCCTCTGCAATATGTGATTAAAAGTACAAGCTACACTGAACTCTAAAACCTGAATAAGGAAGTCCACCAAGATTCAGACTCTTCTCGTGGGAGCTACTTCAGTGCTGTCTATTAAACCAGATTTTTCCAAAAAAAAACCTCAGCGCCCTATTTTGTTGCTGCCTCCAGCCTGCACTGAACACCTATGGGTGGCCCAGTCCCAGGCGTTAACGTCAGAATAACCTTAGCAGGTGAGGGTTGTCCCCTTTCCTCAGAGGATGACAGTGAGACCTTGGGAGGCCAAGGGACTTGTCGGAGTCACCAGTCAGTAAATGGGAGAGCCGCTACGATGCTCCGCCCCACTTCCTGGCCGTCCTCGTCCTGTGGGCTCAGTCTGGTTTGAGAGCACAGATTTGAGTTGTCTGCTTGGGCTCAAAAGCCAGTGTCATCATTTACTATTTACTACCTGGTGTCCTTGGGCAAATTTGTTCTCCCCTCTGCTTTTGGTTTCTTCCTCTTTCTTCGGGAAGTGGAAACGTTACTAATTCCCATTTCTGGCTGTGAGGGTCAAACAGCGCCCGGCTCAGCGCACCGGGCTCCTTTCCTACTGTTTTTATAGGACCAGGCCTTCTCCAAGCACTTGACCCGATGAGTCCTCACAGCAACCCATTTTACAGAGAGGGAGACTGAGGCAGTGAGCCATTAAGTAATTTCTCCCAGGTTACACAGCTAGTAAATGGTGGCAGTAGTAACAGTTCGCTAGTAGTTGTTGGGTCTTTCATACCGGTCGGGCCTTCCCTGACCTGTTTGAATGGTGGGCCCTTGCTGGGGACGGTCACTGTCCTTTCCCTCACCGAACCGGGCGTGTCCCTGGAGCGCAGGGCAGCATCGCGGGACACAGGTGTGCTGGGGCCTTCCACCGCCCACTCGGGCAGAAGGGAGGCGGCCTCCCGGCCCTCCCAGGCTCCGCCAGCTCCCCGGCGGCGGCCCTGCAGCGGGGGCGCGGGGCGGGCGGGGGCGCCGGGCGGGCGGGGCCTGGAGCCGGTAAAAGCGGAGCGCGCGTCGCGGGGCCCCGACTGACAGCCATGGCGCCTCCCAGCCTGTCTCGGGCGCTGGGCCTGGGCCTGCTCGCGCTCTGCCTCCTGCTGCTGCTCCGCGACGCCCGCGCCCGCCCCGGGGAGCGCTTAATCGGAGGCCGCACGAACCTGTCGCCCAGCGACCCGCAGGTGCAGAAGGCGGCGCGGGCGGCCGTGGCCAGCTACAACATGGGCAGCAACAGCCTGTACTACTTCCGAGACACCAGCATCCTCAAGGCGCAGAGCCAGGTGCGGCCGGGCCGGCGGGACAGGGACAGGGGCAGGGGCAGCGGCGGGCCGGCGGGGGCAAGGCCGGGGAGGCGGCCGGGGGGTGGCCAGGTCAAGGGGATGCCACAAGAGCGTTCAGGACGTTTCGACACGATGTATTTTTTAAACTGAATTAATGCCAAAAATGTATTAGGAGGGGCCCCTGGGTGGCTCAGGTGGTTAAGCATCTGCCTTCAGCTCAGGTCATGATCCCAGCATCGTGGGATCAAGTCCCTTGTCGGGGTCCCTGCCCCTCCCTCTGCCTCCCTCTCTCTTTCCCTCTCTCTCTCTCTCTCTCTGTCTGTCTCTCATGAATAAATAAATAAAATCTTTTAAAAAAAAAAATGTATTAGGGACAACATATCTAGATTTCACTAGGGTCTAGCCCTGACTTACACGGGGACTCGCTAGCCTCACACTAGCCCCTGCCCTGGGGGTGGACTGGGGAGAGGGGAGGGAGGGAGATGGGGCAGTGGGCTTCAGGGCGTGTGCACACCTGGGTCTCAGCTTCCTGTGTGGCCCAATCCTCTGCCCCTCTCCCCGGGGATCCCCACCAGAACTTCCCCATCCAGGGTCGGAATGCCAAGGCGAGGCCCAGGCCCCGTGCTGAACGTGGAGAGAGGTGAGAGGTGTGGGTCAAGGGTGGTCTTCCAACACTCCTGACCCGCTCCTGCCCTCCATCCCCAGCTGGTGGCCGGCGTCAAGTACTACCTGACCGTTGAGATGGGGAGCACAGCCTGTCGGAAGAACGTGGCCACCGGAGACCGCGTCGATATCACGACCTGCCCCCTTGCCACGGGAGTGCAGGAGGAGGTAAGGGCCCTGCACCCCACTTCCCAGCACCTGAACCCGTCTGGCGGGCCGCGCTGATGTCTGCCTGAACCTGCCCCTGTCTTCTGGATGATTCAGCCCCCAGGCCAGGGTGGGGTACAGAGAGGAGGAGACTTGGGGCTTCTTCCTCACTGGACTGGGCTAGAAAGATCTGGGATCTAGTCCTGCCCATTTGACTCATTGACCCTTTGGCCCAGCGACTGTTCCTCTCGCACCCCAGAGTGGAGTGTCGCAGGCTGAGGGTGGCAGTTGTGAGGAGTCAGGCCTGGGACCCAGCCTCACCCCTCCTTCTCTCCCTGCTCTCCCTGCAGAAGCTGCGCTGTGACTTCGAGATCCTAGTGGTCCCCTGGGAGCATTCCTCCCAGCTTCTGAAGCATAACTGCGTGACCATACCGTAGACCCCTTTGGGCATGGGAGCTGGAGGGAGCAGGCGCTTCGTGGGAAGGCACTTCAGGTCCATGGGCGTATCTGTCACAATAAACTGCTGGCACTGCTTCTCGCATTGGACTCTCCCGAGTGCTCTCCTCCTCCTGCCCCCACTCCCTCCTCCATCTCCCATGCCCACTTGTGGCAGCACCCCTTCCCAGGCCAAAGACAGCCCATACCACCCCCAGTTGAGCTTCTGTTGTCTCAGCCCACACAGTGTGAGGGCGCAAGGTTCAGTCCCCAAATGTGGAGTTCTCCAAACACCTCAGCGTCACAGACACAGACAATCAAACCTCCAAGGACTCTCACTATTCTCAGAGTTAAGGGGTGGGAGACAAACTCACAGGAGAGGGATGATGCCCCAAGACTGAGCAGGGGCAGGAGTCAGGGAATACTCTGAGGGGTGCCGGAGCTCCCAGGACGACCCAGGGTGGCACAGGCTGGGTTCAGCCGGCTGAGCTCCCAACCTGTGCGGTTCCTATACCCGCCCGCGGGCCAGCGATGCCAGGGCCCCCATAGGCCATAGGGCTGGGACAGTGGCTTTCAAGTACAGGCCATGGGCCATAGGCCAGAGGGGGTCCCCAGTGCTTTGCCCCAGGCAAGACCCCTGGAAGGGGCTGGACAGGAAGCCCAAAGGAGACCAGGGTCAAATCTGCCCACAGGAGGGATGAGAGGGCAGATGTGATTTCATTTCACAAATGAAACGTCATTTGAAGAAAACAGAACTGCAACATTTTTTGCACAACTGAATTTGTGGCTGCAAATCATACTCACTATCCACACACACACACACACAGAACTCTCAACACACCACACACATACACTGAAACCACAGCACACACTTGGATGCTCCCAGATACCATATACATATCCAGAAAATCACACACACAGCCTGGCCACCCAGAAACACACGCACTGAAGCAACCCCCTCCACCCCAAACAACCTGGAGATGTATACAGACCTCCACGCACACAGCCCGGGAGACCCACACGCCCCACCCAGAGCTGGGCCTCAGATGCACCAACACACACCCACACCTGCGAGCTGGGACCTACTGAGGAACAGCCCCCGGTCCCAGGCCCAGGCCTCTGCTCTCAGAGGCCGTACTGGGGTAGGGATGGGGGGCGGGGGTGGACACTAGCGAGGCGACTGGCACGAGGAGGTCTGCGGAGCCAAGGGGCTGAGCTGGACAGGAGCGAGGGCTGCAGGGGAAAGTTCAGCCCTGCTTCTGTCCCCACCCGTTAGATGCGGCAGCTCAGGCAGCCCAGGGCCGGGCAGTGTGGCCGTGGCTTGGAAGGGCCCCCGCGGGCCACCCAGCACAAGCCTCCAGCCTGGAGCTGGCATAGGGAAGCGGCAGGAAATGCTTGTTGAATGAACGTGTGAGGTAGTGGGTGAGGTGAGGCCCGCAGATACCTGCCAGGTGGCTTCTCCACCCCCGGAATCTGTGCCCCGATCCCAGAAGCCATTTCCTCGGCACAGTCTCTCCCCAGGTCCTGGGCCAGCCTGGAGGTAGGGGGAAGACTGGCACGACTGTCACCCCTCTGTCCCCACTCCGGAGTCCTGCTCCTGACCCCCTCCAGCCTCTACTGCACCCTGGCTTCACTCAACCAGAGATGAGGTGGCTGCTGGGGACAGTGGAGCACCCCACTCTGGTCCGGAAGCCCCCAGGTCTCCAGCACCCTGCCTGGACCCAGGCACTTGGGGACCTGGGGCAGAGCCTCACCTCCACCCCCCAGCTGTGGGGACAGGGGCTCTGGGCATTTTGCCCAGGTTCAGGCTGAAAGTAGGGGAACTCACTAAGCCTTAGGCCAGGTAGGGTGGGGCTTGACCATTAGGCTCATTCCCTGCTTTCCTCTAACAGAGGCTCATCCATTTCCCCCCCCAACACACCCCCACTCCCACACCCCCACTCATGTTCCCTGCACCCTCACCAACAGCCTGAGGCCAGGAGGACTTGAGCAGCCTCCATCCTACTTCCCCTCACTGAGGTTCTTTAGCCTGACCCCAAGCAGGGCAGGATACGGCAATGACCTCTGACTTCCGGGTGCATGCTATCCCCATCGAGTTGGCACTCTTGTACTGGATTCCGAGGGTCTTGGTAGGTCCAAGTTCCGGGCTGTGAGCCCCTATTTCTGGAGCCTACTGGCCCTCTAGGCCCCGACAACTAGGGGCTATTATAGTTGGTTCTTTTTCCCCAACTCCTGGGCCAGATGGACCTTCCTCCCGAAAGCAAGGTGACTGCCCACTCACCCCTCCAGCCCTGAGCCTGGCCCCCTTTCTGAGTCACCGCTCTGGCCGCTGCCGATGCACTGCGGGCCCGAGCTGGAATGCGGGCCCTGGAGAGGACCAGGAAGAGCGCCTTTCACACACAACACTCCCTCTGTCTCTCTCACACACACACACACCAGCAGTGCACACACGTGCGCGTGCACAGTTCCCCTGCCCTGTGCCTTGGCTTAGCCAGGGAGGACACAGAGCCATTTGGGGTTTTAAAACTGTTAGGGCCCAGCCCTGCAGGCCCGATGATCATTCCAGCAGATCAGGGGACTTGTCTTGACCCACAGCAGTGGGCAGCTTGCCAGAGGCTGCAATCCGCATCCCGTGTCTCTCTGCATCCAGGGGTCACTTCCTGAAGTCCTCTTCTCCAGCCTGTGGGGGTGGGATGGGCGGGTGACCGAGCCAGTGCCAGCCTCTGCTTTCCCCCACGCCCATGTGACTGTTCGGGGCCCTCTGGGCACAAGCCTCCCATGCCTGGCCTTCTGGGGTCTTCCCACTCTGGCCCCTCTCTCCTCTGGTCCTGCCTGGCGCACCTCAAATGCAGCGTCCACAATCTCATCAAGAACGGACGCCTGGGAGCGGAATTTCTGTTGATGATGCTCCACGCCGGCCACCAGCTGCAGGAAGTGGAAAAGGAGTTCCCGCTGCCTTGGGGGTAGAGGAGGGAAGGGGCAAGCCTGAGCTGACCTGCTTGGCAGGGTCATCCGGGCTGCCAGAACCCCCCCTCCAGCTCTTCTCACCGGCCTCCCGCCAGCCCCCCATTACAGTTTTTCTGAGTGGGGCCTTTCATGCCGTATCTCCTTTCCACAAATAAAAAGCCCCCATTTGTGCCGGTGCCAGAGAGGGTTCTACCTGCTGTTTACCCTCCCAGTTATCCATCCCTCCATCCTTCTGTCCACCCCTCTGGTGGCCCCTCCAACTACCCCATACCTCTCTGTGCACCCACTCACCCACTTACCCATTCATCCGCCCACCAATCTAGCCATTCACTCACTCATCTGACCACCCTTATCCCTCCATCTACCTGCTCTTCCCTGGACCCCCCCACCCACCCCTTCACCATGTTGTGCAGTCAGCCATCCACCTAACCGCCCCCCCCAACCATTCACCCAGCCCACTACCCATCTGTTAACTCCCTCATCACCTGCCCATTTTATAAATCCATCCATCAAGTGACATTAAAATCAATGAACACTGCCAGGCGCTCCGAGGACACAGACGTTAACAAGAAACAGTCCTTGCCCTTAGGAAGCTTCGCCTGTGGCAGAGTGTTTACGCTTGCGAGAAGAGTAAACCAGAGTGCTGAGGGTCCAGTCCTGGGGATCAGAAAAGACTTCCAGAGCAAGTGTCATTGAGCCGAGTTGGAAAGACACGAGAAGCTTTGCCAGGCTTGGGCAAGGTTCCTGGTCCGCTACTCCAGAAGAGCTGGAGTGTACTGGGGGCCAGGGCAGGCCTCAGGGAAGGAGGCCGTAGAGAGTGGGTGAATTGGAGATGTAAAGTCTGATGAGGAAGGAAAAGCCCAAGCTGCTTTTAACAAAGACCACTCTCTAAATAAATAAAAAGAATAGAAGAAAGGAAAGATTAAAATAAACAACAACAAAAACAACACCAAACAAAAACAAAGGGCACTCATAGTGGAGGTGAACCAATGGGGAAGAGTCTGGAGGCCCAGAAACCCCCATAGAAAGTGTTACCGAGGTGCCAAGGGCCCACTAGGCCAGTGGCCAAGTTGCTGGAACGGGGGTGGGGTGGGACGGGAGGGCCAGGACGTGAAGCGAGCAGGATTGGAACTCAGCTCTCCCAAATCTTGGTCACTTGAGTCTGCCATTGGCAGCCAGAGAACATTCCAGGCAGAGAAAACAGTGTGGACAAAGGCCCTGAGGTGGAGAAGTATGTGCTATGCTTGGGAAACAGTGCGGGGACAGCAAGAAAGTAGCCAAGGAAATGAGGGAGGTTGGCAAAGGCTGGGTCACAGAGGGCCTTTGGGGCTTGAACTTGGACGGCGGGTGAGGAGGGGCTGGAGGCTGCCAGTAGTCGGACTGCCCTGTCTGCTGGTTTGGAGCCAGTCTGGATGAGGTGCAGCGGGGCCCAGCTTTCAGAGGGAAGGCTCTCTGAGGAGCCAGGCCTGAGAACCAGGAAGCAGGAAGTCTGTGCCAAGGTCCCCCAGCCATGAGCACAGCCACAAGTCCCCAGCTGTCCTGGCCCAGCTGGCCAATCGCTTCAACGGGAATGGGATGTTGACCATCTGCCTCCCAGGCCTTTACCCAAGCTGTTCCTTGACGCTCCCTCTTCACCCCTCCACCTAGCCGAAGTCCAGCACCCTCATGGCCCAGCACAGGTCATTGGCAATTGGGCTCTCATGGGCACGGGCTAGTCTGTGTCCTGAAGAACTCACAGGGCCTGACCCAGAGCAAGGGTCAGGGATGCTTCCTGAGTAAACAGATGAGCAGACTCCCTGCTGCCCTGCCTTTGCCCTCAGCCTCAGAGGGGCTCTCATGGCCCAGTAAGCACTGCTGGTGGGACTCTCCTGGTGGTGCAAGCTGGCTCAGGGGGAGCAGAAGCCACTCATGGTCTCCACGTCCCACCCATAGGCTCTACATGGGCCTTGGCGCCCCACCCCCTTCCAGAGAGGTGGGCAATGTCCCTTGCCCTGTCAGCCCATGGGCAAGACCCCAGACCCCTCCCCTTAGACTTGGGGCCTCCCCTCCCTTTGCATCTCCTTACTTCTCAGTCATGGTCCCAAATTTTTTCTCGATGAGCTGCTTCTGTTTGGTGTGTTCACTCACCACCTCTTCAGGGTCTGGATGTAAAAAAGGGGACAGTAAAAAAGATGCCCAGATTGAGAGGAGGTAGAACACACCCCATGTGTCATGGAGGTAATTCAGAGGGGCTAAAAGAGTTTTTGCCCATGATGCCCCCAAAGAGATGGCTTCTCTGGGCGTGGTGTGTGTATCAGATTTGTTTGTTTGTTTGTCTTTCCCTCTGGTAAAAATCCCCCAGTTTTCCCGAGGAACCACTCCTGTCCCTTTTGGGTCCACCTTGTCTAGCAGGGGGCTGACCCCACCGCCCACCTCCAAAGACATGTGACTCAGGCCTGGCTAATCAGAACAGCCTATTCTTTTGGCTATTGTGATTGGTTCCAAAATAGGTGATCAAAGCAAAGAAGACACATATCCGGGACTTTGCTATAACTACAGGAAGAAGAGGAAGTCTCTGCTTGGCATGATAGGAACGGCTAACCTGTGAGGATTTCCCACCGCAAGGGAAGAGCCACCCTAAGCACAAAACCATGCGGAGGACACAGAGCAGAGAGATGGAAAGAGACCAAATCCTAACCAGTATTCAAGTCCTGGATCTAGCCATTCCTGAAAACCACACACCCTCAATTTGCTAAGTAATTTCTGCCAATTAATTCCTCTTTTTGCTTCAGCTTTTTTGCACTGTCTTTCCCTGATCGAAGGGGCAGGTGAGGGACCTGGTGACCCTTTGGGACCCTTAATCCTCTAGTGTCGATGAGCCTAAGAGTGGGATCCTTAGAGCTCAGATTATCTAAAGTTCTGAAGATCTTTAAGCAGGAAGCAAACCAACTGTCTCAAAATCAATTCATTCAGAAAGTCAAGTTTATGAAAATGAACATGTCCAGGAAACTTGATTTTTAATGACTCTCAATCCACTTTGAGTGACTCTGGACAAGTGTGTGCAATACCTTGACGAAAGCCTCCAAGGCAGTCAAAACCATCCCATGTAAAACCAAGTGCTCTAACCTTTGTAAGTTATTAGAAGAAATGAGCATTTAGTGAATCATAATTTGGCTAATTAGTCATTTCACAAACGGGGCTTTCAGGAATTGACGATCAGTTTAATTGCTTTTCAGAAGATTATCTTAGAGTTCTTCGGACCAAAGTTCTTTTTTTTTTTTTTAAGATTTTATTTATTTATTTGACAGAGAGAGAGAGAGAGCGCACAAGTAGGCAGAGAGGCAGGCAGAGGGAGAGGGAGAAGCAGGCTCTCCGCTGAGCAGGGAGCCTCACGCGGGGCTTGATCCCAGGACCCTGGGCTCATGACCTGAGCCGAAGGCAGCCGCTTAACCAACTGAGCCACCCAGGCGCCCTGGACCAAAGTTCTAAGCTCTGAAAGTCCTCCTGAGTCTCAGATTCTCAAACTCTGCCACTGGACCTGGAATTGTGTGTCCAACTGCGGAAGGAGGGCCAGTACCTGATTTGCTGAGTTCGGTCAGTGAGTCATCCAGTAGCTTCTCATGGATCCGCGCGGCCCTCTGGGAAGAAGAGGCTTTTGTCCTGCCCGAGTCCCCTCCCTGTCTGCCCTTTCCTGGAGCACCCTCCTCCCTTCCCCCCAGCCTCTGCGCCCACCCCTTCATGGTTCCCTCCCAGGTCCGCCTGCCCCACCCCACTCAGTACCTCCTGCTTTACTTTCTCCAGGCCCTTGAGCAGAGCCATCTGGAAGTTATCCACCAGGACAGCAATCACCAGGCTGGGGGTGGTGGGGGTGGATAGTGGGGTACTCTCCAGGAGGAGGCTGTAGGAGAGGCCCTGCACCCTCCTCTGGGTTCATTGTGGCATGACCAAGGGGAGAGGGCTGGGGAGGGGTGCCCCAAGATTAGGTGGGGGTGGCGGTGAAGCTGGGGAGCCAAGTAGGGATGGGGTCCTCACTTGAGGAAGATGAAGTATTGGATGATGATGTAAATCATGAGAATGGGGATGATGTACCAGGCGCCTAGGAGAGAGGGTGTCGTTTGAGCTGGGAGTTCCTTGCCCACCCTCGCCACACCCCTGCCAGCAAGGATCAGATGCCCCACTTTGCAGATGGGGTAACTGAGCCCTCGGGGTCTGCCCACCCAGCCAAGCCCCTGCCTTCCACCCCGCCTGGGTCCTGTCCCACCCTGGGCCCGGCTGTCCAGGTAGATGAGGGACCAGTCATCCAGGGTGAGCATGGTGAAGAGGGTGAAGATGGTGGAGAGGATGCTCTGGAAGCGCTTGGGGTCAGAATGACGGAACAGAGCCCGGAGCACCACAGAGAAGAGGACTGGCTGTTCAGGGCCAAACCAGGCTCGCAGAGTCCCATTCTCCAACCCCGCTCTGGCCACTACAAACCCGCCCATCACAGCACCTCAGGCAGACCCCAGCCCCCACAGCACAGGATACAGAGGCAGGTAGACATGAGGATGAGGATGGCGGTGATGGACGGCAAGGACCGCGCCAGAGTCCCGGTCACTTCCTGGAGGCTGGTCAAGAAGCTGTGGAGAGGCTGAGTCAGCAGGGGTGGGGATCTGTGCCCAGCAGCCAGGACTGACACCACTGACGGGGGGGCACTGCTTTGCTAGAGGTTTGGGAGAGCTCAGCCCTCTCTGGAAAATGATTGATCCCAGCAGACGGCAGGAGGCTAATCAGAAGTGGGCTGGAGTCCACAGCCTCTTCGTCCCCCATCCCTTGAACAGGTCACAGCAGATTCCCTGGGAGCCCAGGCCCCTGTACCCCTTCCTACAGGGTGGGGTGGGCAGCCGCGGCCCAGCTGACCTGAGCCTCCGGAGGACCCGGATGGCCCGCAGGGCCCGCAAGCTCTTGAAAACCTTGAAGATCCGGAAGACGCTTTGGTGGTAGACGAAGGAGGAGGAGTTGTACTGTAAGAGCATGAAGTCCAGCATAGCCATGATCATGATGAAGAAGTCTGAGGGCACAGGGGGCTGGGAGTCACGGGCTCCTGCCCAGGTGCCTCATCACCCAGACCTGCAGTCCCCTCAACACCAGCACTCCCTGCCAGTGCCCCTTTTTGTCCCCAGCCTCCGCTAGCAGTCCAGTGGCTACCCCCCCACACACACCCATCCCCACCCACCCAGATTGTTCCAGGAGTCAGAAAAATACTTGAAGCCCAGAGCAGTGATCTTGAGCGCAGCTTCCACCACGTAGATGCAGAGGAAAATGGAGTCCAAGGCCATGAAGAACCACTCTGCAGGGACACCAGGGGCTCACTCACAGCCCTCGGCAGCAACCCTGGCCCCTCTCTCCTCCTTCCCTCTGGACCTCACACACAGTCCCAGTTAGGGAGGACCCGGTTCTGCCCTAAGGGTTGTGTGTCTTAACTGCTCTGTGCCTCAGTTTTCTTGTCCATAAAACAGTGATAATACTGTCACTTGGCCTGACCTCCTGACCTCAGGGAGCTTCTAGCAGCTTCTGCCTAACTGTCAATCTTACCGTTTAGAAGCTCGGGGCGGAACTGCTGGAACAGAAAAACATTTGAGGAAGACGGCCGGCACGGAATCAGAGAGTGCCTCAGCCTCATTGTCATGCTAAAAACCCTCTCTGAATATTCATCCCAAGCCCTACTAGAAGGAGCCTGCTTTCCCTAGTGAGGAGGTCACAGCTTTAGAAATTAATCCCCTGGATCTCCTTATTTCTACAAATAAAGATGACCTTGTGAGGCAGCTCCACCTGGGGTAGTCTGTATAGAACTCACCAAGCAGCAGACCCACTTTGGTCTGGGAACAGTACCAGCCGGCCTGAGAGCGTTTTCATGAACATTGGCTTCCCTTAATACAGAATAAGAATGCGGCCAATCTTATGCTCTGCTTCGTTTATTTACGCGGTGGCAGGCCTTTCTCTCACTCTGCTGCCAAGGGTCTCAGGGGCCGCCTTCCCCGGTTTTCCACTCTCACCCCTCCAGTGTCCTGGCCCTTCTAGGCGACCGGGGTTCCCTCTCGCTGCCCCACATTAGGGTCGATGCGCCACCTGGTGGCGATATTACAAACAGCACATTCTCCAGTTTAGCAGGCTCTTGTGTCTCTGGCTGGCTGGTTGACCTCAGCAAGATCTCTGAGCCTCATCTTTAACACTGGTCAATGTTGTCTACCTCCCAGGGGTAAGGATGAAATGAACTAAGTTACATAAGCCACCCGGCACTAGATCAGGCCCACAAGAGGCCTAGAACAAGATCTATGGCTTTCTCCATGTGAAAGTGGCTCCTCAGGGGCGCCTGGGTGGCTCAGTCAGCTGAGTGGCTGCCTTTGGCTCAGGTCGCCATCCTAGGGTCCTGGGATTGAGTCCCGCATCGAGGTCCCCGCTCTGCGGGGAGCCTGCTTCTCCCTTTCTCTCTGCCTCTGCCTCCTCTCTGTTTCTCATGAATAAATAAAGAACATTTTTTTTTTTTTTAAGAAAAGAAAGGGGCTCCCCAGCTCTTACCACCCCGGATCTCAACTTCAGCGAAGGTCTGTGCCACAAGCATGGTAGTGTTGAGGCAGACAACGAGGAAGATGAAGGCTTCAAAGGGCAGGGACTGAGTCAGGTTCCTAAGCATTCTCCGGAGGCCCTTAATGAGGTAGCTTAATTTTTCCCACAACCTATAGAAGAGGTTCACAGTGTGCAGCCTCTTGTGGGCCCGCTGAGCTCTGGTGGCTGTAAGGGGAACAGAGAGTCAAGTCCGTGTGGAAGGTAGCATGGGGATCCCAGGCATCCTCCCAGACTAAGTTGGGGTTCATCTTCATGCCTACCTGTTTGCCTACCATTCACTCACTGAAGTGCCTCTATGCTATCTTGTGCTGATCCTGGGGCTACCCTGGATCCTGGGGCTACTGGACTCCTGCTGCCCCTTCCATGGCAGATGCCAACTTGTTTGGGATTTGTGGTCTGCTCAAGTGCATCTTGTGGGCTCATGATTCTATACCTCCAGGCCTTTCTTTACCCACGTGGCGACTTATGCATGGAAAACCCCATTTTCCACACTACCCCATCCTCTTGGTGAACTCTCCCTCTCCCTCTGAGATTCTGCTGAAACATCACCTCCTTTTGGCTGCCTTCCCTACTCCCATCCAGTTAGGTACCTATCCCTCTCTGCTTGTTTGTGAGACTGTTACTCTGTTTACTGAACCACTTGGGGCCAAGCTTGGGGGATTGTGCTTTAATAGCCAAGGTCCCTTCCTGCCCTTAAACAAGGCCTTCTTTCAGACACTGGATGTCTGTCAAGATGCTCACAGTTTAGTGGGGGAAATGTGGACAAATACAATCTACAGTGGTAACTGTCCTGATATGGAGGATAGGCCACCATCACTGGGTGGTCTAGGATTGGTTGTTTAAGTGACCACCCCCCAGTCTTGGAGCCCCTCAAGGGCAGGATTTGTTTTCTCTGTGCTTCCAGGGTCCAGGCGGACCAGGGACCCATATTAGACAAGAAGAAATGTTTGAGAAGTGAATGCATATAGGCACAGCAGTGACTGGATGAACAAACTACTAATGGCCTGAAGAGGTACATCATTTAAGGAATAGAAGATTGGATGGTGAGCAGTCAGGTGAGTGAATAGCCAATGGAATATGCACGCAGCTGAGAGTCATGCCTCATGATCTGTGGAAGGTCAGTGCAGGGCCCAAGTCAGGCCTGGAATCTGGGCCAGGCTGTGTGAGTTGGGGGTGGGGGTAGAGAGACTCACTTTTGCGCTTCTGAAATTGCTCATCTTCTTCTGCCCAGCTTTCCGAGGAAGTTTTAGAGGAGGAATCCTGAGGATGGACTTTGCTGGACCCCTGGGATGCATGTGAGCGCACTGCACTGTGGGAACGAGTGAAGCTAAAGGCTGAGCGCTGTGCCTGCACCATGCTAGGTTGGAGGCCTACTGAATGAGAAAAGGAAGAGCCAAAGGAGGCTCCGGCCACACCGTGAGACTTGTGTGGGCCAAAGACTTGGGAGCTACCATGATGGTACTCCCTGTAGCGGTGATCACCATGGAGATAATCATAACGATGCACACTATGGTGGTGCTCGCCGTGGTGGTGCTCCCTGTGATGGTGCTCACTATGGTGGCCATGGTGGTGTTTGCTGTGGTGGCCATGGTGGTGCTCGCCATGGTGGCCATGGTGGTGTTCACTGTGGTGGCCATGGTAGTGCTCACTGTGGTTCCTGTAGTCATCATAGAAATGAGGTATCGAGCGATCATGGTAGGCGTCCGCATAGGAATGGTGGGAAAAGGTCTCTCCATGATGAAGAGGCTCTCTGTGGTGGTGGGCTTCATGATGATGGTGCCTACCATGGTGATGGGCCTCACTGTGATTGTGAGGGCCACCATACGTGTAGGAATCTTTATGGTGGTAAGGCTCACCTTGGTGATGGAGCCCACTATGGTGGGAAACCTCACCATGGTGGTGAGACCCACCATGGTGGTGGGGTTCCCTATGGTGGTGAGACCCACCATGGTGGTAGGGCTCACCATGGTGGTAGGAGCCACTATGGTGGTAAGGCTCACTGTGGTGGTGGGGCCCCCCATGGTGGTAGGGCTCACTGTGGTGGTGGGACCCCCCATGGTGGTAGGGCTCACCGTGGTGGTGGGACCCGCCATGGTGGTAGGGCTCACCGTGGTGGTGGGACCCCCCGTGGTGATAGGGCTCACCGTGGTGATGGGGCCTACCATGATGTCTTCTGCTACCATGGTGGTACTCACCATCAAAGGGGCCCTCACCAAGAGAATGATGGGAGAAGATAGTGCTATGAGAAGGGGCCAGGGCAAGGGATGTGAGATGGTGGGCTCTACCATGATGGTGGGCCTCACCATGGTGGTGGGAGTGGTAGGAGTGATGGGAGTGGGGAGAATGGTGGGAGTGGGGGGAATGGTGGGAGGGGGCATTGTCATGAAAGTCTTGGAATTCATCAAGGTGGTGAGATCCACCATGATGGTGGGACTCACCATGATGGTGGGACTCACCGTGATGATGGGATGTTCCATGATGGTGGGACCCGCCATGATGGTGGGACTCACTGTGATGGTGGGATATGTCATGATGGTGGGACTCACCATGGTGCTGGGACACACCGTGGTGATGGTACCCATGATGGCGGTGGACTCCACTATGGCCTGGCCTGTGATGTGGGGTTGGTGAGCCAGGGTGAGATAACACATCCAAATCATTGGTGTCTGCCTCATTTTGAGCTGTTTCAGCCAATGAGGGTTGATCCATGACTATGCTGGTAACACTGGAATGAGGAGATCTCAAGATGTGGGCCCAACAGTCTCCTCCCTGAATTGTCCTTCCAACCGGTGGCACTGGAGCTTCTAGGAAAGCCTGAGTCTTCTCATGGAATTCTCCCTTTATGATGTCACCAGCAGACCCCTTCTCAGGTCTAATTCCCAAATGCCTCCTTCTGGGGTGTAGTTCAGAATCAAGGATCATTGTGTCTAACCTCTTCATTGTAAAATGAGGAAACTGAAGTCAAGAAAAGGGAAGGGCTTATTTCCCAAGGGTCAGCTGGGAAGATGGCAGAGTAGGAGGACCCTAAGCTCACTTCATCCCACAGATACAACTAGATAACACATCAGTGTAAATAACCCAGAAAACAATATGAAGACTGGCAGAACAAACTCACAACTAAAGATAGAGAAGAGGCCACATCAAAGAAGATAGGGAGGATCAAGACATGGTTTGGGAGCAGAACAGACCATAACCGTCCACAGTGGGAAGGGAGCCAGTGGTGTAGAGAAGGGTGAAAAAGAGACTCTCACATTAGGGAGCCCATGAATGGTGAGGATGAATCCCCAAGCATTTGCCTATGAAAGCAAGAGGGGCCAAATTTCCTGAGTTCTTACAGCCAGCCAGACTTAGAGCCTGGAATTTTAAAAATCAGCATTCTCTGCTCTGGGAGGGCCTGGAGGGCATTAGGAAGTGGAGTCCCTGTACTTAAAGAGACAGCACAGCTCTGCAGATATAGAAGTTTGAAAAATGCCAGGGGCAGATGGGAGGAAGAGTGATTTGCTAATCTCAGAGCATGACCAGGAGAGACAGGAATCATGGGGAGACCCCTCCAGGAACAAAGAAGCCAGCAGGTGCCATTTCCCTCTCCCCCTCCTCAGCATAAAAAACAGAAACCTGCAGGAACCAGTGCAGCCAACACTCACTACTTACTACTTAACTTGCTTATGCCAAGCCCCACCCTTTCATGCTTTAGCAGATCTGCCCTTCCCAGCCACACTGGTCTCAATCCCACTTCTGCATGCCCTCTCCTCCAGGAGACCAGCGCAAACCCTACCAACACCTCATCTCCCTACCTGCGCATTTTGTGGGACCTCAGGTCTGGTGGCAGCAGGGGCAGGTCTCATTTCGCAAGCAGACCATGGTACACCTTGCTAAAATGTGCCCCACCCCTGCTGGGGACCAAACACTGCGCACAATAGGCAAAGAGAGCCTCTGCAGACAATGGGACTGAAGGAAAAAGAGGCCAGGACTCAATGGCAGAGCACACACAACACACATAGAAGATACTCCCTGAATTTCCAAGCCCTGGGGACCAGGGGACACTGCACTGTGGGGCACTACAGGATGTGTTCTTCATAAGGCTATTACTGTTAAGAGTAAGAGTAAGAGAAGTGGCTGACTTTCCTAACATACAGAGACAGACACAGAGAGCTAGACAAAATGAGGAGACAGAGAAATATGTCCCGAATGAAAAAGCAGGACCAAACCACAGCAAGAGACCTAAGCGAAATGGATATAAGTAATATGCCTGATAGAGAATTTAAAGTAATGATCATAGGGGTGCCTGTGTGGCTCAGTTAGGTGTCTGACTCTTGATCTCGGCTCAGGTCTCAATCTCAGGGTTGTGAGTTCAAGCCCCACGTTGGGCTCCACACACAAAAAAAACCACACACACAAAATAAGGTAATGATCATAAAGATACTTACTGGACTTGAGAAAAGAGTGAAAAGCATCAGTGAGACCCTAACACAGAGATAAAAAAAAAAAAAGAACCAGTAAGAGATCAAGAACACAATAAATGAAATTAAAAATACACTTGATGGAATAAATGCAGGCTAGATGAAGCAGAGGAATGAACTGATGACCTAGAAGACAGCGTAAAGGAAAGTTACCAAGCTTAGCAAAGGAAAGGAAAGAAAATTATGCAAATTGAGAATAACCTTAGAGAATTCAGTGACTCCAGCATTTCCTTTATAGGGATCTCATAAGAAGAAGAGAGAAAAAAAGGGGTAGAAAGTTTATTTGAAGGAATAATAGCTGTCAATTTCCCTAATCTGGGGAAGGAAACAGCTATCCAGATCCAGGAGGCATCATAGAAATCCCCCCCGCCCCCAATTCAACCAAGGAGGTCCATACCAAGGCACAAAGTAATTAAAATGGTAAAAGTAGTGATAAAGAAAAAAAATGTAAAAGAAGCAAGAGAAAAAGACAGTTACATACAAGGGAAACCTCATCAGGCTATCAGTGGATGTTTCAACAGAAACTTTTCAGGCCAGAAGAAAGTGGCATGATATCTTTAAAGTGCTGAAAGGGAAAAATCTGCAGCCAAGAATATCCAGCAAGGCTATCAATCAGAATAGAAGGAGAGATAAAGAGTTTCTCAGACAAACAAAAACTAAAGGAATTCATGACAGCTAAACCAGCCCTACAAGAAATATTAAGGGGGACTTTTTGAGTGGAAAGGAAAGACCATAAGTGAGCAAGAAAAGTAAAAACACAAACAGCAAAAATAAGTATTTCTAAAAAATTAGTCAAAGGATTCAGTAAATAAAAAGGGGGAAGGTGTAAAATATGACACCATATACCTAAAATGTGGTGGGTAGAAGAGCAAAGGATGGGTTCAAACTTAAGTGACCATCAACTTAATATGGACCGCTATGTACAGAAGATGTTATATGCTGAATGATAGCCACAAATCAAAACCCGGTAATAGATATGCAAAGAATAAAGAGAAAGGAATCCAAGTATATCATTAAAGAAAGCCAACAAACCATGAAAGAGAGCAAGAGAAGAAAGGATCAGAGAAAATCTATAGAAACAACCATAAAACAAGTAACAAAATAGCAATAAATATGGGCCTATCAATAATTACTTTGAATATAAGTGGATTAAACACTCCAATCAAAAGACATAGGGTGACAGAGTGGATAAAAAACAAGACCCAGGGGCGCCTGGGTGGCTCAGTCGTTAAGTGTCTGCCTTCGGCTCAGGTCATGATCCCAGGGTCCTGGGATCGAGCCCCGCATCGGGCTCCCTGCTCCGCGGGAAGTCTGCTTCTCCCTCTCCCACTCCCCCTGCTTGTGTTCCCTCTCTCGCTGTGTCTCTCTCTGTCAAATAATAAATAAATAAATAAATCTTAAAAAACAAAACAACAAGACCCATCTATGTGCAGCCTACAAGAGACTCATTTCAGACCGAAAGACACTTGCAGATTGAAAGCAAGGGGATGGAGGAGTGCCTGGCTGGCTCAGTTGGAAGAGCATGCGACTCTTGATCTTGGAGTTGTGAGTTTGAGCCTCACTTACTTAAAAATAAAATCTTTAGGGGTGCCTGGGTGGCTCAGTTGGTTAAGCATCCGACTCTTGCTCTCAGCTCAGGTCTTGATCTCAGGGTCATGAGTTCAAGCCCTGCACTGGGCTCCATGCTGGGCCTGGAACCTACTTAAAAAAAAAAAAAATTAAAAAGGCACTTGCGTGACACAGTCAGTTAAGCATCAGACTCTTGGTTTCAGATTAGGTCCTGGTCTCCGGGTCGTGGAATCAAGCCCTGCGTCAGGCTCCATGCTCAGCCTGGAGTCTGCTTGGGATTCTCTTACTCCTCTCCTTCTGCCTCTCCACCCCACATGTGACTTGCATGCGCACTCTCTCTCTCTCCAAAACAAATGAATCTTTTTTTTTTTTTTAAAGAATGATGTTGGCTGTGGGATTTTTTTAAAAATTAAAATAAAAAAAAATCTTTAAAAATAAAAGAACAAAAGTGAGGGGGTGGAGAAACATTTATCATGTAAATGGATATCAACAGAAACTGGGGTAGCAATATTTATATTGGACAAAATGACTTTAAAATAAAGACTGACAAGAGACAAAGAAGGACATTATATTAAAAGGGACAATCCATGGGGCGACTGGGTGGCTCAGTCAGTTAAGTGGCTGCCTTCAGCTTGGGTCATGATCCCAGAGTCCTGGGATCGAGCCCCACGTTGGGCTCCCTGCTCAGTGGAGAGCCTGCTTCTCCCTCTCCCTCTGCCTGCCTCTCTGCCTACTTGTGCTCTCTCTCTCTCTGTCAAATAAATAAATAAAATCTTAAAAAAAAAAAAAAGGACAATCCAACAAGAGGATATAACAATTGCAAATGGTTGTGCGCCCAACATGGGAGCACCTAAATACATAAAACAGTTAATAACAAACATAAAGGAAATAATAGATAGTAATACAATAATGGTAGGGGACCATAACACCACACTTATATCGATGGGCAGATCATTCAAATAGAAAATCAACAAGGAAAGAGTGGCTTTGAATGACACGCTGGACCAGATGGACTTAATGGCCACATTCAGAACATTTCTTCCTAAAACAGCAGAATACACATTCTTTTCAAGTGCACATGGAACATTTTCCAGAATAGATCACATATTAGGCCACAAAACAAGTCTCAACAAATCCAAAAAGTTGAAGTCATATCATGCATCTTTGCTGACCACAACAGTGTGAAACTAGAAATCAATGATAAGAAAAAATCTGGAAAAATTACAAATACATGGAGGTTAAATAACATGCCACTAAACAATGAATGTATCAACCAAGAAATCAAAAAGGAAATAAAAAATTACATGGAAGAGTGCCTGATTGGTTCAGTTGGAAGAGTATGGGACTCTTGATCTTGGAGTCGTGAGTTTCAAGCCACACTTTGGGTGTAGAGATTACTAAAAAAATAAAAATAAATAAATAAATGAAAGAAAAAAAGAAACTTAATAAAATTACGTCGAAACAAATGAAAATGAAAACACAATGGTCTAAATCTTTAGGATGTGGCAAAAGTGGTTGTAAGAGGGAAGTTTATAGCACCACAGGCCTACTTCAAGAAGCAAGAGAAACCTCAAATAAACAACCCAACCTTATATCTAAAGGCACTAGAAAAAGAAGAACAGACAAAACCCAAACCCAGCAAAAGGAAGGAAATAATAAATGATATTGAAACTAAAAAAACCAAAAACAATAGAATAGATCAACGAAACCAGAAACTGGTTTTTTGAAAAGATCAACAAAATTGATAAACCTCTAGCCAGATTCATTAAAGAGAGAGAGAGGACCCAAATAAACAAAATCACTAATGGAAGAGGAGAAATAGCAACCAACACTACAGAAATACAATTATAACTGAGTATTATGAAAACCTATATGCCAACAAATGGGACAACTGAGAAGAAATGGATAAACTCCTAGAAACATATAACCTCCCAAAACTGAATCAGGAAGAAATAGAAAATTGGAACAGAGCGATTACCAGGAATGAAATTGAATCAGTAATCAAAAAACTCCCAACAAACAAAAGTCCAAGACCAGATGGCTTCATAGGTGAATTCTACCAAACATTTAAAGAAGAGTTAATACCTGTTCTTCTCAAATTATTCCAAAAAGTAGAAAAGGAAGGAAAATTTCCAAATTCATTCTATCAGGTATCACCCTGATACCAAAAGCAGATAAAGACATCACCCAAAAAAAAAAAAAAAAAAAAAAAGAACCACAGGCCAATATCTCTGATGAGTATAGATGCAAATATCCTCAACACAATATTAGTAAACTAAATCCAACAATATATTTTAAAAACTATACACAACAATCAAGTGGGATTTATTCCCAGGATGCAAGGGTGATTCAATTCAATATTTGCAAAATAATCGATGTGACATGTCACATCAATAAGAGAAAGGATCAAAAATCATATGATCATTTCAATAGATGCAGAAAAAGCATTTGACAAGCGCAACATCCACTTATGATAAAAACCTTCTGCAAAGTAGGTCTAGAGGGAACATAATTCAACGTAATAAAGGCCTTATATGAAAAACCCACAGCCAACATCATACTCAATGGTGAAAAACTGAGAACTTTTCCTCTAAGGTCTGGAACAAGACAAGGATGCCCACTCTCACCATTTTTATTCAACATAGTACTAGAAGTCCTAGCCACAACAATCAGACAACAAAAAGAAATAAAAGGCATCCAAGTTGGTAAAGGAAGAAGTAATACTCTCATCATTTGCAGATGACATGATACTACATATAGAAAACCCCAAAGACTCCACCAAAAAATTACTAGAACTGATAAATGAGTTCAGTAAAGTCACAGGTTACAAAATCAATGTACAGAAATCTGTTGCATTCCTATACACTAATAATGAAGCAGCAGAAAGTGAAATCAAGAAAACAATCCCATTTACAATTGCACTGAAAACAATAAAATATCTAGACATAAGCTTAACCAAAGAGGTGAAAGACCTGTACTCTGAAAACTATAAAATGCTGATGAAAGAAATTCAAGATGATTCAAAGAAATGGAAAGACATTCCATGCTCATGGGTTAGAAGAATAAATATTGTTAAAATGTCTATACTACCTACAGCAATCTACAGATTTAATGCAATCCCTATCAAAATGTCAACAGTATTTTTCACAGAACTAGAACAAATGATCCTAATATTTGTATGGAACGACAAAAGACCCCAAATAGCCAAAGCAATCTTGAGAAAGAAAAACAAAACTGAAGGTATCACATTCCACATTTCAAGTTATATTACAAAGCAGTAGTAATTAAAACTATTAAAACTATGGTAGTGGCATAAAAATGGATATAGATAAATAGAATAGAATAGAAAACCCAGATAAACTCACAATTATATCGTCAATTAATCTTTGACCAAGGAGGAATGAATATACAATGGGAAAAAGACAGTCTTTTCAATGAATGGTGTTGGGAAAAGTGGACGACAACATGCAAAAGAATGAGACCGGACCACTTTCTTTCACCATACGTAAAAATAAACTCAAAATGAATTAAAGATCTAAATGTGAGACCTGAAACCATAAAATCCTTGAAGAGAGCACAGTCAGTAATTTCTCTGACATCGGCCATAACAATATTTTTCTCGATACGTCTCCTGAGGCATGGGGAAATAAATAAAAGTAAAAATAAACTATTGGGACTACATCAGAATAAAAATTTCTGCGTAGCAAAGGAAACAAACAACAAAACTGAAAAGCAACCCACTGAAGGGGAGAAGATGTTTGCAAATTACATCTGATAAAGGGTTAGTATCCATAATATATAAAGAACTGTTACAACTCAACACCCAAAAAACAAATAATCCAATTAAAAAATGGGCAGAAGACACAAACAGACATTTCTCCAAAGAAGACATACAGATGGCCAACAGACAGATGAAATGATGCTCAACATCACTCATCATCAGGGAAATGCAAATCAAAACCTTACACCTGTCAGAATAAAATAAAATAAAAAATAAAAAATATAAAAAATAACAGGTGTTGGTAAGGATGTGGAGAAAACAGAACCCTCTTGCACTGTTGGTGGGAATGCAAACTGGTGCAGCCACTGTGGAAAACAGTATGGAGGTTCCTCAAGAAATTAAAAATAGAACTAGCCTAAGACCCAGTAATTGCATGACTGGATATTTACTCCCAAAATACAAAAACACTAATTCAAAAGGATATATGTCGCATTGTTTATTGCACCATTATTTACAATATTTACAATAGCCAAACTGTGGAAGCAGCCCAAGTGTCCACTCATAGACAAATGGATAAAGAATATGTGGTATATATAAAATGGAATATTATATGGTATATATAATAGAATATTATTCATTCATAAGAATGAAATCTTGCCATTTGCAACAACATGGATGGAGCTAGAGAGTATAATGCTAAGTGAAATAAGTCCATCAGAGAAAGACAAATACCATACGATCTCACTCATATGTGGAATTTAAGAAAGAAAACAAATGAGCAAAGGAAAAAAAAGAGAGACCAACCAAGAAACAGACTCTTTTTTTTTTTTTTAAGATTTTATTTATTTATTTGAGAGAGAGAGAGCACCTGAGAGGGGGGAGGGTCAGAGGGAGAAGCAGACTCCCTGCTGAGCAGGGAGCCCCGATGCGGGACTCAATCCCAGGACTCCAGGATCATGACCCGCTTAACTGACTGAGCCACCCAGGTGCCCAAGAAACAGACTCTTAACTATAGAGAACAAACTGATGGTTACCGGAGGGGAGGTGGGTGGGGGATGGGTGACATAGGTGATGGGGATTAAAGAGTACCCTTAGCATGATGAAAAAAATTAAATTAAAAAAAAAGTGTTGGGGGGATATGGGTTGGCCTAAGGTGACCCCGACTGGCAAAGGTGGACAAAGAAGTCCAGGGTGACATCATATGCCCCAGCAGTTGCTTTAGCCTTTTGGTGGAAAGAACTTTAAAGGGCACGTGGTCCGGTCGGAAATCCTTCCTAGATACCAGTTGGCTCTGGGGTTCAAACTGCCTAGCTCAGCGTAAGTAGGTATGTGACCTTGGGCTAGTTGCTTAATATTCCTATGCCTCAGCTTCTTCTGTAAAATAGAGATAGTAACACCTATCTCATAGGATCAAAAAAGTGTAGTTACATAAGCACAGTAAGTGTTAATTGGTATTATTACTCTTTCCATCATTAACAATGATGGAAACCTCCCTCTTGGATTAGTGTTGCAGTATTTCTCTGCCTTTGGTGCCCGTGGTTCTTGGTCACGCCACTTCGAAGAGTGAAGAGGTAGACCAGACGAAGAGTGGTGGGCAGCAAAGCAAAGTTTATTGAGTGATAGTATAAAGCTCCTAGAGAGGGAGGGGGCCCAAGAGGGTTGCCCCCAAAGTTTCTAAGTTTAGGGGTTTTTATGAGCTCTTTTGCAGAACTATCTTAAGCAATCGGGGTGTGCTGAGTCGTACCAAATCAGGGCTTTGGTCACGTATCTGACTACCTATTAGGTTAATGTCTCTGTGCTGATGGTCTTTTTTTGCTGACTCCTGGGGGCTTATGTCTTAACTGCCCCTTGCGCATGATATTGACAAATGCTTTGTGGTCAATTGTCTTATTTTAGGACATTTTGCAGAAGTCATTTCTGCAAAGGCTGCCAAGCAGAATGTTAGTGAGGTCCTGTCTAAGCTATAAAACAGGATGATAGTGCTATTTTTATTTTAGCTGTCCTGACTCCATATTTTCTTGTTGGAGACCCTGGCCCTGACTACTTAACTGTCTAACTAACTCCAAACATTATTACTAACATAAAACTATCAGACATTATTTATTGAGGACATACTTTATGTACTTTAAATTTAATCTTCACGATAATCCCACATGATGGATATTATTACATTTTACAGAGGAAGGTCCTATGGCTCAGAGAGTATAAGTGAGTTCCCAATGAGTAAGAACTTAAAGTCAGTACTAACTCCAAAGTCTTTCCCCTTAACCACCATGCTATCCTGTCTTTCTGCTGAAATTCACTGCAAAACTGTTCCCATGCCCCGAATTCATTCTGCCCAGTGCAGCTCTTCTGGAAGCTCAAGGTCACTCCTTTGACTACAGCTGCTTGCTGAGTGCTTGGACACAGCCAAGTGCATAGTGGCATTGAGTGCCGGGTTCCCAGTAATGAGGGACATGCCCCTGCCCTCCAGGAGCTCAGTGTCTGTTGCCAACAGCAGACAAGGAAAGAGTTTGTGGAAGGACTGCTAGTTGTACCCCAACTCCATTCTCCTCATCTTCCTAGGTACATGGCCTCCCAATTAGAGATTACATTTCCCAGTAAACTTTGCATCTAGGTGTGGCTAAAGAGGACAGAGACAATGTGAGAACCTTCCAGTCTTGGATTTAAAGTGTTGGGCATGTGAACCTCCATTTTCCCCCTTCCTATGGACCAGAGTGTGGATATAAGAAGCAAATAGGATCAATATTCTAGGGCAGAGTTTTCTACCAGCGTTCTGCAGAACCACAGAATTGGCCTCGAGATGTTTCCAGGCCAGGGGTTCTGTATTGTGATAAAAAAAATAAATAAATAAAAGAAAAAGGCAGCATTATTTTTTAACTTCATGTGCCCTGTGATGCCCAGGCTTTCAGCGATGGTCAGTAACCAAGCAGCCTCAGAAACCACTAGAGGTCGTTCAGCCCCGTCTGGCACTGCACAGTGGAACTGTGTTCATCCATGAGTCTTTCCTCAGTTTTCAAGGTGAGCTCAGGAAGTCGGTTGATCATTTGTGAATACGTGTTGCCCGGACAGGAGGAGGTGAAGACTGATGACATCAGCCTCGCCCCACTGAATGACCTTCCCCAAACTCCCCTTATGCACCGATGACTGTCTGATGGGAGCAGACAAACTTCCTGGTGTGATGGAAAATCAGAGGAAATTTTCCTTCCAAATAAATAATTTTTACACGTTGTGACTCAGCTGCTTCCCTGCTGTTTTGCTGTTGATGTAAACACTATAAAACATGAATTATGCCGGTTAGAAGTGAATGTTAGCTTGATGTCAAATTTTTGCAAGTTTCTTGTTTAGTTATTTATTATGCCCTTCTATTGTATGTCTTATTAGCATTTGTGTTTTACAAATGTGTCTAATGGTCCAATGTGGTGATTTTTCATTATGAGGTATGAAATGAAAGAGGGGGGGCTCAGGACAAGGACAAATCTGGTAGGGTTAGGAGTAAAGAATTACAATTTACAAAGGCAGCAATGGCTTCAGCAATATTGAAAAGAACTTAACTACAGTCTACGGCCATACCACCCTGAACGCGCCCGATCTCGTCTGAAAAGAACTTAACTACAAATTTACTGCCATTTGACAAGTAGATGAGCTGATTGTTATCAATTGATATCTCAAAGCAAACTGATTAAGGCTTTTATTCTAAAGATCACATTCGGTAAAAAGGCTCAAAGAGCAAGTTATTTGGTGGCAGAACTCACTGTCAGACAAGAGAACCTAATAATGCTGGCAGGTGAAATTAGAGTGAGTGAAATGGTAGCGCATGATACCAAATGAAGAAGTAAAGAGGTTCTATTCTCAGAGCAATAAGTTGATGTATTGATGATGTCACATGATGCTGAAAAGCTGTTTGCTAATAAACTAAAAAAGAACAGATTCTTGGGGCGCCTGGGTGGCTCAGTCAGTTGAGCGTCTGCCTTCGTCTCAGGTCACGATCCCAGGGTCCTGGGATCGAGCCCCAGTCAGGCTCCCTGCTGAGCCTGCTTCTCCCTCTCCCTCTGCTGCTCTCCCTGCTTGCGCGCTCTCTCTCTGACAAATAAATAAATAAAATCTTAAAAAAAAATAAACCAAACAGAAAACAACCAAAACCCAACAAGCAAAAACTTGATGTTGTCACACACATAATGCTTTCTTCACAGAGAGGGGCTAGTATCACAAATTCTTGAAGATGAAGAAACCATGATGCTGTAAAATGGTTCACTTTATTAAACCAAGACTGGTTTACTTGAGAATGTTTTAAAAAACTGTGTGATAGGGCGCCTGGGTGGCTCAGTCGGTTAAGCGACTGCCTTCGGCTCAGGTCATGATCCTGGAGTCCCAGGATCGAGTCCCACATCGGGCTCCCTGCTCAGCAGGGAGTCTGCTTCTCTCTCTGACCCTCCCCCCTCTCGTGTTCTCTCTCTCATTCTCTCTCTCGCTCGCTCTCAAATAAATAAATAAAATCTTTTTTTTTTTTTTTTTTTAAAGATTTTATTTATTTATTTGAGAGAGAGAGAATGAGAGAGAGCACATGAGAGGGGGGAGGGTCAGAGGGAGAAGCAGACTCCCCGCCAAGCAGGGAGCCCGATGTGGGACTCGATCCCGGGACTCCAGGATCATGACCTGAGCCGAAGGCAGTCGCTTAACCAACTGAGCCACCCAGGCGCCCTAAATAAATAAAATCTTTAAAAAAAAAAAACAAAACTGTGTGATAAAATCCAGAATTCTGCTTCTGTGTATGTACCAAAAGAATTGAGAGCAGGGACTTGAGCAGATACCTGCACACCCATGTTCACAGCAGCATTATTCACAACAGCCAAAGGTGGAAACAACACAAATGTGCACGGACAGCTGGGTGGATAAACAAAGTGTGACATGTACATATGATGGAATGGTACTCCGCCTTAAAGAGGAAGGAAACACCTGCTACAACGTGGATGAACCCAGGAGACGTTGAGCTAAATGAAATAAGCCAGACACAAAAGAATGGATATTGTACACTTCCACTTAAATGAGTTACTCGGAATAGGCAAATTCAGAGACAGAAGTTTGAATAGTGGTTATCAGGGGCTGTGGGGAGGGGATAATGAGGAGTTGTTGCTAAATGGGGAGAGTTTCAGTTTAGGAAGATGAAAAAGTTCTGCAGGTGAATAGTGGTGATAGTTACACAACATTGTGAGTGCGCTTGATGCCCCTGAATCGTGCACTTAAAAATGGTTTAAATGGTAAATTTTGTTACGTATATTTTACCACAGTAAATTTTTTTTAAAAACCTGCAAAAACTGGGACAAAGAGCACAGAAATCTCCTGTCAAGTATAGAAATCTGGCGGCTTCTCACTCTGTACATGGTCCGTTGGGAAAGCAAGTTGGTTGGGGAAAGAGGCTGACTGAATCTACAGGATGGGTCATCTTATCTAATTGGTGAGGACTCCCCCACTGATTGCCTTCTAATAGGAATTGACATGGGACACAAATATCGTCCCATTCTGTGAGCATTTTAAGAAGCCATCCATAGACCTGTCTCTTGGACCCATCATGTGATCAAGTTCTGTGTTCTTTCCAAGTCTCTGCAAGTGGCCAGCCCAACAGATATTGCTCATGCGTTCATATACATCTGCACCTTAGGCTCTTTTTCCTTTCACGCAAAGTGGATAACATCTGCATTGCCCAGCGTTCTGCCCATTGGGAGGATTTTCCTTCACCACCCCCTTTCAGGGCTACCTGTGAATGGTGTTGTCATGTAGCAGCTGTCCACTTCTGGATGTCGCTGGCCTACTGTGCGGAGCCTCCGTAAAGCAGGTTTGTACTTTCTCCTCATCTCTTTGAAGACTTTGAGTGTAAACCGAGGGAAAGGAAGTGAAGCAGTAAGAGCAGATGGGAGTCTAAACCACCTGCTCATGTGGTTTATTTGTGCCTTCTGGATCTGCTTGGGCCCAGTATCATATATACCACCTCAATTTCTTTTTTCTTTTTTAAGATTTTTTAAATTATTTATTTATTTGAGAGAGAGAACGCAAGCAGAGGGAGCGGCAGGCAGAAGGAGAAGCAGACTCACTGCTGAGCCGGGAGTCCGATGCAGGGCTTGATCCCAGGATCTGGAGATCACTACCTGAGCTGAAGGCAGATGCTTAACCGACTGAGCAAACGTTTAACTGACTGAGCCACCCAGACGCCTCACATACCACTTCAATTTCTAATGGGATGCAACTGTGGAAATCCAGTTTCGTGATTCTTTGGGTCAGATAAAACCTGTGGAACATTTGGGTTCAATAATCACTTGGTGTTCCATAAATCAGGCATTCAATCTTTACTAAGTCCCAGTAGCAAGCCAGAGGCTGCTTTTTAGAATGTAGAATAGTCATTGGCAGAGGATAGCATGGCCCAAATTCCGAGGGTCTTAGCTGTGATGCTCCTATTGGGGCTTGCTAGAGGCTCCGCCTGGCATCTCTGGCTGACACCTAACTTGGGCACCTGGACCTACTAGGCATAATGCCCATGAAGGTAGGGTAGCTTGCCTCACAGCCTGGGCTTTTGAAGAGCCTTTTTTAGATCCAAACATAACATTGTCAGATGTACAGTTTACCTGGTAAATGAGTCAAAGCAGCTTGCCCAGGTATGATATATGTGGGCTCCAAAATCCAAAAGGCATATCAGACATTGCTCCTCTTTCTTCATGATGTATGGTGTAAGGGTCAGCAACTTGTCTCTCACTTTAGAAGAGATAGCCAACATTTCCCCAGACCTCTGTATCCTTACACATTCTCCTGATGTGTCAGGTCCTTGAACTTCCACAGGATTCATCTCTGGCACACATATGTCTAAGGCACCAAGGTGTTGGCTCTTTCCTACTCACAGCACCCAGTTAGCATAATGGCATCAGTTGAGTATATCAGCATGGTGTTCTCTGTGTTTTCAAGACTGTTAAAGTCCTTCTGGACCTTGCAGTTTGCAGGAGAATGGCATAAGCCAGGGTCAAGACAGTAAGACACTGTTGCAACAGATACTGATACAACAAGATACTGTTATCCCTGCTATGTAAACTGAAACAGTATAATTTCCCATACTCCTGGGAATGTAAGAAAGCATTTACTAATTCAACAGCCATAGGCCAGTTGCTGGCATTTATATTGATTTTCTGCAATCAGGATATCAAATCTAGAATTGTAGCTGTGATGGGCATTGCCACATCATTAAGTTTGCTTTTCCACTGTCAAACAGGTAAGTTGTAAGAGGATATGCCTCTCTCAAATCCCTAATGGTGGCATTAACCTCTGCACTTTCTCCAGAGTTTTGGTATTGTTTTTGGTTTATAACTTATAACTGGGAAGACAATTCCAGGGGTTTTTACTTGCTCCCCATCTTTTTTTTTTTTTTTTTTTTTACCGTAATAGCCCACAGTAGAGCAGCAGGAAACCAACAGGAGATTCTGCCAGCTACTGAGCATTAACATCACAATAAATTCTGGAATGGGAGAAAGGACTACAGCACAAATCTGAGGGCCTTAGGAATGTGGCCTTTGATCTCTAAAGGCCTCCAGTGCTAATTGGTCTCCATGGGTAATAATCAAATTAACATCTGAAACTACAGTGAATTTTTACAGTGTCATTTTAGTGAAGCTGGAACTGTATTCCTCAGACTTCTCTTCCCTGCATAGTCCTGACTTAGTGTGGGCCACAAGTGACATTTTGTGCAAGATTTGGAAAGTGTAGAATTGAAACAGGAGTTGTATGGAAAACATACAACCTGAGTGGGAAAACCTTCCTTTTTCCACTAGGAAGGTTGGTCTGGGGGCACCAGACATAGTTGTAACTCATTCACAATGACCCTTATTTGGGGACTCGCCTTGTTGGCATGGGGCAGCAGGTGGGTCTACAGCTCCTCCAGCTCATGCCAGATCCTCCTTCAACTTCTGTCACTTCTGTTCTGGTGCATGTTTGGCTTCCTGACAGAGTGCCTGTTTCTCCTGTAGGTCACCTGCATCATCAAAGTTGGAGGCTTATGTGCAGAGAGGGACTGATGTGGGTTCTGGTTCATCTTGTAAGGTCTAGCTCACCCTCATAAGTGCCAGTTGATTCATACTTCCCCCACCTTGTTGTCATCTCAACTGCCTGCCTGCTGTCCAGGCAGGCTCCAGCACCAGAAAAAAGACAACAGTCTTCCATAATCAGCTCTCACAATTATGTAGAGTCTTACCCCTGCAACACATCTTTAGCGCATATAACCACTCCTGGTAATTTTGTTTCTCTGATCAAATCCTGGCTGATACTTTAAAAGTATCACTTTTAAAAGTAACTTTTACAGAGTAACTTCAAAAGATACACAAACTGCCATTTTCTTTGTTAGAAGAAACTTAGAGTTCAGTCCATGTCTCTTGTCCCTTTGTGACCAAAGGTAAATAAATCAATGTCTCTGTAGATTCCTTATCTGCACAAAGTGCTTATGACAGGTTTTGTTTTGTTTTGTTTTGCTTCTCAGCAGTGCTGTGTGAACATAGAATCAAGAGCAGCTCCTTTGCTTGAGGAAAGAGGAGAAGGTAGTGTGATAGATTGAATGTAAAAATAGCCGCCTCCTTCTATCCATAATGCCCCTTGATATTGGGACTCTGCAGCATGTATTTCCCTGCCCCTTGACTCTGGACTGGTCTTGTGACTTACTTTGGCCAATAAAATGTGGCAGAAGTGATGGAGCGTCTCTTGAAAGCCTCAAGAGAGTTTGCCTGTTTCCCCTTGCACTCTTGAACCCACACTTGGGCAATGAGAACAAGCCCAGGCTCATCTGCTAAAGATAAGAGAGACCATATAGAACACAGCTGAGTCATCTTGGGTGAGGCCATCCTGGACTAGCCAGATCCCAGCCACCATGCCGGCTGACCATGGACTGTGAGTGAACACAGTTGAGATCAGTCAAGCCCAGCCCAGATCAGCGGAACCACTCAGATGACCAATAATCTGATGAGAATAAGTCTTTTAAAGCCTTTATGTTTTGGGGTGTTTGTTACACAGCACATTGCTAACCAGTACAGGAGCATGGAAAAGGGACACATTAAAAAATGGGTAGGAACTCTCCAGGTGGATCAAAAGAGAAAAGGCATTATGAATGGGTCCAGCTTTAGGCAGTGGTGTGCTGGTAAATGTTTAATGCTATCTCTTCATGTATAGCTCTGATGTGAATATTGGCTGTATATTTTTGTTTTTGTTAACGAGTAACAAACTGTTTCCATGAAGGACAAAGGAGTAGACATCTTAGACTTTGGGGGCCATATAGGCCTATAGGCACCACACAACTCTGCTATTGTTGTGCAAAAACAGCCACAGAATAATAAGTGAATGAATGAATGTAGCTGTGTTCCAATAAAACTTTGTTTACAAAATCAGGTGGTGGGCCAGATTTGGCTTGTAGTTTGTTGAACCCTGATCTAGATGATCAATAAAACAATAAATCGATTTGATTTATAGTGTTTGTTGATTTGTGGTGTAATTATTCCCACCCTGGCTGATTTCATGCTACAAATGTAACATTTGGAAAAAGTGTGCAGGAAGTAGCACATCATTCTACAGGATTTCCACCAGGCAGATAGAATAGACATAAATAACCTTAAGAGGATAAACAATAGTAAAATCTAGTAAACTAATCAGAAAGTAACGAGTTGTCAATATTTATTAACTTTGCTCATAATATACTTTATTTGATAAGTCTATAGAATTTAATAATTTAATATTAATTTTTAATATAATTGTATTGTGTTCAACAACTGGCTGGCAAAATTCAGCTTTCAAGAGCTAGTAAGAGCCAGACTTGGCATACCATTGCATTCAGGGAATGGTGTGTAAAATGCAGTGTGGCTGGAACATGATGGGGGTAGAGAAGCAGTGGGAGATGTAGCTGAAAAGTTGTTTTGGAGGGCGGGGATCAGACTAGGCCAGGTCTTGTGGGCTGGTAAGCAGGGGACAGCGTTTCAAACAAGGGAATGATAAGATCAGGCTACTTTAAGAAGGATCACTCTGGATACAGAGAGGAGACTGTGTTTGCCATGGGAACTCTGAGGTAAGTAGGTAAGTTAAGTATGGTCGTTGAAGTAACCATAGAGAAACTGATGGCTTGGACCAACACAGGTGTTGTAGGGAAGGAGATGTGGGTAGATGCCATCTATTCAGGAGTCAGAATCTATAGGATATGATGACAGGTGTTGCTGGGAAAAGGGTGAGGGAGGCGTTAAGGAGACACCAAGGTTGGGCTTGAGCATCTGCTTGAATGGGTTGCCAGTCCCTGAAACTGAGTGTACCGGAGAAGCTGGTTTGAGCAAAAGGTGAGATGCCTGCTTTTGAACATAATGGGTTTGATGAGTCTGGGGAAAGCCCAGGAGGGCAGCTCTAGGTTGGAAACAAAGTTGGGATAGAGGACCCAGGATCCTGCCTCTTGTGGCTCCAGCTCATGGGAGGGTCCCCACTCCTGTCTCTGCCCTGGCTCTTGGCCACGCTGGAAGCCACATCCCCTCTGTGGGACTCAGCCTTCCCATCTGTAATGGGGTATTAGGCTGAGTCCTGCTTCCCTGTTGCCTGAGTGTTGTGAAAATCCTATGAGATTTGTATGGGAGTGGAGAGCGGGGATGAGGAGGCTGGTCCTGTCCTGTCCTCTGCCCACCGGAGGGTGCAGGGGGATCTTTTGGAGAGGAAAGGGCATGGTTAGCCAGGGCCCTCAGATTCCTGCAGCCCTTCTGGGTCCGAGGAGCTAATCTCAGGTCTCTGAGATTGAGAAAGGGGCTGCCACTCTCACCTCCCCTCATTGCCTCCCCTTCTCCCTTACTTCCCCTCAGCTGGATGCCCCCAGGGGCTGCCCCGCTCCTCAGGTGCTCCTGCCCTGAAGTCCCTCTTCGCTCCTCTGCCACAGCCTGAGAAGCTGCCCAATCATGTTGGCGGATCGCCAACTTCACCTCAGGCACCCAGAGTGCGTGGGCTCTCTACTCCTCTCTCCCACTCAAGCCTACTCTCTGGAGGCTTCTGTAAGGAGGCTCTTTAACAGAGCCTACTCGGACTCCTGAGTTTGATGGGGTGGGACAATAGATTCCAATGACAGGGACTGGGGCTTGGGAGTCTGAGCACTCTGCGTTCTGTCCTGGCTCAGCCTCTCCCAGCCCAGTGAGCCTGAGCACCACACCTTTTTGTACCTCAGTTTCCTCTTCTGTGAAAGGGGGATAAAGAACAATACCTCCTTCACAGGGGTGGTGGAAGAATCAAGTGAGTGAAAATACACAGGCACAGAGAGAGGCACCCAGCCCATCGTAAGTGCTCGGGAGACATCAGCTGGTGTCACTGTTCTTATCCTTGTGCCTTCTCCCAGTAGCGTTTGCAACTGGAGACCCTTCCCCTGCCTGCTTCAGTGACTCCTCTTCATCTACAACAGAGGTCCCCACCTGGTGTGCTGCTGCGCCAGCCAGGAAGGGGCTGCAGATGGTGAGAGATCATGACCCCTCCGCTGTGGGGACAGCCCGGCCTTCCCTGATGGTCATCATAGCCATTCCATTCACTCCAGCATCCCACATAGGATGATCCGAACTTCCAAGTGGGACATTCAAGGCCTTTCTTAGCTGTTGCTGATGTGTTTTCCCCATCTGGGTAGCCCAGCGCTCCCTGGCTCGCAGAGGTCCCAGCTTTCTCACCTGCGGCGCATGCATGGGTCTCTCTGTCTGGAGCACTCTCCTCTGTCCCAGTTCTCAGCTGGCACATCCCTTCCCCAGGGAGCTTCTCCAGATGGCCCAGGAGCCACTTTGCCCATCTTTCTATAATCATAACCATCAAGGCTGCTGCTTGCCCATACAGTGCCTTTGAGCAAGGTAGAAAAAAGCACCCTTACCTCAAAATGCTTTCTTCTATCTGCCGGTAAACCCACGGAATAGATGTGCCAACCTGTAACACCTACAACACGAAGGGTGTCTGTCCTGGAGGAGCCCTGATGACACCAGACCTGCTACTTAGGGAACATTTCCATGCGCCGGGCACCGTGCCAAGTGCTTTATCTCAAATACTGTTCACAAAGCTCAGGACAGAAATGGTTAACTTTTTTTGTTGTTTTGTTTGTTTGTTTGTTTTAGGAATGGTTCATTGTCATAGGTGAGGAAAGTGAGGCTCAAAGGCTAAGACCAGGGTCATGTACCCAGTAGGTGGCAGAGTCACGGTTTGAACTCCAAAGCACGGAGGCAAGTAATTGCTTCCATTAAGTCATTGTCACCCAGGTAACTGCTTCCACATCTGTCCCAGATTTTATTGTGAGCTCTTTGAGGGAGCGACCACATTCCACCCACTGCCTAGCTCTGGAAACGAGTAGAGTGGGCACAGAGTGGACAGCACCACATGGGTGTTGGAAGAAGCCTCTTTGCAAGGCACTGGGGACCCAGAAGCTGGAACCTGTTTTCCTGTAGCTGAAGCTGCAGGTGTTTGGACCAAGGAGTCCCGGAGCCCACCTCCCCTCCTTGCTTAGTCACTGAAGGCTGATATTTGATTTGGCGCCTACTTAGGGTCTGCCTTTGCTTCTGAAGAGAAACCCTCTCCCAGGGCCTGATGATTCCAGATGATTCCAGTTAATTCTTGAATCCAGATTTTTCTGAGTCCAGAATTGTGCTCTCTGCTGAAGTGGGGCAAAGTTTATAAAAGAAGGCCCACCAGCCTTAGGGGCTGGGAAGGCAGGAGAGGTCTATCAAGGCAGATCTTAAAGGCAAGTCTGAGTTTTCCAGGAGAACCCAGGACAAGGTGAAGGATATTCTTGGCAAAGGTATGACCAGAGGCTAGGGCCGGAGGAGGGCAGTGGCAGACAGACACCTGTTGGCCAGGGGGCCAGAGCATGCTTTTCTTTGGATAGACGACTTTGAGTCTAGTACAATTCTTTACTGCTGCTTAACACCAGAAACCTGATTATGACTTTGTGCATCTCTAATTATTGCCTTTTGCCTTTTCCAGAGCTCTACTGGTACAAAGTGGGGTGCTATAAAAATAGCCTCTTTTCAGGCCCAGAGACTGTCATCCAAACTGTCGACTAACCATTGAAATCTCTATCATCCAAACAGGTGAAGGATTGTCTCTGTGAAAAATAAAATAAAGAGGAGCTGATAGCAATGTCTTGGTTTCTTCACTTTACATTTTTTGGGGAAAGTCCCGGGAGTCCGCCTAGCCTAGGGCACGGGAACATCTTTATTCAAATGGCAGTGTGATGGCACTTAGGGAGCACAGACTCTGAAGCTACACAGTCTGGATTCAAGTCCTAGCTGTGGGACCCTGAGTGTCACTTAATCTCTCCAAGTTTCAATTCCATCACCCCTAGATGGTGCCCATCTCGTAAGTTAATGTGTGTAAAGCCCTTAAACAGTGGCTGGCACACAGCAGACCATGTTAGCTATTATTTTTATTACTTGTCCAGATATGTCAACATAGCTCTGAGGAAAGTAACAGAAACAGTCCTGATTCTCTGCTGGTGTTTTTTTGTTTTTTTTTTTTAAGATTTTATTTATTTATTTGACAGAGAGAGAGAGATAGCGAGAGCAGGAACACAAGCGGGGGGAGTGGGAGAGGGAGAAGCAGGCTTCCCGCGGAGCAAGGAGCCCGATGTGGGGCTCGATCCCAGGACCCTGGGAGCATGACCTGAGCCGAAGGCAGACGCTTAACGACTGAGCCACCCAGGCGCCCCTTCTCTGCTGGTCTTAAGGGAGTTTCATTTGTAACTGTTGGATGTCCAGCTGTGCTCAGAAACGCTGGAGTCAGGGAATGGTCCTCATCTGTGTCGGGATGTCTTCTCCTTGTGGGGAGGGCCAGTGGTGAAGTTGGTGACTCAGAAGGGGGAAGGGGATTTGAACACCTCCTTACTGGGTATGATCCTCCATCCAACCTCTGCTCAGCCTGAGTGGTTGTTATATATTATATATATATATAATATATAACAGCTCTGGTCCTTCCTTCAGTTTATAGGTCCTGCTCCAGTTCCAATGCCTCCCTGTGCTCCCCACGAGCCCCATGAGTCTTATCTGCCTTGCTTACCTACGTCCCCAACTTAAAGATGATGCTCAGTAAGCGGGGCTGAATTGAATAAAAAGGCATGATTTAGATTTTCTCAAAGGAAAATAGTGGAGCTGAGGTGGCCAGTCTGCGTCAGTGAGCCCAGTCAGTCAAGGCGGGGTTGATGAGGGTTGCGAGCCTCTGGGAAGGGTGGTGGAGGAGTTTGATTGAGCCTGGGCCCTCTTCCTCATGGTGACAGTTACAGCTGCTATTTTTGGGTGTTCACCTCATCCTCAAACATGGGAAATCTGGCTTTCAATGACTGACATACAACCTGTGCCTTTTAAAGATATTTTATTAAAAAAAGGAAACCCAACCAAACAAAAAGCCCAACCCAAGAACTCTTGGTTCTGGGAGTCTGGGAGCAGCTTAGGTCTGTGGGGAGGGTGGAACCTGGAAGACAGACGGCGTGGGGGTCTCTGACCCCTGGGAGGAAGAGCAAGAGCCCCGGGGCAGCTGACAGGCAAAGCAGCCTTTCCCAGGGCTCAGCCCCCTTCTGCGTGAGGCCTGGGCTCACCCACTTGGAAAAGACAGGCGGGTGGCTCAACCCACAGAAAAAGGCAGGGTGGGCAGTTCCGGACAGGCCTCAGACCTCTCGTTAAGGTCACCAACCAGTCAGGAAGGAGACAAGGGTGGCCCGGGGCTTGATCGGGCCTATCAGCACCCTCCACGAAGGCGGGGTTCAACTCACCGTAGGGAGGCAGGCTCAGATTGGGAGATGCGGCCCCAAGTACTGAGCAGAAGGGGCCCTGACGAGGTGGGAGCTGGGGGCAGTTCCCAGGCAGGACTCCCGGTGGGCAGGGCAGGACCCAGACACTTCAGAGCTCAGTGGCCCTGGGGGCCGCGGGGCAGCGCCCGGATGGGCCGGGGCGGAGGATTGTCCAGGACCGGTTCAGGCCGGGCCCGCACGCCGCCCCGGCGCTTTTGCTTGCGCAGCAGGTAGCTCGAGTACTGCACCTCGGGCATGGCCAGCTTGAGGCAGGCCTCGGTGGCTGGCCCGGCGCCGCCGCTGGGCAGGTCGTAGCCCATGATGTCCACCTTGCGGCTGGGCTGCCACGGCTGCAGCTGCTTGGTGCGGATCTGCGCGGCGGGCCGCAGCACGGGCTCCTCGCCGAAGCAGCGCCGCAGCAGGCGCTCCCGGGCCTCGCGCAGCTCACGCGCCTCGCGCTCCACGCAGGCGCGGCCGGCGCTCGCCACGCGGCGCCAGAACGTGGCGTTGAAGTGGTCGTAGAGGCCCGCGTCGAGCGCGTTCCAGGCGCGCGCGGCCCGCGCCAGCGCCGCGGGGATGGCGGCGAGGCGCGAGCTGGCGGCGCGCGCGTTGAGCTTGGCGTAGAGCACGTCGTCCAGGTCCCAGGCCAGCAGGCGCCGCAGCAGCACCAGCGACTCGTCGAAGTATTCGGCGATCATGACGAGCGAGAAGACCTCCTCCACCTGGCGGATGAGGCCCGCCAGGTAGGCGGCGTCGTCGCGCGGGCTGCGCTCGTTGTCGCCGCCCAGGTCGTAGGCCAGCGTGTTGTGCGCGAACATGGCGAAATGCTCCCCGGCGCGGTAGTAGGCCTCGGGCGCGCGCAGGAAGGCCTCGAGCGACGCGTTGGGCACGCGCCGAAAGGCCGGGCAGTACTGGTTGTAGTAGCTGAAGAGCGACTCGAACATGGCGGCCGGCTCGCGCAGGATGGTGACATAGACGGTGCCGGGCGGCATGAGGCGCTCGAGTTCCGCGCGGTCGAAGCGCAGGTGGCTGGCTAGCATGTGTGGCGGCCGCGTGGCTGGGTGCACGAAGTGTGCCGAGAAGTTGCGTGGGTAGCAGAACTGGTGCTCGCAGCTCGGGTGCGGCAGGGCCACCGTCAGGTTGTGGCGCTCGGCGAAGCGGAACAGGATGTTCTGGACGGTGGTGCCTGCAGTCTTGTGCGTCTTCAGGAAGGCCACAGTCATGTGCTTGGGGCGGGCCGGTGAGTCCCGCAGAGGCGGGCAGCTCAGAGGAAACAGCTTGGGGTACCTGCCAAGTCCGGGGTGGGGGGAGTTTGCAGGGGGAAGGAAGTGTGAGAGGGGTGCGTCTCGACCCCCTGCCCCTCCCCGGGGACGGTAAGACGGGCACAGAACGGCCCATCCTGGGCTATACCCATGGACCCGTAGAGGGGTATGGCAGGCAGCCTCTAAGAGGACCCCCAGTGATCCCTGCTGGCCTCTGGGTATTCACTCTCTTGTGTATTTCCCTCCCCGTGAGTATCAGCAGGACTTATTGATGCCGTTAGGGAATAGAATAGGGAGAAAGAGGGGATGTCACTCTTGAGATTACATTATAAAAAGACTATGGCTTCTATCTTGGTGTCTCTCCCTCTCTCTCTAGGATAACTCAGGCAGGGAGAAGCAAGCTGCCATACTGTGAGCAGCCCTTATGGGGAAGTACCAGGTGGCAACAGTCCAGGAGGTACTGGGCCCTCAGTATGTCTGCCTGCTTGAAGAACTGAATGCTGCCAGCAACCACATGAATGAGCATGGAAGGGGAGCACTTCCAGTCAGACCTTCAGATGAGACTGCATCTTCAGCAGCCAGCTTGATTGCAACTCTGTGTGACCTTGAGCCAGAGGTACCCAGCTAAGCCACACATGGATGCCTGACCCACAGAAGCAAGATAATAAATGTTTGATGTGTTCACATGCTAAGTTTTGAGGTAATTTGGCCACACAGAAATAGATAACTATTATAAGGACAGAGGCCCTTGGAGATCCTTGAGAAAGTCTACTCTACACCTATAGAAACTGAAGACCAGAAGAAGAATCATTTATGTTTTCTGGCAACTCAGATAAAGTCACCATATTCTCTTGTTCTCTGTCTTCTTTCTCATTTTTCCTCTTTCTCTGGCTCCTCATCTTCTCGATGAGTGGCATGGGCTTTGAGGCAATCTATTTGTTATACGATTCTGTTAAGTTCCCTGGAGCTTCGTTCATTCAGTCAGCAAATTTTTTTTGAGCATCTATTATGTGCCAGGCACTATTCTAGGCTCAAGAATTTTGCTAGTATAAAAAGCAGAGAATACTCCTAGCCTTCATGAAGCTTTCATTTCTGTTCCCTTGTTCCTGAAACAAAGGTGTTGGGGATTACAGATGACCTGTAAATTCCCTTCAGACTTTGAGTTACTCTCATTTCTTTTCTGTCCTAAGCATCATGTAATGAGGACTACTCTAAGCACCTTTGAGACCACCACTGAGATTTCCTATCTGTGGCTGGTTTGGGCTCAGGGTTATATCTACCCAGATGCCCCTCCTAAAGACCAGCAAATCCTCCGACAAGGAGAACTGAGCCCATTCACACCATTCTCATGGGCAGATAATGGAGGAAATGGGAAGCTGAGGTCCTGAAGGGTGCAGGGATTTGTTGGGTTCACATAGCCGGGAGTAGGGCAAGGGCTCCTATTAGTTGTCACATGGTATCCTGTGTCAGGATGGCTGACTGGGTCACACATACCATCATTCCCATTCTATAGATGAGGAAACAGACTCAGAGAAGTGAGGGCATTTGCCTAGCACAGCAGAAGCAATGAGAAGTTTGCAGTCTTTTGGGGGAGGCACTCAGAATGCCGTGGGAAGGACTTGGACTGGATTAGAATCCCAGTTTAGCTACTGACTAACTCTGTGCCTTCAAGCAACCTTTCAATGAAGACCAGTCCCTGCCCACGGAGGTTGTGTGGATCTAAAGAGAATGTATAGAAAGCACTTTTAAGAATAGGGGGAAGGAGCAAAACCCAGCAGAAGACAGACTCCCCTGGCAGATAGAAGGAATGGGAAGGAGAGCTCCCAGTTCTGTTGCCAACCCAGCAAGAATGCAACTCGCCTGGGTCCCGCCCCCACACCGAGGCCCTGCCCCCTTACCAGCTGAGCTGTGCCCCCTGGTGGATGAGGAGGCTTAAGGTGCTGCACCCTAGCACCAGCAGCAGGATTTTCCTTCGGCTCATCATCTTGGTGGCCTGCTGCACGTGCTGGAGGATGGGTGGCATGTTGTGGTACCCACCCCTGGACCAGCCGGGGCCTCGCTATCCAGGACTCCCTTCGCCGGCACTCATGGGGGCTCCTGGGGCTCTGGTAGCAGGGCCAGTATTCCTGAGAGGCCTGGCAGAAGGAGGAGGCAAACAGGTTTGCAGCAGGCAGAGGAGATGGGCTGTGGGCCCCAGCAGGACTGCTGCAAAGGAGAGCTCCAAAGGGTGGGGTGAGCAGAGAAGCCAGAGAAGATCGGATTCCTACCTCCCATTACCAAGACCCTATCTCCACATGGCTCCAGATAACTTAGTCTTGGGTGGAATTACAGGCTCTGGGGTGTGGCCAGCCCTTCAAGCTGTAGCTACTCCTCCCTTGAGCCCTGTCTTGGCTTCTCTCCCTGGCCCTAATTAGTCTTTGTCTTGTGGTCATTTGTATCTGTCTCCCCAGTAGACTTACCTTAGCACCAGGGCTTGGCTTAAAGCACAGAAGTCTCAGTTCAAGGTATCCCTCCTCCAGGACTCCTTCAGCCAAGAGTTGGTCTTGACTCCCCAGAGCCTGAGCTCCTCAGAAACCACTAACCAGACCTATAGCTTTTCGAGTCTCTTGACTTGGGCAAGGGATCAATACTGCAGGCTTACAACACGTACTATACTGTTACATACTTAATTTCATTTAATGCCCACCACACCCTAACATAGGTATTATTCCCCATTTTGCAGACAAGGAAACTGAGGCTCTAAGTGATGGTGCTACTTGTCCTGTGGTCACACAGCTGTTGGCAGAATCAGGATTCAGACCTGCTCTTTCTGGTTTCAAAGCCCATCCCCCTAGACGTTATGTGTGCTGCTTTCACAGAGAACTGATTTCCCCATCCCTGCTCTGGACTCTGGCAGTTCTGCATGCTTCTGAGCCCTGAGCCTTCCTAGCTGGGGACCTGCCCTGAGGTCCCAAGACCAATAAATCCATGAGGGAAAGAAAGGAAGGACTTGAAATCCCAGAACCCTATCTGGATTTCATCCCCAGACACCTGAAACCCTGGCCGCCCCATCAGCTGACTGCAGTGAGAGGTGCCTGGCCAAGGCGGGGACATGGCAGCCTGGGAGAGGGGTGGGGGTGTGGTGAATACAGAGGTGCTCCTGCTTGTTGTTCTGCGGAGATTCTCCAGGAGAAGGTGGGCCTCCATCCCAGGTGAGTGGCAGGAGTGAGAGGCAGAAGAAGGGCCTGCTTTCCGGCCAGTCACCTGTCCCCATGTGAATGCCTTGGCTCAAGGGCAGCCTGGCCTTTGGCAGTGCTAGTGGAAAGTCAGTTTCAGCAGCAATGCCTGTCTCCCCACTGTTGTAGGGTCTCTGTCTCAGAGGTCTCGGTCTCCAGGTCTGGGTTCAGCTTCAGCCTCACATACACATGTCTTGAAAGGGGAGAGGGAGCCTGGAACCCTGTGGGCATTTGCACATACTTGGAACTAGGACACCTGGGTCCCAGGGGGGATGAGGTAATGTAAAAACTTTTGACCATCACTTTCCCCTGGGGCTTGAAGCTTGGTTTCCACTCCCTCTTCTTTACCACTACCTCCCTTGGCCCCTCATTAATCCTGGATTACATTTAAACCTGTTTGGGTAGAAAGATGTCCTGGTTATGCCTCTCCTTTCTCTCCAGGCCCCATCACCTGGTTTCCTCCACCAGCCTGCAGACAGACTTAATCTGCCTGGAGCCGAGGGAGGTAAAGGGTACAGCCACAGAGGGTTAACCAAGGGCATAGCAGAGAAAGCCTAAGGCCCTGCTGTGTTTTCAAGAATTGATAGGGGCAGAGAAGGGCTGGCTTTGCCTGAGCAAGGAAGCCTACAAGAGGAAGTCAGAGCCTGTGGCCTCTGCCACTCATCCTGCCTTGAGGATTTGGTGACAAGATGGGAGTTTTCAAGGGGGCAGAGTGGGGGGGGGGCAACCTATTCTCATCTGTGCTAAACTCGCTAAAACTACCCTATTTTCAGTGGACTCTGGGTCACCCAAGGAGGTCAAGCCTGGAGGGAGCTACATTGGGACTTTGCTTGGGGAATGCTTCAACCAGGCCGCATAGAGAAGGATGACAGAGTGCTTGGTGGTCCTCTCCATCCCACTCCCCTCCATGTCTTAGCCCTGGGGACCCGGCCAGCCAGACTCCAGTCTGAGGCCCCCTTGGAATAGGGAATCATCAGCACAAGAACTCCCTGGACACCAGCCCTCCGAGGTGGGCACCAGTTTCTGCTTGGCCACCATCAGTGACGGGATGCTCACCACCTTCAGATACAGCCTGGTCCATTTCTGAGCAGCCTCAAGCTGTTCAAAAGTTGTGTCTGGCACAGCTGGGATCAGCCTGCCACCGTTAGTGCCCTCCTCAGCTTGTCACCTTGCACCTTCCACTCCACACGATTGCTAGTGCTGCACTCCTAGACCACACGGGTCATTTTTCTCCATGACAGACCTTCAGGTATTTGAAAACAGTAACCTTGTCTCCTCTGGGTGGGCACTCAGCCAGGCTAAACATTCCACGTCTTGAGAGAGGGTGCTGCTTGGACACTGGAGGAGGCCTCCCTTCTCTTGGCAAGTTCTCTCCATGATGGCTCCTCTGGAGCTGGAGTCCGAGCACTGGCATCTGGGGAAGGGGGCTGGCTGGGGCTGGATTTAACCTCTGTCATCTCTAGGATGCCGTGGGGTGGGTGGTGGTCTCCTGGCCCCCCGGCTCTGGCCAATCGCATGCTTCAAACTACTCCCCTGCTTCCCCTGTCTCTTCTCCATGGAGAGAGTTTTCCTCAGCTGTCCCAGACAGGTCAGGATGCCCAGCCTCATCAGAATATCAGTGCTAATTTTAGTCAGAACAATTTACCTCAGGCTGCTGCCTGGTTTTGCAAATTGCTTTCCTTTCTCCAGGGAACCAAAGAAAAAAAATGGTCTAGCTAGCCAGAGCTTTGAAAACTGGCCTGGACACCCACCCACTCCCAAATGAGCCCTTTTCTCTCTCCATCCCAGCCCTAGGGCCAATATAGGTGCTTTTAGAGGAGGAGGGTGTCCTGGCCTGGACCACCGGACCTGACCATTGGATGACCTGGAGACTCCATCCTTACTTGAGGATGGCACAGCCCAATGAGTAGGGAGGGAAACTGCCCAGGGCACTAGAAAGGAAGGGGCCAAGGGCTCAGGGGGTTGCAAGTAAGTGGCGCAGGAGATCATGTATCTTTCCACCTCTCTCTTTTTCTTCCTTTTTCCTCCCAGCCTGCTGCCAGGTCCCCCCAGCCCCCTCTCCCTGCCATCCACCCCCACGTCATCCCTGTCTCCGAATTCCCTTCATCCTCCTCTCTCCATCACTACCGCCCCTCCAGCCCCCATTCCTTCAATTTCATCCGCACCTACCCTAGAGATCCCGTCACCAAGATCTGCTCACCATAGGGGATAAGCCAGATTCCCCCTCTCACCCCGGGCCTCCCTCGCTCTCCAGGGGGCAGAACGTCCCCCCCCCCCAATGCTCTCCAGGCACTAGGCCCCCACGACACTCTCTCGCCCACCCTCGATCTCCGATCTCAGTCCCGGTCCGGTCCACCTCCATCCCCCAGCCCCAGGCCGGCCACTGCAGTCAGTACTCACGCCGCGGGCTCTGCCTCCGACCCGGGTGGGGGGTGGTCGCCGCTATCTCCCAACCCTTGTCCCGAAATCCAGTGCGGATCGGAGGGCGCCGGGGGCCCTGAGCGCCGAGTGCCGGTTCGCTCGCCTCTCCGCGCCTGGATGGGATCAGGTGGCGGCTCCGATCCTCTCCGCTCTGCCCGCCGCCCGCCCCCCATCGCACACCGGAGGCGGGGCGGGGGCGGGGGCCCGGCAGCAGTGCCGTGGAGGGGGAGGGGAGGGGGCAGCTCTGACTCTCGGGCTGCCCAGGGACAATCTCCGGGTGGCGTCTTCGGATGCGGGCATCGTCTGGCAACCTTGCAGAGACTGGACACCAATGTCGTCAGCTCCTTGCTCTCACTCCACAGAAGGGGAAACTGAGGCCCAGAAGGTATCTGGATACTCTGGCATTGCTGGGCATTCCGGGCTCCACAGGCCAACCTTGGGCTGGTGGGTCCTGGGGGAGTTAGAGACACAGGGACCTCTACAAGCACCCACATGCCTCCTCCCTCCTCTCCTTCTCCTCCGTCCACCTCCAGCAGAGAAGCACAGCTCCAGCCTGAGGTCTGGTCCCATCTGCCCTCGCACTCCTGGGGACCCTTTCCTTCCAGCCCCTGCTGCTGACCCACTCCTACTCTCCAGCTGGACCCCAGACCCACTCACTCCTGACCAGAGCTTTAGCACTTTGTATTGGGAATCAGAGAACCCAAGTTCAACCCTTGTTGAACTTAAGTCCCAGCGTCAAGAGCCAATTCCCTGGGCCTGGATACTTTCAGCTCTCCAATAGCGAGCTGTTCTTGGAGCTGCTCAAGACTGCAGAGATGATACATGTGAAGGCTCTGTGTAAACTCCCATGGAGTTGTGTATGTGTGTGTGTGGGGGGGTGGTCCTGAATTTTCTGCCTTCTTAGGCCTTAGCTCCTACCCCCTGGGGGCTGGGTAGCAGTACCTCCCAAAATAATGCCAGAAACCAACAGCCCCACATGTAGTTCATTGGTTCTCACGGACCCCTGCTTTCTCCTCCCCTTTTGGCCTAGTATGGCAAGGAGCTGGGACAGCCGCCCAAACCAGGACTGGAGGGGATTGGATTCCATTCTAGCCCCACACAGGTAGCTATTGTGTGAGGATCCTTGTTAAGAGGTAGAATGGAATGGGGACTTGGAGTCAGGAGAACTGCTTGTGGTCCCAGTTTCGCCTCTTGGGAATGTCAACTTCTCTCAGCCCCTGTTTCCCCTCTGCACAATGGGAGGTCCTGCCCTGCCTGGGTCCCAGGGCTCTTATGATGAGGCCGCACTTGTCCCTTTCTGGCCCTAGTTACATTACCTCTTCACCCATCAGACTTTAGTTTATCTTGCCTCAGCGACCCCTATCACCTTCCCCAGCACATACACATGCCTAGGGCCCTGCAGCCTCAGATGCCCTGCCAGCAGCTCTCCAGTTACAGGGAGCAGAAAGGTGCTTCCTTTGGGTCAGGAATGGTTCTTCCTGTGTGTGCTGACACGCTGGAGGGGAGAGCACCACTGTTATTTCTTCTGTCCTTTCTGGGTTTGGCCACTCCTTTGGGAGTATCTGGAGCCTGGGATGGTGGTGGTGATGGAAAGAGGAAGGATCCAGTCTTGGGCAGGAGGAAAGAGAATTTCCTAGCTAGGGCTAGATTGTGAGCAACCTTCCTGGCACAGTCCTTTTCTGTTTCTCCTAAACCTGGCACCCCATTGTTTTTTCCCCTGCTCTCAGCTACTTCTCTTTGGGAGGCAGTCAGTGAAATGGAGCATGCTGTAAAGAAGATAGGAAGGGTGTGGGTGTGTGGGGAAAATGAGACTTTACCAGCTCTCTCACACAACACACACACACACACACACACACACACGCACGCACGCAGTGAGCCTGTCAGTGAGAGGGCAGGGCTGGAATGGGAAGGGGATCTCAGAGCTAGTGGCGGAGGTGGGGAGAGACACGGAATTGACGGGTCAGGATAGGGAGAGGTGGAAGCTGGACAGGCAGGGGGCATCTGCTCATCCCTCCCTCAGGCGCACAGGCGGCTGCTGGTGGTGGTGGTGGGGCAAGGGAGGCAGCGTCGACTCCGCCAGTAGGCTGCTGGGGACGAGGGGAGAAAGAGTCCTGAGCTCATTTTCGAGACTAAAAAAGATGCAAATCCTGTCGCCCGCAAGACCGTTTCGTTTGTTTGTGTGTTTTTCCCCCCATTAATCATTATAAGCGCCACTTGAACGCCAGGTGCTGCCGGACAGTAAAAAGACCAGGTCTCTGCTCACGTTCTTGGGGAGGAGGTGGGGCAAAGGAGCAAGAAAGACTTTAAACAAATGGTAGATGTTTGTACGTGTTATGGGAGCTCCACGGAAGGAAAGGAAAGCGGGAGAAAGCCTAGTGGAGACATTTGAGCCGGCCTGATAGGTGAAAAAGGGGCTTAAGTGTGGCCCTTCCCCCAGGTCGGCAGCTGGAGCTCAGCCCGCTCCTCTCCGGCTCCGATCCTCTTTCAGCCCATTCATCCATGCGTGGGCCGGGGGTGGGCGGGCAGACAATCAGATACTGTTTTATCACAGGCATCGGCTGCAACCTCCCGCTTGGCGCCCGCAATGCGCGGCCGCTGGCGGAATGAGTCCTTCAGGACTCCCTGAGGAACGTAAGCGTCCCGGCCTCTAACGCCTGAGCTGGAAGTCGGGTCGGAAGGCTGGAGATCTGCGCTCCGGCAGGTCAGACGCGGAAAGCACGCCTTTCGGGAGGGACCATCTTTCCCCGCAGCCCCGCCCCCGCTCCCGCTCCCAGTGTTCCCGGTGCTTCAGTCGGGCACAGTCCTCCCAGAGTCGAACCCGCGGAGAACCGGACCTGCGTACTACAACTCCCAGAAGGCCTCACGGCCAGGCCGCCGGGGGACCCTTGGAGATCCGCAGGGGCTGGGCCTCAATGCGAACGGCCTGTCAATCCTCCAGCGGACGTGGCGTACGGCGCTGCCGGAAGTTCCGGGAAGTGGGCCCCAGGTCTGGCTCGAACTTCCGCGTTGGTCGCGCGCCTTCCTGCGGCTAAGATGGCGGCCGAGCATCCCGAGCCTCCCAAAGGAGAGTTGCAGCTGCCGCCGCCGCCACCTCCTGGGCACTATGGCGCTTGGGCTTCCCAGGAGCTTCAGGCTAAATTGGCAGAGATCGGAGCTCCGATCCAGGGTGAGGAACTCGGGAGGTCAAGAGCCGGGGCAGCGTAGGCCTAAGGGAGAAGCGGAGCCTGGTTACCCCGGAGACCCGGGGGCGAGGGGAGGGGCGGAGGCGGACCACTGGGGCCTGACTTGGTCCCTCTGGCCTGCTCGCCCTGACCTACCCCATTGATCCTGTGCTTTGCCCAGCAGGGAGTCGCGAGGAGCTGGTGGAGCGGCTACAGACCTACACCCGCCAGGTGAGTGTTGGTGGCGGGACATCAGGGGAGGCCGAGTGTCTGGAGAAGGCCTTCGTGACCCCTCGCCACTCGGTCTTAGTTCTACACAGCAAGCAGGGTTTTGCTGTTTCTGCTGGTTTTTGCCATTACCTGACCAGTTGTAATCGTTTCTGTATACGTCGGTTCTCTCCGGTGCCTAGCTCAAGCTCCGGCAGACAGGCACTGGGTAAATTTTGTTGAATGAATGGGAGTGAATGTCGTTTTGTGGAACAGCTCTTCTTGGACTGACCTGGAGTCCTTTCTGTTCTGCAGACGGGCATCGTGCTGAATCGGCCAGTTCTGAGAGGTGAAGATGGGGACAAAGCTGCTCCCCCTCCCATGTCGGCACAGGTAAGGAGGTTGTTCCACCTTATAAGATGATTTCTGTTCAGGGTAGCCCCTCTCACATTCAGTGTACTGGGGTTGCAACTAACAGATTGGACAGGGAGTAATGGCAGCTCTTCAGATCTCCCTTGGCCCTGATCCTTATCACCTTACCCAATGTCTGCTTTTCCAAATTCTACCTGTCATTCAAGGTTTGGCTTAAATGATCTGGAAGCCTGACTTGATTCTCCTTCAGCTGGAAAGAACTCTTTTTGCCTTCCCAGGGCACAGTTTCCATTTTGTTCAGTGAGACATTAAGGCTCATTCCTTGATTTGATTTCATAGCCTTTACATTTAGTGAGTCATTGGGACACACTGGCTCCAGTTTATTTAAGCCCTCTCAACTTTCATGTCCTTTCTGAGCCAGGATTTGAATTTTTCTCTAGGACAATGGCTCTGACCTGGGAACTGTTGACTTCTGTGTGTGGGATGAGGAGTTCCCAGGCGGCCTTTAGAGGTGTCCTCGAATTTCCTGAAATTGTATGCAAAACCTGCATTCATGGTTTTCTGGGGAGAGAGTCGATAGCTTTTCTTGGTTGGTGCCCCAAAGTTAGCATCTTTTTCTATCGGTATTGCTATAGAGTATTCTTTTCTTGCATTCAGGAATTATTTGTCATTTGGCTTTTAATCCTAGCACCTGGCTCATAGTAGCTCCCCTGCAAATGTCTGCAGTAGGTAAACGTTTCCTAGTTTATGTTCACATTTTTTTCCACAGCTTTCTGGGATTCCCATGCCGCCACCACCCATGGGACTCCCCCCTCTGCAGCCTCCTCCACCACCCCCACCACCTCCACCAGGCCTGGGCCTTGGCTTTCCTATGGCAGTTGGGCCCCGCCCACCAAACTTGGGGCCGCCACCTCCTCTGCGGGTGGGTGAGCCTGTGGCTCTGTCAGAGGAGGAGCGGCTGAAGCTGGCGCAGCAGCAGGCAGCATTGCTGATGCAGCAAGAGGAGCGTGCCAAGCAGGTAGGGCAGATGGCAGCTTTGGTGTGGGTCTCATCAGGGCCCTAAAGGGGAAGTGGAGCCTCAGAGAGAGCTAGATCCTGGGGCTGAGCCTTCTGGGAGGGTCTGGACCAAAGACTAGAACATAGACCCTCAGCTGGAAGAGGACCCCAGGAAGCAGAGTTGTGACAGGCTGGCCTGAGGGATGGTGGTGCTGATGTGAGCTTGTTTTCTTTTTTAAGCAGGGAGATCATTCACTGAAGGAACATGAGCTCTTGGAGCAGCAGAAGCGGGTAATGTCCCCCAACCTTTGGCCTGATGGTCCAGTCCATTGGCTGTCACTTCTAATGCTTAGTGTCCAAAACAAGATGCACCATGCAAATTTTCTGTGGAGGTTACCTCATCCTTAAGTTCCAGTATCTTCCAAATAATCCCATCTTTTCTGGAGCCCGGGGATTGGTAAACTGCAGACTGTGACCTGATTTTCTATGGCCTGCAAGTTAAGAATGGTTTTTCTATCTTTAGAGGATTGTTAAGAAAATTAGCAAACCAAGAACATACTACAGCCCTTGCAACAGCCCATAAAGTCTAAGATATTTGTTGTTTAGCCTATTGCAGAAAAAGTTTGGTGATTCCTGTTAGACTCTTGTGATGTTGTTTTGGGTACCTACAAGAGAGGACTCTGGATTCATTTAGTCAATTGTGTTATATTTAGACTAAACGTGGTAGATGTAGTTAGAGAATGATACAGAAAACATTCAGTCCCAGAGGGGTGTTCTATCAGTTGTTCCCTAGAGCGTTACCGGGAGTATTAGAAAGTAAGCATTAACAGGAATAGATATGAAATTATTTATGAAGTGCTATTTTTGCTTAGATTGTGCTAGATCTTTTTTTTTTTTCTTTAAAGATTTTATTTATTTATTTGACAGAGACACAGCGAGAGAGGGAACACAAGCAGGGGGAGTGGGGGAGGGAGAAGCAGGCTTCCCGCTGAGCAGGGAGTCCGATGTGGGGCTCGATCCCAGGACCCTGGGATCATGACCTGAGCCGAAGGCAGACGCTTAACGACTGAGCCACCCGGGCGCCCCTAGATTGTGCTAGATCTTGAGGAGCAGATGTAAGAAAAGAATTCATTGTTCCTTAGAAATTCTTCCCTCTTGGGGAAGAAAACTCTTGTTGAAAAATAGAAGGCTGTGTGTAGCTAAATGTTAAATTCTCTGGTAGAAACCAGGAGTTTCCCGGGGGTTTTTTGGTGTTATTTCCAGGGATTTTCTTTTGTGATGAGAGGCCTCCTCCATTTGGATCAGTAGCCTGGAAGGGTGGGGGTGGTGAGGATGTGTGAACTCGAGTGGTACCTGATTGTTCTCCTTGGGCCTATTGGCTAAAAGCCTGCATTTGCCAGAGGCTGCCTGCCCAATGGATTTCCAAGCTGTGTCTTCACTTTCACGTCTCTCTTGTAGGCAGCTGTGCTTCTGGAGCAGGAACGGCAGCAGGAGATTGCCAAGATGGGCACCCCAGTGCCTCGGCCCCCACAAGACATGGGCCAGATTGGTGTTCGTACTCCTCTGGGTCCTCGAGGTAAGACCCTGGAAATGGAAGGGAAGGGAAAAGAATGTGTTTGAAAAATCCTAAATGTAAGTACGTATCCTATCAAGTGCGTACAGTTCAATGAATTGTCGTAAACTGAACAACTCATAAAACCAGCACCAGGACCAAGAACCAAAATGATACTAATACCTCAAAAGCTCTCCCAGGCTTCCTTCTAGCCACCCCCCTCTCCCTAAGGGTGACCATCACACTGACCTTTAGCAAGGAAGGTAATTTTTAAAATGCGTGTTTTGGGGCTCCTGGGTGGCTCAGTCGTTGGGCGTCTGCCTTCGGCTCAGGTCGTGATCCCAGAGTCCTGGGATCGAGCCCCGCGTCGGGCTCCCTGCTCTGCAGGAAGCCTGCTTCTCCCTCTCCCACTCCCCCTGCTTGTGTTCTCTCTCTCGCTGTGTCTTTCTCTGTCAAATAAATAAATAAAATCTTAAAAAAAATAAAAAAGTAAAATGCGTGTTTTGTCTCTTCTGACATTGGATTTCTTTCTTCTTACAGTTGCTGCTCCAGTGGGCCCCACTCCCACTGTTTTGCCCATGGGGGCACCAGTTCCCCGGCCTCGTGGTCCCCCACCACCCCCTGGAGATGAGAATAGAGAGGTGAGATTGGTGATTTCTTTCTAGGGACAGGAGAATGTGGTTTAGGAGGATTTTTAGAGAAGGATTCTGAGAGGAGATAGGAGGACTTCCAGGGGTGGGGGGTCGGGGAGAGCCATATTTAGTTAAGCATATTTAGGTAGGGCAGGAAGTAGGATTTGGGAGACATTTCTGGGGCAGGGTTTTGAGGTTTACTCTGAGGGGTACTGAGGGATGATTGGGTCCAGTTAGTATTGTTACCTGCTATTTACATCACCTGGCTGGCAGTCTTTCTAGTTTAAGAGGTAGGAATCCTAGATCATTTCCTGTGTCTGGGTTGTCTCTGGCAGATGGATGACCCCTCTGTGGGACCCAAGATCCCCCAGGCTTTGGAAAAGATTCTGCAGCTGAAGGAGAGCCGCCAGGAAGAGATGAACTCTCAACAGGGTGAGTGTGTTGTGTCCCGCGGGCTGCGGGGCAGAATCTGGAGAGGCCGAGGCTGAGTCTGCATTCTTTCATCCTTTCCCCCTGAGGAGGCTTTGAGAGAGAAACTGGCCCTTGGTAAAGAGGAGTTACTGTGGGCGAGTGTCAGGGTCCTAGTGTGAGGGGACTGATGGCCGCCTTTCTCCTTTGCAGAGGAAGAGGAAATGGAAACAGACACTCGCTCATCCCTGGGCCAGTCAGCTTCAGAGACTGAGGAGGACAGTGTGTCTGTATCCAAGAAAGAGGTATGGGATGGAGCCGAGTCTGGAAGGAATGTCTGGAGACCGTATTTGGGCACTAAAGTAACACCAGTTCAAGGTGTTCAATAAATAATAGCTGCTATTTCGTGCCACTTCCTGTCCTAAGCACCTTACAGATATTTTGTGTTTAATTGTCATAAATCCTTGGAGTTCAGAGTACTGTGTGTGCCTATGTTTTATAGTTGCAAACAGTTAGGTTCTAAGAGGTGCAGGAATTTACTGAGAGGCATACAGCTTGAGAGGAGCAGAACTTTAGAGTCTGACTTCAAGGCCTCTTTCCTCCGTCACTTGGGGAAATTGGATGAGGAGATTAGGGGGCAGGCATGGTGCTTGGATTCTCTGACCCAGTTGGTTTTCCTTCTTTTGCAAGAAAAACCGGAAGCGTCGGAACCGAAAGAAGAAGAAAAAGCCCCAGCGGGTTCGGGGGGCGTCATCTGAGAGCTCTGGGGACCGAGAGAAAGAGTCAGCCCGGTCCCGTGGCTCTGACTCCCCAGCAGCTGACGTTGAAATTGAGTATGTGACTGAAGAACCTGAAATTTATGAACCCAACTTCATCTTCTTCAAGAGGATTTTTGAGGCTTTCAAGGTACAAGGAGCCCCGCATTGGGAAGGGGCAGAGCTGAGCAGGGAAGGGGCGGGGATGGGGAAAGACAGGGTAAGGAGGGCATCTTTTCAGTGCTGGGTTCAGGAGCTAAGGAGGGACACAGGGCTTGGGTTTCCACATTGTCTGCCTCCTCAGCTCACTGATGACGTGAAGAAGGAGAAGGAGAAGGAGCCAGAGAAACTTGACAAACTGGAGAACTCTGCGGCCCCCAAGAAGAAGGGCTTTGAGGAGGAGCACAAGGACAGCGATGACGATAGCAGTGATGACGAACAGGTGAGGCCCTCATGCTCCTGGTGGGGAGGTAGGACCTTGGGACAGATGGCTGAGATGCATCCAGTCAGGGACCATGGTGAACTCCTGCAAAGGAGAATCTCTTTGGGGTGAACCGGGCAGTATGATTCACACCTGATAGTCCTGCTCAAAAGAAATGATGGTTTTGTTCTAGGAAAAGAAGCCAGAAGCCCCCAAGTTGTCCAAGAAAAAGTTGCGCCGAATGAATCGCTTCACTGTGGCTGAGCTCAAGCAGGTGAGACCCCAGCTGATCTAGCAGATTGAGAGCGTGGCTGGGAGACTGCATGAGAAGCTCGTAAAAATGCATAGGGGTTTTGTTTTGGGGTGGGGAGGAGGGCTTTGAAGGAGGCCTGGGTGACTTAGGCATGTGTCCTCTGAGGAAGAGAAAGAGAGAGTCAGACCTGAGAGGTTAGGGCTTTCTAGTGGCACGTTGCTATGTTTTCCAGCTTGTGGCTCGGCCTGACGTTGTGGAGATGCACGATGTCACCGCACAGGACCCCAAGCTCTTGGTTCACCTCAAGGCCACGCGGAATTCTGTGCCTGTACCACGCCACTGGTGTTTTAAGCGCAAGTACCTACAGGGCAAACGAGGCATTGAGAAGCCCCCCTTTGAGCTGCCAGACTTCATCAAACGCACAGGCATCCAGGAGATGCGGGAGGCCCTGCAGGAGAAGGTAAGGGACTGGCCAGGGTTCAGATCTGCCCCGCAGATCCACATCTTTAATAGCCTATTTCAAAATCGTGAATGTGGTTCCCAAAGTCTACCTACTTGTTAACTGTCTAATTATCCGTTCTCCAGAAATCAGCACTGCATATGACAGAGGGCGGGAAGGGTGGGAGGAAAAGACATCAGCTTGTGAAAGGCAGACCTGGCCTCGATATTCAGAGCTAGCTCTCCTGCCCCATGCTGAGACTTCTGATTCCGCGTGGCTCCGTTTCCCCCCTTGTCTCCTCATTCCTCCTCTGCCTGCACCTAGCCGGCTCTTTGATCTGCGCATGGTGACTCCTTTTCCTGCAGGTGGCTTTTGGCTGTGTCTGCAGTTCCCTGTTCCCATTGTGAGCCTGATGCACTTTGTGGCTAGAGATTCATGGTGGTTGTGTAACTTCTTAGATTTAAATTTTTAAGTTAAATACTTTGATTACATAATATTTGTGTGTACTGCAAAAAATTTGGGAGGTACAAAAGTACATGATGAAAACTGCCTACCAGTTAGACTCCAGTCACCTAGTTCTGTCCAGAGGCAGCTAATGAGGTCAGTCTGTTGATCCGATGGCTTGAAAAAATATTTATCAATGTATAGCTGAAGATGATTTAACATGACACATCTATTTTGTTCAACATGGATTGTGTAATTTTGAGGGGTTTGAGCAGGAATGATTTTGGTAACTTCTGGAATGAGATACATGAGGTTTCCCTCTCTTTCTTTCTTTCTTTCTTTCTTTCTTTCTTTCTTTTTCTTTCTTTCTTTCTTTTTTAAAGATTTTATTTATTTGAGAGAGAGAAAGCAAGAGACAGAGCACGGGTGGAGGGGGACAGGCAGAGGGGGAGGGAGAAGCAGACTCCCTGCTGAGCAGGGAGCCCGATGCGGGGCTCCATCCCAGGACCCAGGGATCATGACCTGGGCCTAAGGCAGGTGCTTAACTGACTGAGCCACCCAGGCGCCCCTCCCTTTTACTTCTTTTGGGAGCGGGGAGCCAGATCTATGAAGAGCTAAACTTGGTGAATACCTTTTATGACCTGTTTTCTGGAATTCCCCACAGGAAGAACAGAAGACCATGAAGTCCAAAATGCGAGAGAAGGTTCGGCCCAAGATGGGGAAGATTGACATTGACTACCAGAAACTGCACGATGCTTTCTTCAAGTGGCAGACCAAGCCAAAGCTGACCATCCACGGGGACCTGTACTATGAGGTTCGGGTGTGGGGGCTTGGGAGAGAAGACTGGGCCTTTGGTCATGGCTGTGTAACTCTTGGTTGGAAAGGCTTTCCAAGTTGGTACAGTGGCTCCTTTCCTCAGCCTTATAGGATTGTTCCTTAACTCCCCTTGGATGGAGTGGAATTTGAAATCTTAAAATGAGGTAGTTTTTTTTGGAGGAGAGGTTTAGTTCATGTTTTTAAAGTGACGACTGGATAAGGGGCAGAGGCGCCAGTGGTAGATGCTTTTAGGAAAATAGTATTGAGGGTGGGAGAAAAGTTTTTTTTTTCCTGATCCTTGAAATAGCAGTCACCGTGATACTAGGGAATTTTTGAGGTGGAAGGATCTTGGAGATCATCCTGTCAAGTGCCCTCATTTTACAGATGAGAAGGCAGGTCCTAAATCAGGCCGTATTCTTCTAGTGGGTTAATGTTAGCACTGGGAGTCTTGCTTCTCCCCTCCTTCCTGGCCTTTATTCCTTTTCCTACTCTAGCCAGGGAAAGGAGTGATGAGAATCAACAGGCACTAGGGCAGCTCTCAGTGGGATTTTGTATCTGGTGTGGATTGGGACTTCTCATCTTTGTTCCCCTATTCTCTTGCCACTGAATTCCCAGTGTGTGTCTGGCATTCATAATACAGTGTGCTCTGCTTTTTTCTCAGGGGAAAGAGTTTGAGACACGACTGAAGGAGAAGAAGCCAGGAGATCTGTCTGATGAGCTAAGGATTTCCCTTGGGATGCCAGTAGGACCAGTGAGTGCCAGTTACCTGACTGGGGAAGCCAAGAAGAGAGTGGGAATTAGGGCAGAAGGGAGACAAAGGACAGGGTTGGGCAGATGGTATCCTGTTCTCTTTTTTCCTGCAGAATGCTCACAAGGTCCCTCCCCCGTGGCTGATTGCCATGCAGCGATATGGACCACCCCCGTCGTACCCCAACCTGAAAATTCCTGGGCTGAACTCGCCCATCCCCGAGGTGAGCACTGGCCTTTCATTCTTAGCTGCCTCTGCTTTTTAACTAGAGGATGGGTTTTTTTTCGTTTTGTTTTTTTGTTGTTGTTCTCTCATGCCACCCCACCATGTCTCTCTTTAAAAAAAAAAAAAAAAAAGTAGTTTTTGTTTGCTAAAAAACCTGACATGCTCACCATAAAACAGTCAATGAGAATTGACAGTTTCCAAAGGTGAAAAAAAATCACCTGTAATTTCACCACTCAGAAATAACCAGATTTAAAATTTGGTGAATGTGTTTCCAGATACCTGTCTGATATATACATGGCTGGACAGATAGAAATAATTTTATCTCAAAAATGGCATTATGCTTTTATTTTTAAATATGGAGCATTGATTTAAAAAAATTTTAATAGCTAGCAAAGTCATTAAAGTGAAAAAGAAGTAATTGTTAAACTTCAGGTAAAAATTTCTGTCCCTTTAAAGAAATAGATCTTAAAAGCTTCCCAAAGTTAGGAAAAATCAGTAAGAAGTTAAGCATCCTGTTTTTAAAAGTACCTGCTTTATTTTCAGACATAATGCACCCTACCATGAAGGCTGAGGTTTATTAGTTGACTCTCTGCCTCCCATCTCCCCATCCTATTGCCTCTGGATTTCTGTTGCTACTACTTTTGCTTTGTAATACATTTAATTCTTCTCTGAAATCATAATTTCCAGAGTTACCAAGCATTAATTCTGTACTTTGTAGTGTATCTGGAGCTTAGTAGTGGAACTGACTTGCATTTGGTCTTTTGCAGAGCTGTTCCTTTGGGTACCATGCTGGTGGCTGGGGCAAACCCCCAGTAGATGAGACTGGGAAACCACTCTATGGGGACGTGTTTGGAACCAATGCTGCTGAATTTCAGGTATAGGCCATGGCTGTCTTACTTCAGGTCATGAAGTGTAGAGGTTGTTGGTTTATAGATTCATTATCAGGGAGCTGGGTGTTCAGAAGTTTCAAAGTCTGAAAAAGGGCATGCATTTTCCTGAGATGTGACTGACGCAAGTTCCCCCCTAGAATATGAGCTCTCTGTAGGCAGAGATTATTGTCTATTTACTTTTATATCCCTTCAGTTTGCAACAACTTGACACATTATAGGTATATAGGAAACATTTGCTGAATGAATGAATGATCTCTTTCAGACCAAGACTGAGGAAGAAGAGATTGATAGGACCCCTTGGGGGGAGCTGGAGCCATCTGATGAAGAGTCTTCAGAAGAAGAGGAAGAGGAGGAAAGTGATGAGGACAAACCAGATGAGACAGGCTTTATTACCCCTGCAGACAGGTGGGGAGAGCAGAGTCTGCCTCTGAAGTGGTCTGTCACTGGGGGCCTTCTCTTTACTCCAGAGCTTGTTTCTCTCTTCGAAGTGGCCTCATCACTCCTGGAGGGTTCTCGTCAGTGCCGGCTGGAATGGAGACCCCTGAACTCATTGAGCTGAGGAAGAAGAAGATCGAGGAAGCGATGGATGGGTGAGAGAACCAGGCAGGGCTGAGAGAGAAGGTCTTCCCTCTTCCCTTCAGCCTCTGGGTTGGCCAGCTGACTCATTACCCCCTTCCCCCACCTTGTGAACCAGTTATGGAACACCAGCTCTGTGCCAGGCACTGCTGTAAGCAGTGAAAAACACAAGGTAAGCAGCTCATCAGAGAACAAGCTGATTTCAGATAGGGGCAGGATGGTGAAGCAAAGTCAACTAGGTAATGGGATGTGGAGGGATTTGAGTGGTGGGGAGGTCTTTGGGAAGGTCTCACTGAGCTATCTGAGCTGAGAGCTGAATGTTAGGAAAGATCTAACCACAGGGTGATCCAGCGCAGAAGGAGCCGGAAGTGCCTAAGACAGGCATGGGTTTCTCATAGTCTTGCAATGGAAACTCTCTTACTAGGTATGTAAATGTATAGTATTGTTAAGTCTTCTTGATGAATTGACCCCTTTTTCCTGAGGTGATCATCTCTTTGCCCATTCTGTTCTTTGTTCCATTTTGCCATTTGCCTACATTTTAGATTAATTGAACATTTTTTTTTATGACTCCATTTTATCTCCTTTGTTGACTTATTAACTGTAAAGCTCTGTTTTGTTATTTTTAGTGGTTGCTGTAGGGTTTATAGTATCCATCTTTATCACAATCTACCTTCAGGTGATAATGCCACTTCTGGGGAGTAGTGAGCACCTAACAGCAGTATACTTCCATTTCTCTCTTCCCAGCCTTTGCACTGTTGTCATGCTTTTTACTTTGACATGTTGTAAATCCTACACTATGTGGTTATTTTTGTTTAAATGGTCAGTTGTCCTTTTTTTTTTAATCTTTTAGAGAGATTTGAATAATTAGTCCTATATTAACTCATCTAATTACCATTCTCAGTGTTCTTTAATTTCTTTGTGTACATCCAGGTTTCCATCTGGTAGCATTTTCCTTCCACCGGAAAGGCATCCTTCAGCATTTCTTGTTGTGGGTCTGCTGGTCATGAATTCTTTCAGTGTTGGCAGTCTAAAAACTACTTCATTTGTCCTTTTGAAAGATTTATTTTATTTTAATTTTTTTTGTTTGTTTTATTTAAATGTCCTTTTGAAAGATTTTTGATTTTGGTCAGGAATAGGATCCTAGGTTGACAGTAGTTTTTTACTTTTAGTACTTTATTTTGGGGTGGGGGGGCAGAGGAAGAGGGAGAGAGAGAATCCCAAGCAGGCTCCATGCCCAGCATGGAGCCCAACATGGGGCTTGATCTCACAACCCTGAGATCATGATCTGAGCCGAAATCAAGAGACAGACACTTAACCGACTGAGCCACCCAGGTGCCCCTCTCCAAATACATTTCTGTTCCCTTTGCTTTCTCTTCTCCTTTGGCAACTCCAATTATATATGTATTAGATCTCTTGAAGCTGCCCTCCTGCTCACTGATGCTCTGTTCATTTTGAAAATATCTCTTTTTTCTTTGTATTTCCTTTTTTTTTTTTTTTCCTTTTAAAGATTCATTTATTTGAGAGAGAGCACGAGCGGGAGGGGCAGAGGGACAGAAAGAGAGAATCCCAAGCAGACTCCACGCTGAGCACAGATCTTAATTTGGGGCTTGATCTCATAACCCTGAGGTCACGACCTGAGCCGAAACCAAGAGTTGGACACTTAACGGACTGTGCCACCCAAGCACCCCACATGCTTGTTAATTTTTGATTGAAAGCCAGACTTTGTAAAATTCACCTTGTTGGGTGCAGGGTTCTTTTGTACTCCTATAAATCTTGTTCAGGTTTGTTTAGGCACACAGTTAAGGTACTTGGAAACGGTTTGATTCTCTCAGGTCTTGCATTTCAGGTTCCTGAGGCAGGACTGAAGTGGTGTGCAGTCGCCTCTCCTACTAGGCACAGGACGTTCTGTATACTTTACCCAGTGCCCTGTTAATCAGGATTTTTAATCAGGCTAGTGAGTTAGGCACTATTCCCAGGCCCATGTGGGCAGCAGGCATTGTTACCACTAGTCCTTTTGGGTGCTTCTTTGCCCGGCTCTGGTACTTTACTCACCTGAGTACTGAGGAGGACCCTCTGTAGGTCTCCTGAGTTCTCAAGTCTCTGTGCTGCTGTCTCTTCTCTAGGACTCTGCCTTGTGATCTCTAGCTGCCTTGGTCTCTCTGGTCTTTCAGCTTCATCCCTTCAACTCCGTCGACTAGAGTCCTCTGGGCTCTACATGGGTTCCCTCTCCTTGTTCTGTGGCCTGCAGACTTTCTCAATGCAGGAGGCAGGGTAACTGAAGGACACGCCTCACTTGTTTCTTGTCTCACGCGTTACTCTCCTTTGTTACCCCCTGTCCAGTGACTGGAAGATCTTTGTTTCATGTGTTTTGCCCATTTTTTTTTTGGTTGTTTCAGGTGGGAGGCTAAATCTGGTCCTGTTACTCCTTCTGCAGAAGTCTCAAGCTTTGCATATTCAAGGAAGAAAAGGAGGAAGGGTCATGCGGTTGGAGTATAGTGAACAGGGATTAAGTAAGGGACCAGATTGTGAACCCTTTAGATCATGTAGGGAGGTTGGGTTTATTCAAATAATCAGAAGCCTCAGAGGATTTTGAGCAAAGGAATGACAGGATCTCAACTGTTTTAAGGTGTTAACTCTGGCCGCTATGTGAGAATAGATTGTTACCTCTTCCAGTGGGAGAGGTGGGGAGAGGTCTTGGTTGATATTGGTAGATCTGCTCTTGTGTTTTGGGTGGAATCATTGAAATTCATGGTGAGACTGGCTCAGATGGTTCTTGCGCCGTAAGAAGTTTGAGTTCTCTATGTTAGGACTCCAGGTACAACTTTGGGCAGGAGCTGTTCTCGTCTCTTTTCTCCTGCCATCTTCTCTGTACCAGAGTTCTTTTGGAAACTTTTCAGCCTGACCCTTAGCCCTTCTTCACATGTGGGAATCTTAGTTTCTGATCTCCTAAACTTGGTTCAGGGGATCCTTTAACTCAGTCCCTGTATTCCTTCCAGGCTGTATTTCCTGGAATCAGCACTGCTCCACCCCCCTCCCCACCGACCCAGTCCTTTCCTCTCATGGGTCTTTACGACCTGCAGAGGCAGCCTAGGCATCATTTTTCCTTTGGGTGTCTTGGAATTCCTCTGGGAGCTGGGCGGAGGTGCTGCTTGTGTTCTCTTTGCTTCCCCTTCTGGAGACCCTTATGTCCCTTCCTTTTTGGGCCTGACTGCATTGTCCTTTGCAGAAGTGAGACACCTCAGCTGTTCACTGTGTTACCAGAGAAGAGAACGGCCACTGTTGGGGGAGCCATGATGGGATCAACCCACATCTATGACATGTCCACAGTGAGCACTCTTTTGGGGGCTGGGAAAGGGGGCAGAAACGAAGTCTTCCAAGCCTCTCTGTAGATGACAAGACTCTGATCCCTTTTCCAGGTGATGAGCAGGAAGGGCCCGGCTCCCGAGCTACAAGGTGTGGAAGTGGCCCTGGCACCTGAAGAGTTGGAGCTGGATCCCATGGCCATGACCCAGAAGTATGAGGAGCATGTGCGGGAGCAGCAGGCACAGGTGGAGAAGGAAGACTTTAGTGACATGGTGGCCGAGCATGCTGCCAAACAGAAGGTAGGAGGTCACAGGGGAACCCAGCTGGGTGTGAGCCAGGGACTAGGTACCAGGGACTCCGTTTTCAGTGGCGTGGTGTCCTCTAATATGAGAATGAGGGTGCACTCAGTGTCTGCTGCCCTGAGCTTCCCCGGTGCTGGAAACCTTAGAAATCCTCCGGTGGGCTGCCCTCTTTAAGGATGATGAAACTAAGGCACAGGGAGGGGAACTGATCCAAGTCTGAGAATCCAGTTTTAGCACTTTTTCCACAGATCCATGTGGCTGAGTCAGGCTGCCCACCCTTGTCTTGGGGATCAGTGGGTTGTTTCACCTGTTGTAACCTGTTTCTCTTTCTCTCCTCTAGCAAAAGAAACGGAAAGCTCAGCCCCAGGACAGCCGCGGGGGCAGCAAGAAATATAAGGAGTTCAAATTTTAGGTCCCCCTCACACATCTGGTCCTCCTTTAGGCCCTTTGGATGCTTGGGCTTCACACATGGTCCCCAAGAGCCAGCTCTCCCACAATTCCCAAGGGCTTGTCATTTCATGTTCTTATTTTAGACCTGTTTTGTAAATAAAGCTGTTTCCCAAGGAAAGAGATGCATATGTAACACTTCTGATCCTCCTTCATCTTTTAATCCCCTCGTGCAAAAGGACTAAAACAGGCTTTTTCTGCAACTTCAGGGCTGCCTCAGTGACCAGGGGCATGCGCCTGGATCAGATGTTGCAGTTGAGACTGGTGATAAATTCAAAGCCAGGCTGAAATTGTGTCTTACCACTGCCTGCTTTTGTAAGAGGGCTCTCCGGGAAGTACCTCTAGGTCTGGTTTGACCTTACTACTTTGTCCTTGGGGACTAAAAATAGCCAGCTTAGCACCCTGGCTGGGCTGAGGAAGTGCAGTGGGCTTGGGAAGTAGGCCAGGTCAGGCCTTCTTAATAGACCTGTGGCCGAAGGAGTCCCAAGTCCATACCTTGGGAGAGAACACAACTCAAAATCTTGATTGTCCTGAGTCCATGTGAACTCCTGAGTGGTTTCAGTCACCCAGTCTCTAGATGTGGGTGGGTGGGTGGGTGGGGGGCTTGCTTTCTCCAGGTTCTAGTCCTCTGGTCCCAAGAAGTCTTCCCAACAGGCTAGACAAGGTTGGACTTCAGGGGCCCAACAGGCATTTGCTGGGTGCTGAGGAGAGAAGTCATTCTGCTGTTGTACTACTGGTATTGCTTTGCCCAAAGTGCACCAACCAAGGTGCCCATGTCAGGAGACTTCAAGATGGTTTTGGAGATGATGGATGGCTGGGGAGGGGGGCGGAGGGAGGGGGTGTGTAGTGTGGGAGAACCCATGTTGGACGTGGCAGTTGATTGAGCTAAGTTGGGAGGAGTAGGATGTTAGAGATTAAACGGTGAAAGCAGAGAAAACATTACAGGTGGACGAAATTGAGGGCAGGGATGAAGGGGCTTGAACTCTAGAATCCCTCCTTGGGGGAGGGGAGCAGTAAGACAGAAAAGGAGGAAGGATGGCTCCTAATGGGCCGGGGCTTAGCTTTATATTTCTTTCACCCTTGCCAGGCAGGGCCTTCTGGACTCTAGGTCTCAGAGCCCACGCACCTATGGTGGAGAGAAGCAGGGACGGAAACTTCACAGCCCACAGGCGCGCGGGCCGACCACTGGGTCGCCTCGGTTCCCTTTGTAGGTCGTGAAGAAACCCCAGGGCGCAGAGCGGGGGTGGGGTGGGGGGGCGGCTAGGTAGGCTGGCGCGACGCGGGCTTTGCCGGGCTCTGGGGATCCGAGGGGCCCGAAGCGCGCTCCCGCGGCAGCCCCCTCCTGGCCGGGGCCGCGCCCCGGAAAAGCGGAGTTTCCGCTGGCCTAGCTGTTGCTGCCGAGAGGACGGCGGGGGAGGGGAGGACCGGGCCGGCTGGTTGCCGCCCGCGCCACGGATTTAAAAGTAGTGTTCGGCCGGGTTCGGGAACGAGGAAAGCGCGGGGAGCTAGGGAGCAAGGGGAGCGAGGGGAGCGCGCCCACAGGCTCGCCAGGGACGCGAGCGCGAGCCCGGGCCCCGCCCCTCGGTGCTGGGTGGGGCCGGCGCCAGCCAGAGCTCCCCGCCCCCCACGGACACGCCCACCCAGTGTCTCGGCGGCGCGAGCCGCGACAGGCAGCGGCGGGCGAGCGCGAGGACCGCGCGCCGAGAGGCCCCGCGCGTGCGTGCAGCCTCTCGCTCGCTCGCTCGCGCGCTCGGGCGGGCGGGCTGAGGAGACGAGTCGATCCCTCGCCGCCGCCGTGGGAGAAGCCTGGGCGTCCTCTCGGCGTCGCCCGGATCCCCGTAACCCCCGCGTCCCCCACCCCCGGCCGGGCCATGGCTGAACGCGGAGGGGCGGGTGGTGGTCCTGGAGGCGCCGGGGGCGGCAGCGGCCAGCGGGGCTCTGGGGTCGCCCAGTCCCCGCAACAGCAGCAGCCGCCGCAGCAGCCGCCGCCTCAGCAGCCGACGCCCCCCAAGCTGGCCCAGGCCACCTCGTCGTCCTCGTCCACCTCGGCGGCGGTCGCCTCCTCCTCGTCCTCGTCCACCTCCACCTCCATGGCCGTCGCGGTGGCCTCCGGCTCCGCGCCTCCCGCCGGCCCGGGGCCAGGCCGCACCCCCGCCCCGGTGCAGATGAACCTGTACGCCACCTGGGAGGTGGACCGGAGCTCGTCCAGCTGCGTGCCCAGGTGAGCGGCGGGCTGGGGGGACCGGGCCCTCGGGGCCGCAGGGCCGGGTCTGTGACAGGCCCCCCCGCCTTTTCATTCTTCCCCGTCCCAGCGCCCAAGGGAGCGCCCCCTCCCTGGATTCCCCCTGGCTGCCCCGCCTGGCTCCTGCCTGGCTCCTGCCAGGCCTCCCAGGACTGCTCCTGCGGGGACCCCGCCCTCTCCTGGCAGCCCCACCTTCGGCCTCGGCCCGGGACCACCCTTTTCCCCTCCCCGATTGGGGCCTTCTGGACTCTCAGCCCGGGGCCTTCTCTCGTCGATCTGACCGAATCCGGCCTTCCTGGCGGTCAGTTTCCCTGCGAATGTCACAGACTCTTTTCCTTGCCTCGTTGGCGCCCGTGGGCTGTACATATGTTACATAGATGTGGTATAGATGTCTTTTGATATTATTATTTCCCAATATACTCAGCGTGTGCCAAACTCCGTTGTCACCTTCTGCCAGGTAAAGCCCATAGAGTAACCCTTGAGGCTTCTAGTCTTCAGTACGCACACGTTCATTTGGGCTTCAGATTACACACATTCTGTCCTGGCCTCTGTGCTCTTGTAAAAGTCCTATTTAATGTGTCTTTAAGTGTATTTTTCATCCCCTCCTCCCTCCCCAGTAGCTAGTCACAAATTCTCCCAGCTCTGGAGGGCTACATAAAATTACTGCCTTGTTCCTTAAATTCAATCCATTCCTCTGTCTGTTGGAACCATCTGGGGACTTTCCTTTCATTGGTTAAAATATGCCTGAGTTTGTGATGTTTTCTCTTTCTGTATTGGCAAAGCAGTGTTTCTCCAACTCTTTGGGGACAGTGTGCAGTGTCTTACAGTTTACCCCATGAACAGACACTGGAGCTGGTTTCACCTAGTAAGCCCAGAAAAGTGCCTGGAGGTGATCTTTTTTGTCACCTCTAAACTGAGCCGATTCTGTTGCCTTGGAGTTTTGGACTTGCTCCTTATTCTGTTAGCCCAGCCTTGGGTAGATGGATGTGTAAGTGGGGGTTAGGAAGTATTGTCTGGTACCAGCCTCAGCTCTATTTATCTCCCCCTCCCTTTATTTTGAGTCGTTTCTTGCATACAAAATTATACACATACACACACACACACAGATATCTCCTAGATAGGGTATTTTACAAACTGATGAAAAGTACATTTCTATACATGACTCAGCTTAAGAAATAGAGCATTATAAATTATGTTGAAGCCCTCAGGATGCCCTTCCTGACCATATCCCCTACTTCCCCCCACAAAGGTAAACACTGTTCTGAATTGTGTGTTTATTATTTCCCTTGTCTTTTAAAAGTTCTATTGCATGCATGCATCGCTAAACAGTATTTTTTAGTTTTGAGTGTTTTTGAAATTTATGTAAGTGCCGTCACACTGTATGTGTTCTGTGAATTAATTCAGTTGTGGTAGTGTGTTTTAACTGAGCATTAAGCTTGTGAGACTCGTCAGTGGGGTATAGTGGCTCTAGTTTAAATATTTTCACTAACGGATAGAATTTCATTGTATGAATATATCATAATTCTCCTTTTGGTGAACATTTGGGTTGTTTCTTGTTTGTTAACAGGAACAGTAATGCTTTAAATATTTTTGTCCAGGACTCCTGGTGTTCCTTGCAAAAATTTCTTTTGGTTGGCTTTATATGTTTGGGTGGAATTGCTGTTTGCAGAGTATACATCTGAAACATTTTTTAGATAATGCTTAATTGTCTTCCATTCATGCCCCCGCCCCCCCCCCCCCTTACTCTTCATGTCCTTTGTGTTTCAGCATTCACTTCACTGACTTACACTTTCTTTTTTCTTTGTCTTTCCTTCAGGGTAATCAGAAGCCAGATTAGTTTAGTTTGCTTTGGCCAGTGCCCTAGCACAACACCAAACTCAAGTGGGAGTTTAGTGTGTAATGGTCCTTAGCAGGCTTCTCTCTTTCTAGGTAGGTCCATCTATAGTCGAAGTATTTTAATCTACCTCTTTCAAACATAAAAGCACTGTACCCCTTCCTACATTGGTCCAGTGTTAGTAATACATGCTTGCCCATTCTTCCTTCATATCTATCGCTATGCTTGACTGGTGACATTTGGACAACTGCCTTTTCTAGCTTGTTAGATCGAAAAGACATTGAGTGAACTGGGAAGAAGCTGCTGTGCAAACAGAGGGAGATAAATAAAATCACTGATTGCTGTTGATTCTTTTTTTTTTTTGTCTGTGCCTGTTGGTCACTGAAAAGTCCATGTAATAAATTATTAGCCCAAGAAACAGCCTACCATCCTGAGTAAATGGATAATTATTATGCTAACTTGGTGTGAGAGGCTTAGGTTGGCTTGTTGTTTTCACCTGCTGGGAGCATGCAGTTATGTCATGTCTACTAACCAGTCCTTGAGATTGTCAGCTGTCCTGCTCTGACTTTGTTTTTCAGCTATCACCCTTGTGCCTCCCAGCTCCTTGTGGAACACTTGTGCTCTTTGGAGCATGCTGTTTTATCTGCAGGATGGAAAACAACACCCTGTGGGGAGAAAATGTCCTGCTATTGGCCCTTCCAATTACTAGAGTCATCTGGTTAATTTGAGGTCTCCTTGTTTACTTGTTCATGTTGTTTAGAATGTATTGGCAATGTGCACCCTGTATGCAGCAGTCTGTATATAGCCTAGGATTAACATTCTTGTCTCATGTAACTTAAATGAGACACAGGCATGTAACATGTGCACTTAAAAATGTATACATGATAGTGGATTTAAGGCTTTATATATATATATATATATATATATATATATATATAAACTTTTTATGGTTGAAGAGAATACCTATAGTTGGCTTTAAAATGACTAAATTGTTTTATTCATTGACATTTTTACCAGCGTTTTTTTTTTTTAAAGATTTTATTTATTTATTTGACAGAGAGACACAGCGAGAAAGGAGTACAAGCAGGGGGAGTGGGAGAGGGAGAAGCAGGCTTCCCGCGGAGCAGGGAGCCCGATGCGGGGCTCGATCCCAGGACCCTGGGATCATGACCTGAGCCGAAGGCAGATGCTTAACGACTGAGCCACCCAGATGCCCCTTTACCAGCATTTTTTTAAGTTAAAAGATTAATACATGTGCATGATTAGAAATTCAAGCAGTACCGAAAGGTGGAAATTTAAAAGGAAAAAGCCCCCAGTCTTGTCTCTGTTTTCACTCTCCCGAGGTAATCACTGGGAAATACAGTTGGCTTTTAAGATTCTGTTACAAGCAGGTAGGTCTGTTATAGTTCATGAAATTCACAGCTTTAGAAGTTGACGTTGTTTTCTCTCCTTACCAAGTAGTGCTTCCTCTACTATGGCCCATGTATTGGCTAGTGGTGTGGCGACATTATAGGCAGGTGGCATGTTGCTTGATGTTAAGGGAAGAGTTTTAGAGTTTCATCGTTGATCCCTTCTCTTTGGTCCTTGTATGGTGAAGTTTTTTTCCCTGATGTTCTTTTCTCTTTTTGAGTTTCTTCAGTAGGGGAGGCAGAAAAATTATTAAATTTCACGGGTATAGGGGCGCCTGGGTGGCTCAGTCGTTAAGCGTCTGCCATCGGCTCAGGTCGTGATCCCAGGGTCCTGGAATCAAGCCCCGCATCGGGCTCTCTGCTCAGCAGGAAGCCTGCTTCTCCCTCTCCCACTCCCCCTGCTTGTGTTCCCTCTCTCGCTCTCTGTCAAATAAATAAATAAAATCTTTAAAAAAAAAAAATAAATTTCACGGGTGTACAAAATTTCCTCAGTGGCATAAAACCAATTATTTGGAGATAAAATGTGCTCTGTTATATTACTTACAAACTGTATCACCTTTGTCTTTTGAGTACAAAGCACATTTGCATATCCTTATCTGTATATGCACTTAGGGAAGGAGTTCAGGAGTTATCAGTTGCATTTCTCCTTAGACCACATTTTTTTTTTTTTAATTGGGTACCGAAGTTAAGCCTTATTGGATACAACTGTTAGAACCAAAGGAGGTGGCCATGGCTAAGTTGACATGACTAGTCTGCAGTAGAAGTGTTACTTTCATCAAGACGCTTAGGAACAGTTGCCCCTCTAACCACAAAAGCACTAGGCAAGCCAGGATATATTATTCTTATATTCTTACTGTATGCCAAGGCAAACTCTTCCACACCTTAATTTTTTTACCCATTGATTAGGAATACTTTTACTTGCCATTCATTCTAAAATGTGGGTGAAATAAATACAAAATAGGACCTATAGGTCTGTAAGAGAAAGTACTTCTTAAATGATAGATATGAAGTAAATGAAATTGATCAAATAAGAGAGACCTGGTGAAATTTTTATTATTTCCCTAGCATTAAAAGTCTTAAAAGCATATTCGTATCTTAGAAGATTTGAGTTTCACGTTGTGAGTGTTGTAATAGAATATCCTCTCTATCAGGGTAATATTATCCATTGTCCCTGTGGAAGCTCAGATTCCTTAAGTCAAAAAGAGAATGACTTTCACAGAGTCCGTTTTACATGTATTGATTTACAGATCTTTTGGGCACATTAGTGGTTATGTGATTTCTTTTTAAATTAGTTTTCCAATTTCTTAGCTGAGCCAGTAAGCTGCTACTGTTACTGTGCGTGTTTGCCTCAGTGTGCATGAGGGAGGTACAAGTAAGAATATGGGCTGTGTCTTTTCACTGCTTCAAGCCAGGAAGCTTGTCCTGTTTTGGCCTGGACTTGAAGGTTTAGTGCATCCTCCGAAATTTGGAGTTGGCTTGGCTTCCATCCGTGGCATCACATTCTGGGAGTACTTTAGGTGTCCAAGGTAGCTGTAGGAATGCTCATAAGAGTTGGTCTTTTTCCAGTGTGGGTTCAGAGTGGTATTAGAGCTCTTGAGAAAAGAGAGTTTGAAGTTGGTCTTACAATGTCTTTCAGAGGCCCCTTGGGCTGGATTGAGTGAGGTGGTTTGGTTTTAGTTGGCAAGCACGGACAGAATCCTCCCTTCTCTAGGCCTCGTTGGAAGAATAACCAGCATAGCTTCTGATGGTTTTAGAGAATCAAGATGTTTATGCCTAGACACCAACTCTAGAGTATTTTCCTCTTCCTGCCATTCACAGGGCAGTTGTCTGGTTAGAAAGCCTGCTGGGCCTGCTTTCCCTTTTACCTTATTACAGACCAGAGAAGAGCTGCAGTCACAGCTCAGGGAGCCGCTTAGATAGACCTATATCTGGCCTCTACGTTGGATAGAGAAGTAGAGTAGAAGAGCAGTAGAGAAGGCCAGTAAATGATCATAAATTATTGTTTAGCTTATATATCTTCCAGAAAACAGTTTGTGAAAGCATTCCATTTGACATCCACTTAAATCTTAACATCATAAGCTGTTTTATCTTTAAAGCTGTGCTGTCCAGTACGGTAACCACTAGTTGCATGTGCTATTTAAGTTAAGATTAATTAAAATTGAATAAAATTTAAAATTCTCTTTCTTAGTTGTATTAGACACATTTCGTGTCACACTAGTCTCATGTGGTTAGTGGCTTCCGTATTAGACAAGGCAGATCTAGAACATTTTCAGGACCACAGAAAGTTCTATTAGATAACACTATTTTTTTTTTTTTTTTAAGATTTTATTTATTTATTTGTCGGAGAGAGAGCACAAGCAGGGAGAGCGGCAGGCAGAGAGAGAAGCAGGTTCCCCACTGAGCAGGGAGCCCGATGCTGGACTGGGATCATGACCTGAGCCGAAGGCAGATGCTTAACTGACTGAGCCACCCAGGCGTCCCTAGATAACACTATTTTAAAAAGAAAATTGCCTAACCATGGTATTTCTAGTATTAATATCTGCAGTTTCTCCTTATTTATTTAATTAAGCTGAATACTTTTGTCCTCTTCCATATTATTTTAAAATGTCCCGTTTTTTCACTATTTCAAGGACCTGTTAGTTTTCTTCTATTAGTTGTTCCCCTTTAAATGTTTTTACATTTTAATCTGCTCACTTCTTGTAGGGAATTTGCTTCCTGGTGCCTGCCTGCCATTTGTTTCCCACAGTTTTAGGTCTTAGTCAATACCTATTGAGAAAACTGTCTAGAAACATTAATTCTAAAATGGCTTTTAGTGGCACCTCGGTGGCTCAGTTGGTTACGTGTCTGCCTTCGGCTCAGGTCATGATCCTGGGGTCCTGGGATTGAGCCCCACATCGGGCTTCCTGCTCAGTGGTGAGTCTGCTTCTCCAACTCTGCCTTTACCCCTCCCCCTGACTTTTTCTCACTCTCTCTCTCTCTCGCTCTCGCTCTCACTCTCAAATAAATAAATAAATAAAAATCTTAAAAAAAAAATAAAATGGCTTTTAGATGGCTAGATTATATGTGATATTAATTTTTGTCCTTATTTTTTTGTGATGATTTCTAAACTTTATATAATAAACATGTATTACAGAACAGACCAGTGAATGTTGTTTTAAAAATATATATTTAAAAATACATATCAACTCTACTTGATTATATACCTTAAAGGAGTGAACTTTGCAAATTCTATATTGCAATAAGGCTGTGAAAAAAAGTACATACTGAATGGATAAAGACATGGGGTACTAAAGTTTTACTCCACTTATTACCTTCCTTTCTTGGTTCTAGAATTGCTAGTTCCTTTTTATTGATAGCAAATGTGGTGAATGGGGAATGTTCTAGATGCTGTTTCCCTCGTGGTGGGTGGTTGACAAAGTAGTACTGAAAACGGTACATTTGTTTAATATTTATGTAGATTCTTTTAGACAGTAAAGTGTTTTAAGATACACTCAAGGTCGGGCGCCTGGGTGGCTCAGTTGGTTAAGCATCTGCCTTCTGCTCAAGTCATGATCCTGGTGTCCTGGGATCGAGCCCCGCATCGGGCTCCCTGCTTGGCGGGGAGTCTGCTTCTCCCTCTCCCTCTGCCTGCTGCTCCCCCTGTTTGTTCCCCCTCTCTCTGTCAAATAAATAAATAAAATCTTAAAAAAAAAAAAAAAAGATACACTCAAGGTGAGAATCTCTGAGTTTAGTTGTAGCCTCACACATTTTTCTGACCCTGAATACTGTCCTTCCTTTTTTCTCTTTGGGAACAGTGGTCCTTGCCAACTCCCAGATAAACCCTTTCAGCATTTACAGTACTTCTAGTTCTGTGAACGTGACACTAGGTAATATCCATAGAGTATTTTGGCAAAAAAATTTTTAGAACTGTGATGTGTATCTTAGAAATTACACTGTAATTTATGTGTTTTTTAGTGACTCAATACAGATAAAGGTAGATATGAAGGGAATGATGTTTTAAAACTTGATTCCTACTAGAGGAATACCTGTTCCTCTGTTTGTGGACTGTGTAACTCTTCCAGATGACAACTTGCCTCTCAAAACCTTACTGTGAGCAAGATTTCCACCAGGTCACATTGTGGATGTAATTGGCTTATGAATTGTCCCTGAGGAAATTTAGACTGAGTATTGTGCTTAGACATAAAAAGGTGTTGTTTTTTTACAGTTGTTCTCCAAAATATTTTGTGTATGTGTGTGTCTGTCTGTATGTCTATCTTGAATTTTCCTTTTGTTCCTCTTTTCATAGGTGAGATAGAGATTCTTTGTAGCAGTTTTTTTTTTTTAATAGTACAGAAAACACAATAGGCTTAGGACATCAGTTGTCATTTATTTGTTCCCTCCTCACTGACCTTTTCCTGTCTCCTGTTTAAAAACACCAAACGGCTTCAAGGTTTACAGAGCAGCTTTATCCTTCCGTTTCTCTGTATTACAGTACTTCTCAAACCACATTGCATTCTACTGTTTGTAATTCTACCCATCTTTTGCCACCCTAGTTTCCTCCTGGAGTGTAACCACTAGTAGCAGTTAAGGGTGATGTTTCAAAAGAAAATCAGATTATGTCACTCCCTTCTTCATAATCTTCCCAATTCATTCATTTAGCAAATGTTTATAGACCAGCTGGTCTCCTTGATCTCCTAAGTATACATTCTAGTGGGTGAAGATAAGTGACACTATCAAATAACTTTTCATCATACTTAGAATAAAACCCCTTTTCATGCCTTAGGAAAGACTTCAAGATGTGGCCCCTTCTGTGTCTTTGACCTTATCTTCTGTCATTCTCCACCGTGCTCACTTGGCTCTGGGCAAGCTGGGCCTAGACGTGGTCACCTCTGCCTTTGGGCTTTTGCACTTGCACCTGGGATGCTTTGTCCCCACATCATCATGTGGCTGGCTTGTGAGTATCATTTAGGTCTCAGTTAATCTACCACCTTGGAAAGCTACCCTTCCCTGCCTATTCTGGGAATTTATAAATCTTCACATTTAATTGCTATCATCTGAAATAATCTGGTTCATTTATTAGTTACCTTATAGGTGCTCAATGAATACATTTATCAGATGAAGAGTGCCTTTTTATTTATAATGTTTATTGAATGGATATTTGTTTTACACAATGCTTTCATTCACCAATTATTGAATATTTCTATGTGCCAAGCACTGCTGTAGGTGAGTAGAGAAATTCATTCTCTCCTAGAGTATACATTCAGGTGGAGGGACAGATAATAAATAGTTATGTTTAGGTAATATAAATATAAATAAATAGGTATTTATTTTATATATTTCTAATATAAATAAATAGGTAATGAATGAATGCCATGATGAAAAATAAAGTGCAGTGAAGGAATTGAGAATGTTGGCAGAAGGGCTCTTTTGGATAGGGTGGTCAGAGAAGGTCTCTGGTGAAGTGACATTTGAGTTGATACCCGAAAGAAGTAAACCAGACTAATGGAGCATTTACTGTGTGTCACAATAACCTTCAGAGGCAAGTACTGAGATCCTTTCCCAGAAAGGGAAATCAGGGCCCAGTGAGCTGAAGGCATTTTATAAGGCTACACAGTCTAGAGAGAGGTGGGGTTGGGATTTGTCTCATGACTCATGATTATCTGACACCAGAACGATTTCTTTCTTTAAACTTGGTGTTCCTCAAGCCCTGGCTCGTTCTCATAGTTGACAAATAATATCTAATGTTTACACTTTGTCATGTTGGAATTATAGAATGCTGCTCTACTACCAGATTATAGATAGCAAGAAACTTAACAGCAGGATGGCTATAACTGCCAGTTCTTGTGCCAGTTAGCCAGGATTTTAGTCCCGATTCTGTTGTTTGCCATTTAGTGATTTGGGCAAATTATTTAACCTATCTAATGCTTTAATTTTCTCATCCGCAAAATGGGCCTAATGTCCCTGCGCCTCATTAATTATGAGGATTAGATGAGATTAATACAAGTAAATGCTTATGTGGCACATAGAAAACACTTAAAAATAATAGCTGTTACTACTATTACTATTGCTATCTTTATTGCCAGTCCAGCTTCTCTGTCTCTCCCTGATACCTGTCTAAAAACTGCTTTCTTTCTGGAGTCAGGGCAACTTGGTTCATATTCTGATTTCCTCAGTGGGACCATCATAAGGTCTTGGGTTCACTTTAGACACAGATCCTGCCAAACCCCAAGCTTAAAGTCAAAATAAAATATTTTGGTTTTCTGAAGCAGTGGCTGGATCGGGATCCTGTTTCTACATCCTGCCAGCTTATATGAACGGAAGAGATGGTTCAGGCCCCGCCTGCAAACCACAACTTTGTTTTGAGCCAATTTGACTTGACAGCTTCCCTATTCTACCTGCTGACTTCTTTAGCTCTGGTTTGGCAGCCAGAAGAGCAACTAAACCGGTTTACAGCTAGCCATTTATTACTAATAAAAGCTAAGTGACTCCTAAGAAAATGAGGGTTTAAATGGAATTGGTATTTTTCTCTTATCTCCTTAAGCTTTCCTTTTTATGTCTCAAACTATAGAAAAATTCTATTTTATTTTTATAGGAGAAACCTGATAATACATTTAAGGCCTATCACGAAACATTTGGATTTTTGTATGTATATGTTAATTTTCTCCTTTAATAAACACCAAGACTTCACTATCCTATTTTATTTTATTACTGTTATTTTTAGAGAGGGAGAGAAAGGGGGCCTAGGGGCAGAGTGAGAGGAGAGAGAGAATCCTAAGCAGACTCTCAGCTGAGCACGGAGCCCGAGGTTGGGCTCGATCTCACAAACCTGAGATCATGACCTGAGCCAAAATCAAGAGTTGGACGCTTAACTGACTGAGCCACCCAGGCGCCCCTACCCCATTTTAGTTGGAAATCTACAAATACATTTACATGTTTCTGGTTCTTCCTTAAGAATATGTAAACCACAGATTAACTTCTTCTCAAGTGTGGATTATCATGATGAATGGTATCTTCATGGTGAACATCAGGGCTTGAAATGAAGAGTGTAGACTGGTATGTGTTAAATATTTTTAAACTCATGTGTTTGCTTTTTTTGTCTTTATTTCTCCTTATTGCTATCAATATGCCTTATTTCTGGTTTATTGCTTTAAATGGACCATGGGCTAAAAAACCAGGTAATCAAATATGTTAAGAATGAATGGGCTCTGGAAATGAAGGCTAAGAGTAATGGACAGTATCATCTGAATACATGAGATTCACAGCTGCGGTGTTCTGGGACAAGGAAGAAACATTTTATGTACTTCTTGGTCTGGGTTGTGCTCCAAGGATGGGATTGCTGGTGAGTTTGGGTAGGGGTTTAATCTTCTAAAGTCTTAGGGAGTCAAAAACCCTATTGAAGATGCAGTTAGAGATACAAGTCAAATTTTGCATTTGGTTTGGAGAATTATGGATTAGTAAATAAAGCCCTATATTTATTGTTTGGTTAAATTTGTTTGATTACCTCTAGGCAAGTCACTATTTTCCCTCTTTTTAAAAAGTGAGTACACCCTTTTTTTGCCTTGCTGATTTGTTATGAAGAGAAACAAAATGTAAAATGTTTGAGCATCTATATTCATAGAAATCATTACCATAACATTTTTGGGTAATGTCAGTGAAGCTGGAATTTGATGGTATAATATTTGTTGACCTGTGAAAGACTTGATTTACATTAGTCATCATTTACATTGTCTTCACAAGTAGGCTTTTGTTTGGCACTTTTAGCTCATATCCAATGGAATGTGGCAGTATAATCTGTCTTAAGTCTATTGTTTAATAAAATTGTCTCCTCAAAACTAAAATACATGGAAAGTAGTCTACAACATTTGTCATATCTGCCATGCACCATTTTTGCTGTGGATGAAAATGAATAAGCGACTCTGGAAACCAAGGTCATCTGGGAACATAAAAACTCTTGTAGCTATTAATGGATTTAATTGTATTTCCTCTCTGCCACCAAAATGTGCAATAAATTGTTTATGCCCTTGCCTTTAATGGGGAGGATTTTTCATTAACTGTATGCAGTATCCTTATCGCTTTGTTTTTATTAATTGTTGATAATCCCCTGTATCCTTCCTTTAAAGAAAACATAAAAAAGGATAGCTGTAATATTATTAAATATTACTCCTTAATCTTTTCAGTCAGCTTTTCTCTCCATGGAGAAAAAGGAAAGTATCCTTTTATTGGGGAAATGAATTTGGGCTAGAAATGGGATATGGTTTCTTAAACTAAGATTTGGCATACAATTAGTTTGGCATGCTTTAGACTTAGGCCAAGCAATAAGTTTACTTATGTTCTGGAAGGGCCTGGTTCTCAGGCAGCCTTACTGATGAATGAATGCCATGTCTCAGTTGGTGAAGCTTCATCTTATTTGAGTCCACTTAAGAGAACATTTTTAGAAAAATGACTGTTTGGAATGATGGCTCTATGGGGTTTTGTTTTGTTTTTCTTTGTTTTGTTTGATGCTCATTCAGGTATTTCCTCCTATTCTTATAAATATCTGCAGGAAAAAAGTCAGCAAATTGCTATAATCTCTTTAAAACCATATGCCAGAAATGTTTTGACTTTAGAATTTGGTTTCTTATTTGGCTTTACTTCATCATGTGGATTTGGATAAGTCTCTTTAACTCTTCCTCTACCTAGTAGTCATTTAGTCAGCAAGTAACTGTTGAGTATACATTATAAGCTGGTCACCACTTTAGACACCGAGGAGAGAACAGTCAATAAAAGAGACAAAATCCCAGCTCTTGCGGAGGCTACCTTCTAAGGGCAGGTGGGCAGCAGACCATAAGCAAATGAATAAGCAAATGATAGAGTATGTCGGATGAGGAAAAAGAAAGTAGGAAGGGGGGATAAGTGGAGCAGAGAAGAATTACAGTTTTAAATAAAGTGGTCGACAAGACCTCAGAGAACGGGGCAATCTTTGTGGAGCTACATTTAGCCAAGCCAGCAGAGGGAACAGCAAGTACTGGTAGGTTCCAGGAACATCCAGGAGGCCAGTAGGCTGGAGCCAAATGAGGAGTGAGTAATGGGAGAAAAAGTCAGAGAAGCAAAGGGGACCCAGATCTTGTAGGCCATTGTAAGACTTAGCTTTGACATTGAGTGAGACGGGAAGCCATTGGGGGTTTTGAGCCAGAGAAGAGGCATAATAATGACTTTCATATTAAAATACCCACTGGCTACTGTGTATAGAATAGCCTATAAAGAAGGGTAGGATGGAAGCAAAGAGTCCAGATAGGAGTGTTGTGCTGATGTCGTGGGAGCTAATATTGGCTTGGAACAGGGTGGTAGAGGTGGAAGAGAAGAGAATTCATCAGATTCTAGGTATATTTTCAAGCCTAAAGGATTTGCTTATGGGTTGGATTTGGGGTATGACAGAGCAAAAGGATTCAAAGATGACTTGAAAATTTAACTTCCTTGTGTCGGTTTTCTGGTTTAAAAAAAAAATTTATTGTAATTGTCATTAAACTTTATCTTAAGTGACATTATGTAAGAATGAGATCTGTATAACAGAATTTGTCAAGGTTCTTGAGGGAGTTTGTTTCCACTTTTGCCATTTGTAATTAACTGGGAATAAAGTTCCTTGGGAATTTACTGGGTGATGGAATGAATAATCTACAGGTTGGCACTGACTGTGTTAATAATCTAGATTAATTTCTTTTTTTTGCTGTATGCCATGATGAAGCTATTGGAGCAGCTGAGTCTCAACATCCCTGATTATTCTGCTCTTATATTTGCTTGGTCTCATATATCCTCAGTGATCCCTGTTTATTTGATATGTTTTAATAAGGGAAATCTGTTGCAGAAGCCATTAATACCTATAGCACATATTCTTTGTCACCCAGTAAAACTGAAAAGTCAAAAACATGGTTTTTTTTAAATGAATAGTTTGCTACAGCAGACAGCCTGCTTGTGCTTCCTAGGAGCTGCTCTGTAAGGAGGAATCCTGCTGCAGGATGATCTAATTTGTATAATCTTGAAGGTGGAGCTATTTTTGAAAGAGAGCAGGAAAATAATGGAGCCCTTTGCTTGTGAATGCCGAACTGGATCTTACTGATTTAAAAGGAAAAGGGCTTAGTTGGATCTTGTAGTTTGGACTCTTACTTCCCTCTTCTGTTCACCATGTCTAGATCAAGTTTATGATATATTTAGATAATTGCTCTTGGAATGGTACCTGGGTTTTTCTTTTTCTTTTTCATTATCCTTTTACATTTTAAGTAAATATATTACTTGTGATTTGGATAATGTGAGAACAGGTATTAAATTCAGGAATTAGAATTTATGGCCCTTTTTCTGTCCTGAAATGAAATTCCCAGATAATAAAACCTTACCAACATGTCTACAATATCTTAATTGCAATATGAAGGAAAAACAAAAGGAAGGCTATTTGTAATACAATATGTATTTCTATATGTGAATTCTCAGAAGACATTTGTAAATGGCAAGGCCCATCAGAAAGTATAGCTATCAGGTACTTGCAGGTAGTTTTTCCTGTGTGAATATGACAGTTATAAATAGAGACTGATACAGGTGTATTGTGTGGGTGAGTCACATCATCTGTGGCAATGCTATTGGTGATATGATTTTCTAGAATTCTGAATAAATCTTCATGAAGTTCTGTACAAAACAAAGTACAGTCCTTTCTCTATTTACATAGTAGTTACATTCCTGGAAAATTCCATATATATTAAATGATGAAAAAAGTACTTAAATTTCTGTGTAAAATCTATTTAGCTGTAGGCTTAGATAATTATAAACTGCTTTTTATTTACTTACATGTATGTCTGGTGAGACCAAAGGCAAATTAATTACGAAGCTAATAAAGCTTAAGCTTAAGGCCCTTCATGTACACAGGTTCCCTCATGGCCCTATACCTAATTAAAAAAAACAAACAACTTTGTGTTGGAGTATAATATATACTTAGAAAAGTACAGATAATAAGTACAGTTGATGAATTTTTACAAGTTGGACATACTCACATAACTAGCACACACATCAGGAAACAGAACATTACCAACAACCCAAAACATTGCCTTGCCCCTTCTAATCACTACCTCTCCCCGCCCCCCACCAAAAATGAACATATCCTAACTTAATAGCAGTGTAAGTCAAGTTTTGCCTGCCTTTGTACTTCATATGTGCACACTCTTGTATCTGACTTTGCTCAACAGGATGTTTGTGTGATTCATCCACATTGTTACATGTAGTTGCAGTTCATATATTCTTGTTGTATAGTGTTCCATGTGTGAATACATCACAGTTTATTTAACTATTCTGTGGTGATAGTCATGGGAGATTGCCAGTTTGGGGTGATTATGGATAGTGCTGCTATGAACATGCTTGTACATGTCTGTTGGTGGATATAAGCACTCTGATATATTTCATTTCCTTTCTTTTGAGTATATAAGCAGGAATGGAATTGACAGATTATGGGGTATGTATATGCTCAGTTTAGCAATATGAAGGTTCCAGTTGTACCACATCTCCACCAACAGGTGGTATTCTTTGTCTTTTTTGTTTTAGCCCTTCTGGTTGAAGGTAAGATGGTTTCTCCATTGGTTTTAATTTGCATTTCCCTCATGATGTTGAGTACCTTTTCATAAGCTTATTAGTATTGCATATTTTCTTTTATGAATTGTCCAGGTTGTTTGCCCATTTTTCTATTGGATTGTCTCTGTTTCTTATTGGCTTGTAGGAGTTCTTTTTCTTTTCTTTTTTTTTTTTAAAGGATTTTTTATTTATTTATTTGAGAGAGAGAGAATGAGAGACAGAGAGCACGAGAGGGAAGAGGGTCAGAGGGAGAAGCAGACTCCCCGCTGAGCAGGGAGCCCGATGTGGGACTCGATCCCGGGACTCCAGGATCATGACCTGAGCCGAAGGCAGTCGCTTAACCAACTGAGCCACCCAGGCGCCCCAAGGAGTTCTTTTTCTTACAAACATATTCTTATACCCCATGGATTGCCTTTTTACGTATTTATTTATTTTACCTTTTTACTCTTTTAATGGTGTCTTTTGAGGAACAGAAATTCTTTTTTTTTTTTTTAAGATTCCATTTATTTATTTGTCAGAGAGAGAGAGGGAGTGAGAGAGCACAAGCAGATGGAGTAGCAGAGGGAGAGGGAGAAGCAGGCTCCTCGCTGAGCAGGGAGCCCAATGTGGGGCTTGATCCCAGGACCCTGGGATCGTGGCCTGAGCCGAAGGCGGACGCTTAACCAACTGAGCCACCCAGGCGCCCCTAATGAACAGAAATTCTTAATCTTAATTTAGTCCAGTTTCTCAATTTTCCCCTTTATGTTTAGTGCCTTTTATGTCCTCTTTAAGAAATCTTAGCCTACTTCTTTTTTTTTTTTTTTTAAAGATTTTATTTATTTATTTGACAGAGAGACAGCGAGAGAGCACAAGTAGGCAGAGCGGCAGGCAGAGAGAGAGGGAGAAGCAGGCTCTCCCCTGAGCAGGGAGCCGGACGTGGGGCTCGATCCCAGGACGCTGGGATCATGACCTGAGCTGAAGGCAGTGGCTTAACCGACTGAGCCACCCAGGCGCCCCCTTAGCCTACTTCAATATCATGAAGGTGTTCACTAATATTTTCTTTTAAAATGTATTGCTTTACTTTTCACATTTAGATCTACAGTCCATCTGGAATTGATATTTGTGTGCGGTATGAGGGGTTAAGATATATTTCCCTCCATATGGATATTCAGTTAACCCTGCACCATTTATTTAAAAAGATCATCTTTTTTCCATTGCTTTGCATTGTGACCTTGATCATAAATCGCATGACATTTTACATGTGGGTCTGTTTTAGACTTTCTGTTTTGTACATTGGTGAGTTTGTCCATGCTTGCACAAATGTCCCGTCTGTATTACTATATCTTTATTTTTTTTTAAAGATTTTTTGTGTATTCATTAGAGAGAGAGTGTTCGCAATAGCAAGAGCACAAGTTGGGGGTGGGTCAGAAGGGAGAGGGAGAAGTAGACTCCCTGCTGAGCAGGGAGCCCAATCCCAGGACCCTGGGATCATGACCTGAGCTGAAGGCAGATGCTTAACTGACTGAGCCATCCAGGTGCCCCTATTATTATATCTTTATAATAGGCCTATTACCTGGTGGTATTAAGTCTTCCAGCTGTGTGTTTGTTCTTGGTTGCCTTGACTAGCCTTTGTTCTTTGCATTTCCTTAGAAATTTTAGAACCAGCTTTTCAATTTAAGTTTTTTTGAGAATTGTATTAGGATTGTATTGAATCTGTAGATTACTTTGGAGAGAATTTAAATCCTTAAAATATTGAATCTTTCAATTAATGAATGTGGTATGTCCCTCCATTTACTTAGATCTTCTTTAATTGATTTTGCACTTAATAGTATAGAAATATTGTACATCTTTCTTTAGATGTATTCCTACGTATTTGATATTTTAGGATGCTAGAGCTAATTTTGTAATTGTGAATTTGTATGCTTTTTATTATACAGGACTCTCCAACTAGAATAAGCTTTAGGCCCTACAAAACCTGGTTCTGCCCTTGGGTGGAATGTTTTCATTTACATGAATGTTGGAAACATGTAGGAAGCTAGTCATTTCTTAATTGTGCAGGACTCAGAGGCATTGTGGGTTGTAGGATGTCTCGAATTCTTGGTTTATCCACCACTGAATGTCAGTAAAGTCCCCAATCATTGTGACAATCCAGAAAGCACCTTAGAGGCATTAGTACCACCATTACCATATTAAGACTCACTTATTAAAGACATTTTGCCTTTATTACAGTTATCATTGTCCATAAATGTAAGTGTGCTTGAATGGCCTCAAGTGTGTTTGGCTTTTTGTTTGCTTTAGGAAGAAACCTAAGGTAAGCCAGTAGTTTCAAATGTTGCCATTTGTAATCTAGACTTTAAAAATTAACAAATGATTCATTTTCACAAACTTCTGTTGATACAAATATACTGGCAGACTGGATTGAACACTGGATTTGGAGCCAGAAGAATTAAATCTTCCTTTAATAAAAACTCTGTGATTTGGGGTTAATTACCTTTTAAGCTTCAGTCTTTTCATCAGAATGGAAAGAAATAAAAATAACTACCCGGCTGACTCCTCAAGGTTGTTGGGAAGAACAGATGAAACAATTTATAGATTCTTTATCTTAAAGTACTAACAAAATGCCATTGATGTCAATTTGCAAGTTTGCAGGGACAATAAGCATAGTCACAAAGATGAAGCCTCCTCAGTAGTCTGGATGTGCCCCATTGGGGTTCTTCTACCATGGCCACTATAGCAATAACTTGTTGATAGAAAGTGGTGTCTATTTTCTAAAAGCTTGTGTGTTTATAGGAAGGTAAGAAGAGCACTACTCTGTGGGGATTTCTGTATCTTAATTCTGGTTTTCAAAATGAAAGGCAAACCACTCACTTTCCATTTCCTTCCTTGTCTTACTGCTTAGAAATGCTTTGAAGATCATGGTAAAATCTAAGCAAGTTTTATGTTCCTCAGTGAAAGTGTCCATGTGAATATAAGTGATACATTATTATAATTAAATTCTCATTCATATTAATTCACTGTATGGCCTTCTAGCCAATGGATTGAGAAATGCCTGGCCTCCTACTGAATAAAAGGGTGACAAGACCTTGGAATGTAGTTGTGAGAGAGGAAGGATACTATCTCTCCAATTTTAATATGAAATATACTTAATACTCAAATGATCCTGAATTTCAGTGTGATTCCCCTCTGGTTAGTGTTCTCTCTAGACTGCAGCTTCTTATACAGACTGATGCTCCTTTTCGCTGCATTTTGGTTTCATTTGAGTTTCAGCACTTGATTATTTTCCTCCCCATGGTTTTATTTTTTAATAGTCCACTTCCCCCTAATAGTTTTTTTTTCTTGTTGTTGTATTTATTTATTTTTTAAAAAGATTTTATTTATTTATTCGACAGAGAGAGTGAGAGAGTACAAGCAGGGAGGAGTAGTAGAGGGAGAGAGAGAGAAGCAGGCCTCCTGCTGAGCAGGGAGCCCGACGCGGGGCTTGATCCCAAGACCCTGAGATCATGACCTGAGCCGAAGGCAGACACTTAACCATCTGAGCCACCCAGGCGCCCCTGTTTATTTATTTTTAATTGGTATTATGCATATATTTTGGAGAGTCAAGTAGTGCTACAAGGCTTGTTTCTGAAACAATCTTTGGACGTTATCTGGTGAATTCCATATATGGAAGATTGGCTACCATCACCACATTCTCCCAATAAAATTAAATTTCGGTTTTTATTATTATGACCATAGAAAGGCAAGTCACTGTTCAGTCATGTAGTAAACTGATTTTCCTTTCCTGGCCAACTTCTAATTTTTCCTAACATTAATAATTGTCTTTTTAGTTTTGTTTAATAATAGCTAACATTATTTGAGTGCCTGATATATATTAGGTGCTGTTCTAATTGCTGTCCATGTGTTAACTCATTTAATTATCAGATAGGTAGAGAGGTTAGGTAACTTGCCCCAAAAAAGTAGCATAGCCAAAGTCCAAACCCTGGCAGTGGGGCCTCAGAATCTATTCTTTTAACTACCATGCTGAACTCTCTTCGTTTTCTATTAATGTGTACTTAAATGTTTCTTTGATTGAAGTAAAATTTAAAATGCAGTGAAATGCACAGATCTTGGGTTTATACTTTGGTGAGTTTTGACAAATATATACATTCATGTAACCAACACCTGAATTAAGATATAGAACATATTGATCACTTCGAATCAGTCCCCACCTCTCATAGGCAGTAACTGTTCTGGTTTATATCACCAGGATTAGTTTGTCTGTTCTTGAACCTCATATACATGGAATCATATACAGTAGTATGTATTCTTATGTTGGCCTTCTTTTGTCAGATTCATCCATGTTGTGTATGTTAGTAGTTCATTATTTTTTGTTTTTAAATAGTATTTCATTGAAAAAGAGACTACAGGGGCACCTAGCTGGCTCAGTCAGTGGTCATGTGACTCTTGATTTTGGGGTTGTGAGTTTTAGCCCCACGTTGAGCATGGAGTCTACTGAAAAAAAAGAGACTACAATTTATCTGTTCTCCTGTTGATGGACATACAGGTTGTTTACAGTTTTTGGCTTTTATGAATAAAGCTGCCATGAACTTTCTTGTACAGGTTTTTATATGGACATTTTCATTTCTTTAGAGGTAAATATGTAGAAGTAGAATGGTAGGTCTTAGAGTAGCTATATGTTTAATTTTATAAGAAACTGCCATTTGGGGGCACCTGGCGGCTCAGTTGGTTAAGCGTCTGCCTTCAGCTCAGGTCATGATCTCAGGGTCCTGGGATTGAGCCCTGCACCAGGCTCCCTGCTCAGCGGGGAGCCTGCTTCTCCCTCTTCCTCTGCCTCTCTCCCCTTACTCATGTTCTCGCTTGCTCTGCTCTCTCTCTCTCTCAAATAAATAAATAATCTTAAAAAAAAAAAAGAACTACTATAGTGTTAAAAAAAAAAAAGGAACTGCCATTTTACAAAAGTGGTTGTATTAGTTTACATTCCCACTTACTATGGCAGACAGATTCTAAGGTGGCCCCCATGCCCCTGTTTCCTGGTATTTATGCCCAGTGTAATTCCCTCCCCTTGAGTATGGGTGGGACTTGCTCCTTCCTAATAGACTGTGAAAACAGTGGCAGGATATACATGATTATGTGTATGTGATTATGTTACATCAGATTGTAATGCCCATCTTGTGAGGATACTCTCTCCTTGCTGGCTTTGGGGAAGCAAATTGCCATGTTGTAAGCTGCCTATGGAGAGGGCTGTGTGGCAGGGAGCTGAGGGCAGCTTCAAGTTCACAGCCAGCAAGAAACATTATCCTCAGTCCAGTAGCCTGCAAAGAACTGAATGCTGCCAATAACCATGTGAGCTTGGAAACTCAAGCCTGTCATGAGACCACAGCCCCAGCTGACACCTTGATTGAAATCTTGTTGAGGACCCAGTTAAGCTGTGCCTAGGCTTCTAACCCACTGAAACTGTGAGATAATAAACATCTGTTGTTTTAAGCTGCTAAGTTTGTGACACTATTATTACACAGTAGTAGATAACTAAGACTAGCAATGTCCAAGGGTTCCCATTGCTCCATCTCCACCAGCATTTCCATGTTAGGTTTTTAAAAAATTTTACCCAGGTTCATGAGTGTGAAATTATAACTTCCTCTGGTTTAATTTTGCATTTCTTTAATGACTAATGACATTGAATATCTGCTGACTGGCCATTTGGATATCTTCTTTTGTGAAGAATCTGTTTAAATCTTGCCTATTTTATGAATTGGTATGTTTGTCTTTTAATTTATTTATAGCAGTTATTTATATATTGCAGATCAGGTCCTCTCAGGTATGTGTGTGTGTGTATCCGATACATATAGGCATACCTCAGAGATAATGCGTATTTAGTTCCAGACCGCCCTATAAAACACATATTGCAGTAAAGTGAGTCAATGAATTTTTTGGTTTCCCAGTGGATGTAAAAGTTGTGTTTATAGGCTATTAAGTGTGCAATAGCATTATGTCTAAAAAAACAACATACATACCTTAATTTAAAAATACTTTATTGCTAAAAAAATGCTGATCATCCTCCGAGCTTTTCTTTTTAAATTTTATTTATTTGTTTTTGCCTGTGTGTGCACGCACACACACGAAGGGGAGAGAGAGAGAGAGTGTGTGCGCGAGAGTGCACGAGTGTGTGCGCACAAGGTGGGGGTGGGCAGAGGGAGAAGCAGACTCCCCGTGGAGCAAGGAGCCTGATGCGGGACTGAAGGCAGGTGCTTAACCCACTGTGCCCATCATCTGAGCTTTTAACAGTCATAATCACTGATTGCAGGTCACCATAACAAATATAATAATAAAGAGTTTGAAACATTAAGAGAATTACCAAAATATGACACAGAGACACAGAGTGAGCAAATGCTTTTGGAGAGTGGCACCAACAGACTTGCAGGGTTGCCACAAACCTTACATTTGTAAAAAATGTTTGATCTGTGAAGCGCAGGGAAATGAGGTGTACTTGTACTGTTTTCTTCCAGTCTGTGATCGGGAGGAGCTTCCACATTCCTCTCATCTCAGCCAGATTCCCAAACTGTTAGCATTTTATCACATCTCCTCAATTAGACTTTCTCTAGACTAATTTTTCTGAGTCATTTGAGAACGAGTTTCATACGTGTTGCCCTATGACCCCGTACTATTTCTGTGTGTATTTCCCCCAGTCAGGGGCACTCCTAAGTAACGACTACATGTCTTTCTAATAATTAGCATTGATGAAACCCTACTCCCCAATCCATAGGCCGTGTTCACATTTTGCCGGCTGCCCCAACAGTGTTTCCTTTTCCATTTTGGTCCAGCATCCCAGTGTGGAGCATGCAGTGGATTTCATTGTCATGTCTTTCCATGTCCTCCAGTCTATAGTAACCCCTTAGTCTTCTACTGTCCTTTATGTCCTCAACAGCCCTATATTCAGGAGGATGATCTGCAAGCTGAATCCATTATTTCCTCATGACCAGAGTGAGGTCATGATTTCTTGGCAAAAATATCACAGAAATGATGCTGTAATATTCTCAGTACTTCACATCAAGACCACATGATATTAAGCAATCCCATTAACAATGATGTTAACCTTGATGATCTGGTCATGATGGTGGCTGCCAGGTATCTCTACTTTTCTTCACTGTAAAGTCGTTGCTTTTCGTAACTGACAAGTATTTTGTGTGGAGACAATGTGAGGTTATGCCAAAATCTTATTCCTCATCAAACTTCAAGCTACTAGCATTAGCGTCCTGCCTAAATCAGTAACCACACTATGTTTGCCAAATGATGATTTTTGTTTGTTTCCATTATTCCTTCTGCATTTATAAATTGGCCCTCTACTGTAAGGATGAACTTTCTCATCCCCTCCCTCCCTCCCTTTCTTTCAGTATGGACTCATAGATTTGTGATTTACTCATTGGGTTGTAATTTGTTAATATTATTATTTATTTTGATGCTCAGATTACTCCAGTTGTGGTCAGTGGGAGCCCTTTCAAGCTATTTCCCTTTAATATGTCCTTATCATTCTTTGAACACTTCCTAATTTTCTAGAACAAGATGTTCCGGGATCATCTTGTATTTTCCCTGCCCTAGCCCTGGAATCAGCCATTTCTCTAAAGAGTCCTGGTTCTTTTCATGGAGGATGGTATTTAGAAACCAAGATTTGGGAATTTGTTATGCTCACTGCCTTAGGATATCATTGCTTCTAGGTGCTCTTAACAGACAGAGTCAGGAAATATAAGTATGTATATACAGCACTCTTTTTCTCTCTTATTTCTTTCTGTATCTGTTTCTGTGTATATCTTTAAAAACCATGAGTTCAAACTAGTATCTTTTATTCCAGTATAATACCTTGGGTTTCTCTCCAGCCTTACCCCTTTTTATGTTTCTAAGTACCTTTTTCAAGAATGAGAAAGCTCGGGCGCCTGGGTGGCTCAGTTGGTTAGGCTACTGCCTTCGGCTCGGGTCGTGATCCTGGAGTCCCGGGATCGAGTCCCGCATTGGGCTTCCCGCTCAGTGGGGAGTCTGCTTCTCCCTCTGACCCTCTCCCCTCTCATGCTCTCTCTCGCTCTCGCTCTTTCAAATAAATAGATAAAATCCTAAAAAAAAAAAAAAAAAAAAAGAGAAAGCTTGCTTTCATTATTCTCAGAATATTTACTTATTTGTTTAATTAATTAAACTTATTTGCTCATAGTAACTGACCTCCCAACTGCCCAGCCTTCTCCATTTGCCGCTTGAGCACCTTGTGTCCTTGAGCACTAGCAGGTAGAAGCAGGAAAGCAGGTAGACAAGTCGTAAACTTCTCTTCACATGACTCCTAAGACAAAGAGGTGGAAAGTGAGAAGCGGCCCAGTTTACTCTGTAAAATCTTAAACAGTATTTGTTCCAGTTATCTACTGTTGTGTAAAAAAGCCACTCCAAAACTTAGTCACTTTAAATATGAACAATATTATTTTGTGCACAAATCTGCAATTTAGGCAGAGCTTGGCAAGACTTCTCTGCTCCACTCAAGGAGCGGAATGGCTCAAAGTGGGGTGGCTGTAATCGTATGTAGGCCCTTTCACTGCCATGTCTGGTGGCTGATGCTAGCTTGTTGGCTAGGACCTCAACCAGGGCTGTGGCTAGAACACCTCTAGGCGGCCTTTCATGTGGCTCTTGTCTTCTTCACATCATAGTGGCTGGGGTCCAAGGGCAAGCATCGCAAGAGAGAAAGCCAAGTGGAAGCCATGTTGCCTTTTTTTACTTAGCCTATGAAGGCACACGGTATCGTTTCCAGTGCATTCTGTTCATTAGAAGTGAGTCCCTAAGCCTATCCCATATTTAAGGGGAGGGGAATTTGTTTCTACCTTTTCATGAGGGGACTGTCAAAGAATTTGTAGACATTTTTTAAAAGAATTTTTTTCATTTTTTTTTTTTTTAAAGATTTTATTTATTTACTTGACAGAGAGAAACGCAGAGAGAGGAGGAACACAAGCAGGGGGAGTGGGAGAGGGAGAAGCAGGCTTCCTGCCGAGCAGGGAGCCTGATGCGGGGCTTGATCCCGGGACCCTGGGATCATGACCAGAGCCGAAGGCAGATGCTTAATGACTGAGTCACCCAGGCGCCCCGAATTTTTTTCATTTTTAAGTAATCTTTACACCCAACATAGGGCTCGAACTCAAAACCCCAAGACCAAGAGTTGCATGCTCTGCCGACTGAGCCAGCCAGGTGCCCTGTAGACATGTTTTAAAACCAGCATGGTATTTAAAAATATTTTTCTGAGTGAATAGAAAGTCCTTTCATGTGTACAGTTGAATTTGTTTAGTATTTTTCATTCATTTTTTTAAAACTTGTTTTAAAATAATTTATTTATTTATTAGAGAGCGCGAGTGAGTGAGAGAGAGCAGGAGCAGGGGGTGGGAGGGTGGGGAGAGGGAGAAGTGGGCTCCCAGCTGAGCAGGGAGCCTGATGCAGGGCTCGATCCCAGGACCTCTGGATCATGACCTGAGCCAAAGGCAGATACTTAACTGACTGAGCCACCCAGGCACCCCCATTTTGTTTAAAACTTTAAAAAATATATATACTTTTGCACAGGTACATAAAAGGGATCGTATCATATATATGTATTGTTTACTGAAGTCTGTTGTTTTCTCTTTTGCTTGCCTCATTTCCCCCTTCTCTTTATTTTCTCATTTTGAATCATTCCCTGCCACGTAACATATCTTTATCCTTCTATATTTTTTTCTATTCTTGTATAATATAAAAATGTATATACACATACATACCATGGATTGGGGATATTGTTTTAAAAATAGATTCATATTAAAATTGATTTTTGCATCTTGCTTTTCTTACTTAGCACCTTGTATAAGTGCCTATAAGTCAGGAGATTTTGTTTACTCTGTCCTTTTTAATGGCTGCACATATTCTATTTTCTGATTTGGCTATTTAATTATGAAGAGATAGAAGACTAGACTTAGGGAATAGGAATAGAGAGGGACAAGAAAAAGTGGTCCCTGGGGCACCTGGGTGGCTCAGTCACTTGAGTGTCTGACTCTTGATTTCAGCTCGGGTCATGATCTCACGATTGTGAGATTGAGCCCTGCCTTGGGCTCTGCGCTGGGTGTGGAGCCTGCTTAAGATACTATCTCCGGGTAACAAACTGAGGGTTACAGAAGTTGGGGGGGGAAGGGGGATGGGGTAACCAGGTGATGGGCATTAAGGAGGGCATGTGTTGTGATGAGCACTGGGTGTTATACACAACTAATGAATCATTGAACACTATCGTCAAAAACTAATGATGTACTATATGTTGGCTAACTGAACATAATAAGAAAACTTTGAAAATAAAGAAAATAATGTAGGAAGAAGAATAAATAAATAGATTCTCTTTCTCCCTCTGCCCCTCCCCACCCTCGCGGGCACACTCTCACTGTCTTTCTCTCTCTCAAAAAAAAGAGGGGCGCCTGGGTGGCTCAGTCGGTTAAGCGGCTGCCTTCGGCTCAGGTCATGATCCCAGGGTCCTGGGATCCAGTTCCCCATCGGGCTCCCTGCTCATCGGGAGTCTGCTTCTCCCTCTTCCTCTACCCCTGCCCCCTGCTCAAGCACGCTCTCTCTCTCAAATAAATAAATAAAATCTTTAAAAAGAAAAAGTGGTCAGGAATGAGGAAGAGAGAGTAGTGTTCAATATTCCTAGAGTCTTAGATCAGATGGCCATCAGAGGAGATAAGGAAGTTGGGAAAATGGTAATGGGGAGGTGCATTGGTAGCTTTTTTCATGGAAATGAGTGTTTTTGCATTCAGTAAAATTGCCTAACAGGAAATTGGAGACACTTAGAGACACGGCAAGTGCGTGAGTCCACGGATAGGACTGGAGCTGATAGGCAGAGCTCTGAGATAAATGATCACTTGAGAGAGTGCTGGGTCTTGCTCACTGTTTGCTGTGTGGTAGACCCAGAAAATGAGATTTCTTCATTCCAGGATCCTGGGTATTCTTACTTGATGCATTAAATTTTGTTTTTTTAAAAAGCTGGCCATTTTTCAGAAGCAGAGTTTTTATTTTCATTTTATATAACGTGGGTTGAGAGAACCTTTATATAGGAGTGTGACTTTGCTAGTCTTTTGGAGGCACTTAAGACATTTAAAATCTGAAGCCAGAGCTACCTGATTGGACCTTCCTTAATCTCTTTCAAATCAAATCAACCTAGGTTATATGTGATAATTAGTATCATTGAATGGCTGAAGGAAGATTTTTTTTTTTCTCTTTTATGTTAGAGAGAGGATTTGTAACATAGCTAAGTAATGGATGCATAATGAATAGGACAGACACATGATTCTACTGAAACTCTTGAGCTGATAACCACTCTGATTCTGTTGGGACCACGATGATGATGATGATGATGATGATGTCTTTGATGATGAAGATTGAAAATAGTGGTGGCCTTCAAGTCAGTAGTGGAGAATAATAATGCCACCTCCTTTTTAAGAACAAACATCTTGTCCTCCCCATCCTCTCCACTGGCTCCCGGAATGTTGAAAGGAATGGTTTCTATTTTCTACTTTTAGTTTGGATTACTGAAGTTCAAAGCTAGAGCCAGCCCAAGAGCTCTATGTAAATGGTGCAGTTGATACGATAAAAGTCTTTCAGATTTAATTTTGATCAGGAGTGAAAGGTGCTCCTGTTACTGTTTTTCTTTCTAGTCTCTTTGGTTTTGGTCTTTTTTCAGATAACTTCAGCAGACAATATCAGATGTCAATTATATGTAAAGCATGCTGGGAAAGCCACAAAGATGAATATGATATGAGCTTGTCCTCAAAGAGCTCACTCTCTCGGTGTAAACAGCCTATACCAGTACATAGCAGATTGAAATAAGTAATAAACAGAGGTACATGCTGACGTAGTACGGGAGAAAAAGACATTAATTCCTCTGTAGAATCAGGCATTTGAACTGGAATTTTTTCAACTTTTTGTCATGGAAAATTTCAGAAATATATAAAAATAGAGAAAATGTATAATGAATCCCTGTGAACTCATCATTCAGCTTCATTATCAGCTCAAGGTTGTTTCAACTGTATCCCTACCCCCGTCCCCCACTTTTACCCCCAGATTATTTTGAAGCAAATCCCAGACATCACAGCATCTCTTCTACAACAATTTCAATATGTCTCTCTAAAAGATAGGAACACTTTTTAAAAATACACAACCTCGGCACCTGGGTGGCTCAGTCGTTAAGCATCTGCCTTTGGCTCAGGTCATGATCTCAGGGTCCTGTGATCGAGCCCATATCGGGCTCCCTGCTCCACAGAAAGCCTGCTTCTCCCTCTCCCACTCCCCCTGCTTGTGTTCCCTCTCTTGCTGTGTCTCTCTCTGTCAAATAAATAAATAAAATCTTTAAAAAAAAAAAAGATCCTTTAAAAATAATACACAACCTCAGTGCTGTTACCCTTCCTAAAATAATTAACAGTAAGTCCTTAATATTATCTAATTTACAGTCAGTTGAGCTGGACTTTACAGAGAGAAGATTTTATTTTATTTTATTATTATTTTTTTAAAGATTTTTTTATTTATTCATTCGAGACACAGATACAGAGAGAGAGAGAGAACATGAGCAGGGGGAGAAGCAGAGGGAGGGGGAGAAGCAGGCTCCCCGCTGAGCAGGGAGCCCGATGCGGGGCTCGATCCCAGGACCCTGGGATCATGACCTGAGCCAAAGGCAGACCCTTAACCATCTGAGCCACCCAGGCGCCCCAGAGAGAAGATTTTAATAGGTGGTGAATGGGGGGAAGGGAATGCCCATTAAAGGAACAGCATATGGAAAAGCAGGGGAATGTGTGTAAGTGAAAGGTAATAAAAATCTGATTTGGGGATGTGGCAATGGAAGTGGAAAGGAAATGACAAAATGAGTCATTCCATTCCAGTGGAATTTTCCAGCTGAGGATTGCATGTGTATCTTCCCTCTATTTCTCGTTAACAGTGTTTGAGTGGTCTTTTGAGCCATATAAAACTTGCAGGCCAAGTCTTACTCTCAGCTAGTGTTTGTAAGTAAGTTTTATTGGCAAACAGCTACATCCATTCGTTTTCACATTGTCTGTGGCTGCTTCCACCCTATAATGACACAGTTGGGTAGTTGCAACAGAGACCCTGTGGCCTTCAAAGCCCAAAAATACTTACTGTCAGGCTTTTATAGGAAAAGTTTGCTCACCCCTGATCTAGAAGAATCTGGTTTCTGGGTTTAGTACTGTCAGAAAACTGTGTTCAGTGTATTGATTAGGAACAGCCTGTGAATCAGAAGCTTTGGAATTTGTTTTGCTCTGTCTTTATCATTTACTCTATAGCTTGAGAAAGTAAGTTTCTATAAGAATTTCTTTTTCTCTTTAATTGTTAACTTATTTATTGTCTTTCTTTCCCCAACTAGAACTTAAACTCTATGAAGTCAGAGATATCATATCTGTTGTTCACTACTCTATTCCCAGGGCCTGGATCAATTCTAGACACTTAGTAGGTGCTCAGTAAATAATTGTTGGATAAATAATTATTGCCTTAGTCTTTTTGCTTCTCTTCTACATTAGACACATTTGGAGCTTCTTGGGGGAATAAGAATGATTAATTGTAGATAGCAACAGTCCTCTTATGTAAATGTGTTATAATTTTTCCCCAGCAAAGTTTAGAAAATTGCTTCATTGGTGCGATGGACACTGCCTCTCTAAAATATATGTGAATATAGGCAAAGACTACAAGATAGTGCAAACATGAAATCATTGTTTTAAGATAGTGGATTTTGGGGTGTTTTTTCTCTCTAAAATTTTCTTTAATACTATTGTTACCTCATATTTTCAATAATTTTAAAATAAATAATTTTTCCATGTTTCTCTGCCTGGCCCAACCTCTGTGCCATGTCCAGATACATAACCATTAGTGTGGATCACAAATAATGCAGTAATCAGAAGTGGGAGTTTATATTGAATCTCAGCACTGGAAAGATTGATGGGCATTATGGAATTATGGCTAGTGTTTCGTTTTATCCCATCATAAACTGCTACAGTATTCTTTCCAGCAGGAAGTGTACCTGTAAACATCCTTAGTAAGAGCCTGATTTGGGTTGTAAGCTTACATTTAGACAAAAACCTTTTTATTTAAAATGGAATAAGAACAGGCATGGTGGAAAGGAGTAGCCTAGGTGAGAATATCTTATATGTGTGTTTCTGAGAGCATGTCCCTTTTTTCCTTGGTCTGAGATGCATATTCTGGCTAGCTTTTCCTCAGTGCCATAGAAGGGCAGTATTTTCTTGTGGCTGCAGTCATTTGGAGTTCAGTTGGTTTTCTTCCCATTTCATTTTCAGGCTGCCTTTGAAAACACGCGTAAGTCTTTTCTTTGTATATCAGTTTTTCCATGTGCAAAATTGTTCTCTCTGCGTTTCCCAAGAATGTGGGGAGTTTGCAGTCTCTTTATTTAAATAGGTGTTTGTGTTTGTTCTACCAAACTACATTTCTTTTTTTTTTTTTTTTTAAGATTTTATTTATTTATTTGACAGAAGAGTTAGCGAGAGCAGGAACACAAGCAGGGGGAGTGGGAGAGGGAGAAGCAGGCTTCCCACTGAGCAGGGAGCCCGATGCGGGGCTCGATCCCAGGACCCTGGGATCATGACCTGAGCCGAAGGCAGGCGCTTAACGACTGAGCCACCCAGGCGCCCCCCAAAGTACATTTCTAGGTTGTATATCACTACTGAGAATTTAGTGTTCTAGCCATTGCCTCAAGTCTTCATCTGAGTATCTTGTCAGGGGCTGGAATTCTGCAGTACAAAACAAAATGCATACAGATTCCACAGTCTTATCTCCCAAATTTCACTGATGGGAAGATGTTGAAGTACCTTTTCTCTTTTAATTCAAAGTGAAACTCAGGAGTCTTTCTAAGTGGTGTATAAGAGCCTATGTGGTAGGACTCCCTGCCCCTCTTATTAATTTGACCACCTACTGTTTCCTTTTAGGTCACTCCATTCTGTCATACAGAAGTCTTGCCCTTCCTGGAGAAAGTCAGACATGACTTGCTTCTTTGTCCTGCCTCTATGGGTAGATGCACAGTTCATTCTTGCTCTTCCTCTAAGTGTTTGCTTAAGGGTCACTTTCCCAGTGACATCTGCCCTGAGCCCCCTCCCCCCATATCATTCCTGCCTCTTACTGTCCATAACACTTGTCAACTTCTTTTTTTTTTTTTAAGATTTTATTTGTTTATTTATTTGAGAAAGAGAGAGAGAACACAGGCAGGGGGTTAGGAGCAGAGGCAGAGGGAGAAGCAGACTCCCCTCTGAGCAGGGAGCCTGATGCAGGACTCGATCCCAGGACCCTGGGATCATGACCTGAACCAAAGGCAGACGCTTAACTGACTGAGCCACCCAGGCGCCCCAGCACTTGTCAACTTCTAACACACTATATCATTTCCTTATATATTATGCTTATTGTTTACTATCTCCTTTTGCCTCTCCCAACTAGAATGGAAGCTCTTCTGTGAGGGCAAGGAGTTTTGCTCTTGCATCCCCTTGTGGTTAGACATGGGTCAGTTGTATAGTAAGTACTTGGTAAATATTTGTTGAAAGAATGAAGTGGCTAGGACACTGCATTTTACCTTCAACTTGGAATCTTCTTACTTACATGACTGTTACCACCATGCCACCCTGACCCCAAGGATACTGTTTAATAAGCCAAAAGGAAAACATCTTCTCTTGTTTCTGCTTTGGCATAACTGAGGTCGGCTAGAGAGCTCCAGGAAATGTTTTAGTACCAAGACCAATAGGAAAATCAGTACAGAAAATGTCAGAAGTACAACAATCTGCCTTATGGTGTATAGCTCTTGAATCTGTGTAACTAGCTTGCTCTTTATCTTGTGGGACCTAGCCTAGTCTACCCACTTATAAGGGATCTGATTCTGGCTTTGAAGGACAAGTATTGACCTTGCCTTAATGTCCTACATATGACACCATCTCTTAGTCTCCTCCTAAGAGATGCCTCTGTACATCTTGACAGCTGTCAATGAGACCAAGAGAACACCCTTATTCTAGTTTGAGTATTGTATTGGTCAGCCTGCGCTGCCATAACAAAACAACAGACATTTATTTTCTCATCGTTCTGGACACTGGAAGTTTAAGGTCAAGGTGCTGTCAAGGCTGGTTTCTGGTAAGACCTTTCTTCCTGACTTGCAGACAGCCACCTTCTCACTGTGTCCTCACTTGGCCTTTCCTTTGTGCACACTCAGAGAGAAAGAGATACTGGTCTTTGGTGTCTCTTCTTCTTATAAGGACACCAATCCTATTGGATTAGGGTCCCATTTTTATGACTTCATTTAACTTTATCTCCCTAAAGGCCCTGTCTCCAAATATAGTCACGTTGGAGTTAAGACTTCAATATATGAATTTGAGGAGGGGGATACACAACTCAGTCCATAACAAGTGTCATTTCTTTTACTAGAACAAATAACATTATGTTTCAGGTGAGATACCAAGCTTCATGCTAGATTCAGGGGGTACAAGCCTGTACCTTGACCTCATGAAGCTCAGTTCAGTACAGGAGACAGTGAAGGGTGATGAGTACTATAGGGGTGTATATATGTATCTAGGAAAGCTTCTTTGGGATGGTCATGTGTATTCTTGCACATCTCTCAATAAATATATCCATAGTTTATAGCACAATAGCATATATATAGTAGTATGATGATAATCACACATATGGTAGCAAGAAGGCAGTTCTTTGGAACTCTGGGGTAAACCCGCTTTGTCTTCACTTGGCTTTAGTCCTTCAGTTGTGGTTACTCCAGCCCCTCTCCTCAACCTTTACCTTTCAGACATTCAGCTGTGTTGTTTTAACAACGAATGATTTTTCTCTTCAAACTCTATCGAAAGTTACTGACTTTTTTTTTCCTTATTTCTTTTCTTCAAGTTGAGTTGAACCTTTGGTTCTCTCTTCTTATCTTCTAGCTTTCTCCAAAGGCAATTCCTGGTGTTAAGTGAAAACTATTCCTGTCAGAGCCTACCATTTGCCATTAATAAATGATAAAGGAGGTTGTTAGCCAGCAGTAATACTCTGTTTATGAAATTGCAATTACTGGTGCAGCATTTTGTGAAGTTCTTACTGTATAAATGGCACAAGTGGTTTGATAAGTTATGACTCCAGAGAATTCCTTACGTAGTCAGCCAACATTTATTTTTCCCCTCTCAGGAGGATACATATAACCATTAAATTAAGTTTGTCTTGGTTGCCATACACTTTAAACTGACCTGGTTTTCCTGCCTGTGCTCAGACACGTTTATGAGAGTGTAATTGATTTCTCTAACAGCATGGAGATAGAGGGAGCAGGCTTTTCCTGCCCTGGTCTCATTGATGATTCGTGGTCTTGAAATAATCAAAAAGCACTTATTGCATGCCTTATTGCTTTATGATCCTTTGATAAGCTACCGGAGCTCTTTATAAATGCCTCCTGATTTTAATGGCATGTCTTTACTTCTTAGCATACTCCACAGAATACTCAAAATCTGGTGGATACTCTCTGTGATTCTTCTCTTTTTGGTTGATTCTGTGTCCAGCTCTTTGTCTCTGATGTTTCTGGTCCGTGGGTTGTAAACTTCCCCAGACAGGTGACCTGCTGACATGTAAGTTGACGTGTAAGTTGAACTAATTTTCTTTTCTTTCTTTTTTTTTTTTAAAGATTTTATTTATTTATTTTGAGAGAGAGAGAATGAGAGAGAGCGAGTACATGAGAGGGGGAGGGTCAGAGGGAGAAGCAGACTCCCTGCCGAGCAGGGAGCCCGATGCGGGACTCGATCCAGGGACTCCAGGATCATGACCTGAGCCGAAGGCAGTCGCTTAACCAACTGAGCCACCCAGGCGCCCCTGAACTAATTTTCAATAGCTTCTATAATTGTGTAGTAGAGGCTTTTAAAAAATTATTAAATATCTTTTTTCTTTCCTATTATCCTTCCTTTTATCTTTCTATTCAAATTTGCTTGTTCATTCACCCATCTATTCTTTTCTGTCCTTCCATCTAACATCTATTGAACATTTACTAGGTGCTAGTTGTTGTGGAACTTTCTTGGTCTTCCTGAATGTAGTCCTGGCCTTCACATTATATTTTTTTGGTTTTTTATTTCATTTTCCTCTTCCATCCTCACATGGGATATTTTCTGATACTCTGATAACTGTCCATTGTAATTATTGAAGTTAATTTTTTTCAGTAGATGGTTCTCTTTTTTAATAGCTTTATAATTTTACCTTGTTTTGTAAATATGTCCATCACAAAGGTTATTATATAAACCAGAAATAATGTGATTTTCTCTTTTTTCTTCCTTTTTCATTATTACTGTAACTGACTCATGGTAACTTCAGAAATGGAGAAACTGTCCCTGTCAAATAGAAATACAGCGCCAGCCACACATGTAATTATTTATTTTTAATCGGTTGCATATAATACCTAGTGCTCATTATATCTCGTGCCCTTCTTAATGCCTGTCACCCAGTTACCCCATCTCCCCACCCACCTCTCCTCCAGCAATCCTCAGTTTGTTTCCTAGAGTTGAGTCTCACACATGTACTTTTATAAAAAAAAGTTTACTGAGGTCTGATTCATATACCATGCAATTCGCTCATTTAAAGTATACAATTCGTTGTTTTTTAGTATATTCACGGATACATGTACTTTAAAATATTCTAATAGCTACACTACAAAGGGAAAAATAAATTGATGACAATGAGAGAGGACATAAAATGCAGAAGAAAGTGTTTTCCAAAATTACTCTGAGAGGATAGAGTTGGCAAAACATTTCACTTTGGTTGTACAGCTTTCCCATTCATACACACTCATCCTAAATACATGGGTGCACTTAATTGATATTAAGCACCTCTTTTTCTCATTTCTCATAAGTGTCCGTAATGTTGGCTTTTGTATCCAGTTTGTGCCATGAAGCTCTTTGGTTTTTTCAAGGAGCATTCTCTTTTACTGGCTTATTGATCTTCTATTTTCTGCATGCTTACCTTTTCCTACAGACTTTTTTTTAAATTTAAAATCGATTAATTAATATATAGTATATTACTAGTTTCAGAGGTAGAGTTTAGTGTTCCTACAGACTTTTTATACAAATTTAAAAATCGTATAAACAATTTGAAAGTATGAGCATTGATAGTAACTTTAGATGCCCAAAGATGTTAGGTAATTAGTTACTGTCATTTGAATATTTGGAGCTGACTGTATTGCCTTTAAGAGTTTGGGCTGTTCCTCAAAAGATAAAGCAAAATTTAACTGTAAGACCCAGCAATTGCACTCCTAGGTACAGCAGTGCCCCCTTATCCGTGGGGGTATTACAGGACCCCCAGTGGATGCCTGAAACCGTGGAGTGTACTGAGCCTTATATACACTGTTTATTCCTATATATGCATACCTATGATAAACTTTAATTTATAAATTAGGCACAGTAACAACCATAATAATAAGAGAACAATTATAACAATGTCCTGTAATAAAAGTTAAATGAATGTGGTTTCTCTCTCCTAAAATCTTACTGTACCATACTCACCTTTCTTCTTATGATGATGTGATGATAAAATGCCTACATGATGAAATGAAGGGAGGTGAGTGACATAGTTATTGTGATGTAGTGCCAACACTTTGCTTTTGACCTTCTGACAATACACTAGAAGGAGAATCATCCACTTTTTGGACCATGGTTGACTGCAGTTAACTGAAATCACAGAAAGCAAAACCACACATAAGGGCGGGGACTACTTGTGTACCCAAGAGAAATGAAAACACATGTCCACACAAAACTAGTATATGAGTGTTCATCGTAGCATTACTCATAATAGCTAAAAAGTAGAAGTAACGCACGTGTCCATCAACTGATGGATAGATAAACAAAATGTGGTCTATCTATACAGTAGAATTTATTTGGCAACAAAAATGAAGTAATAATTAATGTACAACATAGATGAGTTCTGGAAACATTATGCTAAGTGAAAGAAGCCAGTCACATATTATGATTCCGTTTACATGAAACATCCAGAATAGGATAGTCCATTGAGACAGAAAACAGATTAGTGGTTGCCAAGGATGTATGGGGTAGAGGGGAAATGGGGAAACTGCTAAAGGGTATAGGGTTTCTTTCTGGGATGATGAAAATGTTCTAAAATGGATTGTGGTGATGGTTCCACAACTCTGAATACACTAATAGTTGAATTATACTTTAAGTGAATGAATTGTATAGCATGTGAATTATAGCTTAAGGAAGTTGTTTTAAAGAAAGGACTGATGGACACCTGGGTGGCTCGGGTCATGATCCCAGGGTCCTGGGGTTGGCCCCCGCCCTGCATCGGGCTCCTTGCTCAGCGGGGAGCCTGCTTCTCCCTCTGCCTGCTGCTCCCCGTGCTTGTGCTCGCTTGCTCTCTCTCTCTGACAAATAAATAAAATAAAATCTTAAAAAAAAAAAGAAAGGACTGATGAGCAGGAATTCTCAGGAAATGGTAGTTCTCATCTTCTCTACATGGGTTTCACTCTTTCTTTTCTTTAATTATTCCCCCTCAAATAAAAATAAAAGTAAATAAAAGCTAAAAGCTTTCCCGTTTCTCTGTATTAATCTTCTTCAGCCCAAATCTCAATGCTTCCTGACCAATCCTACCAACCATATTTAGCATTTTTCATACGTAGTTTATATTATTGTTATATATTATATATATATATATATATATATATCTAAATAATATATATAGTTACAGAGATTTATGCTTTGTAGATTTCATTAGCCAGTGAGACCCTGGAGAGAGACAATATTGGGAGTTAATGTTTAATCAGAGGCTGTGACTAAGTGCACTGCAAGTATTCATTCTATCATTTAACCCTACGGTAACCCTATGAGGGTTATTGTCTCCATGGCTAATAGGTAGCAGGGGTAGGTATCGAACCCAGATCTGTTTGACTCTGAAGACTGTATGCAAAGTCCGTGCCCTTGACAATGGTCCTGCTCCGTCTTTGTAATCTGCACAGCTACAGACACAGTGATCCAGTCTGTATGTTAAATGTTTACTGACTGTGTATTCTGATGCTTCTCCAACTTTTTTCCTGAAATACTCCAAGCAAAAGATGAAAATGTATCTCTAGGGGCTCCTGTAGTTCAAAGACTGCCCACTACAACTACAATTTCTTTGAAATCTTACGTCTGACCTTGAAAAATTGTGTAAATTCAGCATTTTACTGTTTATGCATGTGTGTGTTCAGATATAAAATTTATCCCTTCCTACCCACCCTCACTTCTGATTCCAACTGAAATTGCACTTGGGGTCCTGTTTCTCTGGTGTGGTCCTGGTGCCCTGAGGTATATGCATACTACTTTCAGAAGCAAAATTGTATAATATGCTTCTTAGTTTCAGAGATTATTCCATAATACTCTATATCCAGCACTGACTTTTCCTCTTAACCACAAACTCACACATATCCAAGTGCCTATTTGACATCTGCATTTGGATGGTCAATTGGCATCACAAATTTAGTATAACTAGCAAAGAACTCTTGATTCTCCCCACAACTCCAAACCTATTTTTCCTCCAATTCCCCCCATTTATTTATTTATTTATTTATTTCTCTCTCTCTCTCTCTTTCTTTTTTTTTAAGTAGGTTGCACAGCCAGCGTGGAGCCCAGCGTGGGGCTTGAACTCATGACCCTGAGATCAAGACCTGAGCTGAGATGAACAGCTGCTTAACCCACTGAGCCACCAAGGTGCCCCTCCAGTTTTCCCCATTTCAGTAAATGGCGCTATCATCCACCTACCTGCCCAAACCTAACCCATAGGAATTATCCTAGATTCTTCTTTTTTATACCTACCACATCTAACACTTTAACAAGAGCCATTGATTCTGCTTCAAGGATGTGTTGAAACCATCCCTGTCTCTCATGTTTCTTTTGTTTTCCCTGTAGTTCAAGCCATCACCACCTGCATTGTAGCCGCCCACCTGATCTACTTCCACTGTTTCCCTTTACAATTCTCTACACAGCCAGTGTGATCTTTTTGAAATGCAAATCTGATTATTTTATGCTCCTGCTTAATACCCTCCAATAAAACCCAAACTTAGTATTATGGCCTATAGGATTCTATTTGACTTGGCCTCTGCCTGCCTCTCCAGCCTCATCTCTTACCCCTTCACCTAACCTAGTTCACTACATTTCTATCACACTGGCCTTTTCTCTGCTTTTTGAAAAGAAGTTCATTCTCTCCTTAGGGCTTTGCACTTGCAGTTCTCTTTGCCCGGAGTGCTTTGATCTCAGATAGTTACATGGCTGTCTCCTTTGTGTCATTCAGATCTCTGCTCAGATCTGCCTTCTCTGGTTGCCAGATTTGAATTAGACACACTGTTAATGTATTATTTTAACTTTTGTGTTACATTTCCTGTCCAAAATTATCTTTATTTTTGTCTCTTCTTTCCCACTCTTCCCTCCTCCCCCCCAAAAAAGATTGTAAATTGTACGGAAGAGGGATTATACTGTCTTGTTTATTGCTGCATCCATAGTGCCGGCAGTTCCTGACACACGGCAGGTCCTTAGTACGTGTTTGTTGAATGACTGATTGCTTCTTTCACGGTTATAAGGCCAATGTGAGGGTAGGAGCTGTGATGAACTGAGAGTGTATGGACAGTGCCGAATTAGAAAATGAAAGCATTCAGAGCTGCCGGTGCCTTGCATATTCATAGCAGATTTAGTCGTCATAATCCCAAACTGGAAACAACCCAAATGTCCATGAATAGATGAACAGATAAACAAATTGTGGTCCATACAATAGAATATTATTTGGCCATAAAAAGGAATGAAGTAGTGATACATGGTGTAACATGAATGAACCTTGGAAACGTTATGCTGAGTGAAAGGAAGCCTTGCACAGAAGAGCCATTTATATGAAATTCTAAGAAAGACAAATCTAATCTACAGTGGCAAAAATGTTTAACTGGGGCCAGGGATGGCAGTAGTTTGATTAGGATGAGACACACAAGAAAACTTTTGGGGTTTGGGAAATGTTCTCTATCTTGAATATGGTGGTGATTATACAGGTGTACAAATTTGTCAAAACTTATCAAAATATATAGTTAAAATGGGTCCACTTGATTGCATATAAACTATATCTCAAGAAAGTTAAAAAACTTCTGGTCTCTGCATTTAAGTGCATTTTGGATTTCTTTTGTCTTACTTACCTCCCTACTTTTTGGGCAGATGACTTTAAGTTTCAGGATGATCTAGCCATCTGCTGACTCATCCTAGACATGCTGTTTCTGAATCTGTCCCAACATTCTTTGGGTCTCTTGTCCTCTTATCTCTGGTTGTTAAAGCATCTTTTTTTTTTTCCCAGAAATGTTCTATTTAGTCACTAAAAAAGAGGGAGATTAGGTCTTCTTGATCAATTTCCTCCAATCTCCCAAAATTCCCTCCCTTCATTTTTCCACAATAACAACACACTGAGAAACACGTTTGTACAAAAACCACATATTATCTTTTTAATTGCAGTGCTATTGGTTATTTTCAGATATGCTATTGGAACTTGCCTTTAAGGCTAGTTGGATTTCAGTACCAAAGGATAAGTACTTTCAGTTGAAGCATGGCTGTTTTATAATAAAACAAGAAAAGAAAATGTTTGCACTTCATTTATCTTGATAGGAAGACATAAGCGTACATTTTAAACTCTCAGTTCTTTTCTTTTCTTTTGTTTTTTAAAGATTTTATTTATTTATTCAACAGAGAGAGAGACAGCAAGAGCAGGAAGGGGAGTGGGAGAGGGAGAAGCAGGCCTCCCACCAAGCAGGGAGCCCAACGCGAGGCTCGATCCCAGGACCCTGGGATCATGACCTGAGCTGAAGGCAGTCGCTCAACAACTGAGCCGCCCAGGCACCCCAACTCTCAGTTCTTTTAGATCGGACTTGTATATTTTTTTTAGTGAGGCGTAACTGACATACTAGTTTCAGGTATACAACATAACGGTTTGATATTTGTGTATGTTGCAAAAATGGTCACCACAGTAAATCTAGTTAACATCTGTCATCATGACTTGTGTATTTTGATCACTTCAGAAATCTTATTCTTTATGATTTATCTTGTTACTGTCAATATAACAGCTGAACTAAAGGCTGTCTACATTGAGATGTAGTGAATAGAAGACTGTCTAATCAAACTCTTGCTCTGTCATTAACATACTTTAATATCAAGCAAGTTTTCATCTTTTGTTTTAATTTTCTTTAGTTCATAGAATCATCTAGTCCTTTCTTTCTTTATTAAGACTTCTTAATACACAAGTGAGATATGAATACAGCCTTATAAAGTATTTAAGCCATACACAGAGCATAATGTGAAAATCTTGGCAAAGCTTGCTCACTTCTCCCCGCTCCCCGGACAAAATCACTATTAAGAATTTGGCGTGGGGGCACCTGGGTGGCTTAGTCGGTTAAGCGTCTGACTCTTGATTTCGGCTCAGATCGTGATCTCAGGGTCCTGGGATTGGGCCCTGTGTCAGGCTCCATGCTCAGCTGGGAGTCTCCTTGAGGATTTTTTCTCTCTCTCTCTCCCTCTGCCCTTCCCTCTGCTCTCTCTTTCTCAAATAAATAAATAAATAAATAAATCTTTTAAAAAGAAAAAAGAATTTGGCATGTATTCTTCCAGATCTTTTCCTAAGCATTTACATACTATATATACAGATTCACATAAATACTTTACATAAGCTGAATCAGTGTGAGTTGATCAGCTTACTCTTTTCCTGAACAGGGTATCTTGGAGATCTTTCCATTTCTGTACTTAGAAGCCTCTCTCATTCTTTTTAATGGCTGTGTAGTTTTCCATAGAATGGACCAAACACATTTTAAGTAACTAATCCCACTAAATAGGTCTTTAGTTTATTTCTAATTTTCACTCTGTCAAAAAGTGGACTTAGATTCATGTAAGTAATTTGTGATTTTAGGTTTTTTTTCAGTTATATAACTAAACTATTTTTTAAAACTTATTGGGGTATAGAGTACTTCAAGGATGTTTTAATATTGGAACAACACTATTTGAAACCTTTGCTTTAGAAGAAAAGGTTGGATGTAAGTTCTCTGTGAGTGTGGGTGTTATTTAGTCTTACGTCTTCAGGGCTTTCTTTTTAGGTGTGATTATAAAGCAACAGCACCATAAGTAGTCACAAAATTATCTTACAGTTTTTAATTACCTAGTTAGTTCAAAAGAAGCATACATCGCTAAGGAGTAGAACTAGATCACTATAAAAAATCAGCTGTTGGTTATAATGGTTGCTCTAGATTAATATTTTTCCCATTGAGCTGGAGTTAAGCATATGTGAGAAATGTTTTCCCTCTTCATTTATTAAAAAGATTTTATTTATTTATTTGCCAGAGAGAGAGAGAACAGCAGAGGGAAAGGGAGAAGCAGATTCCCCCCTAAGCAGGGAGCCCGATGTAGGACTCGATCCCAGGACCCCAGGATCATGACCTGAGCCGAAGGCAGATGCTTAACTGACTGAGCCACCCAGGCACCCCATTCTCTTCATTTTTTTAAAATTTGATATCCTGTTAATGCATATCATTGCTATGGAACATTCAGTCATCCTCTGTTGATGACCAGCTGTTGCTAGTTTATTAGCAAACACACAAAAAAGCTGCTTCTTCACATTTTTTTCCCCTGTATCTAGGCAGATGCACAAATATGAAAAATTCTGATGTTTAAGTGGAATTAGAAAGTTACATTTTAAGCAGATGGGTTTGAGTATCTCAAAATCCCTCATGATAAAAGCGTGTTTTCTCAGCTCTGCTTTTGGGCAAATAGTGGGGGTGGAGAGCAGACTGACATTTGTTTTAACTACCGAAGGAAGGCCAAAACTGCCTTCCTGTTAGGTTTTGACTGCTTTCTTAGTTATGAAACAGTCAGAGGACACTGTTTTCTTTCATATTAACTGACCTCATTGTTAACCTCATCTTCCCTCCCCCCTTTTCTTTTTTTTTCTTTTTTTTTTTCTTCCTCCCCCCTTTTCTTATTTGGTTTTTGGTTTGCCTTTCCAATGTGTTATCACACTATGGAGTGAAGGCCCTGCAGTTGGTAGAAATTATTACATTTCTCTGGTGGATTTAGTTGTCTTCGCTTTGAACTTCCTTCCTCTTAGGATTATCTGAGAAAACAGTATAGGTAGCCTATCACGTCTGAGGGTTTACATTCTTGTTAACCTTTTAATTTATTGTGATTAAGGTGAATTTTATTGATTGATTGGTTGATTATGATGAATTTTAAAAGAAAACCATTTCCTCTATTTAAGAATTGCCTTGGCAAGAAGTTAGAAATTCCAGAACTTGGTTGCAAAGGAGTGTGTTGCTATTTGTTATGAATGAGTCTGCTTGGATCCCATGAAAGTTCAGATCCCATGAAAGTGTCTCTTATTATTAGTGTATAACTAGATACCTTCAGTGAGAATGATTCTATACTTTAAGCAGCGCAGCAAATAGCTTCAAAACGCAATGGGTAAAGTGAAGGGGCAGAGTTAATAAGCAGACGTAGCCCATGGATTTTGTTCACTGACTAAGCTTGAGACATTTGCCTTCTCTACCTTAACGTCATTTCTTTGCCTTTGGTCATTAGATATTAAGTTTATTGTGGATGAATGAGATTGTGCTTATAAGAGGGTTCCAGTGTCTACCAAGAAGGCATTTGTAAATATGAATTATTGTGTATTCTTTCTTTTTTTTTTTTTTTAAAGATTTTATTTATTTATTTGATAGAGAGAGACACAGCGAGAGAGGGAACACAAGCAGGGGGAGTGGGAGAGGGAGAAGCAGGCTTCCCGTGGAGCAGGGAGCCCGACGCGGGGCTCAATCCCAGGACCCTAGGATCATGACCTGAGCCGAAGGCAGATGCTTAACGACTGAGCCACCCAGGCGCCCCGTGTATTATCTTTCTTAAGGATGATAGATTCTAGTAGAACTGGCTTTGATTTGTCTTAGAGTATAGCTCTTAGGAGACAGGTATTTTAATAATTCAACAAATATACATTAGGTATTGCTATATGCCAGACATTTTGTAGGTTTTGGAAATAGTGGGGTGAACAAAATAGATAAACTTCCCTGCCCTCATGAAAATTAGGTTCTATTTGTGGAAACAGCTACTAAATTAGGAAACACAAGTAAAATAGTGTATAGCGTTGTTAGTGACGAATGCTAAGCAGAAAAAATAAAGCAGGGAAAGAAGTCAGGATGTGACAGGGGAGGTAGTGTGGGTAAATTATTATTGTAACTGGTTTCTTTTTAAAAACTATGCATATTATTTTATGCATTCGCAAGCATTGTTCTGAGAAGGGGTTTGCTGGCTTCTCCATTCTACCAAGGGGACTCATGGCATGGAAAAGGTTAAGGACCCTGCAGTAGAGGGTCAGCCATCCAACTTTGCATGACTGAAAGATGTTTATTCCTGTGATAATGATGAGGTAGACTTTTCCGTATTTTTTCTATTATATATGGTAATGTGGCTTTTCATATTTTCTTTAAATGATTTCATCATTCATTTTTGAGGCTAGTTTGTAGGACAGTAGTTTTTTTATTTGTGCTCTGCAGAACCCCATGGTACCCTGAAGCCTTTCTGGAGACCCTGGGGTCATTTTATTTTTTATTTATATATATTTTTTATTTTTTTTTAAAGATTTTATTTATTTATTTGACAGAGAGAGACAGTGAGAGAGGGAACACAAGCAGGAGGAGTGGGAGAGGGAGAAGCAGGCTTCCTGAGGAGCAGGGAGCCCGATGTGGGGCTCGATTCCACGACCCTGGGATCATGACCTGAGCCGAAGGCAGGCACTTAACTGACAGAGCCACCCAGGAGCCCCTTATTTATATATTTTAAAGGTTTTATTTATTTACTTGACAGAGAGAGCACAAGCATGGGGAATGGCAGGCAGAGGGAGAAGCAGGGTCCCCGCTGAGCAAGGATCCCCGCTGGGATCATGACCTGAGCCAAAGGCAGACACTTAACCGACTAAGCCACCTAAGCACCCCGACCCTGGGGTCATTTTAAATTAATGCCTAGATCTTTCTCATCTAGATTGGTCTAAACAAGTTAATCATATGTCTGACCTTGAGCAGGTATAAGTAAAGAGAATAGATTGAGGGGTTGGTGCATATTTATGAGACATAAACAACATATGCAAAAAGTGGGTGAGGGCGCCTGGGTGGTTCAGTCGTTAAGCGTCTGCCTTCGGCTCAGGTCGTGATCCCAGGGTCCCGGGATCGAGCCCCACATCGGGCTCCCTGCACTGCGGGGAAGCCTGCTTCTCCCTCTCCTACTCCCCCTGCTTGTGTTCCCTCTCTCACTATGTCTCTCTCTGTCAAATAAATAAATAAAATCTTTAAAAAAAAAAAAAAAAAGTGGGTGAACCGCTGGTTTAAGTCTTCAGGTGTGTGCCATTGAACCACTCTCAAGACCTTGCACTGATATCTATTGTCTGTATAAAGATAAGAATTTCTGAGCTTGTTCCTCTTTTACCCCCCCACTTTTTTTTGAGCCTCTATGTCAAGAATACAAATTAAGAAACATAAAAACATTGCTTGCCCTCATGCTTGGGGGGAAACAGACGATTGAATAATCAATCACAGTATGTTATGGTAAGTGCTAGAATAGATATAGACCCAAGTTTCAGTGAGAACACAAAAGTGGAACACCTGTCCCAAGTGGGAATGGGAGATGATCCAGAAGGCCTCCTGCATCAGTGGCAATGGTGCTGAGTCAAGAAAAAGGCCATAGTCTTGCTATGTCGCTGGCTGCTTTTCCTTTGATCTCTTCCAAGTGAAAGTACTTTTTAGTTTAATGCAGGGTGGGGAGAGATTGCCCTCCACCCCACTACCTTTTTCTATAGCCCGCAAATTGTACCTTTTTAGTAGTTCAAAAAAAATCAAAAGAATGATAATATTTTGTGATGTGAAAATTATAGGAAATTCAAATTTATGTATCCATAAATTAAACTTCATTGGAACACGACCATGCTCATCTGTGTATTATCTGTGGCTACTTTTTTTCTCCTTAAAACTATAGAGTATTTACAACAGAGACCACATGGCTCACAAGGCCTCAACTATTAAGGCCTTTTATAGAATAAGTTTTGCCAATTCCTGTTTTAATGCTTTCAATGCCCTACTGAAAAGCAGGAGGCTGAAAACATGATGGTAGTTTCAAGTAATGTACAGGAAATGTTTGAGACTTTTCTTTTCCTATCCCCCACTAAAACATAATGCACACACACCTCAGTGCACAGTAACAGGCATTTATATCATTCTTGTTTTGTCTATTTTGAATGTAGCTATGGGGAAATTTTTAATTTTTTTAAAAAAGATTTGGTATGAGTCAAAATGAATACAGAATGTGCTTGCCTGAAGAGTAGGAAACATGGGGTTCACTTTCACTTGTGATGTAAACTAGCCAAGGGACATCAGGAAAGTCCTTTCACCTGCCCACAAGTCTCTAAATGATAGGGTTGACTGGTGAGTAAATTAGGCAACTGTCAGCTCATTAAAGACATTGCTGCATTGTGGAAGAAGTGTGCACTGTGGTGTCAGACAAACCTGTGTGAGTCCTGGCTCTCCTCCTTCCGGCTGACATGCCCTTGAGCGCCTTCTCTAAACTCTGTGTGCCTTAGTTTGCTCATCTGAAAATGTGGTTGAGAATGACCTTGTAAGAATGAAATGAGATTGTGTTCTTAAAACTCCTGGCACTAATAAGTGTTTAATGATTATTATCAGTCTGTGGGCTCCTATTACATATTACGAAACATTTTAAAAAGCAAAGAAGATCTCCCAGTAGTGTGTTTTAATTATTTACTAAAAGCCCATCAACTGTGACTTAGTACATTTGCATTTTTGCTGGTAACTGGTTTCCTAAAACACTGAGTTCTTTGAACCAAGACTTTCCCTAAGTGGTACATTTTCTAGCTCTGTTTTAACTTGAATTGGCACAGAGAGTGTATATCTTGTCTTGTAAACACATTCAATCATGTTGTCATTTTACCATGCTTAAAGCAGTTGATGGTAGGGAAAAGAGATTTTGTGTGTCATACCATCTTTCCTCTGTATTAACTACGTTTTCCCTTTCCACCTATTCTGAATAATTGATTGAGTTGTTTAATGAATAATTTTAATCCCCCTTAGGAAGGTTAGTTTTGATGAGGTGAGAGGAGACTTAGACGAGAAGTTCTAATGTTTGCTTAGCGTAATTTTTGATGGTGTAGAGGTAACATAGTTCTAGAGACTGTATTGGATTATCAATCAAGGGGTACCTGGCTGGCTCAGTTGGGAGAACATGTGACTCTTAATCTTGGGGTCATGAATTTGAGCCCCACATTGGGCATAGGGATTACTTAAAAACAAAAAACAAACTATATCCCTGGATTATCAATCATATCGCTGCATTTTGTATCTTTGAATAACTTTCTTTTGATTTTCATCTCTGGAAGTCTGTTGAATACTAATTATATACTTTAAGTAAAACCAATATGTGAAATATTTGTGTTTATGATTTGTATGTGCTTAATGAAAAAGGTATGGGATTCCACTAAATAGCCAACTTTCCTAGTAGAATCAAGATAATTATTTGAACTACGTGTGACTTTGTAAGATCATATCAATGTATAGTAAGCTAGACAAGTTTTAGACTGTAGTTAAGAACACGGGCTTTGGAGTCATATATTATGGCTGTGGTTCAAGGCCTATCTTTCCATTTACTTACTAGCTGTGTGTGGTCTTACTTCCTCATGGGGACACTAATACTCAGGGTGGCTGTGAAGATGAAATAAAATTATACGTGTGACGTGCTTAGCATGGTGCATGGCGTACAGTGCGCCTCCATCACATCCATCGTTTTAGATTATCTTAGAGGTCTGTACAACATTTTGCTATCTTTAAATATAGAACTGAATCTTCCTATCTCTCAAGTTTCATTTTTTGCTACCTGGTATAAACTGCAGCCATAGTGAGCTAGTGGTAGTTTCCCTAAAGTTTCATGGCCTCTTTCATCTCTCTACATATACTTAAACTCTGTATGCTTAGAACACCTTCCTCCTTACTGCTTTTTCTCCTTTTACTACCCTTCAGAGCTCAGTTCAAGGGACATCTTCTCCAGGAAGCCTTCCTCACCCCCAGTCTTGTGTTTCCATGGAGTCTTATGCACACCTTTCTGCCGCCCACATTACATCCTAAGGAACTATTTACTTATCTCCCTATCTCTCTGTCAGACTGTGAGCCCCTTAAGGGCAAGGCATTCTACACAGCTTTGGAAATACCCTGTGGTGGTGGACAAGACAGAACTGTTCTCAGGGCGTGTGCATCCTGGTGGGGAAGACAAATAGTTAAATGACCATGAGTGGACACAGGGCTGCAGTAGAGCACAGAATGCGGTGGAGTGTTTAACAGGGGCTTTGGAACTTGTCTGGACACATTAAAGAAGCCTTTTTCTAAGGAAGTGATGTTTATTTAAATGGAAACCTGAAAGATGACATTGTAGGAGTTAGCTAAGTGAGAAGAGGGAAGAATTCCAGGAGGACAAACTGCATGGATGAGGTGACTTTGGGCAAGTTACTTAGCTTCTCTGTGCTTCAGTTTCCTCATTTGTAAAATGAGAATAATATCTCTACCTCATAAGCTTGTTGTGAACATAAAGACTATATTTTCAGTCATTATCTTCCAATTTGTATTCCTGAAATGAAGCACAATCATTCATTGAGGCTCGCTTCTGGGTCCAAGTTTACTTACTGAATTGCTAAATGTGTGCATCCACTTCACTGTACTTTTCCTTGTAACCTTGTTCTTTACCTGTTCTAAAGCCTTTCTCATGTTTTAATGACAAGAACAGGGTAATTTGTTTTGGTTTTTTGTTTGTTTTCATTTTAGAGATCAAACTGGCATTGACTGTTGTATAAGTGTTGCAGAGTGCAAAACTTTTTTAAGTTAAATGCTATCAGTTAGAATGTTTTCACCTTCAAGAAACAGAAACACCAACTCTATGACTTGAACACACATGATATTTCAGATGACAAGGAGTCTCGAGATAGGGTGACTCCAGTGCAGGTTAACTTAGCAGCTCAGCAAAGACATTGAGGACCCCAGTTCATTCCATCTTCCTGCCCTGCCATCCTCAGTGCATTCACTTGTGGATGGCTCCCTATGGTCTCAGGTAGTCTGTTGTGATCTCAGGTGACTGTCACCAGAATATCCAGCTGAGAAAGAGGGACTGTTTCTTTCCATATCTCTCTCTTTCTTGGTGGACATTTAGGTTGTTTCCACCTTTGGGCTATTGTGAGTACTGCTGCTATGAACTTTGGTGTATGATAAATTCTTTTTAAAATGCAGCATCATTTCATTAATACACAGACCCAAATCTTGTTGCAATTAAATTTCTATTTTTGGCATCATTTGATATAATGAAATTCCAGTATTTGAAATATTTTGAGACACTAACTTGCTGTTTAATGGGATTTGATCCCATACTCAAGAAAATATGAACCGAATAACTGAAAGGGATCTTAAAAATAATTTCATTCTATCATCTATTTTGAAGGTGTTTTAGATTCAGAATGATTTTCAGGGTCAAAGAGCTAAGTCACATTAAGTAACTCAAAGTGAATGAGAGTGTGCATTAGTCACTCATTTGATTAGAGTTACCAGTGTATCTTTTGTCTCTGGTCTTATTCTAACTAAAATCTAAGTATGCCTATGTAAGTAAAACACAATGGAAAACTGGGATAGTTTAGGTATCCAAGTAATTTAAGAAGAAAATGATTCACTTTTGCTTGAAATATCTTGTCAACTTTAGTACTTATTTTTCAGATATTTGCCACTCTATGTGTTAGTGTTCATACTTACCAGTGGGGTTCTGTTTTTCATGCTCTATTTTCTGATTTCTATCAATAGTGGTTTCATAGTTCGATACAGTAATCTCTGCCATAGAAAATAAAGGAGAATTAATTTTCCATCTAAATAGAGGAGAGAGATGATGATACAGGATTGTTGATGTTATTGCCCTGGTAAATTGCCAGCTTTGAATTTCTTCTTTTGCTTTCTTCCTTTTAAATTTTTCATTTTTTTTTCTGATTGCAAAAGTAAAACACACTAGGAAAAAAGGTTAAATAAGTAGTAATTTTTAAAATAAAAATTGGAGATTTCTTGGGAGTCTCCCCTGGGGTAACGGTTGTTGATAGTTAGCTACACTAATTCCCTTCCATAGTTTATAAAGGTACATATATACATACACATACAGAAATAATTTTGTATTGTACACTCTCTTCTGTGACTTGCTTTGTTCACTGAACTCTGTATCTTGTGTTATTTTAAACCCTTGCTATATACAACCATTCTGTCATGGACTTCCTCTTCTTTGCATGATCTTTTTTGTACATGTCTTCTGCTAGCAGCTCCTCCAAGTCTACTTCTGATTCTTTATGTGCACTACTGTGCTTAGCATGCAATTTGCACATAATATTTGTCAAAAGAATGGTAGAATCTTAGGGATAGAGATATTTCTTAAAGATCAACTGGTCTTATCTTTTGATTTTGTGGAAGAGGAAATCAGAACCTAGGTAGGTTGATTTGCAGACTTCACACGGTTGTTTTGAAACAGCGGCAGTGGCCTGCTAGGAAAAGCTCCAGACCAGGAGTGAGAGTTCCTTTTTTTGGGCTTTACTTTGCCCTTGACTCCTAGTAATCTGGGTGTTTCCTTGTTCTGAAACACCTTAGTCATGACAGTTTCCAGCACAGTATTGACTGGAAACAGATTCATAACTGGCAGACAGGTAATCCCTGCATGAGTAAATCCCAGTGGAACCAGAAAACTGGGTCTTGCTTTCCTTAATTGGAGCCTGACTTAGAATCAGATATTGAACTGACAAGAAAGTATTAGCCATTAGAAAAAGACTTTAAATTACTGATCTGTCCATATTTAGAATTTCTTAAAATCATTTCCACTGTATGTAACACTGAAATCCTTTGTGGTTGTCTGCTACAAAAATGAATCTTTGACCTGGCAACTTTAAATGCTTTTGACACCATTGGGAATTTTGAGAATTCTTAATTTAATCTGTGCTTGTCCAGGGGTGGGGGCAGGAATGAGGGAGAGCTCTATTCTTTTGCTGAAGGTCATGCTGTTTGTGAGCATAGGCCTGTGCTTCTGGACTTTATGTTACCAGGTCGTGGTTACTGGCATAGCAAGTATCGTGTTCTAACTTTTATTTCTGGAGGCAGTAAAGAACCAGCCAAGCACAGAGATGAGTGGGAGGTGACTGGCAACGGAGGGCCCTGTAGCTATTAGTGCAACACTTTGCTGCAGGTGGGAGAGGGTTTTATCAGAGTGGGAAGAAGGAGAGGCCCCAGTAGTTCTGCTAATGACTCTAACTTCCTCTGCATAACTAGTAATAACATGCTTCTCCACTGGACTTTGGTGAGGTTAAAATGTAAAGTTCTCTTCTTCCCCATCCCAAATCTCATGACTTCTCTCTCTCTCCCTCTCTCTGTTTTTGTTTTGTTTTTTAAGATTTCATTTTTAAGTATTCTCTACACCCAACGTGGGGCTTGAACTCACAACTCCCGAGATCAGGTGTCTCATGCTCCATCTACTGAGCCAGCCAGGCGCCTCTCGTGGCTTATCTCTTTAATTAAACTGATTCTTACTCTCTTTTGTGATAACTTAGTTCTTGTCAAGCAGGGACTTGTTCTGCCAAAGAGAGCAGGAAGGTCACGTTACAGGGCCCTCTGGTTCCTTGTCTACATAATGTCCATAGCCCTTTCTCTCGTAAGACTCATATTGTTTAATTTCACATATTTCCCCAAAGGGAAGGAAGAGGCATTAAAGTAGAAACACTACTTAACTCAGCAGGTTTTTCTAAATGACCAGTGATTTTTGAGTTATTGTAACCTTCCACTGATTCACTGTTCATATTTCTATGTGCCTGTTTTCTGGTTGGTAAAATGTGGAAGTTTTGGACTCTGGAGGAGAGCTGTAAAGGACTAATAAAAGAAGCTGGACTGAGTCAAGGATAGAGAAGGGCCTTTCCTCAGCAGAGAATTGCATGGTCATCATCATTCACTGAGTGCTATCTGTGTGCAGAGCTGTCTGTGTTCAGAGCTGTCTGTTAGGGACTGAGTAGAGGTGTAAGACTGTATTTCTTCTCTCAGGAGCTAAAAATATAATCAAGGAGCTATGACATGCACAAAAGATGAACATGGCAGTTTATGTACACTGTGTAACTTCAAGTAAGTGATATGTGGATATAGCAGTTAGAACCATCTAAAATTTCAGACAGTGACTCAAGAAGTGCTCTTCCTTTACAGCAACAACTCTAGTCCAGAAACAGTCTGTTTAATGGGGATTGATGTCCTATACTTCTCTTGATTAAATGAGTCTTAAACACTATAATAATTGCTTTTATTTTCAATTAGTTGAGGAAAAGACTATGTTTTCCCAAAAGTGAGACAAAAAGAGAATATGAGACATTATATATAACTCCTGATAGTAAAGTGGCCTTGCCAACTAAAATAGGACCTGAATTTTTTAAAACCTCTAGATCTTACTACAAAGTTGTAGGGAATGCAAGGAACAGAGAAACATGGTAAATGTTTTTTAGGGATGCAATCAGCATAGTCCAAACTGTAGGTGTTTTATAGGACAAACAAACCAGTTTCTTCAACAAATAACTTATAAGGGAGGGGAAAAGGATGAAAGGGGTACGTATGGATAAAAAGAGATTTAAGAGATGAATGAGCCAAACGTAATATATAGATCTGATTCAGACAAATGAAATGAGGGAAAAAATGTGAGGCAGTCTGGGAATTGTGAATACTGACTATTTGGTAATATTGAGAAACTTACTGTCAGTTATTTTAAATGTGAAAATGGTATTATGGATATGTTTTAAAAGAATATCCTTTGGCGTGCCTGGGTGGCTCAGTCAGTTAAGCGTCTGCCTTTGGCTGAGGTCATGGTCTTGGGGTCCTGGGATGCAGCCCCGCGTCGGACTCCCCCCTGAGCAGCTTCTCCCTCTCCCTTCTGACCCCCCCTCATGTGTGCGCATGCTCTTTTTTTCTCTCTCACTCTCTCAAATAAATAAATAAAATCTTTTTTTTTTTAAATATCCTTTAGAGATACATATTAAAATATTTACATATGAAGAGAAGTGTTGTCTAGGATTTGCTTTAAACCAATGCAAGCAGGGGTGTGAGCTGGGATATGGATGAGACAGGATTGGTCATGCTTTAAAAAATTGTTGAAGCTGACTGTTCGATACATAAGGTTCATTATATTGTTCTATTGTTATGTTTGAAATTTTCCAAATATAAAATTAAACCTGCTTAAAAAAAACACAAAGATGGGTATCTTGACAGAAGGCAGTCAATGTTTGCCTGCAGCCGGGGTAGAGGAGTAGACTAACTACATGAGGGTACTTTTGGGGTGACAGAAATAGTCTGTATTTTGACCATGGTGGTGGTTACAAAGGTGCATGCGTTTAAACTTGTCAAACTGTTCATTTAAAATGGGTGCATTTCATTGAATGTGAGTTATACTGTAATCAAGTTGATTTAAAAACTGATTAAAAGTTAGTAAGGAGGGTTTTCACATGTTGTACAGTGTCAAATAGTAATTTCAGAGGTTTGTTGCTACCTAGCCACTGCCAGGCAGTGGGAATTACCTGACTCATGCTACATTTCTATTTTTTTTCCTCACTTAAAATTAACTTTTATCACTCACACTTCTGACTTTGCTCTTGCATCTCTGATGTTCCCTTGCAGCTATAGAGTTGACTTGAATTTTGTGATATGTTTGTTCGTGTGTCTGTCATCCAAATGGACATGCATTTTAATGCTAGAAGAAATAATGCTAAGGAGGGACATCTAGCCATCTCCAGTGATAATTTATTGATCATTCATTTGGCTCCATAATAGTCAAGAATTATAATAGGTGTACTAAGTGTACACCTGAGGTGAAAATGGTTCAGTTGGGTTCTAATTTTGATTTTTCATCCAATCTACCAAGCAACAAAACCACTCCCGCAGTCAGCATTTATTGAATGTATTCTTTGTACCAACCACTGTGCTGAGTTCTGGGTTTATGAGGATGAATATGATAGAGTTCTACCCATGAGATCTAACTCTCAGGGTAGGAAGGTAGTTGTGTAAACATATAATCTCAGCAGTCTGATAAATGCCACAGTAAAGGTGGGTGCAAGTTACAGTGTGGCTACATTTACACTCTGACATGGTACCCTCCTGGCTCCCTTCCTTGCCTGATGAGTCAACTGACAGAATGACAGGCAGTTTGGGAAAGGCAGTTGAAAGAGAAGGAACATTCCTGTGCCCTGTAAGTTTGTTACTTTTTCTTTTAGTTCTCAAGTGCAGAGTTTAATTTATCATATGACTCAGTTCATAGAACATTATATTGATATCATAAGACTGTTCTCTTGTTTTATTATTTCTCATTAATTATTCTCATTTTCGGTCTCTTCCATTCCCATCCCCATTCCCATTAGCATCTTTTCTCATGTGTTTAATATTTTTCTTTGGATACGTTTGTATCCCTGTATGGTATTTTTAAAATAAATTTATATAAATAGTATTATGTTGTAATTCTCATTCTGATCCTTTTTATTTTTTTTAAGATTTTATTTATTTATTTGACAGAGCGCACAAGCAGGGGGAGCGGCAGGCAGAAGGAGAAGCAGGCTCCCCGCTGAGCAAGGAGCCCAATGCGGGACTCAATCCCAGGACTCTGGGATCATGACCTGAGCCAAAAACAGACGCTTAACTGACTGAGCCACCCAGGCATCCCTTGATATCTTATTTAAAAGATCTTTTCCCCATCTTCAGGTCACTAAGAAATTACCCTAAAGTTTCTCCTAATTAGAAGAAACACATTAAGGAGCTCGTGGGTGGCTTAGTCTGTTAAGCATCTGACTATTGATTTCGGCCTCAGTTCATGATCTCAGGGTTGTGAGAGCAAACCCTGCATTGGGCTCCGCACGTAGCAGGGAGTCTGCTTGAGATTCTCTCTCTCTCACTCTGCCCCTCCCCCTAAAATAAATAAATAAATCTTTTTTAAAAAAAGAAGAAACACATTAGGTTTTTATGTGTCTCTTAAATTTATATCTCCAGTTTGATTTTTTCATTGATCTCTGAATTTCTATACTCACAGACTACCTGATAGCTCCATCTGAGTCTCTGATATCTCAAACTTAGCATTGCTAAAACAGATCTCTTTATTTTATCCTTTCCCTATTAAAAAAAAATCTCTTCCAGTCTTTATTCACCAGAGTAAAGGGGCACCACCACCCACCCTGTTGCTTAAGCCAAAACCTAAGTCATTGCTTCTTTCCTTTTTCACCGTCTTCCACATCTAATCCATCAGCAAATGTTAGCCATTCTAACTCCAGAATATATATTAAATCTGTCCCTGTCTTTTCAATACCACCTGCTACTACTATAAATCAAGTCACCATCATTGGTCCAGCAATGGCCTTCCCACTGGCCTCCCTCCAATTCATTAGCAGCCAGAGTAACTTTTGACAAACACTAGTCAGAGCATGTCACCTGCTTTAAAAAAACTCTGATCATTTCCAATCACAGAATAAAATGCTAACTCTTTACCTTTATTTCAAGACCAGTATGACCTATCTCTGTGTATTTGTCTAACCTCATCTCTTACTCTCTCCCTTATTCTGCTCCAGCCAAATAGGTCTATTTTTTTAAAAGATTTATTTATTTATTTATTTGGGGGCAGAGGGAGATCGTCTTTTTTTTTTTTTTTAAGATTTTATTTATTTATTTGACAGAGAGACACAGCGAGAGAGGGAACACAAGCAGGGGGAGTGGCAGAGGGAGAAGCAGGCCTCGGCGGAGCAGGGAGCCCAATGCGGGGCTTGATCCTCATGACCTGAGCCGAAGGCAGACGCTTAACGACTGAGCTACCCAGGCGCCCCTAAAGAGAGAGTCTTAAGCAGACTCCCCACTGAGCACAGAGCCCTTGAGCCCAACACAGGGCTTGATCCCACAACCCTGAGATCATGACCTGAACCAAAACCAAGTCAGACTCTTAACCAACTGTATCACCCAGGTGCTTCAGGTTGATGTTTGGTTTCACCCAAGCCTCTTTCTTCCTCAGAGCATTTGCTTGCAGTTCCCTTACCCCTAATGTTCTGCCCCTAGCTATTTGCATGGCTGGTTCTTGCCTTCCCATTCAGTTTTATGTTGCTCCCTAAGCACTCTGTCTGAATTAGGTCTCTTTCCCCTCTCTCCTGTCTATGTCTCACTCTTTGATAGTCATTATTACTCTCTGATGTTTTGTTGCTTGTTTATTACATTTATTCACTGCATCTCTCCCTCACCCCAGCTTCACAGCTAGCTTTTGAGAGTAGGGCACCAGACTCTGGTTCATTCATGGTTGTATCTGTGTTTTCAACAGTGCTCCAGCACATGGTGGCAGTTAGTAAATATATTTTGTTTTTTGGTTTTTGTTTTTTTAAAGATTTTAATTATTTATTAGAGAGAGAGAGAGAGAACAAGCAAGGGGAGTGGCAGAAAGAGGGGGAAGGAGAAGCAGGCTCCCCACTAAGCAGAGAGCCAGATGTGGGGTCAATCCCAGGACCCTGGGATCATAACCTGAGCCGAAGACAGTCGCTTAACCGACTGAGCCACCCAGGTGCCCCAGTAAATATATTTTGAATAAATGAATGAAGGCGATACCTCTCGCAGTGCAGAGTGGCCCATATACTACTGGCTAGAGGAACTGCTTTTTGTTTCTCAGTGAGAGGAAAGCAGCTGTCATTTCAGACAGCCTTCAGTTTTAATCTGGCTCTGCCACTCACTGGTTTTGAGATCTTAAGTGAGTCATTTATCTTTTCTGTGTGTGTTTTGTCGTTTATAGAGTGGAGATAATGAGACATACCTTATTGATGTTTCGTGAGGAATAAATGAAATAACATATGAAAATGTCTGGCAGACACCCTGGCAGTGTGTGCCCCACCGTGTCTCAGAGAAAAGCTGCCCCCCACAATTCTGAAAGCTCATTACCTCTTATCTCTGCCCTAGTCTGAAATCCCTATTGGCTTAATTCCCCTACACCATAGCCTGGGTCTGAGGGGTCTCAACCATACTGTGTGCTTCCTTGACCATCCTGACTCCCTGCTGAGTTCAGAGTAGTGGGAACTCCATGAAGAAATTTCTTCAGCTTTCCCTGCCCTTCCTTACTTCTGGATGCCAAACGACACTAATCATTGTCCTTTCTGGTTTGGATAAGCAAATATGGAAACAAATGGAAGATAACTACTTTTGTTTGTTTTTAATGTTTTGTTTTGTTTTTTTTCCCCTCCGTTAACCTGTGAAAGCATTTCTAATGGTTTACGGTTTAGTATAATATTCCCAATTTGGGAATAGCCTATAAATATGAAAGTCCAGTTAGATGCTCTTGCCTATACCCTGGCAATAGCCGAGTTGTCCTGGACTCATGGTGCCCCCTGATGGCCTGTACAGAAATTCGGTCACAGTGTCATCTTCCCCTTTCCCTTTCCTGGAGAATTCCCTCCCTACCCCAGCCTTAATGCACTTTTATTCTGTCATGCATTTTGGGTAATTTTACTTGAGATAATCCTTCTTACCTCCTCTTTGGGCTCTTATTTCTTATCTTCTTTGTTCTCTTACCTCAAAAGTATCTTATTTCTTCTCCCCACTCATTTTTTTCATTATCCTTTTGAACTAAAAACCTTCCACAATCATGGCTAAAAAGTATTTAGCAGTATGTCCTTATTAAGGCAAAAGGAAGCACTAAATTTTGAAGTGAAATTAGATACCTCAAAAAAGACTCACTGTTGCCAACTTCTAGAGCTTTGAGATACATTAAGAAGTTCTTTGCAGAATCTTTACAAATTTTTGTTAACCTTCTCAGCCTTTGTCTTAAAGATTAAAATTCCAGGTAAATAAAACAGTTCTTCAATTTTATTTCACTTTATAAACTACTAATATTCCATTGGTATTATCTACTTGGAAAAAGTGCTGAAGCTCAGTATCAGATACACTGTGGGTTGAGTGTGCACTGATGGGCTGACTGAAGGACCCACCCTTATCTTGGCTTTTCTTCTCCTGCTCTCCACATTCTTAGTGCTGTTTCAAATTCTATCCAACTGACTTGCGAACTAGCTTCTGGAATATAGCCCATTTGTAAGTTGAATTCTTTTTATCATTTATTTGTGCTCTTTAGCTCATAATAAGACTATAGTGAAAGTGACATTGATACCTAGGTAGCTCCCGTGGGTTATGGGTTTTATACAACAAAAAACCATACTACTGAGACTTAATACTTAACCCTTCAATACTAATTCACTCTCTTTCAAAACTCTGCTTTTGTTTTCAATAATGGAAGAGCCTAAGGGAGAACAGTGAGTGAAACAGTATTGTCCAACCCCACTACCACGAAAAAACTCATAATTACTCCTGAGTACAGGAATCATGATTCAACAAATCATTCATATCCTCTTGCCCTCCCCCAAGAACACTGCACTTATAATAAAAAGTTATGAGCGATGAGTATCCTGGTTTCCAGTCTTTTTGGAGTTGTGAGAGCCTATCATTATTTGATTTCATGCTCTTAACTTTTCCAGAGCCAATGTAATCTTTGGGATAGAATTGCATAATTTTAGAGTTTGACAGAACCTTAGTGATCATGTAGTTTAGTTTCCCATCTAACGTGGTCCCTCCTTCCAAAAACTTCCTTGAAGTTGGCTGTTGAAACCTTGGCCTGAATCCATTTATGGACTTCCTAATTCTTAGAAAGTTCTTTTGTATGTTTAGCTGACATTTAACTCCTGGGAATTTCCACCCCTGATCCTGATTCAACCATTTATGGCAACAAATGACTCAATTTTTTCACTTACAAGAATGCCCTTCAGCTATTGCAGGATAGCTCTCAGCCTCGGTCTCTCCCAGCTAAGCTTTCTTTTGGCTTGTTGGTCTTTTTTTCGTAATGATTTTGGGAGTTTTTCCACATTAAAGAAAATAGCTCTAAGTCTTTGATATGAGTTGTCATTTTTCTTCAGGCTCTGTTTACTGTGGTGTTTACCATGCAGATTTTTCTTAACGTAGTAAAATTTATCAAAAAATTTTAATGGCCTCTGGATTTGATATGCTTTTGGATTTTGTTCATGCTTAGGAAACCTTCACTCCACTCTGAGGTTATTTCATAAATATTTTCTTCTAATATTTTAATGAATTTGTTTTTATGTTTAAGTCTTTGATCCTTTCAGAATTAATTTTGATATAGGATGTGAGGTATGGGTTCAGATTTCTTTTTTTTTCCCCAGTTAGCTACCCAGTTACTCCAATGCTGTTTATTAAATTAATCATTTTCTCCTGCTGATTTGAAATCCCATTATATTAAATTCATGACATACTTAAGGGTATATTCCCAGGATTTTTCATATGGTTTGCCACCAAGCAAACCATCACACGTTATTCATTCGTTATTGAATTTTTTAGCCTAAAGGTAAAACTTTTTATATACTTGTCATAGTTAAATGTTCAGCCTGTCAAGGTGGTTTGACTCTGTTATAACAGTTCTTGCACTAGCAACCTCTTGCCTTGTGCTACCTCCAAGTCAGTAAGCACCTCTGTCATTTCCTTATCCAGGCCATTGGTTACAAGGGTGACAAAAATGTTGGCCAGTATCAGGCTGTCCTTTGGACATTAGTAGAGGGCGACTACTCTCTCTTTCTTGTATTAGAGATGTAACATCATGTGTTAGAAAGAGAATAGGATTTTAGTATCAGTTCCAAGATTTATTTAGCCATCTCTTCTATTCATTGTTTCTCAAGATTTAGTGTGCATAGGAGTAACCTGAGGATCTGTTAACACGCAGATTCTGATTCAGTAGGTCTGGGATTCTGCATTTTTAACAAGTTTCTGAAGTGATACTGAAGCTTCTGATTTAGAACACAAAACAAGATTTTTGACTGACCTCTAGTTAAGAACTTTTTCCTCAAGTATGAGAGGAATGTTTGGAGGTACTTCATGGATTTTATTTAGGAAAGAAGTTTAAGTTGTTTTGACTTTCTTACTATTATAAACAATGCTGCAAAGAATAAATTCATAACATTCATATATTTTGTGTACATTATATACTTTTTGTCTGTTATGCACCAATATTATTCCATTTTATAAAGCCTTGAAATTTATCTTGAATTTTTAATATATGTAATGCAATTTATTATTTTTATATCTAAGTTCTCTCTTGGTGGATTTGGAAAGTGTTTCCTCATCTCTAATATTATTAACATTGAAAAGATTTTTAAAATGCTATATATGACAGATTCTTTTTCTTTTTTAAAAAGATTTATTTATTTTTATAGAGAGAGGGATAGTGAGAGAAAGCGCCCGCAAGGGTGCACAAGCAGGGGGAGGGGCAGAGGGAGAGAGAGAGACAGAATCTCAAGCCGACTCCCTGCTGAGCACAGAGCCCCATGCTGGACTCAGTCTCAGGACCCCGAGATCATGACCTGAGCCTAAACCAAGAGTGGGACGCTCACCCGACTGAGCCACCCAGGCACCCCAGATAGATTCTTTTCCTATGATCCAGGGGGAATGTATTTATCTGTTATGAATCAGCATCTTATTAAAAAAAGAGGAAGCAAATAATTTCTATCAGATATAAACCTGATGCTTTTTTTTTTTAAAGATATTTATTTATTTATTTATTTATTTATTTATCAGAGAGAGTGAGCACAAGCAGGGGGAGCGGCAGGCAGAGGGAGAAGCAGGCTCCCCGCTGAGCAGGGAGCCTGATGCCGGACTTGATTCCAGGACCCTGGATCATGACCTGAGCGGAAGGTAGACACTTAACCAACTGAGCCACCCAAGTGTCCTAACCTGATGCTTTCTGTAATTCAGAGCTGTTAGTTAAAGCCAATGGAAATGGAACTCCCGGAAAGAGTGGAGGAGGGTTCGAGCAAGCTGCCATCTAACACTGCCTATACAATTAGCACAGCCCTGGACATTGCATTGTTCTGATTGATGTCCAGGGTTTTTACATTCTGTTCACTTCATGTTAGCCACCTTCCCTGGAAAAACTCCAAATCCTTGAATGGTATTTGTATCGGCCATGCCAGCACTGAGAAAATAAAATGACTCACAAACCAAAGTTTAAGCCTACTTTGACTCCAGCTGTATGGTTTGACTAGAAATTGTTCTATTTATAGATAGGTTGGGTCAATATATGGAGTAAAGACAATAAGAGGCTTTCTTTTTCCTGATGGTTTTTTAAAACTGCAGTCAGGTGGTTCTTTTAATGAAAATGCCAAACAAAAAGAGTGATTTCCCTCCCAAGCAGTATTAGATTATGGTGTTGTCAAGAGTCTTGCAATTGAATTACCTTCTTGTAATCAATCCTACCTTATCAGTTAACTCTACTTGTAATGGACTACTGGCCTCAAGAGTCTTTGTGTGGATTATTTAAAACATCTTGCTGTCTGGAAGAGACATTATCTGAGGCATTTCCACCTTCCTCATTCCTCAGGTGGCTTATTCCTTACTCCAACACATGTGAGGCTGACTAGCTGGGAGAGCCTTCTGGAGCAGCCGCTGAGCATAAAGAGCAGTGGATATTTGGTCCTTGGATGTTTTACAGCTGATGCCTTCACTGTGTGTACTCAGTTACGCTGGATGTGAGAGTCCTTGTTAGTACAGTTACTGCTCTTCTCTTTTGTGTAGGCCTATTATCTTATACCACCAACCTAAGAGAAGAAATGAATGAGAAATTAGTTGCCATAATGTTTGCCCTGATTTAATATGTAATACTCAGTTTGGGAAGCCATTTACTGTTGAAGATTTTTGTGAGGAAAAAGCATTTTAAGAGGTTCCAAAGTGATTTGCAATTAATTTAGGATGGGTTGTATGGAATAATTTTTTTTTTTCACAAACTCAGCAGTATCAACATAGCAACAATATTGAAAAATGCTTTTAATTTGGGGAGTTGCATAATCATAGAAGTGAGTTGGAAAGTCTTGAACTTTGATTCCAGTTTGCCTTTTACTGATAATGGGTTATATTTAGCTCTCTCTTGAGTTGGGTTCTTATCAAAGAATGGGAAGACTAACAAAAGTAATAATAATACCTGTTTGCTGAATGACCAGAGCAAACCATGTGATATTTTACAATTTTAGTAGGGTAAGGTACAGCAATATGAGTCATTTCTATTATAAAAAGAATCCGTATCATGTTGAGGAAAAGAACAAGATTTATTAAACAAGGAAAAATAAATCCTGGGTTTGTTATTTATACAGATAAACATAGGAGGCTATCAGGGCAGTCTGTCTTCCCTATAGATTGGGTAACCTGCTTTCAGTAGCTTTTGGGTGACTTCAGATGCCAGCCAATAGAGAGAATACATAGCTTATAGGAAAGGAAAACAAAAAATAGCCAAGCAGCTTTCTTTTGTAAAAGAGTCAAGTTGAAACCTGCTCACGATACTTAGATAGGACTTGAAACACAGAGAATTGGTTTACTTTTAGACCAGGTAAGAGTTGTATAGCCATCTTTTTAAAAAGTTGTATTTTGCTCTTTCAGGACCTAGAAATACATGGTATAATAGTGTAGGAAGACAACAGGACATGAAGAATGTTCGTTTTTCTTTATGATCTCATATTTGACTTATAATGTAGTTTATGTCATGAGACTGAATGGTACACTTGAAGGTGAAAGAAGATTCAAAGTAGCTGAGGACAGAGGCAGGACTTCGGTAGATAGAATGAGGAAGTTGGCAGATCTCTCCCCCAAAACAACAATAAACTGGACAAAGTCAAAAAACCCACTTTGGGACTCTAGAAATAGAACAAATGCAAACAACAAATTGAGAATCATTCATCCATAAGAAACTGCTAAACTTTGGGTAATAACAGAGGGAGTTTTTGATGTTCTTGCCTGGGACTACCCTTCCGCCTGGTGTAGTAGTTCTCTCGGGGTGGAGCAGACTGTGAAAACTAGCAACTTGGCTGCCAGAGGAGGCTGACTGGATTTGGAGCAGAAAGTGAAAAGCCCATGCCCATTGGTATTGTCAGTAAAAGTTATGATCTCAGTGGCAAGTGAACAAGGCAGTTCTGGTAGCCTAAACAGCTGTCCCAATTGGGTCAAGCAAGAGACTGGTGGACTAGCCAAAACCTTAACAGAGATTGTGGAAATGACACAGCTACAGAAATGCTCAAAAAGCTCTCTGCGCAGTCCTGACTGACTGGAAACCTACGCACACATGTAGGTAAGACTAAAGAGGTCCCAAGCTATCTATATATTCCTTCTTGGCTGGGAAGCTGAATGAATATACAGAGGAGATGCAAGAAGAAGTAAAAGTTGGGGTACACCTGCACTTTGTGTTCTATAATCCCTACATAGATCCTTGGATAGAGGTTGGAAGCCTGGATGGCTTAAGATGTGAGAGCACAACCTTTAGCCAATCACTGACTGATCATTAAACTTGTGGACACAGCGGCAACCCTATAAAAACAAGTGGGGTGCCTGGGTGGCTCAGTCGGTTAAGCGCCTGCCTTTGGCTCAGGTCATGATCCCAGGGTCCTGGGATCGAGCCCCGCATCCGGCTCTCTGCTCAGCGGAGAGTCTGCTTCTCCCTGTGCCCCTCCCCTGCTCGTAATCTCTCTGTCTCTCTCTCTCAAATAAATAAATAAAATCTTTAAAAACAATAAAATAAAAACAAAAATTAAAAAAAAAAATGGTGACCAGGTAAAGACATCCTGGCTGCACACCATGGGAGAGACAGATTTTTCAGCTTTAGTCCAGGAAGATAACTAACATGGAAAGACACCCACTTAATTAATATAAGTTGGGAGATATGCATAATAGCCATTTGGTTAAAAAAAGGGAGATTAAAGCACAAAAGTACACGCTGAAAGGTTAGTAGACACATTTCACATAATTTTTTCCCCTAGACTTTTAACAGTGATCCTCTTTAGAGGTTTATGGGGATGTTTTTTTCACTCTCTTATATATTTCCAAAATAAATGATATATTTTTTCTACAGTATACCAGGAATACTTTATAAACACACACACACACACACACAGACCCTTTTTTAAAAGCAGCTCACACCATAATACTAACTGTGATTTGGAATTTTGGGGGGTTTACTAAATCAGGTACTCAAGTCTTATAAGCAACACTTAACTTTACCTCCATTCCACCTCTTGTCTTACTTCTTTTCTATTGTTTTCCTTTTTTAAGCATGCCTATTGAATCCATTATAAAAATCTTCGTGGGGCAAACTGATTTTATTCATATTTGTTTGCTTTTCCCTCATCCCATTTCTCTGTTCCTATTATATAAAGTGCATTGCACATAGCGGATCATCTGCAAGTATTTTACTTTATTAGAGATATTAGTAATTCTTCCATACAACAGTTGGAATCCAATACTGTAATATATAGTGTAGCTATTCAGTCTATGTTCTTTCTTTATACTATCAAAACAAAGTAAGACAAAACTAAAACAAAGAAGATCTCTATTTTCCCCATGTCCTCCAATTTCTAAATGTGGAACAGACTGAGTTGTCCTAGGGAGGAAGAAGACTCATTTTCTAGGTTCAGAATTCAATTTCTAGCTTCTTTAATTTAGGACCTGGCCTATTTTTCTTTCATTTTATGTTGTTTCCTTTCATTAAAATAGAAAAAACAGTCCCAAGCCCTTTCTACCTTTGCCTTTATTACATGTGGCACATGAATTGTTTGACTTAATAATTTTTTTTTTAAAGATTTTATTTATTTACTTGACAGAGACACATCGAGAGAGGGAACACAAGCAGGGGGAGTGGGAGAGGGAGAAGCAGGCTTCCCACTGAGCAGGGAGCCCGATGCGGGGCTCGATCCCAGGACCCTGGGATCCTGACCTGAGCCGAAGGCAGACGCTTAATGACTGAGCCACCCAGGCACCCCGACTTAATAAATTTCTAAAGACAGTCAGGACTTTATCATTGGAATGTTATTGTTCATTGCTTTAAAACTTCTGTACTTACAAATCTTTTGTATATAGCACTATGCTTTTAAAGGTAGGGTGTTATAAAAAATATGAAAAGTATATTTAATTGTAAATTATTCTCAGTTGGATTAGGGGAAATTTCCAGTAAAGGAGGTAGAATGAAGTGGTTGCTCAAACCCTCCCACAGATAACAATTAGAAAATCTGAACAAAATATAAGAAAAGTACTAAAAGAGGGGCGCCTGGGTGGCTCAGTCGTTAGGCCTCTGCCTTTGGCTCAGGTCATGATCCCAGGCTCCGCATCCAGCTCCCTGCTCAGCGGGAAGCCTGCTTCTCCCTCTCCCACTCCCCCTGCTTGTGTTCCCTGTCTCGCTGTCTCTCTCTTTCAAATAAATAAAATCTTAAGAGGAAGGAAGGAAGGAAGGAAGGAAGAAAGAAAGAAAGAAAAAGAAAGAAAGAAAGAAAGGTTCTAAAAGCATCCAAAAGTAGATAGAAACTGGAGGAGCGTTGACTCCTAAAAAATTGTAATTGCAAGGAGCAAGACTTGCAAGTTGGTGGCTTTTTTTTTTTTTTTTTTTTTGGCAAAAGGCATGTTACAGGCCCCCTGGTGGCTATGGCAGAATGCAAGGACAGTGGAAAACTGCGGCCTGCAGGTGAGAGGTGACCAAGAAGAGAGGTCAGGAATGGAAGAACAGCTGGAAATTCAATGGGAAATCCTGGAAGCAAAAGAAAATTGCAGAAAGGGTGAGGTCCAACATCTGAGTAAAAATTCTGCCAAATTCCTGGTTGACTGTTGTATTAGGGTTCTCCAGAGAGACAGAATTAATAGGATATGTATGAGGAGATTTACTATAGGAATTGGCTCACATAACTATGGAGGCCAAGAAGTCACATCGTCTGCAGTCTGGAAGTTTGAGAACCAGGAAAGCTGGTGGTGTAATTCAGTTCGGGTCCAAAGGTCTGAGAATTAGAGGGCTGATGGTATAAGTCCCCATCCAAGCTCAAGACCCCAAGAACCAGCAGTGCTGATAGCCAAGGGCAGAAGAAGATGGATGCTTCAGCTCAAGCAGAGAGGGAGCAAATTTGCCTTTCCTCCACCTTTTTGTTCTATTTAGGCCCTCAATGGAACGGATGATACCCACCCTCACTGGGGAGGGCCATCTGCCTTACTCAGTCACCAATTTAAATGCTAGTGTCTTTTGGAAACACCCTCACAGACACACTCAAAAATAATGTTTTACCAGCTATGTGGGCATCCCCTAGCCCAGTCAAGTTGACATGTAAAATTAACCATCACAATTGTTGAACTCCAGATGTGCAGGGGAGACCCCAAGGGACCCAGCAAAACAAAACAAAACAAAAATAAAACCCAACCAAACAGGGTGCCTTCTCCCTCTGCCTGCCACTGCCCCTGCTTGTGTTCTCTCTCTCTGACAAATAAACAAATACAATCTTTAAAAACAACAACGACCAAACCAAACAAGCAGGCAGAGGCAAGAGAGGAATCAGTCCTTGAAAGACAGACTTACACTAGCTGAAATCTTTAGTTTAAATTTTTTCTTTAAATACATTCCTAAACTGTGCATAACTCAGGCAGTAGAAAACTGAAACCTTACTAGCTTGGGGTGTCAGAAAACAGACCCTGAGACTGGAAGAGCATTTGAAAAATTAGGGGGAAATCACAAAATCACAGGGAGCATAAGCCCTCAAATCTGCATATAAATGGCCCAAATCTTTGGCTATTTGCCAAATTACACAGATGCAGAGGAGACCCTAAGGAGCCAGGCTAAAAACACAGTAATTTAAAGCTATAAGAACTGAGCAGATTTATCAGCTGTTGTATACCACTGGAGAGACAAATTTGTAGTTTGAATCTAGGCAAGTTAACTGCCTGCTAGAATTAAAAAGCAACAGTCCTCAAAAGGACACAGCAGAATCTAGAATTGCTGCAACATCTTATCTATAGTGTCTAGTTTTCAACCTACAATTACTGGACATATAAAAAAACAAGAAAGTGTAACTCCTACTCATGTTGGATTTTGCAGGCAAAGACTTCAACTATTATAGATACGATCAAAGAAGTATAGGAGAATATGATCAGAGAATTAAAGGAAAAATAATCGAATAAAGAAATTAGAACAAAGAAATGGGAACAGAAAAAATGGAGATTTTAGGGCTCAAGTAAAACAGTAACTGAAATAAGAACTCATTAGATGTGCTCAACAGCAGTTTTGAAATAATAGACAAAGGGTGTCTGGCTGGCTTAGTCAGTAGAGCATGCAACCCTTGGTCTCAGGGTTGTGAGTTCAATCCCCATGTTGGGCATAGAGATTACATAAAAAGAAAATTAATTAATTAATTAAAAATAATAAACGAATCTGCCTTTGAAAATAGAACAACAGAAATTACCCAGTTCAAAGGGCGCCGGGGTGGCTCAGTCATTAAGCATCTGCCTTTGGCTCAGGTCATGATCCTGGGGTCCTGTGATCAAGACCCACATCAGGCTCTCTGCTCAGCGGGGAGTCTACTTCTCCCTCTCACTCTCCCTCTCTGCTCTCCCTCCCTCTCAAATAAATAAATAAAATCTAAAAAAAAAAAAAAAAGAAAGAAAAGAAATTACCCAGTTCGAAGAAGAGAGAAAAGAAAAGACTGAAGAAAAGTGAACAGAACCTCAGAGACTTACAGGATAATATGAAGCAGTCTGATACAGCTGTAATTGAAATTCTAGAAGGAGGGGTACCTGGGTGGCTCAGTCAGTTAAGCATCTGCCTTTGGCTCAAGTCATGATCCCAGGGTCCTGGGATCAAGCCCTGCATCAGGCTCCCTGCTCAGCGGGGAGCCTGCTTCTCCCTCTCCCTCTGCCCCTCCACCTGCTCGTGCTCTCTCTCTCTCTCTTCTGCTCTCTCAAATAAAAATCTTAAAAAAAAAAAAAATAACTCTAGAAGGAGAGGGAAAAAATGGGCCAAAACCAATATTTAAAGAAATCAATAACCCCAAACTCCCCAAATTTGGTAGAAAATATTAATTACAGATCCAAGAAGTTCAGTGTACTCTGAGCAGAATAAACACAAAGAAAGGAGTTATAAGCACATCATAGTCCAACTGCTAAAACCAAAGGTTAAAAAAAAATCTTGAAAGCAGATAGAGAAAAATGACACATATATGCAGAGCATCAGTGTTACAAATATGGCTAACTTATCAGAAATAATGGAGGCTAGATATTCAAATACTAAAAGAAAAAACCTACTAATGAGGAATTCAATATCCAGAGAAACTGTCTTTCAGAAATTAAGAATAAAGACATTTCCAGATAAATAAAAACTGAGAAGATTTGTCACCAGCAGACTTACACTTAAGGAAGTTTTTGAAATGAAGGGAAATGACACTACATGGTAGCTCAGATCTATGGGAGGAGATGAAGAGCACTAGAAATGGTAAATATGTGAAATGGGAAAAGTATTTTTTTTCTTCTCTAATGTCTCTAAAAGATATATGACATTACAGTAAACATTATAACACTGTGTTGCTGGGTTTATAATGTGTATAGAGTTATATAGTACAACAACAGTAGCACTAAGATGGTTTGGGGTAAATGGAAATTTACTGTAGTAAGGTTCTTGTATTTTATCTGTTTATGGCAAGATGAATTTTAAATACAAAGACACAGGTTGAAAGTAAAAGGATGAAAAAAGATATACTATGTAAACAGCATAAGAAAGTTGAAGTGGCTATATTAACATCAAACAAAATAGACTTCAAGACAAGGAATATTACTAGAGATAAAGAAGGACCCTGTATGATAAAAGAGTCAGTACATTAAGGAGATACAAAAAAACTTTAATGTGTATGCCCATAATAGAGCTTCAAAATACTGAAGCAAAAACTGATATAATTAAAGGGAAATATAGAAATATATATTTCTATATAAAATATAGAAATCCATAATCATTATTGGAGATTTTAACATTCTTTCCTCAGTAACTGATTAGAAAATGAAATAAAAATCAGTAGAAACATAAAAGATCTGAATGACACTATAACCAGCTTAACGTAATTGTTACTGAGCATTATACAAAGTACATTCCATTTTTACATGCATATGAAACATTAACCAAGGCTTAACCATGTGCTGGGCCATAAAACAAATCTCAGTAGAATTAAAAAGAGTGATATCTTATAGAGATATTCTCTGACTCCAAAAGAATGAAGTTAGAAATCATGAATTATAAAGACATCTAGAAAAGCTCCAAATATTTGGAAATTGATTTTTTTATTATGTTAATCACCATACGTTACATCATTAGTTTTTGATGTAGTGTTCCACGATTCATTGTTTGCATATAACACCCAGTGCTCCATGCAGAACGTGCCCTCTTTAATACCCATCACCAGGCTAACCCATCCTCCCACCCCCCTCCCCTCTAGAACCCTCAGTTTGTTTTTCAGAGTCCATCGTCTCTCATGGTTCATCTCCCCCTCCAATTTCCGCCCCCTTCATTCTTCACCTCCTGCTATCTTCTTCTTCTTCTTTTTTTTTAAAATATATAATGTATTATTTGCTTCAGAGGTACAGATCTGTGATTCAGCAGTCTTGCACACTTCACATTTTAAACAACCTAGGGATCAAAGAAGAAATCACAAGGGAAGTTAGGAAATATTTAGAATTGAATAATAATGAAAATATATCAAAATTTGTGGGATGCAGGTAAAGCACTGCTTAGGGAAATTTACAGGATTAAATACTTAATATTAGAAAAGAAGAAAGATCTGAAGTTAATTATATAAGCTTTAACTTGGAAATTCTTGAAAAAGAAAATTAAACCTTAAATAAGTAGAAAAGGATTAAAAGATTCAAACAGAAATCCTTGAGAGAGAGAATATAAATATAGAAGAAAATCAATTGAACCAAAAGTTGATTATTAGAAAAGATAAATGAAATCAATAAACCTCTATGGTGATCAAGTAAAAGGGAAGACACAGATTATAAGTATTAGGAATGGAAATGGGGGCACCACTACAGATCTGCTAGACATTAGAAGGATAATAAGGGACTGTTATGAACAATTTTATGTCAATAAATGATCAATTAAAATGAAAGGAACAAACAAACAAAAAAATTTTTTTTAAGTAATCTCTATACCCACCATGGGGCTTGAATTTGTAACCCCAAGATCAAGAGTAGGTGCTTCACTGACTGAGCCAGCCAAGTACCCTGGAACAAAATTCTTAAAGGTCACAAATGACCAAAGCTGACACAAGAAGAAATGGAAATTTGAATAGTGAATAGCCCTGTATCTACCAAATAAGTTGAATTTGTAATTAAAAACTATTTCATAAAGCAAACTCCAGGTCCAGATGAATTCACTGTTTTATTCTGTTGAACATAATACCAATTGCACATACTTCACAACTAATTTTGTGAGGCTGGTGTTACTTTGATACCAAAACAAAGCAAAGACAGTACCAAAAAAAAAAAAAAAAAAGCCACAGACCAATATCTTTAATGAACATAGTTGCAAAAATGCATAACAAAATATTAGCAAATAAAATCTAAAAACATATACAGGAGTATAATACATGTGACCAAAAGGGTTCATTTCATTAATGCAAGGTTGATTAACATGCAAAAATCAATCAATGTAATTTACCATATTAACAGTTAATAAAGAGAAAAAAGCCATATGATAACTTAATACTTTATTCATAGAATTGCTATCAAAGCACAAATGTCTACTTTAACTGCGTCTATTCAACATTGTACTGGAAGTTGTAGTCAGTGCAATAAGGCAAGAAAAAGATGAAAAAAGCTAAGATTTGGGTTTTTACATTTATTTTTTTTAAAGATTTTATTTCTTTATTTGAGAAAGAGAGTGAGTGAGAGAGAGAAGAAGCGGGGGGAGGGGCAGGAGCAGACTCCATGCTGAGCAGGGAGCCCAACAGGGGGCTCAGTCCCAGGACTCTGGGATCATGACCTGAGCCAAAGGCAGTCGCTCAACTGACTGAGCCACCAGGTGCCCCCAAAAGCTAAGATTTGTAAAAGATAAATAAAATGATTGCTATTTGCAGATGAAATGATCATGTATATAGAAATTCATAAAAGAAGTTACAAAAAAAAGCTTCTAACTAATAAGTGAGTTTAGCAAAGTTGTAGGATACAAGGTTGGTTTACCCAAAACCAAATCATTGCTTATATACTAGCAACAAATAATTGGGGGGGGGGAAGTATAGTTCCGTTTACCTTATCATCCAGATACACGAAATACTTAGGGATAAATTTAACAAAATGTGTGCAGAGCTTGTATACTGAAAACTACAAAACATTTCTGAGAGAAATGAAAAAAGACTGAAATGAGCTCATGGATTGAAAATCTCAATATCATAAAAATACTAATTTTCTATAAATTAATCTATAGGTTTAATATCTCAAAAAAATTTTTTTAAGATTTATTTAGTTATTTGAGAGCAAGAGAGAGAGAGCAAGAGAGAGCACGAGCAGGGGGAGGGTCAGAGGCAGAGGGAGAAGCAGTCTCCCCACTGAGCAGGGAGCCTGACATGGGACTCGATCCCAGGACCCTGAGATCATGACCTGATCCAAAGGCAGACACTTAACCGACTGAGCCACCCAGGTGCCCCTCAAAATTTTGCTTTTGGTGAAACTGATACACCAACTCTAAAATGTATATAGAAATGTAAAAGACCTAGAATGGTCAAATCCAGTTTTTAAAAGAGCAAGGTGGGAGTACTTACTTGTAGTACCATAAAATTATGGTTTAGCAAAAGAACAGACATGTAGATAAAATGAGACCAATTAGAGTTCAGAAATAGACAGACATACATATAGACCTACACATATATAGACAGGCAGTTTGCAGCAACAGTGTCAAGGCAATTCAATGGGGAAAGGAAAGTCTTTTCCACAAATGGTGCAGGACCAACTGAATTTTTATATGAAAGAAAATCAACATTAGCCCTTACTTTATATCCCATGCAAAAAAATAACTAAAAATGGATCAGAGACCTAAAAGTAAGAGTTAAAACCATAAACCTTCTGAAAGAAAAAATAGAAAATATTTGTGACTTTTGGATGTGAAAAAATTTCCTAAATAGGACACAAAAAGTATAAACCATAAAATAAATGAATGCTAAATCGGACTTTATAAAAATTTAAAATGTTCTTTGAAAACACAATTAAGAAAAGGAAAAGGCATGCCACAGTATGGGATAAAATACAGGCAATATATGTGTCTGACAAGGACTGTAAAGAAGTTGTAATCCAACAATAAGGTGGTAAGCCCATTTTTCAAAACGGGCAAAAAGATGTGAATGGAAACTTCACAAGATAAGTTATACTACTGGCCAAAAGTTACATGAAAAGATATTTTGATTATTAGTCATTAGGGAAAAACCGTTTAAAACCATAATAACTACCAGTGTGCATCCACTAGCATAGCTAAAATTGACAAATATGGAACAAGTTGAACTTCTTCCATACTCTTCAGTTGAGAGTGTAAAGTGGTATGGCTACTTTGGAAACAGTTGGCAGTTTCTTTTAGTATTAAACATATACTTACCATAGGACCTAGTAATTCCTTCTTAGATATTTACCTGAGAGGGCGCCTGGGCGGCTCATTCAATTGAGCGTCTGCCTTAGGCTCAGGTCATGATCCCAGGGTTCTGGGATTGAGTCCCGCATCGGGCTCCCTGCTCTGCGGGGAGCCTGCTTCTCCCTCTGCCTGTCGCTCCCCCCTGCTTTCTCTCTCTCTCTGTCAAATAAATAAAATCTTTAAAAAATAATAATAAATAAAAAGATAGTTACCTGAGAGAAAGGAAAACAAAAGTCTGCACAAAGATTTCTCTATGAAAGATGGTCCCTGACTTATAATGGTTTGACTTAGGATTTTTTTTGACCTTAAAATGACTTGAAAGTGATGTGCATTCAGTATAAACCATTCTTTAAATTTTGAAGTTTGATCTTCTGGGCTAGCAATATGCAGTATAATACTCTCTCATGATGCTGGGCAGTGGCAGCAAGCAGCAGCTCCCAGTCAGCTACACAATCACAAGGATAAACAAGGATAAACAACAGATACACGTACAGTCATTCTGTACCCATACAACCATTCTGTTTTTCACTCTCATAAAGCATTTGATAAATTACATGAAATAGTCAATACTTTATTATAAAATAGGCTTTATATTAGATGATATTGCCCAACTGTAGGCTGATGTAAGTGTTCTTTTTTTTTTTAAGATTTTATTTATTCATTTGAGAGAGAAAGAGCATGAACGATGGGGGAGAGGCAGAGGGAGAGGGAAAAGCGGAGTCCCTGCTGAGCAGGGAGCCCAACACGGGGCTCGATCCCAGGATCCCAGGATCATGACCTGAGCTGAAGGCAGACGCTTAACCATCTGAGCCACCCCGGCGCCCCCTAAGTGTTCTGAGCACCTTAAAGGAAGGCTAGGCTAAACTATGATGTTTGGTAAGTTAGGTATATTAAATACATTTTTGACTTATGGTATTTTCAACTTAAAATTGAATTCAACCTATAGTTGGGCCTTATCTAGATATAACTCCATCATAAGTTGAGGAAGATCTGTATTCATATCAGCTTTATTCATCATAGCCAAAGACTGGAAACAATCCAAGTGTCCATCAACAGGTGAATGGATAAGCAAATTATGGGATACCAATACAATGAAATATGACTCAACAATAGAAAGGAACTGTTGATACATACCACAACATGTATCAATCTCAGAAACATTATGCTATATGAGAGAAACCAGAAACAAAGGTGTACATATTGTATGATTCTATTTATATAAAAATCTAGAAGATGCAAACCAATGTATAGTGACAAGAAGGCAGACTCTTGGTTGCCTGGTGCATGAAGTACAAAGGAGATTGATTGCAAAGAGGAACAAAGGAACTTTTAGGAGTGATGGAAATGTTCTTTATCACGGTGATGGTTACACTGGTACTATGTATGTAAATTTTATGTTTATTATGCATAAATTACATCACCCAATAAAGTTGGTAGTTTACACTGTTTAAAGAAGGCTACTCAATATCCATTCATGGGATGCCTGGGTGGCTCAGTCGGTTAAGCATCTGCCTTCAGCTCAGGTCATGATCCCAGGGTCCTGGGATCAAGTCCCACATTGGGCTCCTTGCTCAGTGGGGAGCCTGCTTCTTCCTCTCCCACTCCCCCTGCTTGTGCTCTCTCTGACAAATAAATTAATAAAATCTTTAAAAAAAAATGCTGGAGCATCCAGATTCCTCAATATCCATTCACTAGATGATTATACTTTAGGTTACTTGTTCTTTTTCAGAACTTCTATTTTGTTCAGACATCGGGTTTCTCTTTGTGGTCATGTTCTTCTAAGAAGACTGGCCCTATCCCACATTCTGATGATTTTGCTTCATCTTGATAATTTTGCTTACTCCTCAACTATGTAGCATGGTGCATGTTACCAGTTTTGACCAATGACAGATGAGCATAAGTCTGCTGGGAGGGACTTTTAGAAAAGATGAAGAGATGTGATAGATGGTATTTGCTCTTTCCCTAACCCCATTAAAATTATAGTCAAGGAATTTTCTCAAAAATGAAAGGCGTAAGGGTGCCTGAGTGGCTCAGTTGGTTAAGTGTCTGCCTTTGGCTCAGGTCATGATCCTGGGGTCCTGGGATCGAGTCCCATGTCAGGCTCCCTGCTCAGTGGGGAGTATGCTTCTCCCTCTCCCTCTGCCTCTCCCCTCCCGCTCATACTTGCGTGCTCTCTCTCTCTCTCAAATAAATAAATAAAATCTTAAAAAATAAAATAAAAGACATAAACCTATGAGGATGAAGAGAAAGGGAGAAGATATAGCAGTGGGGCCAGAATCTTACTTACAAAATTTTGAAAGCTGAAAAGCAGGTGCATATATGATAAGTAACTTAGGTTTCAACTTTCCTTGCTCTACTAAGTATTTGCAGTGGAGGAAGTCAATGAGAAGCAAACCCATTTTCAGCCATAAGTAGGCAATGTTCTAGGAAAAGTTTTAGGTACCTCTGAATGTGGAATATACATTGGGCCTGAAAGTAGGAATATTAGGTGAAAGTCTGAAATGTGAAGGGGCGCCTGGGTGGCTCAGTCGGTTGGGCATCTGCCTTCAGCTCAGGTCATGATCCCGGTGTCCTGGAATTGAGCCCTGCATCGGGTTCTCTGCTCGGCAGGGAACATGCTTCTCTCTCTGCCCCTGTCCTTGCTTGTGTGCTCTCTCACTGTCTCTCTCAAATAAATAGATAAAATCTTAAAAAAAAAAAAAAGTCAGAAATGTGTAAGAGTTAGTACCCAGTGAGCATCCCACTCTTTCAAGTTACTACTTCTATTCCTGACAACTGGGAAGTAAGAAGGGATAAAGAAAGAAACCGTTTTGTTGATTAAGCCTTGTAGTATTTAAAATAATGTATACTTGTTACTTTGATACAAATAAAAATTAAATTTAAAAAATTGAGACCTGGGGCACCTGGCTAGCTCAGTTGGTAGAGCATGTGACTCTTGATTTCAGGGTTGTGAGTTTTCAAGCCCCACACTGGGTGTGGAGCCTACTTTAAAAAAAAATTGTGATAAAATTGAGACCTAAGAAAGCAAGTTCTTATCTTCTGCCTCTTGTTGGTGTGTGACAGATGTTGAGGGTGTAGTGACAGGAGTTGCCGCAGTCATTGTCTCACCATGAGCAGAGTTAGCTGACATGCTATAAATGAGCGTTTGACTCTTTCTCTTTATTTCCCTGTTCTCAGAATGAGGAGTTTGTTCCCTGGCTACCTTCAAAGATGATGTATTATGTGTGTTACAAACTCAAGGACTTTTATATATTTGGTGATTTTCAATCTGTTGCCATCATTATTTTGGATGTTCAAATAGTCTCATCTTTGGCCACTGAGATTTCTTTCAGGGTGGCTTCCATGGCATTTTGATACAATCCTAGTAGTCTTTGATACCTTCCTTGCTTTCTGGTATGAGATTTTCGAGGCTTATCTTGTACATTCCCTGCCCCAGGTTTACAATCCCTTACTTTCCTTTTAATGGGAAATGGTATTTAGAGACCACAGTTGGGGTAATAGGGATGCTTATTGCTTCTAGGCCTTTTCAGTGGTCAGCACTTAGGAATACTCTTTTTCTTTTAAAAAAGAATCTTAAGGGGCACCTGGGTGGCTCAGTCGGTTAAGCGTCTGCCTTCGGCTCAGGTCATGATCCTGGGATCCTGGAATCAAGCCACACAGCAGGCTCCCTGCTCAGTGGGGAGTCTGCTTCTCCCTCTCCCTCTCCCCACCCCCTGTTTGTGCTCTCTCTCACTCTCTCTCTCTCTCAAATAAATAAATAAAATCTTTAAAAAAAATCTTGATTTCAGGGTTTTTAACTTACTTGTTTTTTTATTTGCATTTCTTTTATGCTAAAGACCTTAACATTAACACAATTATTTATGTCTTTTATCTTACACTATATAGTAAGTTTTTTTAAAAGATTTTATTTATTTATTTATTTGAGAGAGAGAGAGAGAGAAATAGCATGAGAGGGGAGAGGGTCAGAGGGAGAAGCAGGCTGCCCGCTGAGCTGGGTGCCCGATGTGGGACTCGATCCCAGGACTCCGGGATCATGACCTGAGCCGAAGGCAGTCGCTTAACCAACTGAGCCACCCAGGCGCCCTATATAATAGTCTTTACATAATACCATGTTGTTACTAGTATGATTACTTGATACAGGTTAAGATGTCTTGGTAGTTCTTTTTGTTCTTAAAATAAAGACTGGCATCTTTGGCTTAGACCAACCAAGAATCACCCCTTGAACTAGGGAGAGCCCCTGCCATGGGACATGACTACACATTTATTTTTACCTCTTTCTGTTGAATTACAAAAGATCTATTGACTTTCTGATGTGAAAGATGAGAATTTAATGTGCAGCCCTTTATTTTCTTCCTTCCTCCTCCTGCCCGTGTTTGGAAACCATTCTCAAATTTGTTGTTCTTATTAACTTTTGTGACTTAAATGTTTTAGTTATACCGCTATTTCTGGCTCCATTAATGCCATTACCTTAATTAGATTTTCTCCTCCCACCTATAAACTGAAAGACAATAAATAACATTTATTTATCACTCTATAATTATTATGACTATAGTCCTACAAATCTAAGTATTTGTAGTACTAAGATTACATTTTCTATATTCAAAGGAGAGTCCCTGGGGTAAAGATCACATGGCTTCTTTTTTCATAAATTTTACTTGAAATCATATCATATTTTACTTTGCCTCATGTTTGGATTGTTTCTTCTATGACTTTTTGGTTTTCATCCCTAGGATTTATCATTGCTTTTCTTTTTTTCTCGTTGGCAGAATAATATGCCTTTTTGATATCCTCAAGTTTTTCTGATAATCTCATTTATACTACTTATTGCCTGGAGTAGCCCTTTTTATCCAAAAATTTGTTTCTTAGAGGCCTCTTTCTCCTAATCTGGACTATTAGTGTATGAGCCTGCTATATAGCTATCATCATGAGGTTTCTAAAATTACCACCTCAGTGCATTTCCCAGTTTTCATCCTTACCCTATTCTGGTAAGCACTGTTAGTGTGTTAATTCTTCCAGAGTTACTTTATGCATATACTAGCAAACATTAAATGTATATTTTCATTTTCCTCCTGTTTTACATAAATGCCAACATGCTGTGTACTGTTCGGTACTCTTTCTCACTTAACAATTTATCTTGGGATTTTTTCATATCAGTATCAGGAGAGCTTCTTCATTTGTTTCTATAGCTGCATAGTTGTCATCCTATGAATAAACCATAATTTGTTTAATACTCCCCTGCTGGTGGATATTTTAGGTTTTCCAATCTACGGCTATTAGAAATGTTGTGTATCTGTACAATCAATTCCTAGAGAAGAAACCCAGAGTCAAAGATTATATGCATTTGCAAGTTGGGTAGAAATTGCCTTCTGTGGAGGTATGCCAAATTAGGTTCCTACAGCAATGTATGAATGCCCATTTTCCCATAGCCTTGCCCACAGTGCTACAGGGTTTTTGTTTGTCTGTTTGTTTGTATTTGCTCATCTGATAGGTAAATGATAGCAGCTATTTAATGATGAGTCTATTCCTGTAAGGCTGCCATAGAAAGATTACCTCAGTTTCACAAAAGCAATGGAAAAAGTCCAACTCTATTTACTTTTAATAAGATGCAAGGAAATGCTGACAGATTATGAAATTAACCACGGGACCTAATTAGAAAAAGATTTGGCAACATGCCCAGCTTATCCAGTAACAAAGGGGAAAAAAATATTCTGCATTTGTGACACTGTTTTTAGAAAGGGATAATTTAAATGCCCTCTAATCTGGGCTAGTATTCTCCAATTAAGGAGTCTATTAGAATGAAAACACTTGGGTTTTTTATACTTAGTGTGGTGAAGCAGATTTTTTTTCCCTTAAAAATCTTCCCTTTAAATGTATTTGCATTGAATGGTAAAGATTACAGTTTAACTAAACAAACTAAACATTTCCTGTTTTCTTTCAAACCACTGTGCTACAAGTTAGAAGGATTCAAGTAAGAGTAAGACAGAGTCCCTGTCCTTCAGATACATTTAATATGGGATGACTGTGATTCAAGGAAGCACAGCATGAGTACTCTTTTAGATTTCATTTATTTATTTGACAGAGAGAGAGATAGCGAGAGCAGGAACACAAGCAGGGGGAGTGGGAGAGGGAGAAGCAGGCTTCCCGCCGAGCAGGGAGCCCGATGCGGGACTCGATCCCAGGACCCTGGGATCATGACCTGAGCCGAAGGCAGACGCCTAACGACTGAGCCACCCAGGCGCCCGCATGAGTACTCTTAAGAGGTGGAAGCATTGTGGCCTCAGGGAAAGGCAGCAGCTCACTCAGTGGTGGGAAATCAGGAGAGGAGGTGGTTATTTGGGATGACCGAAACTAATGGGTAGCAATAGATACAGCAATTTAGTGGCAAAGGAGAGTTTTTTAACTGTCTTTTTATCTGGTTTGGGTGACAGGATGCGCAACACCTCTTTTCTTGGCATTAGTGCACTCCAGCAGAGAGTCAGCCTGGAGCTTAGCACCACAGTTTTATACCTAATTGAGGCAGCATAACCTAGTTAAGATCACAGACTCAAGCTAGACAATCCTGGCTGCCACATGCTAGCAGTATGACCTTGGGCAGGCAGGTTAACTTCTCTGTGCCTCTGTTTTCTCATCTATAACTGAAGATCATAATTGTTTTGAGGATTAAACTAATATATGTAAATCACATATTACAAGCAGTGCCTGGCTCATAGTGTTCTATGCTTGCTGTTATTATGTTATACCCTCACAAATTGATACTTTTTTTCTTACTACTTAAAAGAATATTTTGAGGTCACAAAATTAATCTGTGATCATTATAGCAAATGTGGGGTATATAGAAAAACAGTTTTAAAAATTCACCTGTAGGGGCGCCTGGGTGGCTCAGTCATTAAGTGTCTGCCTTCGGCTCAGGTCATGGTCCCAGGGTCCTGGGATTGAGCCCCTCATAGAATCCTCATTCTATGAATAGTATTATCATCTACATTATACAGATGAACAAACTGAGAGAGATTAAGAGAGACTAGTCAGAATATGAACCCAAGCAGGTGGGCTCCAGAGTCCATGTTCTTAACCACTATGTAAGATTGCCTCTGAGGTAATGTGCCAAAATGTTCTATAGTGGTGAGGTTACAGGTGAATTTTTATTTATTTATTTTTTTTAAAGATTTTATTTATTTATTTGACAGAGAGAGAGACAGCGAGAGAGGGAACACAACAGGGGGAGTGGGAGAGGGAGAAGCAGGCTTCCCGTGGAGCAGGGAGTCCGATGTGGGGCTCAATCCCAGGACCCTGGGATCATGACCTGAGCCAAAGGCAGACGCTTAACGACTGAGCCACCCAGGTGCCCCGACTTTTTTTTTTTTTTTAAGATTTTATTTATTTATTTGAGAGAGAGGGAGGGAGAATGAGTGGGGGGAGGGGCAGAGGGAGAGGGAGAAGCAGACTTCCCCCTGAGCAGGGAGCCTGACGTGGGCTCAATCCCAGGACCCTGAAATCATGACCTGAGCTGAAGGCTGATGCTTAACTGACTGAGCCACCCAGGCACCCCCACTATTGACTTCTTACAAATAATAGCTTTTCCCAAGTCAAGTTGGATTCTAGCAGCTGTTTGTTTCTAGAGCAAAATGTGGGTACTGCCTTCAGGTGGGATGGATAGGGAGATAAGAAAAAGATGGAATTATCTCTAGAAAAAAAGAAGCCAGCTGGTTATACAGTACTTAAAAATGTATCATTTAAAGGTAAAATGGCAAGCTGTTTCAGTCCCAAACATGACCTACTTTTGAAAATGTTCATTGTCTTTGTAAGAGAAAGACATCTTGGATCTGAATTACACAGTTTTCTTGTTTTGTTCATTTAAACGTTGTAAGAATCTGCCAGAGGCTAAATGTTGGGAGAGAGGAATAAAGGAAAGAGAAGGCAAATAAGAAAGGGAAACGAGTGGAAGTAACAGTTTGGGTTTCCTTTCTGGCTCTTTAGTTTGTGTGGAGCAGTAGGATTTGGATGGCTGAATTACAGTCATAATTGGGAATAGAGCAAAGATCTTCATTTTTAGCCTCTTGCTGTTGCTGGGCTTCTTTTGAACTTCACAGAGTTAAAATTTTCTTCCTTGTGTCCTGTTCAGTTTGTCAGTCAAGTCTCATTACAGAGGAAAGAAGGATCAACTCCTCACCTTTGTGATTTCAAAAATAGTACAATGGTCCTGGGATAATGATATGGTAGCACATAATTGAAACTTTCTGGGTACTTTTATGCTATATCATTTTTCTTGTATATAATTCTAGAGTCATACCAGAGCTACTGTTTTTTTTTTTTTTTAAGTAGGCTCCACACCCAGAGTGGAGCCCAACACGGGGCTTGAACTCAGGACCCTGAGATCAAGACCTGAGCTGAGATTAAGAGTCAGACGCTTAACCAGTTGAGCCACCCAGGCACCCTATAGAGCTGCTTTTATTTTATCTTTTTTAAAGATTTTTTATTTATTCATTTGAGACACAGAGATAGAGAGAGAGAGAGCATGAGCAGAGGGAGAGGCAGAGGGAGAGGGAGAAGCAGGCTCCCCGCTGAGCCAGGAGCCCGATGTGGGGCTTGATCACAGGACCCTGGGATCATGACCTGAGCTGAAAGCAGACACTTAACCATCTGAGCCACCCAGGTGCCCCATATTTTTTTATTTTTTTAAAGATTTTATTTATTTGAGAGCAAGAGAGAGAGCACGCAAGCACGAGCAGGGGGGAGGGGTAGAGGCAGAGGGAGAAGCAGACTCCTCCCTGATCAGGGAGCCCAATACAAGACTCAATTCCAGGACCCTGGGATCATGACCTGAGCTGAAGGCAGACGCTTAACTGACTGAGCCACCCAGGTGCCCCTAGAGCTACTTTTAAAAAATATTTTGTTGACTTACTCCATTCAGTTCCCCAGTCGCCTCTTTTCCTTGTATTCTCAGATAAACATCTCTTTTTCCAGGGGAATACTGAGAACCACAAGGACCTTAGACAAGACCATTTGGTCCCAGCATCTTAAGAAGCAGCTGAATGTTAGAAAATGAGAGTTGTTAGATTCACATGCTAGTCAGTATGGAGACCAAGTTCCTTCTGTACCACGTTGCTTTTTTCCAGCTTGAAATCTTGTCCCCTATCCTCCTTTTCATCTGCAACTGCTTATATTTCTATGGAGAAAAGTCCCTCAATCAAGCTTTTGTTTTTATTACTTCTTTGAAATGCCTAATATTGTGGTCACCAGTATCCATTTTCTGTCTCCCATTTATTCTACTTCCCAGCAGTGTTTGACACATCATCTTAAGCACTTTCTTCTCTAGGTTTGTGAGGGCACATCCTCTTCCTACCTCACTGGAAACTTTCTCTTCTGACAGACATGTATGCATGCGTTGGCATGCCTAGGGTTCTATCCTTGGCCTTGTCTCTTTTATTTGAACTTTTCTCTGGAAGATCTCAACCATTCCCATTCCTCTAAATACCATCTTTATGCCGTGATTCCTGAATCTCTGTCTCTAGCATCATCTTTCTCTTGAGCTCAAGACTCATATAGCTAGTTGCCTACTTTAATTTTTCCACTTGGATATTAATAAACTTAATAATCTCCTAACTTTTCTGCCTTATTCACCCCTAAACTTCCTCCTGTCTCCCTCAACTCAGTAAATAGCAATGCCATCCATACCCTCAGTTACTCAAGCTAAAAACCTATAAACATCTTTGAGCTTCCTTTGCCTCCGTAGCTTACATTCAGTCCATCAGCAAGATCTGTCAGTTCTACCAGAATGTTGCTGAACTCCACCCTTCTACCCATCCCTACCACTGTTACTACAGATCAGACCTTCTTCCTGTCTTACCTGGACCACTGCAACAGCCTCCTAACTGGTCTTCCTGTTTCCACCCTCCCTTTTCTCTAGGCCATTATTCACATAACAGTAGGATGATCTTGCACAAATCATTTTATATCATCCACTGGTTTATAATTCTTCATTTGCTTCCCACCATCAAATAAAGGTCTCTCCCTCATAGCCCAGCCTCCATTTGCTTTTCTAACCTCACATCTTACTGCTCCCCTCACTCATGTGCTCTAGACATACTTGCCTTCTTTGTTTCCTTCATATATCTCAACTTCATTTTATGTTTCAGCCACATGCTCTTTATAGTTTTACCTATGTGTATGTCCCTAAATAATTAGTAGTTTATTTTTGCTTGGTTTTGGATTTGATATAGTATCCTACTATATGTAGCCTTCTGCAACTTCTCACTCAGTGTTGTTTTGAGATTAATGCATGTTGAAGTGTAAGCTTAGTTCATTCATTTTCACTGCTGGATAGCACTTGATTGTTTGAGTACACCCCAATTTATCTACCTACTCTTTGACACAGTGTACATTTGGGTTCTGAGTAAGCATAATACAAATAATACCTAATTTATAGAGAACTTACCATGGCCAGGCACTGTTCTCAGTGCTTTTGTATATATGAATCTTCACAACAGTGAGGTTGGTATTACAGTCCTTGTTTTGCTGATGACAAAACAGAGGTATAGGAAGATGAAGTAGTTTATCCAAGGTTGTATAGGCCTGTGAGTGCTGTGAATGCTTTTGTATGTATCTTCTGGTACACAAGGGTAAGAGTTTCTATAGGAGTGAAAGTGCTCGACCACAGATTTTGCACATGTTCAGCTTCATGGGATGATGCATAATAGTTTTCAAAGTGATTGTACCAGTCATACTCCCCCCACTAGCATATGAGCTCCCAATGCACCATGTCTTCACCCACATTTAGTTTTGCCAGTTTTGTGGGTGTAAATGATATTTTGATTTCAGTTTGCATTTCCCTGATTCATAATGAGGTTGAGCATATTTTTGCGTATTTATTAGCTATTAGTGTTTCCTCTTCTGGAAATATAAAACATCTGTTCATGTTTTTTGCCCACATTTCTCTTTGTGAGTCTTTTTCTTGTTATAATTCTTTATATTCTAGACCCTTTGTCAGTATTATGAGTTTTAAATGTCTTCTCCAAGTTCATGACTGGTGTTTTAACTCTTTATGATATCTCCTGATGAATAAGAATTCCTAATTTTAATATGGGGTTGAATTTCTCAATGTATTCGGTGTCTTGTTTAAGAAATCCATCATCGCCTCAGTATGAAAGATAATATCCCATATATCTCCTATAATTTTGTGTTTCACATTTAATCCACCTAGAGATTATTTCTTAGGTATAGTGTGAAGTGTGGATTCAATTTTCCTCCATTCCATAGTTATTCTTTTCCCAGTTGTTGAAATACTGCTTTTTTCTTCTTTAATACTGCTTTTTTCTTATTATAAAGTTTCTGTATAATTATAGGATTGTTTCTAGGCACTCTGGTCTGCTCCATTGATCTTTCTATTATTTCACTAATGCTACCTCAACTAATATTGCTTAATAATAAATCTGGATATCTGATTGGCTGATTTACCCACCTTGTTTTTCTTCTTCAAGAATGTCTTGGTTTGGGACACCTGGGTGGCTCAGTTGGTTAAGCATCTGCCTTCGGCTTAGGTCAGGATCCCAGGGTCCTGGGATCGAGTTCCTCATTGAATCCATGGGGAGCCTTTTCTCCCTCTCTCTCTGCCGCTCACCCTGCTTGTGCCCTCTCTCTCTCTCTGTGTCAAACAAATAAATAAAATCTTAAAAAAAAAAAAAAAAAGAATGTCTTCGTTATTCTTGGCCTTCTTCCTTATAAATGTTAGAATTAACATCTATGGAAAATCCTGTTGGAATTTTGATCAGTCTTGTATTTTGTGTATCAGTTTGGAAGAGAATTAAGATCTTGCTAGAATTTCCCTTATGCATGAGCATGGCATTTCTTTTATTTGTTTAATGTCTCAAAACATTTATACATGTACAGTATATCCTACAACTCCATGGAGGCCTTACACATCTTGCAAAGGAAGGCAGTTTAGAGTAGTGGTTAAGAGCAAAGGCACTGGAACCAGACTGCTTGGGTTTAAATCCTCACTTAGCTGCTTACTAACTGTGTGGTCTTAGGTAAATCAGCCTCTCTGTGCCTTCATTTCTTCATCTGCAAAACAGAGCTAACAAGAGTTTCTGTTTCATAGAGATAGTAGTAAATGCTCAGTAGTTGTTACCTCTTACTATTACTGTTTTATCCCAGGTGTCTTATTTTTTGTTACTTTGTGTATAGTATCTTTTTCAAAAAATGTTTTATTTCTTTGTTACTGGTGTTTAGAAATGCAGTTGATTTTTGGAAATCTAGCAACCGGGTTAAACTCTCATCAATCTTAATGGGAATCCTTCCAGATTTCCCAAATATCATATATCAGCCTGCAAATAATGACTTTTGTTTCTTCCATTTTAATCTTTATATTTTTATGTGGTTTTGTTTCTGTTTTTTGCTCTCTTACTGAGCTGACTAGCATACAACAGTATACCCTTGAATAGAAATGGGAATGGTGGGTACCTTGTCATGTTCTTGGTTTTAAAGAAAATGTTCTAGGGTCGCCTCGGTGCCACAATCGGTTAATTGTCTGGCTCTTGGTTTCCCCTGAGGTCGTGATCTCAGAGTGATGGGATCCTGCCATGTCCAGCCATGGGTTGGGCTCCGCACTCAGGTGTGCTCAACACTGAGTCTGCTTAAGACTTTCTCTCCCCACCCAACCCCCACATGTGCATGCGCTCTCGCTCTCTCTATAAAATAAATATTTAAAAAAGAAAATGTTCTAGGGCGCCTGGGTGGCTCGGTCATTAGGTGCCTGCCTTCAGCTCAGGTCATGATTCCAGGGTCCTGGGATCGAGCCCCGCATCAGGCTCCCTGCTCGGCGGGAAGCCTGCTTCTCCCTCTCCCACTCCCCCTGCTTGTGTTCCCTCTCTCTCTGTGTCTCTGTCAAATAAATAAATAAAATCTTTGAAAAAAAAATGTTCTAATACTTCACCATTAAGGTTTTTGCTATGTATCCTTTATGTCAAGGAATATTTTTTCTTTTTTTTTTTTTTAAGATTTATTTATTTGAGGTGGGGGGAGAGGAGGGGTGGGGGGGTGCAGAGGGAGAGAGAGAGAATCCTAAGCAGGCTTCACACCCAGCACAGAGCCTGACCTGAGATCATGACCTGAGCCGAAATCAAGAATTGGAGGCCCAACCGACTGAGCCACCCAGGGGCCCCTACATTAGGTTTTCTCATGTTAAGGCATCCTTGTATTTGTGTATTTAACCCAAATGGGTCATGATGTATTTTTTATTTACTTATTTTTTTTTTAAAGATTTTATTTAATTGACAGAGAGAGACAGCGAGAGAGGGAACACAAGCAGGAGGAGTGGGAGAGGGAGAAGCAGGCTTCCCGCCAAGCAGGGAGCCCAATGAACCCAGGTGCCCCATGGTGTATTTTTTAGAATACATTACTAGATTTAGTTTGCTAATATTTTGTTTTGAAATTTTGCATTTATGATTGTAAATTAGATTGGCCTTTAATTTTTCCTTCTTGGGTTAATAAGGATCTATGTTAATTTTATGAAATGAATTGGAAAGTGTTAGCTTTTTTGGATCCTCTTGAAAATGTATATAAGGTTAAAATTATCTCTTCCTTGAACATTTGATAGAATTTGCCTCTAAAAATCATCCAGACCTGGTATTTTCTTTCATAGAAGAGTTAAAAATTACTGTTCAGTGTCTTCAGTGGTTATAGGACCATTCAGGTGTTGTCCAGCTTCCCTAGTCATGTATGTTATGTTGTGTTTTTTTTAGGAATCTGCCTTTTTCATCTAAGTTTCCAACTTTATTTGCATAAGTGGTTTGTGGAATGCTCTTGTGACTCTCTGCTTTATCTAGAGTATGTCCTTTTAAAAACAATTCCAGGTTTCTAAATTTTATTACTAAGACATATATATTTTATTTTCTATTTTATAAAATGTGTTTTATCCTTACCATTTTCTTTTAGGTGTTTGGGTTTTTTTTCTTAAGATTTTATTTATTTATTTTAGAGAGAGAGCACAAGCAGGGGGAGGAGAGAGAGAGAGAGAATCTCAAGCAGACTCCCCATAGAGCAAAGAGCCCCACACAGGGCTTGACATGAGGCTCGATCTCACAGCCCTGAGATCATGACCTGAGCCGAAATCAAGAGTCCAACACTCAACCAACTAAGCCACCCAGGTGCCCCCAGATGTTTGGGTTTATTTAACTGTTCTTTTTCTTTAAATGTCCTAATGGCTGCTTAGTTCATTAATTTCAGCATTTCTTCTTACCTAATATAACCATGTAAGACTATTATTTCCTCCAAAAAATAATAATAAAATAAAATTTCCTCTAAGAACCTCTTTAGTTTGGATATATAATGTTTCATTAATGTTGGGTTCTGAGTATTTTCTCATTTCTTCTTTTTCCTGTGTTTCTGGGTTATTTTTAACCCTTTTTCTTTGTTTCCTTTTGAATTGATGGAGGGTTTTTCTCACATTCCATTTAAACTACAAGTTTGAAAGATAGGTATTCAGTTTTTACTTTCTTGGTGATTACTCTCAAACTTTGAGTGTGAAAACTTAAGAGTTTAATGTTAGGGGATGCCTGGGTGGCTCAGTGGGTTAAGCACCTGCCTTCCGCTCAGGTCATGATCCCAGGGTCCTGGGATCGAGTCCCACATCAGGCTCCTTGCTCAGCGGGGGGTCTGCTTCTCCCTCTGCCTGCCACTCCCCCTGCTTGTGCTCACTCTCTGACAAATAAACAAAATCTTTTAAAAAAAAAGAGTTTGTTAGTTTTCCATTTTTTCCCTCTGAAACAATTCAGGAACCTTTAAAAAATTCTGACTTGAGTCAGTTCCTGTCACGTGCATGCTGTAATATTTACAATGTATAAATCAAACATAGGCATTCTTGTTTCATATTAGCCATGTTTGTTTAAATTTACCTAAATTTTATAATTTTGTCTACCATTTCTTTTCCTATCCTTTATCTTTTAGGACCATTTTCTTGTTTTTACAGTTATCCTTAAGAAGTAGCATTAATGTTCAAGCCACCTTCCAAGGCACCCACAGTGACTCCCCCTCCTGGGATTCACACTCTTAAGTGGTTCCCTCCTACACTGAATAGGGCTGACCTGTGTAACCAGGAGGACATTCAGGAAACGATGGAGTGTGACTTCTGAGGCTGGGTCATAAAATGCATTGCTCCTTTTGCCTTGCTCTGTCTTGAAACATTCCCTCTGTGGGGAAGCCAGCTGCCATGTCATGAGATTGTGAATCAGCCCTGGGAGAGGAACCGTGGCCACCTGTCAACTGCTAGTACTTGTAAGTGAGCCACCTGGGAAGAGGATGCCACAGCTATGGGCAAGATGATTGCCACCCTGGCCAACATCTTGCCTGCAACCTCACGAGAAACCCTGAGCCAGGACCATCCAGCTCAGATGCTTCTGAATTTCTGACACACAGAGTCTGTGAGATAATAAATGAATACTATTTTAAGCCATTTGTTTTGTTACATAGCAGTAGATAAATAATACACATTAATGAGAGTCTTTTGGTAGTAAACTGTCAGTTTTTGTTTTCCTGAAAATGTTTTAATTAACCCTCATTTCTAAAATATATTTTATCTGTGCATACAATTCTGTAAGGGATGAGATAGAGAGCCATCGTTGTTTTTATTCAAATAGCCAGTTTTCCAGTACTATTTATTAATTGAGTAACTCATCTACTTCTTGCATACAGTAAATTTTTGTTTATACTTGGGTCTAATTTTGGACTCTGTTCCTTCTATTGATCTCTTTGTTTATTCTTTTCCCAATACCACGATGTTTTCATTACTTGGGCTTTAGAATACATGTTAATATCCTACTGGATAAAGCCCTCTTCCTTTACTTTTTTTTGCCCCAGAAGTTTCTTGGCATCTGTCTGCCCTTTCTTCCCCCTTCCTTCCTCCTTCCCTTCCATCTATCCTCCCTCCCTTCCTCTCTCTTTTTCTTTCTTTCTTCCTCTCTTTCTTTCTTCCTTCCTTTCTTCTTTCCTTCCTTCCTTCCTTCCTTCCTTTCTTTTTCCTATGAAATTTTTTAAACCTACAGAAAAGTAGAGAGAAGGGTTTAATGAACCCCCATGTATATTCATCTCCTAGATTGAACAATCATTAAAATTCTTTCTGAAGGGGCGCCTGGGTGGCTCAGTTGGTTAAGCGACTGCCTTCGGCTCAGGTCATGATCCTCGAGTCCCTGGATCGAGTCCCGCATCGGGCTCCCTGCTCGGCGGGGAGTCTGCTTCTCCCTCTGACCCTCCCCCCTCTCATGTGCTTGCTCTCTCTCATTCTCTCTCTCTCAAATAAATAAATAAAAAATCTTTAAAAAAAAAAAAAAATTCTTTCTGAAGTATTTTGAAGTTAATTACAAAATCATTTCCCCCTTGAATACTGCAGTGTGCATCTCTACTTACTTTCTAATTATATTTAATTATTATTATTATTTTTAAAAGATTTTATTTATTTGACAGAGAGAGAGACAGCGAGAGAGGGAACACAAGTAGGGGGAGTGGGAGAGGGAGAAGCAGGCTCCCCGCTGAGCAGAGAGCCCGATGCGGGGCTCGATCCCAGGACCCTGGGATCATGACCTGAGCCGAAGGCAGCCACTTAACCGACTGAGCCACCCAGGCGCCCCTAATTATATTTAATTATTATTATCTGCATTAAGGACACTTTTTATTTTTATATATTTATTTTGATATTTTCATAAGGTTTCTACCAGTTTTTTGGTTGATTCTCTTGAGTTCCAGTACACAGGCATATATCTGCAAATGGGGATTGTTTTTTGTCCTCCTTTCAGCATTGATATAATTTCTTTCTTTTTTTAAAAAAAGATTTTATTTTATTTATTTATTTTAGATACAGAGCGAGCACGGGGGGAAGGGCAGAGGGAGAGGATCTCAAGCACACTTTGCGTGGAACTCAGAGCCCAATGTGGGGCTCAGTCTCACGACCCGAGATCATGAACTGAGTTGAAACCAAGAGTCGGATGCTTAACTGACTAAGCCACCCAGGCGCCCCAATATCATTTATTTCTATTTACTTCAGCCAGCTTTTAAGAATAGCACAGATAGGCCCTTATATTGCTCCTGTCTTCAGAAGTAATGCTGTGGTCTCTCATCTTTAATCCTGATGCTGACTATTTATGGAAAGTATATGTTTTTTAAGTTTATGTTAAGGAAGTATTTTTCTTTTGATGTCTAAAATTAATTTTAAATTGATGTTAAAAACTAACAACAAAATAAAATTTAAAAAAATAATTTTTAAATTAAAAAAAATTTTTACATAATCTCTACACCCAACATGGGGCTCGAACTCACAACCCTGAGATCAAGAGTCCCATGCTCTAAAGACTGAGTCAGCCAGGCCATCCCTAAGGGTCTTTTTTAAAATTAGGAATGTAGGGGCGCCTGGGTGGCTCAGTTGGTTAAAAGGACGACTCTTGGTTTCAGCTCAGGTCATGATCCCATGGGTTGGAAATCAAGCCCTGCATCAGCTCCATGCTCAGTGGGGAATCTGCTTGAAGATTCTCTCCCTCTATCCCTCCCCCCTGACACACGCTCTCTCACTCACACTTTCTCTAAAATAAATAAATCTTTAAAAAAACAAATAAAATTAAGAATGTATGTTGAATTCATCAAATGCCTTTTTAGCATCTAATAAGGTAATTGCATTTTTTCTTTCAAACTTATTAATGTGGTAAGATGTATTAATAATTCCCTATTATTCAACCATGCTTGCCTTGGGAGTCTCCCTCAGATATACTTTTGTTTTAATGTACTTTATTGGTTCTTGCCCCTGATTCAGATCACTTATTTTTGGCTGGACCAAAATTTGGAGGGTTTTTGTTTTGTTCTTCCCACACACCTCTTCTGCCTCTATCACTGAAACACGTGGATTAAGGGGCTGTCATATTGAAGGACTATAATTTACGTGGCTAGTACATGTCAGATGCTGATGGTATGTATGGTTCCTTTGAGCAAAGTTTAAGGAAGGCACTTAACCTTTTTCAACACTTCTGATATGCCAGGCTTTATGCTTAGGTATTTTTCACACTTGCTAGTTCACATAGCAATTGTTTTACAGATGATAAACTTACATTTAAGTCTGTTCTAAATTACTGAAGGAGCTGCAGACATTAGAATTTTTATGTGTAGTTTTAATAGCAAGACCCCTTCCCACCTCCCCTGATGTTTAAGGTCCTTTCCCCTCCAGAAGATTATCATCAAGGAGATTGTAGAAAGGGAGGAAAATGTTATAATCTCGTTGATATGTGCAAGTAATTGGCATTTTTATCCCCCAAATAAACATATGCTAAGTAACTGAAAGGGGTTTACTTATAAACTTATGTACCTCTGCTTCACAGAAAGTCACATCCTATGGTTAGGGAATAAAACATGCCAAAGCCTATTCCTGGGTTATGTTTTTTGTTTGGGTCTGAATTTTTTCTCATTCTCTGGTGTTTCCCCATCTGAACAATGCCTAGTTCCATCTGATTTTTTTGTGAGACAGAGACAGGAAGTCTTTTTTCCTTTTACCCAATCATTGTAAAATCCATTCCTCTCTGCATCTCATTCAAGCCATCTCTCCCAAGTTGTGCCTTTCGAGATGATAATTGAGTTACTTTGCTTTTTAAAAATCTGCTTTAAAATTGCTAATTTTGTTTGTTTATTTGTTGTGAGAAAGGGATTTCATGCCCATGAGCAGGGGAAGGGGCAGAGGGAAAGGGAGAGAGAGAATCCCAAGCAGGCTCCACAGAGACCCACCCAGGGCTCGATCTTACAACCCTGAGATCATGACCTAAGCCAAAATCAAGAGTCCGACAGTCAACTGCTGAGCCACCCTGATGCCCTGAATTACTAATTTTAAAATAATATTGCCTTAATTCACTGTTTCACAGTCTATGCTATTTTATGTAAAACCATAACTTCAATGTCTACATATTCAGGTAACTTCTTAAGCAGTAAAATAACACTGCTCAGAAATTTACCTTTTGTGTTACTATTATTGAAGTTCATCCAGGTATCTACAAGTACCCTGTTAAAATTGAAGCAATTGTAAAAATGAAGATCACCCTCACAAAGGAAAAACTTTTCCATAATTTTTTTCTGTTGATTTGCTCTTTGTCCTGATAAATGCTGTTGCAGAGGGAAGGTAGAGCTTCTTCCTATTTTGTGATTAAAGAAATAAAAGGGAGAAAAAATTGATTTGCTCATATAACATAGTCATTTCTTGGTAGGAGCAAAAAAACATCCAGGTCACTTGTCTTCTGGTCCCAAAAGGACCATCAGTGTGATTCAGAGACTGACTATGCGGTGTTTTATTCCATCCAGATCTTTGTTTCCCCATTCTTCCATCTTTCCTATCCAAAATATGGCCACTTCACTCTTCATTGATACCCTAGTAGAAAGGAGATTTGGGGAGTTGGGGTGGAATATGACTATTTCTCTTTTGGTGAGTCTCTCTAGTTCTGATTTGCATGGAGTAAGTTTGAAGCAGCTGTGAAATACAGGTGGGGACCGTTTGTAGATGACATTTAAGGCTGTTTCTCCTTCATCTTATGGTGAAGCACAAAATAGAATAATTTAGAAGGCTTCAAAAGATTCTTGTTATTATATTTTTATATCATTCTCTATCGACTTATCAAGTAGACAGCCTTATTCTTTCAGATTCAGTCAACTGGGATCTAAAGAAAACTTCTTGAGAGAATTTACTTGGGCTCAAATAATATGTCCTCACTGAAGCTGTGAGCTAAAGAAGAAACTCTCTTCTTTTATGTAATTTAGTATTTAATTTTGTATGCACCATTACACTTGTTAGATAATTGTTTGATACACTTAAATCCTGTCCTCTCAACTAGATTATAAACTGCTCAAAAGCAGAGATTATGCCTCATTTTTCTATGTACCTTATAGCTTCTGGCATAAAGCTAAGTACAGTGAAGATAAATACAGTAAAAGGTTGATGAAAATCTTGCTGTGCAAAAAGAAAGTCTTTAATAGACTCCATCAGTGTTACTCTGATTGTCCTTCCTGTTGATGACGGCAGTGAGGGTGTTCTCCTCGAGGGCTCAAGGGCCTGCCAAGTGGAAAGGAAATGACTGAGATGCAGGGAGTGAGAGTAGAGGCCAGGAGGAGCTCCCTCCCTGTTTAGAATGGCAGTTGCATCACTACCCTATTGGAAGGAAGTTGGTCCCCCAAAAAAGCAGGCTTAAACAGTGAACAAATAAGAATGATCACGATGGCCGTGACAGTTCCAAGTGTAGCAGTTACAGCATCTTACCATATGCCAGGCCCTGTTTTGCCTTCCATTCTCTCAGTTAAACCATATCACAGTGTTACTAAGTAGGCACTATTGTTATCTTCATTTTATATGAGAAAATCAAGACACAGTCACCAAAGGTTACCCAACAAGGAAAGAAAGGGGTGGGATCAGGAAAAGACCAAGATGCAGAAGGAAGAAGCACTTTGAGTAATCAGGGGACCTTGATTTGATGTTTCGTTGTTTTATTAATGCTGGACTTCACTAGCATTTCCACATGGAGTCTTTTTTTTTTTAATTAATTAATTAATTTATTTGACAGAGACAGTGAGAGAGGGAACACAAGCAGAGGGAGTGGTAGAGGGAGAAGCAGGCTTCCCACCGAGCGGAGAGCTGGATGTGCGGCTCCATCCCAGGATCCTGGTATCATGACCTCAGCTGAAGGCAGACGCTTAACGACTGAGCCACCAGGCGTCCCTCCAAATGGAGTCTTAAAAAATGACAATAATGAGTCCTATTATCAGTATATTTTCAAAATGCCTTTGCAGAAGGGAAGATTATTTTTGGGCTGAATAACCTGGGATCGTCCTTTATAAGTCCTTTGGATTCCAGCCATCGTTGTGATACTCTGTTTTACTTGAAAGGCAGATCGTTGACTTCTTTGAGTTCTAGCACATAGAGGTGCACCTTTTCTGTCTGGCCTTTCACTGACATACCAGAGGTGGATTAGCTGGGGGAACCCCAGCCATACGTTCCATTTGAAACCTCCTTTGGTTAAAGACTTTTACCTAGAACCGCCCTGTTGTCTCATCCCTAGATGAGGAGACAAGTAGGAAGGGAGGTACAGAGGAGTCTTCAGCCAGCTCCCATGTTCCCAAGGTGTACCATGAAACTGGCTTCCAACCCAGTGTACCACAGAGATTCCTAGTGAGCTCTCTGAAATGCAGAAGTCTAGGAATTTGGTTCTTCTAAGGATCGTGAAAAGAACCTTTTTTTCTTTCAACTTTTGAGGTATCTTCCCTTCCTTCTATAAGGATAAAAGCCAGGATTTCTTTTTTTATTATTATTATTATGTTATGTTAATCACCATACATTGCATCATTAGTTTTTGATGTAGTGTTCCATGATTCATTGTTTGCGTATAACACCCAGTGCTCCATGCAGAACGTGCCCTCTTTAATATCCATCAGGCTAACCCATCCTCCCACCCCCCTCCCCTCTAGAACCCTCAGTTTGTTTTTCAGAGTCCATAGTCTTTCATGGTTTGTCTCCCCCTCCGATTTCCCCCTTCATTCTTCACCTCCTGCTATCTTCTTCTTTTTTTTTTTTTCTTAACATATAATGTACTATTTGTTTCAGAGGTACAGATCTGTGATTCATCAGTCTTACACAATTCACAGCGCTCACCATAGCACATACCCTCCCCAATGTCTGTCTGGAAAGAGCCAAGATGTCTATCGACAGATGAATGGATAAAGAAGATGTGATATATATATATATATATATATATATATATATATATATATACATACACAATGGAATATTATGCAGCCATCAAAAAGAATGAAATCTTGCCATTTGCAGTGACGTGGATGGAACTGGAGGGTATTATGATGAGCGAAATAAGTCAATCAGAGAAAGACATGTATCATATGACCTCACTGATATGAGGAATTCTTAATCTCAGGAAACAAACTGAGGGTTGCTAAAGCCAGGATTTCTTGAAAGGGCGTCACCCTTTAAAACGGACTTTGAGGGGGGGCACCTGGCTGACTCAGTCTGAAGAGCATACGACTCTTTTTTTTTTTTTTTTAAGATTTTCTTTGTTTGTCAGAGAGAGAGGGAGAGAGGGAGAGCACAAGCAGGGAGAGCGGCAGGCAGAGGGAGAAGCAGGCTCCCCACTGAGCAAGGAGACCAATGCAGGACTCTGTCCTAGGACCCTGGGATCAGGACCTGAGCTGAAGGCAACGCTTAATGACTGAGCCACCCAGGTGTCCTGAGCATGCGACTCTTGATCTCAGGGTCATGAGTTCTGGCCCCACGTTGGATGTAAAGATAGCTAAAAAATAAATAAATAAACCTAAATAAATAAAATGACTTTGGGAATAATTCAGCTGATTCTCTCAAAAGTATTTGAGAGCTGGTGACTGAACCCTACCTACACCTTGGGAATCTGTTCCTGGTGTATCACTTAAAAATAAGTTTACCTGCATATAACAACAACAACAACAGATTCAAAATAAGATATTTATGTAAGATAGCAGTTTATTTCTTTCTCACTTAAAAAAATAAAAAATCCAGAGCTAAACAGTCCACGGTTGATATAGTAGCTCCTACAGTGTCATCAAGGATCCTGACTCCTCTCTTTCTAATTGACATTCCTGACACATGGCTTGAATTATCAAGGTTTCCTCATGGTCCAAGTTAGTTGTAGGAGCTAAAGCCATCAGCCTGCATTGCAGACCAGGAGAAGGTAAAAGGATCTGTCAGGTGAGTGGACTCCCTTTAAAAAATCTTCCCACAAGTGGTACCTAATATGTCCACTTACACATTGGCCAAATTTTAGCCATGTGTTCTCACCTAGCTGCAAAAGAAGCTGGAAAGCATGGTCTTTTATTTTAAGAAGCAACATGCTCAGCTAAAAATTGGTGCTCTGTTACTAAGTAGGAAGGGGAAAATAGATGTTGCATAGGCAATTAGCAGACTCTAGGACACTGGGTAGAACCTTCCTTTAGAAAGAAGAAACAGTTTAGGGGCATCTGGGTGGCTCAGTTGGTTAAGTGTCTGCCTTCAGGTCAGGTCATGATCCCAAGGTCCTGGGATCAAGCCCTGTGTTAGGCTTCCTGCTCAGCAGGGAGTTTGCTTCTCCCTCTCTCTCTGCCCCTCTCCCCTGCCCGTAGTGTCTCGTGCCTGTGTGCGTTCTCTCTCTCTCTCAAATAAATAAAATATTTTTAAAAACAGTTTTATTGAAGTATTGACATACAATAAGCTGCACATATTTAAAGTGTACAATTTGACAAGTTTTGACATAAATACATACTTGTGAAACCATCACCACAATTAAGATAATGAACATATCCATCACCCCAATAGTACCCTTTTGTAATTATCCCTTTCCGCCCACTCTGTGTTGGGGTTCTACAAGACCACCACTGGGTTTGATGATTCCTAAGAGGACTCACGGGACTCAGAATACACAGTCATAGTCACAGCTATGATTTATTTCAGCAAAAGGGTACAAAAGCGAAGTCAGTGAAGAGAAAAGGTACATGGGCAAAACCTGGAGGAAACCAGGTACAAGCTTTCAAGAGTCTTCTCCCAGTGGAGTCACACAATATACACTGAATTGTGACAACTAGGAAGTGTTGTTACCAAGGAAGCTCATTAGAGACCTAGTGCCTAGGTTTTTACTGGGGGCTGGTCATTTGGGTACCCTCTTCCTAGCACATAGCGAAATTACAGACTAACAGATAGGAAAGTTACACCTGTGGCTTGCACTATATTTTCTGTTGGACAAGAATTTTACTACTCAGGATATTGGGGTGGAGCTAGGACTGAAACAGATTTGTGTCTTTATATTTGCTATCTCCAGTGCCTTTCCTCCCATCCTCTCTCAAATTCGTTCCAGTTAGGCCTTCATTTTCACTATTCTGTGAAACTGCTCTTGTTAAGGTCCATGTGACTAAATTCAGTCATCTCTTCTCAGTCTTTGTCTTGACCCATCAGCAGCATTTGATGCAGCCAGCCATTCTGTCTTGGCTTTAGAATATCACATTTATTTGGTATTCCCCCTGCCTCCCTGGTTGATCCTTTTTGATCACCTTTGCTAGTTCATCGTCTTCACCTCTCTCTGTCTTTAATGGTGAAGTGTTCTTGGGCTTAACCCTGGTGCTCTTCTCTTTGTATGTGCCCTCATTCTATGGATCATCTCATCCAGCCTTGTGACTTTAAATTCCATTTGTATGCCACACTTGCATATTGATGTTTCCAGTCTGGAGACAAACTTATATATCTAACTCTCTACTCAACATGTCTACTTTGAAGTCATAGACATCTCAAACTTAAAGTGTCCAAAATTGAAGTCTTGACCTTAAACTCCTCAAACCTGCTTTACCCAGAGTTTTCCCCATCTCAGTTAATGACAACCCCACCTTTCCAGATGTTCAGGCCAAAAACCCAGGAGCTGACCTACATCTTCAATAGTATATCCAGAAGTCAAACCATTTTTTACCACCTCCACTGCTGCCATGCTGCTGCCACCCTCTAAGCCATTAGTCATCTATTGCTTGCACTATGACAGTTGCCTTCTAACTCAACTTTTCCCTTCTCCCCTTTGCTTTCCTTCATTCTATCCTAATAGAACAGCTAGAAGAATCTTATTAAAATGTAAAACATGCCTGGGGCGGCTGGGTGGCTGAGTCGGTTAGGCAGCTACCTTCAGCTCAGGTCACGATCTCAGACTCATTGTTCTTGGGTTCTCTTGAGAGCTAGGCATAGGAATAGGAATATAATTAATGTGTACTAATAAACTACCAAACGGTTTTCTCAAATGATTGTATGACTTTGCACTCTTACCAGCTACACGGGGGACTTCTGGTTATGCCACATCTTCACCAGCACTTGGAATTATTTGAAACAGGAGTGTGATCAGGGAAGGACCCTTCTGTTTAGGCCTTGGATTCTGTATTTTAGCTGCATAAGAAGTACCCAACCAATAAAACATAGGGTAACAAGAAAACCTAAGATCACAATCTACCTCAGCCTCTTATGCATTGCAACACCTCCAGTCAGAACATTTGCCAGTCTCAGTCAGGCTTAGTCATCCTTGGAACTGTCTGGGACTGTCAACTGTGTGTGAGTGTGGGTTTAAGGAGAAATGTATCTTATTTCCTTGGAGTTTTTCTGTTATTAAAATATATGTTGAAAATATTTACTTGTAATTAAAATAATTTCTTCTAACTTTCTAATAAAGTGCCTTGTAGTAACTTAAATCGGGTTCTGGGCTAAGATAGGCCTAAATTTGTATCTTGGCTCAACCACTTTTTGTGTGATCTTGGTCAAATCTCTCAATCATTCTGGCATCCTCATCTGTAAAATGGACATATTACTCACCTCTTAGAATTATTGTGAGACTTACGTGAAATAATGCAATATATATCAAGTAACTGGTACATGGTAGATGCTTAATGAGTCATAGGCATTTTTCTTATACTTTGAAGAACTAGACTGCATTTAAGTCCCCACATCCTTTGAGTCATACCATTAAAAACAAACAAATAAAAAGATCTATTGAACTGATTGCCAATAGAATGGAAATCAGTGTGGTGTGTCTAGTTTCTAAGCAAACACTAAGCATATCCAGTCTTGCTGTTGCTTTGTTACCTAAGGTATTAAATCATTCTTGGCTTTCTTGTTTATATAAGGTGCTGTGGCATAAAGGTTTATTTATTTGTTCAATAAACATTTATTGGTCTATGATGTGTTATTCCTTCCTGACAAAATTCTGCCATATCATCCTACAGTTTTTACATGTTCTATAAGAGGAAAGATGGTCCAGAGCCTTATGGGACATAAAAGAGCTGAGGACAAGGAGTTTACATAATAGAAGTCATTACTTTTCTTCCCCTCTGGATTGTGTCATCTCCATGAGGCTAAGGACCACATCCTCTATGATTCTAATAACTAATCCAGTGCCCAGCACACAGGAGATGCTCACTAAATGTGTGGAATGTATAAAAGAGTGAAGAAGGATCACAAGCAAAGGGGAAGAAACACATGTCCCAGATTTATTCCTGCGACTCTTTATATCTTGCAGTGAGTTTATTCAGCACCAGCAGATCAGTCTGAAGGTAGAAAATGTTTGCTTTGGAAAGAAACAAAAACCTGACCCATCAAAAGCATCCATAATTAGCTGCCTTTAGTGAGGAACAAAATGTGGCACATCCAGTCTCTTCCATTTGTCTATCCAGTCATGTTCCCTTTCCTTTCCGACAAGGCTTGAAAGTCAGTTGAACAATGTAGTTACATTTCTTAATAGCCAACTATGTGGAATATAATAATCCCTTTGGTGTTGGCAGAACCAGAGTTCCTTTTGGGTCAGCACACCTCTACCCTGAAGGGAAAAGAGAAACATAATGCTGAGGGTAGGCATTGAGGGGGAGATTTTGGAAGAGTGAGCATGAACCCAGGTGATTCCAGTTTAACAAATCTGAGTGTGTTTTAGGAGCACAGATGAGGGAGTCAATGGCTGAAGAGGCATTAGGGAATTATAAAATTTTATTTAACAGATATTTGCTGAGCAAATATCTGCTCAGCCCTTTGGTAGAAGGCCCAGAGGGGTGGCACCCAAGGACCTAAAAGAAATTCAATATGACTGGAGCTTAGAGCATGAGGAAGGAGTGGAGAGAAGCAAGACAGGCAGAAAGCAGGGGCAAGAGAGCTACAGCACTGGAGAGAGGGGACGCATAAAATGGAGTGTAATTCTGAGGACTTGTTATGACTCTGGTAAGCGGCATCCTTTGTGTGACTCCCATTCACCAGAGCCTCTCCAAGGCAGAGAATGTTCTGGACTTGAACCACTCAAACCAGAAGCAGAAATGCAGTATCCAAAGTTTCCCTCCCAACTCCTACTAGAAGACCAGAGTAGCCCTGTCGTGGTACGGCAAGATCAGATTACAGTTGCTGACTCCAGAGCAAGGGACAGTCCTACCTCTTTCAGGTAAGGGAACTTCCTCATTGTGGCACCGAAGATTTTCTGCATACCTGAAGCACAATTCAGCTGAAATCCAAATTGTGACCATTTCAGTCATTTTCTGCAAATGGTATCTATTTTGTTTGTGTGGATTATCTCCTGGTTGCTACAGATTTACATCTATAAATGTTTCAGGTATGATTAGATGTAAAGTGGAAGAGGGACTGGAGAAGCAAAATAAACATCTGTACCTGCCCTTGGTATACTTACCCCTCTCCCTCAGAAATTGCTCCCATGTACTGGAAGTAGAAAAGTGTGTCAGTTTTAGCTTGAGATCATTGGATCCACAGAGGTTCGTGGAATAATGTACCTTTTGACAATTCTCAAGTATCAGAATTAAACAGGAGGGTGCTCTTTTACTAAAGGGGGACACATTTTGGCATTCTAACGTTCTTTCTTTAGGTAAAGCAGTGTTTCCCCAACATCATCTATCACTTTTCTCATAAGTTCCTTATGTTTGACTGGATTGTCTTTCTCAAAATTTTTCTAGGCTGTTCAGCTTGACCCTGAAGAAACTCGTCATGCTAAAAGAAATGGACAAAGATCTTAACTCAGTGGTCATTGCTGTGAAGCTACAGGTGAGTTGAGCAGGATTGTTTGTTCAGGGTCCAAGGAAGCTGGATAACTTTTTGCCTGTGGTTGGGGCTCCAGAAATACTGATGGGGGCCTAACTCTTCCCTCCTTCCCTTCCTCCTCAGGCAAGCAAGAAACAATAGTGTAAGATGACTGAGTTCATGAGAACTAATGAGTCCCAGTTCTGTCTCTTAGTTAAACCACTCAGTTTCTTTAAACCTTAGTTTCTTTGAACATTTAAAACTTGGTCCTTCCTGCCCTGCATATCTAATAGGATTAGTCTGAAGATCTGGTGATACAGATGATGCTAAAATGTTTGATAAATGATTCAGAAATTGCTGTGGTGGCCAGTGCCTGTTTCAGTCTTATTCCCAGGGTTTCTGGGTCCAAGCTCCAATGGGTTGGAGAAGCACTTTGGAGGTTTTCTATAAGATAGAAGAAATTTATAGATTATTGTTTCAGACTTGACAATTAAAAATTTACTGGAATATTTTAACTTCTGGGTAATCCACCCATTAAACTCCTTAAACTTACTCAGTATCTTCACGGGACCCAAAATACTTCACAAACATTCATACTGTAAGCATTCTCAAAGTTCAGGAAAGAAGGGAGAACTGAACTACAGGAAGGTTAAGTAATTTACCTGTTGCCAGCTAATTACCAGGTGGCAGAAGTGGTACTGGAAACTAAAGAGCAGGTAATTTATATATAGTCATTAAACTCCACTACTAGGCCTTCCTTAACTGTTAAGTCCTTTCTAATGATGACTCTCTAGAGCTTACTGAGATTCTGGAGTCATTAAATAATGATTGGATTCTTCAGCTTAAGAATGGTGTATTTAGTTAATTCTTACTCATTGAAAAGTAGTGAACTATATGGTAACTCCCTACTAACCAGCATATTTTATTAGCTAGATCAGCTATGATGCAGCAGGTTATTGTTCTGGTATTGGCTTCATTAAGATCCATGTGTGTAGGGGCGCCTGGGTGGCTCAGTCGGTGAAGTGTCTGCCTTCGGCTCAGGTCATGATCCCAGGATCCTGGGATAGAGTCCCGCATCAGGCTCCCTGCTCAGCAGGGAGTCTGCTTGTCCCTCTCTCTCTCTGCCCCTTCCCACCTGCTTGTGCGCTCTTTCCCTCTCAAATAAATAAATAAAAATAAAATAAAATCCCTGTCTGTAGCTCTCACAGTACGTGTACCATACACTGAGGTCCTCAGCTTTCTCTCTGAGATAAATACATTATCTTAATTTAAACCTCAAAACTTATAAAGCATTTTGATTACTCCTTATGAATTCCTACATGTCCCACTTTATATTGTGATTCCCTGTTCATCTTTGTACATAATTCCTCCCAGTTCTGTGAAACATTCCCAGGCACCCTGAGTTGAAAAAGCAAGTATGGGGCAACGATGTGCAAGTGGAGACTTTCAGTGTCTTTGCTTCCTGTCCTGATTTTGCACCCATTTCTAGGTCATGGGCAGGGTTCCGGTTTTCAGGAATTGTTGCCTTTGCTAAAAGCTGTTGCTTTCCAGGCAAACACTGTTGGTACGGTTTCAAAAGTTCCCCACTGCTTTTGCCATCCCTGCAGTCAAATGCCTTTGCCAAAAGAAATAATTTCCTTTATTTCCTGATTAAATATTTAACATTCTATAAAATTTAAAATTATATCAAAAAACTTATAAATATCCTGAATTTTTTATTGCTTTACTTCTAACCAGCTGGAAGTAATTACAGATGTTATCACATTCTTTTATCCATTGACTTGTCTATTCATTTATTCATTCATTTAATAAATTTTTATTGAGCATCTATTATATGCAAAGCATTGCTCTAGGCACAGGGGATACAGCAGTGAGCAGATAAAACAGAAATGGGAGGGCGCCTGGGTGGCTCAGTTGGTTAAGCGACTGCCTTCGGCTCAGGTCATGATCCTGGAGTCCCTGGATCGAGTCCCGCATCAGGCTCCCTGCTTGGCAGGGAGTCTGCTTCTCCCTCTGACCCTCCCCCCTCTCATGTGCTTGCTCTCTCTCATTCTCTCTCTCTCAAATAAATAAATTAAAAAAAAAAAAAAATCTTTAAAAAAAAAAAAAAGCAGAAATGGGAAACATGCATAAAGCACTTTTTTTAAGATTGATTTATTTGAGAGAGTTTGTGGGGCCAAGGTTGGGGGGGCAGAGGGAGAGGGAGAGAGGGAATCTCAAGCAGACTCCCCACTGAGTGTGGAGCCTGACGCAGGGCTCGATCTCATCACCCTGAGATCATGACCCAAGCTGAAATCAAGAGTTGGACACTTAACCAACTGAGCCTCCCAGGTGTCCCAAACATGCTTAAAGCACTTCTGCTTCATAGTGAAGTATGGCTATTGTCTTGAACAAATACTTGTGCAATTCAGTTGTGAATTAAAATAGCTGCTTTTGGGGGCACCTGGGTGGCTCAGTCATTTAATTGTCTGGCTCTTGATTTCGGCTCAGGTCATGATCTTGGGTCGTGAGATGGAGCCCCACGCCAAGGTTCTGCACTGGACATGGAGCCAGCTTAAGAGTCTCTCTCTCCCTCTCCCTCTGCCCCTCCCCCTGCTCATGTTCACATGCTCTTTCTCTCAAATAAATAAATAAATAAATAAATAAATAAATAAATAATAACTGCTTTTGTTATGGAACACCATTTTTATGTGAAAGAAGGCCTTATAGACAAACTGGTTATTCAGACTCAGCTACTTGGAAGATAATTTTCTTGAAAATGAGCAAAGTGAACCTATCACTTCTAGGGAAACAACTGAGAATATTTTTGGCCAATGATAAATAAAATTTGATCTTTCAAGTGAAAATTAGAATTTTGGAAAATGTATCTGTCACTATAAGCTTCACAGCTTCCCAATTCTTAAGGACTTTTCTGAAAAGATCAGTGGTGATAGTAATGATAATAATTTTTTAAATTGTATAATAAAAAATGTGTCCACCTCACACCAGTCAGAATGGCTAAAATTAACAAGTCAGGAAACGACAGATGTTGGCAAGGATGCAGAAAAAGGGGAACCCTCTTACACTGTTGGTGGGAATGCAAGCTGGTGCAGCCACTCTGGAAAACAGTGTGGAGGTTCCTCAAAAAGTTGAAAATAGAGCTACCCTACGACCCAGCAATTGCACTACTGGGTATTTACCCCAAAGATACAAATATAGTGATCCGAAGGGGCACCTGCACCCCAGTGTTTATAGCAGCAATGTCCACAATCACCAAACTATGGAAAGAGCCTAGATGTCCCTCAACAGATGAATGGATAAAGAAGATGTGGTATATATATATACACAATGGAATATTATGCAGCCATCAAAAAATGAAATCTTGCCATTTGCAACAACGTGGATAGAACTAGAGGGTATTACGCTAAGCGAAATACAAGTAGCATATGATCTCACTGATATGAGGAATTTGAGAAACAAGACAGAGGATCATAGGGGAAGGGAGGGAAAAATGAAACAAGATGAAACCAGAGAGGGAGACAAACCATAAGAGACTCTTAACCTCAGGAAACAAACTGAGGGTTGCTGGAGTGGTGGGGGGTGGGAGGGATGGGGTGGCTGGGTGATGGACATTGGGGAGGGTATGTGCTATGGTGAGCGCTGTGAATTATGTAAGACCATGAGTCACAGACCTGTACCCCTGAAACAAATAATATATGTTAATAAAAAAAGTTTTTTTTAAATGTGTAACATTTGAAAGGTTTGCCTAACTCAGTGAACCAGTGTTTTCCAAATGACCAATGCATGATGTTACAAAATCATGCTGGGTAAAAGATCCGTTCAAAGAACAAAATAGACCAATGGATAAAATTTTTATTTTTAACATCTTATTTTGCAATAATTTTAAATTTGCAGAAGAGATGTAGGGATAGTACATGGAGTTCCTGTATTCCCTTTGCCCAGCTTTTCCCAATGTTAACATCTTTCTTAGCCATGGTACATTTATCAAAACTAAGAAATTATCATTGGTACAAAACTATTAACTAAATTAAAGACTTCATTCAGATTTCCCAATTTTTCCACCGTTGTCCTTTTTCTGTTAATTTTAATATATAACAGTGCTACAAAAACCTCCTCCTTTTTTTTTTTTAACTCTGTATCTTCTTGAGTCTGGATTTTTTATATACTCAATCAAAACAATATTTTGCAACAAATTGAATACAGAAGCAGGTAGAGGAATCCAGTTGTCTTCTATTAGCCAGACAGTAAAGAGATTCGCAGAAATGTAAAAGTATGCCCTCTCCTTCATACTGCTGTTGAGAATGTAAAATGATGCAGCCACCTTGGAAACAGATTGGCAGTTCCTGAAAAGGTGTGACGTAGAGATACCAGATGACCCAGCAGTTCCACTCCTAGATGGTACCCAAGAGAAATGAAAACATCCATATAAAACTTTGCGCATAAATGCTCATTGCAGCATCTATTCATAATACCCCAAAATTGGAAACAAACCAAGTCCATTAACTGAGCAATGGATATGAAAAAGGTGGTATATCAATGCAGTGGGGTATTTTTTGTCAATAAAAAAAAAAAATAAAGTATATCCATGCTACAACATGGATGAACCTTGAAAACATTGTGCTAAATGAAAGACAGGCACAAAAGACCATATATTGTATGATTCCATTTATATGAAATGTCCACAATAGGTAAATTGATAGAGTCAGAAAGTAAATTAGTGGTTGCCTAGGGCTGGGGGGTGGAGGATGAGATGGTTAGTAGGGTGACAGCTAAAGAGTATGGGGTTTCTTTTTGGGATGATGAAAATGCTCTGGAATTGATTGTGGTAATGTTTGCACAACTCTGAATATCCTAAAAGCCATTGAATTGTACACTTTAAATGGGTGAGTTGTACAGTATTTGAATTATATCCCAATAAAATTGTTATTAAAAAAACCATGCCATCTTCTTACTAAATTGTTTTTGTTTTGGAAAAGATATTTTTCATAAAAAATGTTTTTATGTAAACACATGAAAGGTTTATTATTTTTAAGTGAATTAATACATATTTTTAAATATCTCAGTTATAATTCCCAATATGGTAAATATTGATAGATGTACCTACATAAACAAAAGCTATTTGGGTATATAATTTTTGAGTGTAGAAAGATTCTGCGACTGAAAAGTTTAAGAATCATTGTAGTAGAAGGAAGGGGAAAACAATAAGAACATTATCTACAGACTTCCCTTGAAATCTAATCCATTCTGGGAAAAATGTTGGATGGCAGCAGCCTATCTTCCATTATTTAAATGGGAAAAATAACAGTGAATTCTCAGACATCCAAGAAATCTCCACCTATTTCCTCAGATATTACTACAACGCTCTTAAATATCTGTGTGACCATTCACCAATAATCTTAAATTTTAAAAAGAGGCATTTAAAACACTAGGAACCGGAGCGCCTGAGTAGCTCAGTTGGTTAAGCATCTGCCTTCAGTTCAGGTCATGATCCTGGGGCCCTGGGATCCAGCCCTGCATCAGACTCCTCACTCAACAGGGAATCTGCTTCTCCCTCTCCCTCTGCCTCCCCCCTCCTCCCCCAGCTCATGCTGTCTCTCGAGCGGGCGCTTTCTATCTCTCTCTCAAATAAATAAATAAAATCTTTAAATAAATAAATAGAACACCAAGAACCTAATTTTTAAAGCATTAATACTCCTTAATGTGTATTTTTATGTGTTGTACGTAATGATATTGTATCAGATATAAATTATTTTGCTTCTATACTGCAAATAAAGATATACTGTTACATAGCTTAAAGATGATATGTAAAGATACTAAAGATAATTTTGAAGTTGGACCCAAGTTGGTAGTGCCCCAGGCACCTGGAAGAAGCAAGTACTGGGACCCATGAAGAGCAGATCTTTGGAGAAGGGTGGGAAAGATGAGAACAGTAGTGTACCATGCTTTAAAAGTTCCAGTGCTCACTGTGACCCTGTGACTGCCCTCACTGTGTCCTGTTACCTGCACATGCAAATTGGGTGTAACAGGTGTGCAATTCAGATAATGCAGTTGGGATAGAAATTTTTACAAGTATTTACAGCATATATTTGTATATTGAGCGTTCAAATAGTGAGGGCCGCTGCTATTGGAAGGAGATATGTCCTGTGGGGAAATAAATAAAAGAAGATAAAGGGATGGAGTATGCCAGAGGTGAGGAAATTTACAAATTCTATGTGGTGGTCAGGGTAGACCCCATTGAGAAGATGACATTTATGCAAAGAATTTGAAGGAGGTGAGGGAGGGAGCCATGCAATATCTGGAGAAAGAGCAGTCTAGTTAGAGGGGGAAAGGCAAGGCAAGGCCCTAAGGCAGGCATATGTCTGACAGGATCAAGAGGAAGGAGGAGGTGGTCAGTGAGGCTGGAGAGGAATGAGAACAGTAGGAGATGAAGTCAAAGAAGTAGGGGGGACAGGATGTGTGCAGATAATTGCAAGGTGTCTGGTTTTCAATCTGTGTGAATTGGAGGGTTTCGAGCAAAGGACTGATGGTATCACTCTGGCTGTTGTGTGGTGAAGAGACTTATAGGTGGGAAAGAGGAATCAGGAAGACCAGTTAACAGGCCATAGCAGTAATTCAGGCAAGAGATGAGGGTGGCACCAGAGTTTTTTCTTTTCTTTTTAAAGCTTATTTAAGCAATCTCTCTACACCTGACATGGGGCTTGAACTCACAACCCTGAGATCAAGAGGCACATGCTATATCAACCAAGCCAGTGAGGCGCCCCACCAGAGTTTTTTCTTGAGCAGTTGGTGGGTGGAAATGCCATTAAGTGAGATGGAGAAGACTGTGGGTGAAGCAGATTTGGAGGGAAAGATCCAAAACTCAGCTTATCGTATTATGTTTGAGATGCCTATTAAATGTCCAGGAGGAGATGTTGAATAGGCAATTGAATATATAGGTTTAGAGTCCAGGAGGGAGGTCTGGGATAGAGATATAATTTGAAGAGTATATTTAATTAAAACCCTAAGATTGGATGAGAGAATTAGAAGTAGAGTGAATGTAGAGAAGAGAACAGGTCTAAGGATTAAGGCCCCAGGCACTCCAACAATAGGAAGTCAGCAAGGAGAGGAAGGACCTGAAATGGAGACCAAGAAAGAGTAGCCAGAGGATAAAATCCAAGAGTAGAGGTTCTAGAAGCCAGGTGAAGGAAGTGTTGCTGGAAGTCAAGGGCGATGGGCTCTATTAAAAGCTGCAGATAGGGGCGCCTGGGTGGCTCAGTCATTGAGCGTCTGCCTTCAGCTCAGGTCATGATCCCAGGGTCCTGGGATCGAGCCCCGCATCGGGCTCCCTGCTCCGCGGGAAGCCTGCTTTTCTGTCTCCCACTCTCCCTGCTTGTGTTCCCTCTCTGGCTGTGTCTCTCTGTCAAATAAATAAATAAAATCTTAAAAAAAAAAAAAAAAAGCTGCAGATAAGTCAAAGGAGATAAGAACAGATCATCAGATTCTTTAAAGTGAAGATTATTTGAGACCTTGTCAATAGCATTTTTGGTGGACTGGTGGAGATAGGAAGATTGACTGGAATGCATTTAAGAGAAGATGAAAGAAGAGGACTTCAGGAGAGTAAAAATAGACCTCTTGAGGAGTTCACTATAAAGTGAAGGCAAGAGGGGCGCCTGGGTGGCTCAGTTGGTTAAGCGACTGCCTTCGGCTCAGGTCATGATCCTGGAGTCCCAGGATCGAGTCCCACATCGGGCTCCCTGCTCAGCAGGGAGTCTGCTTCTCCCTCTGACCCTCCTCCCTCTCATGCTCTCTGTCTCTCATTCTCTCTCTCTCAAATAAATAAATAAAATCTTAAAAAAAAAAAAAAAAAAAAAGTGAAGGCAAGATACAGGTTGGTAGCCAGCAGGGCACATGGGCATGAGAGAGTTATTTTTTGTTTTGGTTTGGTTTGGTTTTTGGTTTTTTAAGATGAGAGAAATAACAGCGTGTTTGTTAGTGGAAATGATCCAGAAAAAGAGGAAAGTTGATTATGCAGGATAGGAAAGACTGGGTAGAAGAGCGTTTGAGCAGGTGAGAAGGAATGAGCTCTGATGCCCAAGTGGAGCGGTTGACTTCAGATGGGAGAGGAGCCTTCATCTGTGTAACAGGAGGGATGAAGGATACATGAGCACAGATGCGCTAAGTAGGTAGGTGTGCTGGGAATTGTGGGAGCCCTTTTCCCTTTGCTTGCATTTTGTCAGCAGAGTAGGAATCAAGGTTATCAGCTTAGAGTGAGGAGAGGTAAGGGGATGTTAGAAGTTTGAGGAAAAATGAGAAGGAATAAAACCGTCATCAAGTACAGCAGAAAAGTGGAAAGACTTGGGACAATACAGAGCAAATTGCCAGGTTGCCTTGTCGGCTCATTACTGATTTGGGGTCATATATTAAAAGACAGACCAGTTCGCCTGATTATATGATTCTCTCTGGGCATGTTCAGCTGGTGCAGTTGAATTTTTTTTTTTTAAGTGTTCCATGATTCACTGTTTACGTATAACACCCAGTGCTCCATGCAATATGTGCCCTCCTTAATACCCATCACCATGCTCACCCATGCCCCGTCCCCCCAAAACCCTCAGTTTGATTCCTAGAGTCCATAGTTTCTGATGGTTTGTCTCCCCCTTTGATTTCCCCCCCTTAAGATTTTATTTATTTATTTGAGAGAAAGAGAGCAGGAGCCAGGGAAGGGGCAGAGGGAGAGGGAGAAGCAGACTCCCTGCTGAGCAGGGAGCCCTATGTGGGGCTCGATCCCAGGACCCTGGGATCATGACTTGAGCCGAAGGCAGATGCTTAACCAACTGAGCCACCCAGGCACCCTGAAGTTGAATTTAAATAGGGTTGTAATTTTTACCAAATGAGAATAGCAAACTAGCAGCAGAGCACAGGAGTTAAGGGTGTGTGCAAGAACATATTTATAAAGATTGACTGTGGCATTTAAGCTGGGTAAGGAGGAGAGATGGACAACAGGGGCCTGAGGAAAATTGAAACAATGGAAGGATCCTTGGACTGTAGGCCCTGGTGGGTCTGAAGGATTATTGTTGTTGACAAACCAGAGAGAATGAGCTGAAAATATAGGTGGTAATCAGAGTGGGGAGCATGAAACTGAGATAAGGTATTGGTTGTAATTATTGGTAATGATAAGATCCAGAGTATGATCGTTTGGGTGAGTAGCTAAGACAAGTGTGAGGACAAGATCATTGGAAGAGAGGGATTAGGGGATTGAGGCAGCCACGATGTAGGAAAGAGCATATATTGAAACCACAGAGAGTTATGGCTGGTGTAATACTGGGGAGAAGAACAATGAGTGAGGAGCTAAAATCAAGAAATGAGCAGGAATGACTACAGTTAAAGATCCCAGCAACAACAGGGAATAGAGGGTAATATGAACTGAGGGCATCAATTTAGAATAGGGTTCTTAGAGAGGTGGAGGGGAGAATGTTCTAGAGCTGGTGATGAAAACAAGGAGGACACCTTCCTCATCTCCAATCCAGTGGTGTGTGGGTTATGGGAGAAAAACGACCACCATTTGAGAGAGTTACCCAAGAAGCCATGTGTTCAGGGGAGATGAGGTTTCAGCTAGAGCAGGGTTTCTCAGCAGTGGCACTAGACATGTGGGGTCTGTTGGTGCATCATAGGATGGTCAGCAACAACCCTGGCCTCTACCCTTTAGAAATACTTCACACACACACACACACACACACACACACACACACACAGACTTATAATAACCAAAACTATCTCTAAATATTGCCAAATGTCTCCTACCTCTGGTTGGAACCACTGCTATATATAAACCACATTTTGAATTCTTTCAGCATTTCTGAGATTCATTTTACAGAAATTTTTTTTAATCAAATCAATAAAGTCAGGTAAAAATTTTGTCAAGATTCTTGTTCGTAATAGTGGTTATTATGAAAAGTGTTATCTAATAGATGAGGCAGAATTTCCTTTATTATTTTTCATTGGTATGATATAATACTATTCTCGTTACAAAAACATTGTGAAATATTGTATTTAGATTTTCCTTCCTGCATTAAACAAAATTTGCATTTTGTAAAAACAAAAATTAGAAATGGATATAAAACCTAAATATAAAAACTAAAATTATTAAAAAATTTTTTTAAAGATTTTGTTTATTTATTTGACAGAGAGAGACAGCGAGAGAGGGAACAGAAGCAGGGGGAGTGGGAGAGGGAAAAGCAAGCTTCCCGCTGAGCAGGGAGCCTGATGCGGGGCTCAATCCCAGGACTCTGGGATCATGACCTGAGCCAAAGGCAGACGCTTAACAACTGAGCCACCCAGATGCCCATATTATAAAATTTTTAAAGAGAAACAGCAGAATACCTGCTCCAACACAGCAGAGTAACTTCACAATCTTAGAGTAGGCAGAAATTTCTTAGGACCCAGAATGCATTAACCATAAAAAAATAATAAAGTACACTTGATCAAAATTAAATACTTCATCAAAAGATACCATTAAGAAAATAAGTAGGCAAGAAAATACTTACAATACATATATCTGACAAGTGACTTGAATACATAAAAAAACTCTTACAATTCAAAAACAAGTTAAACAAACCTGGATGAAAATGTTTGACCAGGCACCTCATAAATGGCGGTTTACAAATGATCAATAAACTAATGGAAAGGTGCTTAATAGTAGTAGTCATCAGGGAAATGCAAATTGCACCCACAGCGATATTCCACTGTATGTACCCGTTAGAATCCATGAATCAAAGCCTCATCACTCCAAGTGCTGGTGAAGATATGGAGTAACTGGAGCTCTCATACACTGCTGCTGGGGGTGGGAATGGTATCAACGCTTTGGAAATTGGTCTGGCAGTTTCTCATAAAGTTAAACATACATCTACCCTAAGACCCAGCAATTCCTCTCCTAGGTGTTTGCCCAAGAAAAAGTAACACATAGGTCTACACAGACTTGTAACAAAATGGCAGCATTAGCCATAATAGCCAAAAACTAGAAATGACCCAAAAGTGAATGTTCAGCAACAGTAGAATGGACAAAGTGTGGTATATTCATAGAATGGAATTCCACTCGGCAATAAAAAGGAATGAACTACTAATACATGCAATACCCTGTATGAACCTCAAAAGATGATGTTTGAAGAAGCCCAACCAGAATAGTGCATACCGTACGACTCCATTTATATGGAATTTTAGAACTGGCAAAACTAACCTATGGTGAAAGAAATCAGAACAGTGCTTACCTCTGAAAGAGCAGTGTAGAATTGTTTGGGAAGGATCACAGAGTTTTTCTGGAGCAATAGAAATGATGTACATCCTGAGGCAGATGTGGGTTACACAGGTATATGCATTTATCAACTCATTGATCTGTGTACTGGAGATCTGGGCATTTCACCGTGTTTAAATTAAATCTCAATTAAAAAAAAGTTATTTATACAAATTTACTGACATTCCTTAGGCCCTCCTGCTGATCTCTTTTTACACTTTAGGAATAGTTTGGCCCAACTTTATTTTTAGAGCTAAAAATGCTGGGGTATCTAGCCCGTTGTTGGGTTGGAAGAGGTAGGGCTGAAAGGAAATGTTCCTGGAAAAACATTAAACTGAGACCTGAAAGATGAGTGCCTTAGGTATATGTAGAAGCACGAATGAGCATCCAAGAAGAAAAAAAAGCATGTGAAAAGAAAGGCCCAGGGGTGCCTGGGTGGCTCAGATGGTTAAGCGTCTGCCTTCGGCTCAGGTCATGATCCCAGCATCCTGGGATCGAGCCCCGCATCGGGCTCCCTGCTCAGCGGGGAGCCTGCTTCTCCGTCTCCCTCTGCCTCTCTCCCTGCTCATGCTCTCTCTCTCTCTCTCTCTGTATCTCTGTGTCTCAAATGAATAAATAAAATCTTTAAAAAAAAAAAAAAAGGCCCAAAGACAAGACAGTGCAGGTGAAGTGTCAATTTGAGAGGAAGAAGGGAGGCAGAGGTGAGCATGGGGAGGGCACTACTACCTGCCTGGCTCTTCTTTGGGAGTGTTAGGAGAACTCACGTGCAAAAATAAATCACTTCTGTGTGAAAACCTTTTATGAACACACAACATAATACATGTAAAATCATACCTATGATGTGGCTTGATTTTAATGAGTCTAACAAAAACCGATGAAATATTTGGTAAGAATATTTGTAGAGTTTAAAAGTTGTTTGCAAACTTAGTATTTCTTTTGGTCTGATTTTTGATGATACATATTTGACCTATTTTTTCTTGGTTTCAGGGTTCAAAAAGGATTCTTCGCTCCAATGAGATCATCCTTCCAGCTAGTGGACTGGTGGAAACAGAACTCCAATTAACCTTCTCCCTCCAGGTAAGAATCTACTCAATCTTAGGTCACTAATGTCCAGTCTAGTCCCTAAATAGTCCTTTAATCTGGAGACTGTTTTATTCAAGAGCAGCCATGGCCCAGTGAATTAAAGACACCCAATGAATTGAGCCTCTATCGCTAGCCTGAAGGGCCAGAGCAGTCACTTAGCCAGTCACAGTGAGGATGCTGAGACCCAAGTTCTTTTCCTTTTCCTTGGATAAGGCTGTTAGCCTGCTCTCAGCCCCATTACCTCTCCTTGGTAATCTGCAGCCCACACCCCAGCTGAATGTGTCCCCTTCAGTCTCATTCTGCCCCCATGTTGTAATCTCAATTCCTTCCTTTCTCCTCCTTATCCCCCTTTAGTATGTCTCTCTCTCATCATAATCCCAGGAGCCCAAATTGAAGCACATGGAGAAAACACTTGGTCACATGGCAAGGAAAGAGGCAGTTTCCTTTTCTTTTCTTTTTTTTTAAAGATTTTATTTATTTATTTGACAGAGAGAGACACAGCGAAGAGGGAACACAAGCAGGGGGAGTGGGAGAGGGAGAAGCAGGCTTCCCGCTGAGCAGGGAGCCTGATGCGGAGCTTGATCCCAGGACCCTGGAACCATGATCTGAGCCGAAGGCAGATGCTTAACGACTGAGCCACCCAGGCGCCCCTCTTTTCTTTTTTAAGAAGATTTTATTTATTGGAGAGAGAGAAAGCACGAGCCGGCGGGGTGAGGGGGGGGGTTGAGTGGAGGGGCAGGGAGAGGGACAAGTCGACTCCCCCCTGAGCAGGGAGCTGACAAGGGGCTTAATCCCAGGGCCCCGGGATCATGACCTGAGCCAAAGGCAGACTCTTAACCGACTGAGCCACCAAGAGGCAGTTTTCTGAACATGTGTGTACCACAAAGCTGCAGAATGAAAGTCAGACACCAAGCAGAATCAGACCCTCAGCAGCAACTTAATGGTGGCTCCTTCACCCCTGATTCCCAGCTTTGTAAAGACAGAAGACAGTGAGGCACAGAAAATTTGCACTGTGTATCCTCCAGCAGGACCAGAACCCACCAAGGACCCATTTGCTTTTTTTTTTTTTTTTAAGATTTTATTTATTTGAGAAAGAGAGAGCACAAGCAGGGGGAGGGGCAGAGGAAGAGGGAGAAGCAGGCTGCCCACTGAGCAGGGCCAGATATGGGGCTCGGTCCCAGGACCTTGGAATCATGACCTGAGCCAAAGGCAGACACTCAACCTACTGAGCCACACAAGTGCCCCAAGACCCAGTTGCTTATTAACCGTGCTTGACTCTTTTGTATTTGGCAGTATCCTCATTTCCTGAAGCGAGATGCCAACAAGCTACAGATAATGTTGCAAAGGAGAAAGCGCTACAAGAACCGGACCATCCTGGGCTATAAAACCCTAGCTGTGGGACTCATCAACATGGCAGAGGTAAGAGGAACCGTCTCCAGCCTTTAAGTCAGAGAGCCCAAGAGAGACACCAGGCCCAGCCAGCTGAGCCCAGCAAATGATTTTCCCAGCCTATTGGCCGGGTGTTTTATTTTATTTTACAAGTCAGTTCTTTTATTCGAAATTCAGGATATACCTCTTCTTATCCAGGTACTTTCTCCTTCACAAAATGTTTTTCTTTAAGTTTAAAAGAAAATTCAAACTTATAGAAAAGTTGTAAGAGTAGTATAAAGAATTCCCATATACCCTTCCCTTAGATTCTTCAGTGCTAACTTATTACCACATTTGCCTTATTTTCCTCTCTCTATATAAACATTCATGCATATTATTTTCTTCTCTGAACCACTAAGAGTAAGTTGCAGACACGATGCCCTATTACACGTTAATACTGCACTATGTTAATTTCCTAAAAATAAGAATGCTCTCCTGTGGGGTCAGCACCATGCCCGCCGTAAAGATCAGGACATTGACACTATACGAGATCGCCATCCAACCCACAGGCCCTATTCACATTGCACCAAGTGTCTCAGTAGTGTCCTTTACAGGCCCAGGATTTAATCTAGGATTACGTGTTCATTTAGTTGTCATGCCTTTTTTGTCTCCTTCAATTTTCAATAGTCCCTCAGATTTTCCTTGTCTTTCATTCCCTTGACATTTTTTTAACAGTACAGGCTAAAAAAAAAGAATGAAGAAAAGAGTACAGGCTGGTTACCTTATAGAATGTTCCTCAGTTTGGGTTTGTCTGATGTTTTTTGAAGATTGGATTCAGCTTACTCATTTTTGGGAGAATTACCACAGAAGTAATGCTGTGGTCCTCCCAGGGCAACACAGGCAGTGCTCCACGTTGATTTGTTCCATTTCTGGTGAGGTTAGCTTTTATTGCTTGATTAAGATGATGTCTGCCAGGATTTCCAACCTAAATTAATACATTTTCTGTATTTACCAATGAAAAAATATTTTATAGGGAGATGTTTTGAGACTTTGTAGCAACATTTTATCTCCTCATGACTTCACCAACTAGTTTTAGCATCTATTAATGATTCTTGCCTGAATCTATTATTTTGATGCTTGCCAGACAGTGACTTTCTAATCCTGTCATTCCTGCTATATATATGAGTTCGCTTTCTCTTGTAAGACAGAGCTTTCTCTTCTTCCCCATTTATTGATTGGTTCATTTTTTTGTATTAGTTATGGACCTATGGATTCCTGTTTAATTCAGTGGGGTTTAATCTGTAACTGTCATTTTTATTTTGATGCTCAAATTATCTCAGATTTGGATATCCCCAAGACACAGCAGAGTTTCTGTTTTCAGAGGTTCCGCTCCTGTAGGGGCCATGACGCCTCAAACATCATCTCAACATCATCATCTCAAACATCACAGTGGATCCCAGCAAAGCCTTAATAAGGTCAAGTGAAGGAGCCTCTATGAAAAGGGGTGTTGTCAATTCCATCCAAATAACACAAGCTCTCAGGAGCAGAGGAATTCAAGGAAGACCGCCATCTCTCTCTCTTTTCTCCCCTTCCCCAAGTTTTCTTGTTTGTAATCTCCCTACACCAGTAACCAAAAGATCATTCAATTCGGTCCTTTTTCAAGGATTTTGGGAAAGCAGTCTGTGAAGAAAATCCCTTTAGTGGGGAGGGCTATTCAGTTATGTCAAAGACTGAAGATCACTCTATTTGACAAGCTCCATCCTGTCCACAAGGTATCTGTGCTCCTCCTGGCTGAGTTCAGGTCAGCCAATGAATTGCCTCATCTGTCCAATAGGATGACGTTTCATTTGACTGAAATTCTTTACTTATACACGTATTATGTTTACAGAGTTTCATCACATGAAACAAAATTATGTCATTATGTATTTTTTTACGTCTAAGACCCTAGTTTGGCTGTACTATGAAGAGTTGTTCTTTAAATGCTTTGTCTGCAGAGGTTTTACATGATACTTGTAGATTTTCAGGGCAGGCCCCCATTTAACTGAAGTCCTGTCAACATGTCATTTCTTGTCATCAATAGCAGGGATTATCCATCGATTTCCTGTTCCTAAGAAGCACTAGCTTGCTCCTCAAATCCTGCCGCTCGGAAATAGTTGACATCCATCACAGTCCTCTCTGCAGGATCTGGTGGCCTCCCATTCTGCATGGAACTCCCCACGTGGCTGGCACCAGGAGGCTTTCCCCCCACCCCGTGCAGAACTCTGCCGCTGCCACACACCCAGCCCCCATGCAGCCAGCCCACAGATCACTTTTAACTTATGTCTACTTTAGCACATTAAGTAGGAAAATTTTTGTGACCTTAATAAATAGAATATGTGAAATAGTCCCAGCCTATCTGTCTTTCCTCTTCGGGTTTTGAATCAGTATGGAGGACTGTAGGGAGTGAAGTACTATGGACACCACATTTCTCCACCTGTGTCAAGCCCTTCCGTTTTCTCAGGTCCTGTAGGTCCTTTTCCCCATTGCCAGACATAGGTGACCACCATCTGCAGGGTGGCTCCACCCAGCTGGGAGAACGAGTTCTCTGTCAAAGACTAAAACTAAAATGTAGTCGTAGAGATAAGCCATCATTTTCAGTCTTGAGGCTTGATTTTGTTTTTAAGCACAGGGCCTGACCAGTGGCTGGCATTTCAAGTAAGACCTTGAAGGTAATAGGAGAACAGTAACCTTGGATTTGAAATAGTGAGAAAGAAAATGTATTAGCACAATGCCATTCCCATTGGCTTGCACATCTATTTGGATTTATGAAAATGGAAACTCACCTCCCCTAGTAAGGCATTTGCATTGCTACCCTGTGGTCTCAGGTGATGCAGCACCCTAATGAAGGCGCCTTGGTGCTTGGCCTGCACAGCAACGTGAAGGATGTCTCTGTGCCTGTGGCAGAAATAAAGATCTACTCTCTGTCCAGCCAGCCCATTGACCATGAAGGAATCAAATCCAAGCTCTCTGGTAAGATGTGTGCAGTATCTGGAGGCCCTGTGGGTCAAGAACAAGCCTATCACCTGCTCCCCAAGCTGAGCAAGACAGGGCCTAAAATGTTCCTATGAAAGAGAAGTTTAGAGATCCCTGAGAATAAAATGTGGCCTACAATGGCTGTGGCCCTCTCCTCTACCCCAGCCATATTTCTACCTGGTGGGAGCCATGATTCCAGCCAACCAGACTCTCTTAGGCCAGATCTTTGTATTGCAAGGTTGTCTTACTAAGGTGTCTCTTTCCAGATCGTTCTCCTGATATTGACAATTATTCTGAGGAAGAGGAGGAGAGTTTTTCATCAGAACAGGAAGGCAGTGATGATCCATTGCATGGACAGGTAACTCTCCACAGCCCTCACATGTAGTATCTGAGAAGTGATTCCAGACCCTCCTGGGATTTCCCAACTTCATTCCATCCACCTACCCCCTTAGGACCTGTTCTATGAGGATGAAGATCTACGAAAAGTAAAGAAGACCCGGAGGAAACTAACCTCAACCTCTGCCATCACAAGGGTGAGCCTCAAAGGTCTGGGGAATGTTTTAGCTGAGATTTTCAGTGTGGAGGTAGGATGGGAGTGGTGTATTGAAACTTCCTGGGGTCTTTTTAAAAATCTGCACGTGGAGGTTCTGGAGGTTCTGATACACCCCTTTATCTCCTCCTCCTCCTCCTCCTCCTCTTCCACTACTACCACCGCCTAATTAAGAGTCACTGTTGTAGAGAAGCAGTGTTACTTATAGGAGCGTATTATATTTTTCAGGTTATCTCAGGGTAGAAAATAGGTTGAGAAACCTTGTTTTAGACTTTGGAACAGTAATGCTTCCTCAAGAAGCAGAATGCCTCAGACACCCCTTGTCCCCACTCTCCAGGTGACTACTTCAAATTACGTCCTGCCTACCACATGGACAGACCCAAGTCTTCTCTAGGGCTATCGCCATTTTTAATCGTTTAACCCAGAAATAATAGGCTAGTGCTTAGAACTGTGGGTTTGGTAAGGTCTAATTACATTGGGTGTAGTTCCTGCCTTAATGGATCCATAACCTTAGAAGCCAAATGCCTTTGAATTATTTCTCCTACGTAAGATTTCCTCAAGAGTCACTGTTTTTGGTGAAATTAGAATCCTGAACTGAGACACTTAATACCTGGATTTCTAGGTTAACTTTGAGGTTTTTTTGGTTTTTAAATTTAATTTAATTTTAATTGCAGTATAGTTAACCTACAGTGTTATATTAGTTTCAGATGTATAATACAGTGATTCGGCAATTCTATACATTACTCAGTACTCATTGTGATAAGCGTACTCTTAATTCCCTTCACCTGTTTCACCCATCCTCCCCACCCACCTCCCTCCAGTAACCATCAGTTTGTTCTCTATAGTTCAGAGTCTGTTTCTCGGTCTAGGTTAACTTTGACTGATTCTGGAGTTCCTGTGCTAAAATGTGGGAGAACCAAAAGTGCTAGAAACTCAGTTTCATTTTTCCCCAGACATATCCTGATTGTCTAGTGCAGAACTAGCCTAGGGACCCCAAGAGCAGAGATTCCCATCACCTGCAGGAGTGAAATAAATGCAGGCCAGACTTTCCAAATGTGTGGCATCTGAGCCTGGCATTCACCATGAAACCACACTGTCATCTCTCCATGCATCCTTAGGTATCACTGGGCTTAAATGTAAATCCTCAAGACTACGGGCTTGATATCCCCCACTGAATAATGAATGACTAGAGAGTGTGAGAACTGTTTTGTTGTCCTCGGGTATGGCCTGGGTAAGGCATGTCTCCAGGGCCTCAGACATCTTATGCTGTTGTACTCACGATGGGAAGAGGCTGCAGGATCACTCTGTGTTGTAGCTCCTTCTGTTAAGTTCTTCTTTCTCTTGCTCCGTAACCACGGAGAGGCCCTGTTTTCTTCCCATAGGGTGCCTCCTGGATTTTTATAAATCACCTTTCCTTGTGGTCTCCTATGAACCATAGCTTACCCTGTTATATGACCAGAATTCAGTGCTCCTATTAATATCCTTTCCCTCAAAGGTTGTTCTTTGTTTTTTTAGCTCCAGGCACTTTCCAGTCAGATTACCAGAGACTTAGTAATGGTTCTTTAGTTTCTGTCTCCTTTTGTACACATGCATTCTTCTCTCCCTACCAAGAATACTTTGTTCTAGATACACTAATTGATTTGCGTTTTTTTTTTTTTTCTCTCTGCTCTGGATGCCCTTTCCACCTTCCGAAGCCCTGCTTTTTCTTGAAGGCCTGGCTCAGTCTTACTTGCAAGTTAGTCTCTTCCATCCCCAGATGTCAAATCTATCATTCAGTCAGGAAGTACTTAGGAACCGTCATTGTGCCTGGAGTTAGAGACATAGAGATAAGAAAAGCCCAGTCCCTGCCATCAAGGAGATCACAGTGTCTGGACACAGACAGCATCTAAACCAGCTGCTACAACACAGTAGAGTAGGTGCTACAAAATAGAGCTTGGTGTAAGGGACAGCGATGGTGCTCAGGGGAAAGTGACCGACTCTGGGCAGGAGTGCCAAGAGAGCTTCACAGACCAGATGCCGAGAGATGGGTTTCTAAGGATAAATATAACTTCACCAAGTGTAGTCAGGGCAGAAGATACCATATATAAAGGCCCAGAGGGGTACAGTAGCATGCCATTCTTTACAGAACTATCAGCAGTTTCCACTTGAATGGGGGGTGTGAGGTGTTCAATGGTGAGGTGAGGCTAGGGACAGGCAGGGCAGCCCTCAGACAGACACAGGCTTGATGCTGCAGCTTTCTTCTCTGGGCACTGGGGGCCAATGAAGACCTCTAATTTGGGGAGTAACATGATGAGATTTGCATTTGTAATGATCACTGTGGACTCTGGAGAGAACAAGACTGGAAACTGGCTGGGAGTGTGAGGGTGGGGGAGTGATGGTTGAAGGCCATTGCAGGGACCCACAGAGATGTGGGGAGAAAGGCCTGAAGGAAAGCAGTGGTATTACAGATGAAAAAGAGGGTAGGAGTTAGTGAACACTGGGCTGTGAGGGAAAAGGGGAGGGGAGACACTCTAGGTTCAGACTCCCGTGATCAGGGGGTTGGTGATAATGGTACCCAGGATGGAAACCAGGAAGAAGGTGATACATTCTTGAAAATGCTTGCGGTGCCTGTGTATATGCAGGTGGAAATCATCAAGCAGCACCGTGGATCTGAAGGGCTGCAGAAAGGGGTGAACTGAGATGCGTGGGTGGTGGAGGGTCCTAGGGAGGGGTGAGACCTCCTCCTTCCATCTGTGCCCACAGCCCTGGGAAGCATTCCAGCATTAACCATGCACCTGCCTGCTTCTCTGGTGGGTTTTACGTGCCAGAGTGTAGAAGCTGTTTTCCCGTCCTCATGTCTTCTCACAGTTCTTTACAAAAGTGGGCTCTAGATCACTCAGTTGACTTAAATTGGCTGGGTTGATGCCGTATCTACATCAGGCCCTGGGAAGCCGTCCACAGGTGGGTATTGTTTGAGAACTTTTGTGCAATTTGTTCCTACAGCAACCTAACATCAAACAGAAGTTTGTGGCCCTCCTGAAGCGGTTTAAAGTTTCAGATGAGGTACGACCCCTTACTCCCAAGGTTGATGGTGAGTAGAATTCCCTGAGTTTCACCCTCGTTCCTGGGGTGCATTCTTTCCTGCCACTGGGAGTCAGGACTTCAGGACCCCCAAGTGAGAGAATAGCTAAAGAAGGGCTTTAAGCTACTTGAAAAGAGAAAGGAAGGTTTTCCATGTAGCACCCAAGGATTCACGGTACCTGGAGGCAGGGGTAACCTGGTTATACTCGACTGTTGGTTAATACCACCCTTCTGGCATGGGGCATTAGTAACACATCCAGCTGTTGTTGTTTAATTTTCCCTCCTATCAGAATGGGAACACTGTGCACAACAGCCTGCGAGGTAGGCTGACCTCAGTGGTCAGCCCTAAAGTAACCAAGAATTGGCCGTCAGTAGAGAAGTGGTGTCGTCCCTGGGCTCTGACCAGCCTGGTGCCAGTTTTCACAGGCCTCTCTTCTCAGTGCACTGGAGAAGAGATGGAGAGGAAAATTGTTCAGAGGTTTCTTTGTCCTTCTGTGGGCTCCTCAGGAAAATAGAACCAGCCTGTTCAGGGTCACAGTCTTCTGGGTTTTCTTGCACCTGTTCTTTGGCAGAGGTGCATTAGCACTTCTGCTTTTCTTCCTCATGCCAGGCCCGTGGTGTGGAGTGGTAGGGAGGCACTGAAAAGGAAAGGTGGTCTCACCACATCCCTGCTCTCAGGATTGGATCACAGAAAGGACACCAAGGTTATGCCGATGAATGTGAAGCTATGGCCTGTCCCTTAAGGACTAGTTAAGGAGGCCAGTTGGTACCTGTCCAGGAGGAAAGAGTTGCACATCTACCATAGTTGTTAATAGAGGTAACCCCAAACTCAAAGACTTTTTTCCCCCACAGGTGGGTTTTGGGCTGGAACATGTATCCCGAGAGCAGATACGAGAGGTGGAAGAGGACTTGGATGAACTGTATGATAGTCTGGAGATGTATAATCCCAGCGACAGTGGCCCTGAAATGGAGGAGACGGAGAGCATCCTTAGTACTCCAAAGCCCAAGCTCAAGTGAGGCCCAAACCTCCTCTACCAAATTGTCTCCCTGCATCTCTCCTTTCTAAGCCAAAGCAATCTCCTAGACCCCCTCTCTCACTTCCCCTCCATTATCAGGGTATCTTGGCTCCTCACCCTTGTTGAATCTCCAGCTGTCTGGATAAAAATCACTGTTTTTGCCTCTAGCTGACAAAAGTCCCAATAGTCTGGAGCCCTTTGGTCCAGGTCCTGCTTGTCCACCCTCTGCCATGTCCTTCCTCAGCGGGCATCCTTCAAGCCCGGGTTGTCGATCTTTCTTGAACTCCAACACTACCCAGCTCTCCATGAGCTGCTGCTCTGGGCCCTGGTGGCCACTGACCCTGGCTGTGCTTCTTCGCCGCAGGCCCTTCTTTGAGGGGATGTCGCAGTCCAGCTCACAGACGGAGATTGGCAGCCTCAACAGCAAGGGCAGCCTCGGCAAAGACACCACCAGCCCTGTGAGCAAGACCAATGGCTGTGGGGGTTGGGGAGAGGGGCCAGGGGAGTGTTGGGGATTAACACTTTGGGCACTCTGCTCTTGGCTCATCTTGTGACCTCAGAAGAGCACTCTCATTTTGTTTCAACCTTGGGTATCCTAATCAGAGTCCTGGCTGGGAGCTTAGTTCTCTTATGGGCATTGCTGTGGCTATTTGGGTGTCCTTTTTTGGTCAGTTCCTGTCACAACGTGGAGCCTTCCCTCCCAGAACACACAGTACCTTAAATTTGTAAATCATGTGGTAGCTGGGAGTATGGCATCTTGCTAGTGGTGAGTAATTCTGCTTTCCAGGTAGAGAAAGAAGGGGCAGGAAGCCCACAGGGTCTATTCAGAGACACCACATAGGCTTTATTCATAGAAGGGGGTAGTACTTTCAAAGAATTAGGAATTTAGTGGGCAGGTTTCCATTTTGCCTGTTGACCGAGAGGAAGGAGTTGCTGCCTCCTATAGCACCACCAGAGCCCAGCGTCATCCTGGACCGTGCTCTGTCCCTGCTTGGGAAGGCTCTCCCTAGCACTGGATCAGAGGTTGGAGCCTGGGTCGATGCTGTATCTACATCAGGCCCTGGGAAGCCGTTCTTCCCCTCATGTACAACTAAAGGGAAGGAGATATCGGGCATGATTTTAGTGTAGTTTATGTTTTGCTCTTGCAAGCCCAGTGTCTTTTCTGTAGATCAAAGAAACTGAATCCTTTAAGTCCTCCTGTTCTTTCCACTCTAACGGCATACAAAACTCACCTTGCAGATAGGTATTAATTGTGAGGAAATGATATGTGAGGCATGTGAGGCCCTCCATCCCCTGAAAAGCACTGTGTCTACGGAAGGGTTGCTGCCTGTCCCAGGTGTCTGGGACCCCGTGGCAGCTCAAGGGTCAGCGCATGGGCTGCCTTACTGCTTGCTGCCACCAGGTGGGGCTGCCTCCCACCTTATCTCTCTTCCTGGTTAGGGCACAGTGGCCACTGTCTGGTCCTAGGACAGTGGCAGCAGGTGGCATCAGTGGGGAAATGTGGGATGGAAAACTGCGGTCCACAAGCAGAATCACTCCAACAGAGAAGCCTCTGGCAAGCCACTTACAGACCCTGCACTCTGTGATCCGGAGCTGAGGCCTCATCTTACTATTTATATGGCTTGTAGCTGCTCTTTCTCAGGGGTGCTGAATGGCCCTGCTGAATCGTCAGTGTCCACATGGACAGATCGTTGGCCCCTACAACCAGATTCCATCTTAAATATAAATATAAGGAATGACTCTTCTAGAAAGAAACTGGGTTGGGGCGCCTGGGTGGCTCAGTTGGTTAAGCGTCTGCCTTCGGCTCAGGTCATGATCCCAGCATCCTGGGATCGAGCCCCGCATCAGGCTCCCTGCTTGGCGGGGAGCCTGCTTCTCCCTCTCCCTCTGCCTGCCTCTCTGCCACGCCTACTTTTTCTCTCTCTCTATCTCTCTGTCAAATAAATAAATAAAATCTTTAAAAAAAAAAAAGAAAGAAACCTGGGACCTGGCTGAAGGAGAACTGTTTCATAGTGTGCTAGGAATGTGAAATGAGGAGTACTGTAACAAAACGCAGTTAAATTTTTAGCTGACATAAGGCCCCAAAACACTAAGCATAACACTAACATGTAATGAATGCTCAGTAAACACTAGGGATCGTTGTTATTAAATTGATACATTATTCTATACTAATGAAGGCATTTCTGGGTTGATAGAACATGTCTGCAAGTTCAGCTTTAGTCTCAGTTACATGACTAACATGATTTAAAGGGGAAAACCACTGATGCTCTGAGCCTCAGGTGCCTTAGAGGTGGCATGGCAGCCCAGTTAGCTCAAAAGTCAATTGAGTATCAGTCTTTACAATATGATGGCCTAAGGGTCCCTGTCTATGCAGAACATTCATTTGGGGCAAGGTGGGACTGGGTTGAGAGCACGTGCTCTGGAGGCAGACTTCAGAGTTTGAATCTTGACTCCATCATTCCACTGACTGTGTGACCTGGGGCAGTTGCCAGACCTTCTTTTCCTCATCTACAAAGTACCTGTAAAAAAAAAAAAAAAAAAAAGCACATGCCTTGTAAGGCAGTTGTAGATACGATGAGAGAATGCAGGCCAGTCCTCTAGTGTGGCGCTTGATTGATAGGCGGGTGGATTTACTACTTAGGAAGCATGCAGTAACAGAAGCTGCTATGGCTCTTCTCATCATCGTCTGTTAGAACCGTTTCAGTTCTGCTGTCCTGAAACTGTTAGGATCTAGATGTCTGTTCAGTGAGTCCTTCAAATCCTCGTTCTGTTGGCCAGATTGCAAACTTGCTTTGCTGATTCTCTGTGATATTTCTATTTTGAAGAGCCCCATATGTCTCGATGTGGATGTGGAAGTTTGGAATCCTTTAGTATGAAAGGCCCTTCGGGAACGACAAAGCGAGCTGTGCTTTTACACAGAGAACTTCCAAATGTATTAGGGTAAAAATACTGAGATTGTGCATATGTAAGCAGATGTGCACATGCTACCCAACTTTTATCCTCTCTCTGATTTCCTAGTGTTATTTAGTTCTTTATTTTTCTTAATCTTTTTTGTTCCCCAAATTTCAGAGGATTCAGTTTATCACTAGAACCAGAAGGAATTTCTGCTGATACAAATTATTACAGTTGTTGGGGCGTCTGGGTGGCTCAGTTAAGCTTTCGGCTCAGGTCATAATCTCAAGGTTGCAAGATCGAGCCCCACATAGGGCTCTGCACTCAGTGTGGAGTCTGCTTGGGATTCTCTCCCTCCCCCTCTGCCCCTGCCCACGCTCACTCGAGCATGCTCATTCTCTCTCTCTCTCTCTCAAATAATTTTATTTTAAAAAATTAGTACAGTTGTTGAATTTTCCCAAGACTGTGAGCACACAGTAGCAACATAATTTGGTTTTGCAAGCTGATAACAATAGGCTCTGACAGTGCTTCAGTTAGGGAGGTCAAGAGATGTAGCCTTTCAGCCAAGACTACCTGCTGCTAAAAGTTATTTCCACTGCGCTGTAAATAATGGTGTCAGAGACTAGGACTTCATAAAAATGATAGCCTCAAATACTGCCCCGCTCTGCTCTCCCCCACCCCCACGGGAGCATGTCCCCCTCCTGCAGCAGCCAGCACCCCCACGGGCACAGTGCTCTGGACTGCTAGCATCCGCCTCCAGTACTACACGATTAGACACAGCTACCGCACTGCTGGTGTCCCAGGGTTCTGGGCTGAGGAAAGCCCTTTGTATTTATAGAAGTAGAAATTTGGAGAATTGGGAGTTTGCTTCTAATGGGATTGTTTGGAACATCTAGAAGAGTCAGTAAATAGTCAGCAGGTTCCCTCTAACGCCAACCCAAGTGCAAGTTGTTGCAACTTTACCATGGAAACAATTCTGCACCTGTCAAAGGGCTTGACAATAGGACATGCTACTTAAAACCCTCCAGCAAAATGGTGTTATTGTCCCCAATTCATTCTCTTTAAATGTGTTTAATTCATTTGTCATACTGAGATTCAAAATTGAGTGAAACCATCTTCAGTCTTGTTTTTTTTTTTAAAGATTTGTTTATTTATTTATTTATTTGAGGGAGAGAGAAAGAGCGCATCTGCGAGGGGGTGGGTGGCATGGAGGAAGGGATAGAATCTCTAGCAGACTCCCCACTGAGTACAGAGCTCCACGCAGGGCTTCATCTCACGACCCCGAGATCTGACCTGAGCCAAAATCAGGAGTCGGACGCTTAACTGACTGAGCCACCCAGGCACCCCGTCTTCAGTCTTAAATCTGACCAGGACTTTTCCACGATTCTGGACTCTTTTAACATTGATTATTCGTATAGATAATGTGTAATGAACTAGCTGTGTAATCTGAGGCAAACCATCTCAAGATCTGGGGTCACAAGGTCTGGTTAAAGTATGTTGGGTTGATCTTGCAGATGGTTAGGGCAGTGGTTCTCTACCAGGGGTGATTTTTGCCTCCTTCCCAAGCAACATTTGGCACAGGCAGCGACTACAGACATTTTGATTGTCACACCTGGCAGGGCCAGTGCTGCTGCTGGCATCTGGTGCGTAGAGGCCAGGGACGCTGTTTAACATCTTGCTGCACACAGGACACATCCCCCACAACAAAGAAGGATCTGGCCCAAAGTGTCAACAGGGCTGAGGTGGAGAAACCATGGTGTAGAATATGACACAGGACCTACTTTTGTTATGCTTGTTCATTAGTTTGCCAAGTGACCCCTTGAACTTATAAGCCCAGTATTTCTCAGTACTATTTAATTTACTTAGAGGAAGGACTTTGAGTAATTGGGATGAGGTAGGATATCTTTGATCTTTCCCGACTCCCTGGTTTCCAAAAAGATTCACTAAAGGCCAGTACCTTCCCTACATCTAAGACCCACAACCCTCAAATTCTCATGACTTTGACACTGATGTCTGCACAGCTAGAAACAATATTTAAAAATATGAAAAATTTAGTTTTAGGGGTGCCTGGGTGGCTCAGTTGGTTAAGCGACTGCCTTCGGCTCAGGTCATGATCCTGGGGTCCTGGGATCGAGTCCCACATCGGGCTTCCCTTGCTCTGCGGGGAGGCTGCTTCTCCCTCTCCCTCTGCCTGCCACTTTCCCTGTTTGTGCTCTCTCTCTGTCAAATAAATAAATAAAGTCTTTAAAAAAATGTTTAGTTTTATGTATCAGTATTTACAAAGTAAATTTGTAATGTATATGAGAAATGCTAGTAAGAGTTGGGGACAAGGGAGAATTAATTCACATCTAAATGGCTTAGCATTGGGTGTCTTTTTGCTTAGTATATTCATTTGTTTTGAGGATTTTCTAGATGTTTCTACCAAGCAAAATAAATTTGGCTACCATGGATGTCTTTAGTCTTAAAGTCAAAGACATGAACTATAAGATTCTCCTTTCTTCTCAACAACTTCTGACAAGCAGAAGAGGCCCCATATGTCCCTCCTGGGCAAGGTATTTACTGCATCCAGAGTCAGAGACCTTGTGGATCCCATACAAAGCCATCCAAACTTTGAGCTTCTCTTTCCTGTGACATCTTGTGAGAGTCAGAACTGCTGGGTTCTGCATCTCACTATGTTATTGATTTAATGATTACAAAAATAACTGACCCTTCTGGTACTTAGTTTTCACAAAAACAGACTCCTTATAAGATGAAAATTTCAAAGATTTTATGAGGTCTTCCAATTAAATGGAAGTATTTTAAGCTTCTCAGGGACCTAGTAAACCAATTAGAGTGGTAGTTACTTGGATTGGTGATGACTAATTGTTATAATTTTTACAGATGGAATTGGCTGCTCTAGAAAAAGTTAAATCTGCTTGGATTAAAAATCAAGATGACAGCTTGACTGAAACAGACACTCTGGTATGTGTGGCTCAGTCCCCTGTTTAACATAGTTTTTGTACCTTTAGAAATAAAGCCAAAAGACCTTCAGGACCACCCTGGGAATTTTGCCTGTGTCTGTGGACTTGTGAATGTCCCGTGTTCTCTTTTCTCCTGGAATCCTTACCCATGGAATGTAACCTTCCCTGGAGACCAGGTCATTCCCCAAATTAGCAAACCAGAAATGTCCACATTCTGTTCTTTAATTAGATCTGATTAAATGCTAATTTAGATAACTTCTCACTATCTGTCACCCTTATTTACTTCTGAGAGATGACAACCACTATCTTCCCCTCAAAAACCATCCCTTCCTCCAGTGTTGCTCTTAGAGTGAGCAGGCAGCCTACATGTTAAATTTCCACGTGATTATTGGTCAACTCCTTCCCCTAAGAGATGGGAGCTGCCCAGGAGGGCAGGCCAAGCCCTAGAGAAATGGAATGAATTGCCTGGGGTGCCCAGTTTAGACATTGACTCCACACACATTTACTGGGCAGCTACATGTGCTGAGCAATGAAGATGCAAAGGTGAGAACATCATGGTCTCTGCCATCAAGATGCCACCCTCCAGGAGGAAAGCCAAGCTGTGCACACCTGTGCAGAGGCTCTGTGGAGGCTGAGGGAAGGACAGAATGATTCTTACTGGAGGGGGACAACTGAACTGGGCCTCTCAGAATATGCAGAAGTTCATCCAATGGGACTGGACGCTGGACACGGGGTGGGAGGGAGCAGAGAACCTTACCAAATACCATCTGGGGGTGTACTATGCATTAGCCTTACAGTGAGACCTGGTAGTTGAATGAAGTCTAAGGAAGAATTACTTCAGATTTATGTTTCCTATTTAAATAATGATGCATTGAAGATCTGGTGTATAACCCAACATTAGGTTTGATGCAGGGTAATTTAAAACTCTCCACTTGCACTTTAGAGTTCACCAGTAATCCGAAAACCCAGCTTCCACTCTTTCCCGACTTTGGTTCATACTGCACAGTGGTCATTTCAAAATGAAATTCCAATCACGTCACTTTCTGATTAAAATTCTCCTTCCTACCTAAAGAAGCTGGATCATCGGTCCAGGTTTGTGCGTTGACACATAGTTTATAAATGCAGAGGACAGATTGAATAGCAAGAGACAGTACCCAGCACAGTGGGTATACTCAGTTAAATTAAACAGAAATCTTCCTCATCTGGTGAGATAGGAGCTGTAGAACCATGTGCTTCCAAGGAAAAAAGAGCGAGTGATTGACTCTCCCTGTGATGGTGATGGGCCCTGGCAGGACCCATGAGGCTCCTGGGTGCTCACTGACAGGGAAGTAACCCTTGCTGTTTCCTTTCCTCCGTGGCAGGAAATCACTGACCAGGACATGTTTGGAGATGTGAGCACGAGTCTGGTTGTGCCAGAGAAGGTCAAAACTCCCATGAAGTCCAGCAAAACAGATCTCCAAGGTTCTGCTTCCCCCAGGTACTCAAGATTGGAAGAAAATCCTAAAACATGGGGTAGAATTTAAAAAATCAAGTAGATAGTACGAGGCTGTGACCATACTTAGCAGAGGCTTATGACCTAGGGGAGAGTGGAACTAGCCATGGCCTTGGGATCGCAGGGGCTACTTAACTACCTCCTTTCCACATCTCTGGCAGCAAAATGGATGGGGTGCACACACCCCGGCAGAAGAGGAGCACGCCCCTGAAGGAGCGGCAGCTCTCCAAGCCCCTGAGTGAGAGAACCAACAGCTCTGACAGTGAGCGGTCCCCCGACTTGGGCCACAGCACACAGGTACCCCATGGCCTCTCAAGGCTGGGACCCTCTCAGCCTCCTTCGACCTTGGTTTCTGTTTTGTCATCTTCCTTGGGTGGTTAAGTAGAGAGAAAAGGGAGGGATATTTTGAAATGCCATGAATAAAAGTCTTGAAGACAGATCCAAATCAGAGAAGTCCACCATGTGTTACTTACTACTAGCGTGGGGTTGGCTTTGGTGCTGATCTTCAGGGAGCAGAGGAGGGAGCAGGAAACACCAGCATCGCTGCAGACTGCATCAGCCCCAGGTGGCATTTCCACACCTTGTTTGTTCTGCCTCCTCTGCCCCCGTCAGACATCAGTCTGGAGGTTGTGTGGTGAATCAGTTGTTCTAGAGGACAGTAACCATCAAAATCTCACCGGACGTCTCCCACCTGGGCTCATACCTTCAGTACTACTATGGGCCGGTGATAGTGATTTCAAGCTGGCAAGTCAACAATATTAAAATATTTTGATTGAAAGACCTAAGAGTAGGCTGGAATAGAAGCAGAAGAAACCGGACCTCAGGAATTATGTCCTTTTTCTGAAGACCGGTGGTATTGGGAGCTTGGGGAAGGAACCTTTCTAAACTGACATAGCTCACACAACTACCCTTCCTCTAGAGAACAGCAAACCTGTTCATTTCCCTAATAAATATCATCAAGAGGAAAGTCTGTGCCAATGTGGCTTCCTGAGTTTGATGCTATTACGCAGCTGAAAATGAGCTGGAGACCAGAATAGCCTGTGCCTGGGGCGAGGTGTCGTCCTTCTTGCTAATCACTGTTCCTGAAGTACCTTTTGTTCCCTGTGACAGTGGGGCTCCCCACATAGCACTCACTGCTGCTCTCCTTGCTTCTCTCCCCACTGCCCTCATTTTCATTTCTGTGAGCACCTGCTAACTGTTAACCTCCCTCCTCCTCTCCTGGTACTTCATGCTGTATCATTACCCTTCAGGGATGCTGACTGCGTTTCTAGCTTCATCGACCCTCCCTGTGTCAGGACAACTGCTATGGCTTTGTTCCTGGTGTCTGAGTGTGTGTTCTTTAAGGACTCTGCTTACTCTTTATCCTCCTCCTTTCCATTTTGCTCTAGCAGTGGGATACTGGGTCTCCTCCAGAAATTCCTAGTACCTGTTTTCTCTGTATACCCCTGCTCCAGAGATTCTCTACCCTAGTGCACCCTGCCCTACCCTCAAGCTCCCTGGGGACTGCCTGACAGGCCCTTCTGTCCCTGCAGATTCCAAGAAAGGTGGTATATGACCAACTGAATCAGATCCTGGTATCAGATGCAGCCCTCCCAGAAAATGTCATCCTTGTCAACACTGCTGACTGGCAGGGCCAGGTAAAGCATTAAAGATGGCAGGGCTGGGGAGGAGAGGTTCTGGGTAGCAAGAGTCAGGACATGGAGAAATAGGAAAATGATCCCCATGTCTCAGGCCCCTCTTCCCTGAACTCAGCCTATAGCTCTGGGCTCCTGTCCCACTTCTGTCACTTTCTGGCTTGTGGGACCTCACATCACTAACTTTCTGTACCTGTTTCCTCATCTCTAGAAAAGCAACTGATCCTACCTTCCTTCCAGGGTGGTTATGTGTGGTTTTTCTGTCAGCATAACAGAATAAAGGTATCTAGAGAGGTACAGAGTGCTATAAAATGCCAGAGGTGTCCCCTAGTTCCCCTGAAGGCAATTAGAAGAGGCAGAGCCAATCCCCTCTGGCTCCCAGTCACTGCTGTCCACCAGTTAGATCCTGGTGCCAGAATCCCTCTTTCCTAGCATCCCTGCCACCTGGAACATATCCTACAGAGACAGCATCAGAATCTAGAGATTCCTTAGCCTTCCCACGTTTCCTGGTTAGCATGTCTGCATAGGGTCTAGCCCTACCTTCTCTTCACTGGCAGCCGGAACCCTGACCTTCTTTGCCCAACTTCGGTCTCAAGGACAGAGGACGGGGCCCTGCAACTCTAGCCGGGCCTTGCTCTCTTGGTGCCTGTGGGGGAGCTGTGTCACTGCTGCGTGGCCTCATCTGTGTCCCTGCCCTTTCCATCCCTGTCCCCCAGTATGTGGCAGAGCTGCTCCAGGACCAACGGAAGCCTGTCGTGTGTACCTGCTCCACCGTAGAGGTCCAGGCCGTGCTGTCCGCCCTGCTCACCCGTATCCAGCGCTAGTAAGGGCTCTACTTATCTCCTGCCCTTTAGGGTTCCCTCTGACCTCATCCTCCCACCCTGACTTCTAAGCAGTGACAGGACTGTCTGGCCTCATCAGACCAAAAATCCTCGGTTGCTGTGTGGTTGGGCCATGGCAGGCCATGATGCTCTGATGTCCCTGCTGGCCCCTGAGGTCAGGGCATGAAAATGTCATTTTCCTGCTCTCCCTGCCTCCCCACCTGGATTCTCCTTGACCTGCCACATCTTCTTAACCCCATGATGAAGAAGACCAGAGAGAGAGAACCAGGGTTTTACAAAGGCCTTTTACTCTCACCCCTCTAACTGCCGTGCTGCATGGCATCCAGAGTCAGGGCTTGCCCTCCTCAGGACCTCCCTAGAGGGGCCAGGCGTCCCTGCCAATGGGAACGAGGACTTCGGGCTTTCTGGGCATCTGGGCTCATGCCCACTGCTGACCCCTGGCAGTACTGCCATATTGCCTCCCATTAGCCTAAGCTCATTTTTTTCTTCCTTCTAGACAATTACCTGCCCTCTTTGATCCTGGATTTCTCTCCTAGTTGTAAAAGCACTGTAGTTTATTGCCTCTCTGTGTATTATTTTGTTTATTGGCTTATTTTTCCCCTGTGGGTTGTTGAGATCAAGTCAAGTCAGAGCTTGGGGCCTTCCTCTGAGCAGGATGCTGGAGAACCTCCCAGATGTGGTTGTGACTCTTCCCTTGCTCCCCAGCTGCAACTGCAACTCCTCCATGCCAAGGCCGGTGAAGGTGGCAGCAGTGGGAGGCCAGAGTTACCTGAGCTCCATCCTCCGGTTCTTTGTCAAGTCGCTGGCCAGCAAGACCTCGGACTGGCTTGGCTACATGCGCTTTCTCATCATTCCCCTCGGTAAAGATGGGGCAAATTTCATTCCTGAAGCAGCATGTTGGGGCTGGGTCCTAGGAAGGGACAGTTAGGAAGGCCAAAGGCCAGGCCATTATGCTGTCCCTTAACCAGTTCACCTTCTCTGGTTTCCATCTACCAGGTTCTCATCCTGTGGCCAAATACTTGGGCTCAGTCGACAGTAGATACAGCAGTACCTTCCTTGATTCTGGCTGGAGAGATCTCTTCAGTCGCTCGGAGCCCCCTGTGTCAGGTAATGGCCCTTTGCAAGGGATTGAGGCAAGATGCCACCTGGTTCACGGAGAGCCAGTCTTGGCCAGAGGAGAAGGCCAGAAGAGCATCCTTCTTTTCTTCCCTATGGCTCTACCACTCCCAATCCCTTTGCATGTTTAGTTTTTCAGTATTTATTAGGAGGAGGCCCATTATGTATAGCCCTTCTTCACTCTGGATATTTTTAGTCTGTGCTGTTTGCTCTAGAAATGAGGAGGGTCATGAGGAGGTGGGAAGCAGGACATTTCTAGTTGTAGAACTCAAATATAAGAAACTGAGAATAGTTACTAAGAAATCTGTTGATAAGGGAATAACACTGTGCCAACCATGTCTTTTCTCTGAAATACAGAGTAAAAGTGGCAGGGCTTAGAGTGAACTTGAGCTCTGCAATGCTGAGGAGTAGTAAATGCATCATCAGACCTTGAAGGAAGTGATGGGCAGAGATTGGTGGAGTAGAGGGGTTCCTCTAGATTACGAGATTGGTTTGAGCAAAACAGATGTGATGTGGGAGCATGATCAGCCTAGGAAAGAGCAGAACTCTGAGGAACTGCAGAGATTGGAAGGGAGAGCATAGCTCTTTGGTTCATCATTTCTTATATTCAAAACCAAAGGATCTTTAGAACCCTTTGTCTACTGCAACTCCTAGGGTCTTCTGATCAGTCTCAAGAAAGAGGGTCTCTTTAAGAGGGTTCTCAGGTTTACTTGCTGAAATAAGTTGGTAGTTTTTTTGTCTTTTGTCTTTTCTGCAGAGCAACTGGACGTGGTAGGGCGAGTCATGCAGTATGTCAATGGGGCAGGTGTGACACACCAGCTCCCCGTGGCTGAAGCCATGCTGACCTGCAGACATAAGTTGTAAGTGTGACTTCAAGGGATTTCTTGGAAATAGGTTGGGTGGGCTAGATAAATCTTGAGTTTTCTTTGCTTTTCCATATTTTCCCTCTCCCCACCCATTTCCCTTTGTAGGCACCCAAGAGAATATGAGGGACAGAAAGAGAGAGTTTTTACTGTCTCCCATCCAGGCATTCTCCTCCTTGTCCTGGGCCTCCCCACCCAAATGGATTCCCCCGTAGTATGAGAGAAGTCCATCCTAGGGGCTGACATTCACGCGTGGTGTAGCATGCAGAGTCGGGTCTTTTGCCTCCATCTGTGGCTCCTCACGCCATCCTGAGACGTGATGGAAAGTATCATGTAGTGTCTGGACTCCCTTGACACCACAATAAAATATGAAAAGCTTGTATCCACAGCTCTCCATGTGGTATCACCCACTAACTGTAAGGCTTTCCTTTCTCTCCCAACAGCCCTGATGAAGATTCCTATCAGAAGTTTATCCCCTTCATTGGTGTGAGTACTGGCTCCTCTGTACCCGACCCATTCTCCTGGCCTTCCTGTCCCTCCCCACCCTCGTGCGCGCGTGCGTGCACACACACACACACACACAGAAAAGATTCATCTAGACAGTGGTTCTCATCCAGAAGCGGTTTTGCCCCCAGGGGACATCTGGCAATATCTGCAGACATTTTTGGTTGTCACAGCTGAAGTTGGGGTTCTACTGGCACCTAGTGGTTAGAGACCAGGGATGCTGCTAAACTTCCTACAGTGCACAGGACAGCACCTACAACAGATTAATCTGGCCCCCATGTCAGCAGTGCCCAGGTCAAGAAACCCTGGGCTGGGATATGCACTGAGCTGTTCCTTTCAGTGTCCTCCTTTCCTGAATCATGGGCTATCCCCAGATCATCACTGGTATCTCATATTTATTACACCAAGCCCTGAACCTGGTGCCTCGGCCTAGGGAGTGTGTGCAGAGCATAGCTTCTACAGGCTCCAGGGAAAAGAAAGCTGCCTCAGAAATGAAATAATGATAGATGATATTCTGAAGAGAAGTCCAAGAAGTAGGTATTTCTGTCTTCAGGGTCAGATGTACCATTGAAACCAAGGTCCCTCCTTTCTCCTCCTATTTAGTCAAAGGAGAATCTCTAGATGAGTTGATTTTGGAAATAAAAGGGAAACCGCTTGGATAGCTCTGATGTCAGGTGGTACTGGCTTTTCATTTGGCAGTAGCTGGGCCATAAGGCAGAGGCCAACCAAGAGAGGGACCCCAGAGGTGACAGAGCTGACACCCTGTGGGGCCAAAGCACACCACAAAAGCATGGCTGAAGTTTCAGATTTCCATGTATGAGACAATCGAATTTCTCTTCCAAATCAGCTTGTATTTTTTCCTGTAATCTCCTAGCTGTGGGTAGGAGGCATATGCAGACGAAGGGCCTATTCTATGCTCAACCCAGGTTCTGGATGTCTTGAGTGATCGTGGGAGATCCCTGAGCCTGGAGAAATTCGGTTGCCCCTTCTTGTTTCTTGCTAAAGCCTCCTGTCTGAACGGTCCACTCAGTCCCTGTTAGCCACTGGGGCTACTCCCATAAGCCATGTTGGAGGCTCTAGACCATGGCCTATAGTCCAGGCTGATGACTTGATTTGCATCTTCATGGAGCTGTGGGTTGCTGCCCACTCTAGCCTCACAGACAACAGAGAAATATAAAAATAATTTAAAATTGAAACAAACAAAGGAACTGGCAGCCTCATATAATGCCAGGGGAGCAAGGGGAATTGTATCCAGAAAGTTGAGAGTGTCAGTGTGTTACTTTCTGGGAACTAAAATAAGGATGCATAGAGAATTTGGGACAAACTTCAGTGAATAGCAGCACTGTGTTCTGAGCAGCCCTTGAGGGGACCATCTGCATGTGATCTCTACTCCCCGTCAGTCCCTGGGGTCCAGTTTCCGTGACCTCATAGCACCCCCTAGCACCTCTGCCAGGTGCCAGGCCCTGGGCCTGCTACTTCACCAGGATTCACCTGTCACTTCAAGCCACAGCTGTGACATTCAAATAGTCTGTTTCTAGCTATGCCTTTGCTGGCTGCTGGAGGGCACCCTCTCTCCTTCCCAGAATTCTCTATGAGAAATCTAAAATTCTTGGGGAAGCTGAAATCAGTACACTGCGTTGAGGTAGGGAAGGGGCGAGGTGCCTGGGATCACCGTCTTATCCATATTCTCCAAGATTCCAGCAAGTCTGGAAAGGAGGAAGCTGGTATTAGCACATCAGCATGTTCCCTTGCTTGGTTTCACACAGGCAGGAATTCAGAGAGCTCTCCCCTGCAACACGCTGCCTTACCAAGCTTTCTCACAGTGTCTCGTCACTTCTCTGACGTGGGAAGATGGTCTCCTACCCATGTGGTCTTAGAAGAAACACGATCAGAATACTGAAATGGGTCCTGCCTTCAAGGTGGCTTTGCCCTTCCCAGAGATGAGCCATGAGGTCTCATGTGCCCTCACCTCATTGTTTGGAACTGGGCTTTTTTACATATCTTAAAGATCAGATCTGGGCTACTTTGGATTTGCAAAGATTTTTTAAAGCCTCTGATCAAATAATATATAGTAATGGCTGTTGTGTCTAATCACCTGCTTCCAACTGGATCAAAATGTGTCCAGCTTTAGTGAGAGGACCTAATGCAACATCTCTTCTTTCTCCCAGGTGGTGAAGGTGGGTCTGGTTGAAGACTCTCCTTCCACTGCAGGTGAGCCTGGGGCCCTTGTGCTCCTGGGAAGTGAGGTGATGCCTTCTCGGCCTCCTCTCTAGTCCATCAGGCCAGAAGGTGAAGACTTTGGGTGTCCTAAGGTTAAGTCAGAGTTTGGGCACCCTCACTTCCCAGGTGAAGCGGTGGCAGGGGGCAGTGGGGAGGTGTCTAAGGCTCAGCAGCAGCTGAGACAGAAGGGCCCTCGACCCCTTGTCACCAACTGGTCAGGGGTGGCTTCCTCTGGCCAACTGTGTTTGTCCCCCTGACAGGCGATGGGGATGACTCACCTGTGGTCAGCCTTACAGTGCCCTCCACATCACCGCCTTCCAGCTCAGGCCTGAGCCGAGATACCACAGCCACCCCTCCTTCGTCCCCATCCATGAGCAGTGCCCTCGCCGTTGTGGGGTAAGGGGCTCTTGCCCATTCCTCTCCTGCCAAACCCCTCCATCAGGGCCCAGGAACCTGAATGACTTCCCCACCCCCCACCTGCGTGCAGCATTGCATAACAATGATGGCATACTGAGTGTAGAAGGCCCAATAGTGGCAAGAACTTTGGAGTTCGAATTCAGAGACTTCGGTCACTAGCCAGGCAAGTGGAACCACTCTGCACAATGCAGGATACTTTCTTCCCCATCTGTCTCCCCAGGGTAAAAGGGTTGAATGAGACAAAGGGCAGAGAGGCCCTTTGCAGCCTGTAAAGGGCTGTGCAGGGGTCTTGCTGGGGGACTGCCCAGCTTGGTGGAGTGTGGCCATGGGAGTCCCGCACACCTGGGTTTGAGTCATGGTTCTGTGTTAGGTCCGCTATATTAGCTTGTGTTCAAGAATGAAATACTCAGTGACACTTGTTAAAGCACAGTGAGGGAGGGGCGGCTGGGTGACTCAGTCGGTTAAGCGTCTGACTCTTGATTTCAGCTCAGGTCATGATCTCAGGGTCGTGGGATCGAGCCCCATGTCGGGATCCACACTCAGCACAGAGTCAGCTTGGGATTCTCTCTCTTCCTCTCTTGATGCACCTCCTCCCGCTTGCACATCCCCCCCGCCCCGAATAAATAAATAAAATCTTAAAAAAAAAAAAAAAAGGCACAGTAAGGGAGACCACATCAGGGCATGACCATCGAGGTAGGTGTAGGGAGCACTGCCATGTATTTTGCAGGTTGGGTGGCTCAATTCCAAACACAGCCTGAACAAGTGGGGATTTCTACCCTGGGAGCGGGTATGGATGGAAGATTACTAAGAGGAAACGTCAGGGGTAAGGGGGGTTCTAAGCAGTCCTAACAGGATTCTTGCTGAGACAAGTCAGGGTGTCAGACATCTCCTGGAGGGTGGCGGGGGATGAGGAGCCTGACCAGGTGATCAGATAGGGAGGGTGGGGGTTCTTGCTGACTGTCTTAGCAGGATTCTTGCTAAAAATGGCTTTTACAGGGAAGTACACAAATGGGCCTATGTAAAGGTTTAGGAGCCAAACTAAAGTTTCTAAAGTTTAGTCCAGCAAAGAACCTTTGTCACTTGGACAAGTTACGAAGCTTCATTTCCGACTCCGGGAGTAGAGTGAAATAGCCACATCAGGGTTTTGTGAGGCTTCAGTAAGAGCGTGTGTTGTTGGCGCCTGGCACAAGGAGGCTGCTGCCGCCTTTCATACACGCTGTCTGTCTGTCTGTCTGTCAGCACAGTGGCCATTTGCGGCCCTGCAGCTGTAGCAGCAAGTAAGAAAGGCTTGTCCCAGTCCCGGAGCTCAGGCTCCTGGGCCCTGGCAACGCCAGAGCAGCAGAAAATTCAAACTGTGTAGGTTGCAGTAAGCACTGTGAAAAATTAACAGAGGGATGGTTCTAAAAGGGGAAAGAATTTCTTTAGGGTCTCAAGTATCCAGAGTTTAGACCGGGTGGTCAGGGTGCCCTCTCAGGAGGCAGCTCTCCTGCCAGGCCTGAGCAGGAGTTGCTGACAGGGAGGGTGGAGCAGGTGCTCCCAGAGGGGGCCCGAGGGAGCGGCCGTGAGGTGAGGAAAGTGCAGGTGTGGGTCAGGAACACAAATGGGCCTCTGCTCCTTCTTCCTCCCTATTTCCCTTTTCTCTGCCTTGCCTCGTTCTGTTTCTTCTGGGGAAGGTCCTCAGCAGCAGAGAGGGTAGGCACTGGCCGGTGGTTTTTCCGGGAACACCAGTGACAGGGTCATCATGGTCCCTGAAGAGCATGAATGTTCTTAGATGGCAAGAAGCCTCCGCTGCACCTCGGATCCCAACCCTTATCCTCCCTCACCCTCTCCTCCCCTCCTCCCCTTTTCACTTCCCTTCGTAGTCTCTACTGATTTACAGAAGGGACAGTTCAGGAAAGGAGGAAATCCCATACGGCCGGTAATGCTGCATGGTTCCAGACTTCCCAGAGGGCTTGGGGACCAGCCCTTACCTTGACCTCCTTTCCCATCCCATTTAAGCTGTTTTTTCATGGAACCACTGGAACCAGGCAGAAAGAGAAATGTCAGATGACTTTTGTAGCCCATCTGCCTATTGTGTCTGACGCCTCCTTTCAAGAAAACATCAGCCCTTTTCCCCCTTGGAGCTAAAATTATCCCTGAGCTAGAAGTGCCATAAATAAGAGAAAGCCGCAGGTCAGCAGCCATCAGCTCTCCCTCCTGGGGCTGCTGTGGAGCCGGCCGAGGTGCTTGCGCCTCTGCCCTACTTAATCTCTCCAGCCCTTCGCTCGGTTTGCCTGGGCTCTGCTTGCTGGGTGTGTGCGTGCGCATGTGTGCATATGAGTGTGCATATGTTATGTGTGCACACTTTCTTCATAAAGCCTCCTTCCTCTCTGCTTCCCTCATCCCCCTGTGACTTTGTATTTGGTTCCCTCACAGTGCCTCAGCTCTTTACCCTCTCTTGGCTTTGTCTTCCAATCAGCCTGTCTCTCCCTTCCCACACAAACCAATTCTGTGAGCCTGGAGGGAACTCAGAACCACTTAGCCTGCCACCTCCCCTCACCCGTCCCAGAGTCTGGCGGTCCCTTCCAGGCCCCCCAGTCTGGCCATGTAGTTGGGAACTGAGGGCAGAGCCTACTCTCCATTACTGTTCCCCTTCCTCAGGAGCCCCAACAGCCCATATGGGGACGTGATTGGCCTCCAGGTGGACTACTGGCTGGGCCACCCTGGTGAGCGGAGGAGGGAAGGTGACAAGAGGGATGCCAGCTCCAAGAACACCCTCAAGAGCGTCTTCCGCTCAGTGCAGGTTTCCCGCCTGCCCCATGGTGGGGAGGCCCAGCTCTCCGGCACCATGGCAATGACTGTGGTCACCAAAGAGAAGAACAAGAAAGGTAGGTGACATCTGAGGCCAGGGACGATCGGGGCCACTAGGGTTCACTGTCTCCTCTCAGGGTCTGGGACAGAATCTGCTCTGGGAGACCTTTGGATGAGGGCAAAGCAGCACATATATCATGTGGTCCAGCCCGGGGTTCTGCAAGGGTCCTAGCTCACCTTGTGAGACGAGGCCAGTCCTTCTGTAACCAAGGAAACAGATGTCCCCAGTGAGTCATCAGGCCCTGCCTGCTGAACATCAGCACCTTGGGGGCTGGGGCTGCGAGTGCTGCCATAATGAAGCCACTGCCCTCCAGGGTAGACCATGTGACAGAGGAGGACATCGCTGTGTCCCCACGAAGCAGAGCATTTGCACCCAGTCCTGGAAGTCACTCAAGCCCACACGAGCAAAAGGGCAGAGCTGTTTAAGAATTAAGAGGAGTAGGGGCGCCTGGGTGGTTCAGTGGGTTAAGCGTCTGCCTTTAGCTCAGGTCATGATCTCGGGTCTTGGGATGGAGCCCCGCATCGCGCTCCCTGCTCAGCAGGGAGTCTGCTTCTCCCTCTCTCCGCTCATGCTCTCTCTCTCGCAAATAAATAAATAAAATCTTTAAAAAAAAAAAAAAAAGAAGAAGAGGAGTACAGCCCATTTTGGATAAGAGAGATGGCTTAAGGCACTAGAGGTAGAGTTGGGGGTGGCCCCGGGTCCTGTGCTCCAAGAGAGTAGGGCAGGAATCCCCCCAGCCAGGCCAGCCCCAGGGCAGAGCTTGCTGCTGTCTGTTCTGCCGATCTGGCTGTGCACCTGCCATCGCAAGGCTTGTGCCAGGTGACTCAAGGGCCCTCACAGCCCCACCCATCAACCAGCTGTCAGGTAGGGGCTTTCTTTAGCTGCTGGACCCTCCCCCCTCAGAGCACTCCCAGAGCAGCTGGGCCTCTTTCTGTTCATGCCTCTGCTTCATAGAGTTCCTCTTGGGGGCAAGCAGGGAGCTGTGGCAGGCCTGAACCGCAGAGACCTGCCCGGGGCCGGCCTGCCAGCTCCGCAGTGTTCTCCTTGCTGCCCCAACATCCCTGGGCCAGAGACGTTGCAAACACTCCTGTGAGTGAGGCCCTCCTGGCCACAGCCAACTCGGCCCTATGTGGGTGCAAGTGTGCAGGAAGGAGAGCCCAAGGGCACAGGCACCTTGCCCCACAGGCTACCTAGAACGTTCAAGCTGGAAGGGACCTCAGAGACTAACCGGCTGGCTCCAGGTCCTCATTACACAGTTAAAGATATCGAGGTTTAGGGAGAGGCCTGTGAGGGGAAGGGGCAGAAGGAAGATCCTGGTATGCGCTTCCTGCATCCCCAGAGCTAGGGAGCAGGGGAGATGGCTGTCTGCAAATCACCTCCCCTTCCCACAGGAAGAGGGGCCAGTGGGGATGAGAGAGAGGAGAGGGGTAGCTGCTTTTCCAAGGGCTGTGACAGAGGTGGTTCTGCTTGCTTTCCAGTTCCCACCATCTTCCTGAGCAAGAAACCTCGAGAAAAGGAGGTAGATTCCAAGAGCCAGGTCATCGAGGGCATCAGCCGCCTCATCTGCTCTGCCAAGCAGCAGCAGACCATGCTGAGAGGTATGGGGAGACACGGGAGGAGGGGTGCCGGGCAGGGCGGGAAGAAAAGGGGCAGGGGACTCTGGGGGGAGGGAGGCGATGGTCCTCCCCAAGGGACCCTGGGGAGGTGGCCTTAGCAGCCCTGGTCAACCCCTCCTTCCCCTGTCACCCCAGTGTCCATCGACGGAGTCGAGTGGAGTGACATCAAGTTCTTCCAGCTGGCGGCCCAGTGGCCCACCCATGTCAAGCACTTTCCAGTGGGACTATTCAGTGGCAGCAAGGCCACCTGAGGGCACTATCTCCTGGCCACTCTCCCTCCTGGCACTGCCACCAGCCTCACCGCCTGCGGGCAGGGGGAGGCCAGCAGGCCTGGGCCCAGCATCCCCTTTCCTGGCCTGGGGGCCTGCATCTCTCTTGCCCAGTCCTGAAGGACACTGCCAGTGGGGACACTGCTCCCCTCCCTCCTGCTCAGTCCTCTCCCTCCTGCTCCAGGCCCAAGGCATGTCGATTTTGCCTTCTGGTGCCCATCCCTGGAATTGAGTCCTCTGGGCCTACCTTCACCGACTTCCAATCTCCCCACGTGGCACCAGTTCCTTCCTGGAAATAGGAAACCTGGAATCCTGGCCCACAGCAGGGAGTCCAGCCCTCCCCATCTCTGCCAGCTGCCCAACCTGCCCCCCTCAAGTGGGACCCAGGGCCACTTCCCATGCTGTAGGTTCTCCCAGTGGGGGGTAGGAGAGGTACCCTGAGCCCAAGGGCCCCCCTCCCCTCCACAGTCACAGGGGCAGCCCCACCCCTCCCTCACCGCCAGGACAGCATTTCTATGGTGATGCCATGTTTTTCTGGGGTGGAGGGGCCTTCCCGGTCTCCCCCATGCACGACCTCCTCACTTACCCCCAGGTTCCCCCCAGATGTCACGAGCACCCTTGGGTGTTTCTTTGGTTCTCTGCACAGCCAGTCTCTTGGTGGTTCCATGTGACTTGCTTGGGCACCAGCCCCTGTCTTGTGGCTTCCCCCTTGTTGATGACTCTCCCCCCTCTGCCTCCCACCCCCTCCACCCCAGTGCTGCCTCTTCCTGAACTCCGGACTGGGACAGATGGGAGGCAGACCCCACCGGCATATTGTCTGTGACCCTACATCTCCCTGCACCTACTGTGTCCATTTGTGTCCCACTCCCTAGTATGTTCTTCCCCTCCTCACGCCTAGGCAGAGAGCCCACCTTCCCAGCCGGCTGTTTGTCCAGCAGGCTCCAATCCCTCCCTCTCGCCATGGGGGTCTGAGCCAACTCCTCAGCCTCGACCATCAGCCTTCTCAGGAGAAGCTGAGCACGCAGGGCCACCATCCCAGCCGCAGCCCTCTATCCCCCCCAGCACCTTCAGAGCTTTACCGTTGCCCTCTCACCCCTTCTAGAAGTTTTTGCACAGAACTTCATTTTGAAAAGTGTTTTTCTCATTCTCCATACCTCCCCAAACTCCTCCAGCCCTTACCCCCCACTCAGCCCTGCTGTCCAGAGCATCTCCTGGGCTGAGCTGCTCTCTTGGGGCCGGAGAGGGGTGGGGCTTGAGGGACTGAGTGGATGTTGGGTTTTTCATTCAATAAACTGGTGATTTCTTACCAACTAGCAAGGCTTGGGCTTCTATGCCTCTCACTGTGACGCAGGATCTGTACGACCCTCTCCCCTCCACACCACAGCCGACTCCTCTCAAAATCAACTCCTCTCAAATGGCTGGAAAGAAGCATATTCTCATTTCCTTAATTAGAGAAATAGGCATGAATGTGTCTTTCCCAGTATGAGGCAAGCAGAGGCCAGAAACAGAAGTAATACTCTTCTCACACCAAAATCCCTTTTTTCTCTAGGACTCACCATCCCCAAATCCCACCTCCCAAGACAGTGACATATCGAGGGCAGTTTCTGCTCTTCTGATTAAAGATTAGAACTTGGCTTCTTTCCCTCTACTAGGCTGATGTCCTGCCATGGTTTCTGGAAGCTGGTGGAGTCTAAGGCCCAGGTGGAGGGGGTGGAGCTGGGGTCCATCACTGAGTTGGCTTTCCTGCCTGCCCTTAACTTAGATGGAAAACAGTCATAGGCCCTACTCCCTGGATGCCTGGTTCTTCACACACTCCCGGGATAGAGGCCTGCACACCAGCCTTCCTCCGGTGAAGAAGTGCCCAGTAGTTGGGGCTTGCGTAGGGGAGGGGACCGGGGGGCTTGGCACCCTTGCCCTGCAGGACACAGCCACAGAGGAGTGGATGACCAAGCAGGACAGGCTGTTACTGCCTCCCCAAGCCCTGTGGCCCAGTGACCTAAGGGAGGGAGGCTCTGGGACCCAGCAGTGTGGCCCTACACCAAACTCTCTGAGCCTGGAACATGGAAATAATGCCTGTCTCCCAAGGGGAAAAGTCCAGTGAGGTCTGTGAGAGTGTCCCAGAAATGCAATCTGTGCGTTACTTACCGAACAAGGTGTACAGTCTGGTTGGGGAGAGGAAACGCCAGAAGTCAAACTGTGTTTAAGATGAGCTAGAGAGGATGTGAGTGTTACCTCGGGGCAGAGTGGAAGCTCCATGAGAGGCCTGGGGGCAGGAGGCAGAGGGAGAGGGCTCAGGCAGTGCAGGGGCTGGGGGGACCCGGGAGTGGTGGAAGTCCCCAGCTGGAGGGGTGTGGGGGACAAGTAGACTCGGGTCCAGCTCAGAAATGAGAAGACGGAGCAGATGAGGGGAAGATGAGGGGCAGGAAGAGGCACAAGCTCCCAGCCTGCTCTATCTGACTCCACATCCAGGGCCTCCCCTCTTCCCAGCTCTGGGGCTTCGCTCTTGCAGTTGCCCCCTCTCTCCTGCCATCATCTCTACCAGGTCTTTCCCGTCTGCATGCCAACAGGCAGTAATAGCTCTCATGTCAAAAACAAATCCCCTGCTTCTAGATCCCCTCTGACTGCCACGTCTCTGCTCCCTGGAAAGTGAAATGCTTCTAGAGTTGTTCATGTTTCCTGCCTCCACTTCCGCTCCTTCAGGCTTTTTCCTCAACAGCCCCATCAGAAGTTCCCTTACCAAGGTCACCAGTGACCTGAGGTGCCACATCCAAGGGTCAGTTTTCTTGTTTGACCTCCACTTGACCTGTGCACAGCACTCTGCTCTCCTTCCACTCCTCTGACTGCCCTTTCTTGGCCTCCCTTACTGTACCTTCAGCTTCCCAGCCTTGGAACACTGGAAAACACAGGGCTCCAGCCTCTGGCCTTCTCTCTCCCCACACTCAGCCCTGTAGTGTGAAATGCTCCCCTGCGCACAGACTTCTCCCTCCATTCTTCAGGTGCTGAGGCCAAACCTTTGGCACCACCCACTCCTCTGTCCCTCATACCCCCCATCCAGTCCGCCGGCTTTCCCAAGACAGATGGAGAACCCAGCAGCGCCCCACCCCTTTCACTGCTGCTGTTACCTCTTGTCTGGATGTTCTAATAGCCTCTTAATTATGCTTCCACCTCTCTGCCTGGAGTCTGTTCTCCACACAATAGCCAGAGAGAGCTTTTTAAAATGTTAATCAGATCGTGGTCAATTACCAATTTAAACTGTCCAATGGCTTCCCATCCCACTAGGAATATAATCGGTTCAAAACCCTCATCATAACTCACAAGGCCTAGGTGATCTGACCTCCTGAGGGCAGTTTGATCTCTCCTCTCACTCTGCCCCTCGCCCACTGGCCTCTGCATTCCTCAGACACACCAGGCACACTCTGCCTCAGGGTCTTTGCACAAGCTTTCCCCCTGCCCATCCTGGCCCTGCCTCGAGGTCCTTGTGGCTTGCTCCCCCATTGAAGTCTTGGCTTAAAGGTCACCTAAGAGAAGCTTTCCCTGTTCTACCTGTCTCAAATAGCACCTCCCTTTTCTCTCCCCCTTCTTTAGTTTTCCTTATTAGCACTTCTCACTCCTTGGCACTCATATCCATTTGTTTCTCTCTCCCCACTGGAATGTAAGCTCCAAGAAAATGGGAATTTTTTTTTATCTGCTCTATCCTTGGTACCCAGGATCCTTCTTGGCTCGTCCTAGGTACACAGTGAGTATCTGTCGACAGAATGAAGGAAGAGGCCTTGTACTGCTGCAGTGGAGTCCCCAGTCCAGGTGCACTACTCAGGCACTTTAATGCCTCAGCCCAAAAGATACCTGAGTGTTCCTATAGGCCCTGGAGTAAGAAGACAGACTCCAAAGAAGAGGGAAAGGGTTTGATAGGAATGGTTTCCAGAATTCCAAACATGAGGCAACTCAGATTTACATGTTGAGACAGCTTGCCCTGTCACTGAGGGTCAAGGCTGCGCCAGAGCAGAACTGCCCATGGGGCTGCCTTAAACATTCTCTAAAGGCCAAGAGTAGCATTTTGGTGCAGAAGGTGGAAGAACTTCTGTCTAACTTGTATACCAACTCCAGATTGTTTTATTGTTAATTTAAACAAACATGTATTTTAGAATAGTTTTAGATTTGCAGAAAAGTTGCAAAGATGGGGGCGCCTGGGTGGCTCAGTCGTTAGGCGTCTGCCTTTGGCTCAGGTCATGATCCCAGGGTCCTGGGATCGAGCCCCGCATCGGGCTCCCTGCTCCGTGGGGGGCCTGCTTCTCCCTCTCCCACTCTCCCTGCTTGTGTTCCCTCTCTCGCTGTGTCTCTCTCTGTCAAATAAATAAATAAAATCTTTAAAAAAAAAAAAAGTTGCAAAGATGGAACAAAGAGTTGCTGTATACCACCCCCCCATTTTCTTCTACTGTTAACATGTTACGTTAGTATGGCACATTTATAATAACTAATGAACAACATTGATACATTATTATCAACTAAAGTCCATATTTAACTCCGATTCCTTAGTTTTTCCCTAAAGTCTTTTTTGTTTGTTTAAGATTTTTATTTATTTGAGAGAAAAAGTGAGAGAAGAGAGCACAAGCAGGGGAAGCTGCAGAGGAAGAGGGAGAAGCAGACTCCCCGCTGAGCAGGGAGCCCTATGTGGGACTCGATCCCAGGACGCTGGGATCATGACCTGAGCTGAAGGCAGACACTTAACCGACTGAGCCACCCAGGTGCCCCTCCCTAAAGTCTTTTATGCATTCCAGAATCCCATCCAGGATACCACACTACATTTAATACTTTGGGCTATGACATTTTCTCAGACTTACCCTATTTTTGATAACCTTGACAGTTTTGAGGTGTACTGGTCAGGTATTTTGTAGAATGCCCCTTGGCTAGAATTTGCCAGCACATCCTAGCAAGGGTACCTGCCTTCAACATGATTTGTGAACCTTGATCACCTGGCTGAGGTAGTGTTGACTAATAAATTCACACCCCCTTCCCTACTGTGCTCTTAGGCAGGAAGCCACTAAGCACAGCCTAGATAAAAGATTTTCCTCTATATGCATTATTTAGATTCTAGACAGCAGACTTCAGATCCATGTTTTAAACTCCTTCCCTCATCACCCACTGCTGTGTCCAGGGACTGTGGCATGGATGACTCTCTCAACACCATCTACGAGCATTTTCTTTTAGCCAGGCTGCTGCTATAGCTTCATGTGGTTTATACCACAGACTCCTTCAAGCAGCCCCAGGAAATCAATTCAGCTGATACTTCTTTTTTACCAAGGAGGAAGCCCAAGGTCAGAGAGCTCCCCCGTTCCCAACCCCATCCCTGTCCTAAATCTAAACTCTCATCTTTAAAAAATATTTTATTTATTTATTTGTCAGAGAGAGAGAGAGCACAAGCAGGGGGAGCGGCAGGCAGAGAGAGAAGCAGGCTCCCCGCTGAGCAAGGAGCCTGATGTAGGACTCAATCCCAGGACCCCGGGATCAAGACCTGAGCCAAAGGCAGACGCTTAACCGACTGAGCCACCCAGGCGCCTGTAAACTCTCATTTCTAAACATTTACATGACTTGAATACTCACAGACCTCTCAAACCCAGCATGGCTCAAACAGAACTCTTGATTTCCCTCGATCCTCCCCAGTTTTGATAATGGCACAGCGTCCATCCTATTACTCAAGGCAGAAGCCACCGAGTTGTCCTGTGTCACATCAGTGACTCCTGTCCATTCCACCTCTCAGACACTGTTCCCAAACATAAGCCAGAGTGCCTCACTCCCTTGCTAGAGCCCTTCAGCGGCTACCTCCAGCCGCCCACCCCATGGCCCATCAGGCCTGCACGTCTGGCCCCACTACCCCTCACTTCACTTCTAGCTGCTTTCTTCCCCCGCGCCCTTCACCTTGAGCCACAACTGATCCTGCAGTAATCACACTCTTCTTCCCTGTACCAGGCCCAGACTTGTGGTTCTTCCCAACTTAAATGCTCTCCCCGCCCCCACAGAGCTACTTCCTTTGCCTTTAGGATGCAGCCTACCTCACCTTCTCAGAGAGGCTTTCCCAACAGCCCTGCCCCAAAGCGCAGTTGTTAGTCTCTACCTGAGCCCTTTCTGTAGTCATGGCATTCAATGTCACCTGCAATAAATGTCTTTGTACCACATTAGAATGAGAGCTCCAGGTGGGCAGGGACTCAGGCTGCATCTCCAGCACCCATCGCTCTGGCTGATGGCAAATACTAAAAGGCTAGCTAAAAGGATGAGTGAGGGGTTAAGTCACTTGTCCAAGGCACACAGATTGGTTGAGAGGGAACCAGATTTCTAACCCAGGTCATCTGACTCCAGACCATCTCTCAAGGCCCCACTCAGATCCCAAATTCCCAGTCATCCACACATCCTACATGTATTAAGGTCCTAACATGGTACATGATGAAAACAGGGTTGGGTTCTTACCGATACGGGAACTCTGAGGCGAGCAGGGGAGGTGGACAAATAGATGGTCGCCACAGAGCATGACACGTTGCACAGGAGCATGCCAGAGGGACATCTAATCCAGCCTGGGGAAGGGGTATCCAAGAAGATGTCACAAAGGAGACGACACCTGAGCAGCATCTGAAAGATGTTCTGGACACAGGAAATAGCAAAAACAGGAGATAAGAGAGAGTTTGGCTTGTTTCGAAACCCTCAGGTGGTTTAACATGACTGCAAAGCATTGGGCATGGTGAGTGATAGGGCAGAAGAGAAAGGAGGCAGCCAGGGCACTGAGGAGCCCTACAGCCGTGGTTATCCTCACTCTGTGCCTGGGTGAGGGCTGTGCACTTTACCCTGAGATCAGTGGAGAGCCAGGATAGGGTTTTAGGCAGAAAAGTCAGATGAAGGAATTCATCAAGATCACTTTGTGACAACAGATTGGAGGAAATAAGACTGAAGACCAGAAGAGCTTGAAGGGTGTTGCAGCAATTTAGAAAAGAAGTGACAGAGACATAGACTATGGTAAAGGGAGGAGAGGTACAAGAAAATGGAAACTTTAGTTCAATTTAAGAGGTAAGCAATAGGTTTAGGTGGCTGGTGAGGAAATAGGGTCAAAAGAGAAAGAGCCAAAGATAGGGACAGGCTGTCTGCTCTAGGTGAACGGGCAGATGGTGGGACATCCCTGGAGGAGATTTGGGCAGGAGATGGTGAGTTTAGGGCAACAGTGGTGTGTGCTGCTCAGAGGTTAGTGTCCAATTGGAGTTGAAAAATAGGTCTGGATGGAGCTCAGGGAAGTGATCTGGGTTGGATGGAGATTGGGGTTTCCTTAACATGCAGGAGAACTGACGGGAGGGAGAAGGTGAGAACAACGCTGGCTGGGCTGAGCTCTCTTCATCCTGACCATATAGAGCATCTGTTGCCAGCACCAAACAGCTTAGCACTTGTATTCAGATATGCCTTTCCATTTGCTGCCTCTTTTATTGCTCGCTTTCATCCTGAATGTGTTTTCCTTCCAACAACACCTTAAGAGACCGCCCAATATTTCACATACTTTCTCCCCACTCTCCATTCACTAGCACAGGGTCGATCAAACAGTTAAGCTTGGTGGTGATAATAATCCTAAGTAACTACTAGTAACAGTTACTGTTACGTACAAGGCCTAATGTTAAGATCTTAACTCTGCTGTTTTATTCTGTTTCCTCAAGGACCCAAAGAGGTAAGTATTAGGAACTTTATTTTACAAATGAGGAAACAGATGAAGTTACAGAGCATGCCTAAAGTCCCACAACTGGCAGAGGGAGAAACACGGCATTGAACCTAGCTGAGTATGACCCCAAAGTCTGTATGCCCTCTCACTGAGCAGGGTAGGACACTTCTAGTCTGGCTGGGAGGTCACAAGGAAGAGAGGGTACAGATTTGCCAAGTGGCTACCAGGATAGGAACCAGGAGCCTCTCAGGGGAGCTCTAAACAGCCTTGATTCTTGACTCAGTGGCAGAAAGAACTGACAACCAGGGGTGTTCACGGTGGAACAGGTCCCTCAGGAAGCAATGAGCTGCTCGTCACGTGGAGGAGACATGATCTTTAAGGAGCCTCCAATCTTGAGCACTTAAGGGAGAACCTGCTGACATTTCAAGGTGGATGATATGCTTGGCAAAAGTGCCCGCCAAACACTTCGAAGAAAAGTAGTGACGCAGCCAAAGGAAAAAGAATAATTTAAGAAAGCAGATTTCAGGGGCGCTTGGGTGGCTCAGTCGGTTAAGCATCTGCCTTCGGCTCAGGTCATGATCTCAGGGTCCTGAGATGGAGTCCCGCATCGGGCTCCCTGCTCAGTGGGGAGCCTGCTTCTCCCTCTGCCTTCTGCTCCCCCTGTTTGCACTCTCTGTCTGACAAATAAATAAAATATTTAAAAAAGAAAGAAAGAAAGAAAGCAAGCAAGCAGATTTCAATGGGATGGGTGCTTCTGAGGCTCCAAGGGGAAGGGGTGGGAGCAGTGGGAGTGATTTTCAGGGAGAAAACATTAAAAGTAGCAAGAACAACTTCCCCAGGCATGGGACAGGTGGGGGCAAGCTGATAAGCTCTGCGGAAAATGGCATAAGGAGCTGAATCACCACTGGGCATAGACTCCTCCCTTTTTTCTCCATTAACAGAGCACCCATCAGCAGCCTGGCATGAGACCAGAAGCTGCGGGGGAAATGCAGAACAGAGCGGGATGAAGTAACAGTCTCTTCCCCTGGGAGATGCACAGTAGAATCCTCAGGGACAAGATAAAAAGCCAAGTGGCTGAAAAGGTTGGACACATGCAAGATTAAGCACTGAAAGCAAGATAAGAGCCTGAGAACCCGGCAGGGCAGACCCCACCTCCCCCCCCCCCCACCCCCTCAGCACACAGGGAGGAGCAGGGCCAGATGCCTAAAGAGAATCACAAAGCACCGAATCCTGCAGAGAGCAGAAGAGCCAGAGCAAGAATCCAGCAGAAGTCATAAAGGGAGACTGAAAAATGTTCTTTCCATTTACCTGGAAAAAGAGGATAAAAGGAATGTGCTCCTTTATTAGACGGAGAGAAAGCACAAGGGAAAAAAGCAGGGGTTGTGGATGTGTGTTTGTGCTTGGGTATGTGTGGTATGCTCCTACATGGGCCTATAAACACAGGCACACTCCACGTGCGTGTGGCAGACAGGTGTCCATTCAGTGCCTCCGGGTGGCCTGCAGGAGGCTGTGTTGAGGGTGTGTACAGCTGTGCTTCCATGTGGGTGTGAACAAGGCAATCTGACCTCAGTTCTCTCGACCTCTACTCTACGTGGTCAGTCTCCCTTACACACCTGGACTGTAGATTAGAGAAGGACATGGTGGTCACTGGGAGCCTGAGCTCCCCCACAACAGCAGGCTCTCTCTGCACGTGCAGCTGCCTTCCCCTCTCTGGGCTTCAGTTTCCTTACCTGTAGAACAAAAACATTTAAGCAGTGGCTTTCAACCCAAGATGCAAAGCAGGGGGCACCACTGAAGTTTTAAAATAATAAGAGATACCCAGGACCCACCCTTGCATCACCGAGAATCCCAATCTCTAGAAGAGCCTTCTGATGAAGTCCCTTTCACAAGAGATTCCAAAACTGAGTCTCAATAAGAATGACAAAGGGGCCCTGAGCTCCAGATTCCATTTCCTCTCTAAGAACTTGCTGTCGTTTTGGGAATGCTGTCATGATCTGATGGAGTTTCCCTGGATAGAAGGTTGGATTATCACACCACAGCCAGCACTCCTCTGGGAGAAAAGGCCAATGTGAGGGCTAAAGGAAGACAGACCCCAAACACAAAAGACTCTAACCTGCAGGGCCCTGGAGGAAGACTGACAAGGACAAATCCGAGTTCTGCACTAAGGGACACAACCTAACGGATGAACACAGGAAACTGGTAACAGTAGGAGATCCAGGGGAGAAGAGCTGAAGGGCTAAGGACAGCCATCAGAGAGAAAGAAGTATAGGTCATTGTGACTTGTAGGTGCCTTTTGAATTTTGCATTGTAGAACTATATTAGCTACCTTTAAAAATCACTGGGGAAAAAATAATCGGCAGAAGCACAGGATCTGGAAGAACCTGGCTGGATATAACTGGGATGCACACAATCTAGGGTTTTAGCTGACAAGCTTACCCTGAGCAGACACAGTGTGGTGGCTGTCAAAATTAGCCTGACCTGCAACTTCATGGTGGACAGGTGGCACTCTCATTAAGTGGGGACTATCCCTCTGTGATCTGTGAAGTTCACTCCCTGTCTGGACTTCTGAGCCCTGGACTGAGCACCACATTCTGAGCAGTATCTGGATTGAACCTAAAATACACCCCGAAAAAAGAAACTGGAGTGGAGAAGGGTCAGGAAACTGGAGCAGGGCAAAGGGATAGGGTTTGTCAGTCCAGGCAAGGAGAAGACTGGGTGGAGAACCACGGAGGTCTTCACATATCTCCACTGGCAAAAGAGAAGAGACTTCTTCCTGATGACAGAACTTCAGTTTGGTGTCCGTGAGCACCTGCAGAAAGGTACTTCTGAGCTAGGGAAAAACTTCCTAACCTTTAGATCAGTCTCACAGCCGAATGTAATGAGCTCCTTGTCATAGGACATACTTGACCTAGGGATGTAGGACCTCCCTCCGTCAGAGATGATACCAGGGAGATTCTTGCATCCACCAGGACACTGAACCTGGTGGACTCTGGGTCTGAACCCACCCTGATTCATGAGGAACACCCCAGATCCTCGAGGACCAGTGCCAGGCTTCGTTATGCAGGTTTTGTACCTCGGGGTTATCCTGCTGTCACCCACTAGTGACATTAACCTAGGGGCAGTGGGGGCACCAATCCAGAGCTGCAGAGCATCAGACCAAAACCTAGGCCTGGAAGGGATCTGGCAAGGCCAACAGGTGTACCCTTCCACACTTTAAAAACAAAACAAAACATTTACTAAGTGCTTCTGTGTGGCTGGCCAGGGGCTACTGTGGGAGTGAACATGACAGGCAGGTCTTGGCCTGCATTCTAGGGAGGAGATAGAAAACCAACTTAAATCATTCGTAGTTTCCACCAACAAGAAAACTATTAGAAGGCATAAGTGCTACAGAGAGAAATAGGTGTAGGAGGGGGCTCTATGGGAAGTCAGGGATCAAAGAAGGCTCTCTGAGGAGGTGACATTTATTCTGAGCCCTGAATCACTTTGCCTTGGGCAACTGGTCAACAAACAGCACTTGTGGTGTTTACCCACAGGGGCACGAGTCTCTGTTTCAGCAGATGCCCAGCTGCCCTTTGTCAACTTTTTCTCCCTTAGGGCCAAGAAGCCCTTCCCCCAGGAAGCAGCCCTAAGATACTGCGAATCCCACAGGGACACAAACAGTTCTGATTTGGGTGAGGGGCATAACTAGTCTCTAGAGACAAATGAGCCTGGGATCAGGTCTGGGAGACGCGCATAATAGCAGTGCTCGCTTCATTGGGTCTTTGTGGGCATTAAAAGAGTACATGCACTTAAAGCATCAAAGCGCCCGACACACAGTAAACGGTCAGGAAGGGGCAACTACCTCGATAAACGTCAATAAATGTCAAAAGTCTCGCTCTGGACTCGGAGGAGGCCAGGCCTTCCTGCGCTTCGGTTTCTCCCGCTGTCCTCTCTGGCCGTGGCACTGGGTGCATTCAGGATTAGGATCTCCCGAGCCTCTGCACACCTCTGCGGCCTCGGGGCGGTGTACAGTCGAGGAATCCGAGGCCTCAGGGGCATGGGTGGTGGCCTTTGGGAACCGGTGCCTCGGGGGAGCCCATGTCCCGCCCCTCGGTGCCCGCCCCCTAAATGACCCCGCCCTCCACATCGGATGGCCCCGCCCCAGTCCCCCCTTCCCAGCCTTGAGCGGGCCCCGCCTGCGCGCTCCTTTAAGGCAGCCTGCGGGAAGAGAAGAGCGTGTTTCGCCCCCTCCGACGCCGCCGAGGTAGAGGCTTCACCTTTAAGGCGACGCGGGGACTGCTGGGAAGGCCGGCGGGATGGAGGCGGTGGGACCCGCTCACTGCTGCGGGTCCGGGTGAATCGGGGCGGGAGCCGGAACCTGAGCAGCAGCCGGGTCCGAGCGGGAGGCGTAGGTCCGCGCGAGCCGATCAGGCCGGGAGAGGGGCCTCTGGGTTGGCCTAGGGGAGGGGTCGTCGTGGGCGCAGGCTGTGGGAGAACAAGGCCGGCCTGCTGGGAGGGGGCGCGGTCCTGGGTAGCCGGGGGCGGGAGCGAGGCCTTTTCAGGGGAGGGGTCCCCGGGGCGTCGCGCCGGCCTATGGGGAGGGGTCATTTTGGGCGCGGCCTAGTTGGGGGTACGAAGAAGCCGAGATCTCAAGCTCCTGTAGGGGAAGGGTCTCCCAAGGGGCTCTGTGACTCGGCCTGCCTGTTGGGGAAAGGGCTGCCCGAGGGGTTGGGGCTGATCTAGAGGGGTCGGGGTCTCCCGCACGCGAGTGAGCCTCCACGATCCCTGTAGGACCGTCCTCCAGCGCTCCCTGACCTGGCTAGGGGAGTCCCCGGGGAAGTCCCGAGACTGAGCCGCCTCAGCCGGCCTGAGCCGGTGGTCTGGGCCGAATCCGGGTCCAGCCTCACCGGCCTCACCGCATTGCGTCTCCCGGGCCGAGACGAGCTTGGGCGCGCCCCCTGTAGGCCGAGCGCGGGCACGGTACGGGTTGCCGGCTGGGGGACCCGGGCACCCTGGGGACCCAGACGTCCGGGGACCCGAGGTGTTTACCTAACCCGGGGCGGACGGCGGTGTGGCCCCAGGCCCGGCACCCGCCTGCCCGCCCCCTCGCCTCCACAGGCGGCACGCCATGGCTACGATGGTGCTTCCGCGGGAGGAGAAGCTGAGCCAGGATGAGATCGTGCTGGGCACCAAGGCCGTCATCCAAGGCCTGGAGACCCTGCGCGGGGAGCATCGTGCCCTTCTCGCTCCCTTGGTAGCTCATGAAGCTGGCGAGGCGGAGCCCGGCTCACAGGAGCGATGTGTCCTCCTGCGTCGCTCCCTGGAAGCCATCGAGCTGGGTCTGGGGGAGGCCCAGGTAGGCTGGTCTGGGATGCTGAGGTGGGAGGTCACGGGAGGGATGGAGCCTTCCAGAGGAATCCTGGCAATGTAGGAACAGAATCTGGGCAGGGAACCATGTGGCCCCTGGAGCGCATGGTAAGACCTTAGTAAATATCTGTTGAAAAATGAATGGGCTTTGGAAACCCCAGCTGTGCCTTGCCTCAAGAGAGCCTGATCATCCTTTAGCCCCCACACAGAACCCTGTTCCTGGCTTCTCTGATGGGTAGCAGAGACTGAATGGCATAGGAGAACAAAAAGAAATCCTTAAGAACCGCCCCCCCCAATTCATTCTCTCATTCATTCCTTCACAGGTAAGTTATCAAGTGCCTACTCTGTGCCAGGCAATCTGTTATGTGCCAGAGATACAGGTCCAACAAGAGAGACAACATCTCTGCCCTAGTCCACTGGGGAGAGTCAGAAACACACATTTGTCACATATCGTGATAAGTTCTACAAAGAGAAGAACAAGATCTTGTGATAGCTTATAGCAGGAGGTCTTATTTATTGGTCAGGCAAGACTTCTGAGGAAGTGACATTTAAACCAAGACCTGAAGGAAGGAATGAACCGGCCTCCAGAAAAGGGAGGGAGGCGAGAGGTTACATGTGCAAAGGTCCTGAGATAGCAAAGATCTTGTTGTGGTGGGAGAAATGAGAGAAGACCTGTCTAACCAGAGCTTCCTGGGGAAGGAGAGGGACAGAAGAGGCCTGTGGAGAAGGTGGGGGCCAGATCATGCTGCACCTTATTAGCTTGGGTTGTATTCTCAGAAAAGCAGGAAGCCTTTGGAGGGCTTCAGTAGTCAAAAGATAGTCTGCCTTAGATTTTAAAAGCTCCCTTTGGGGGGCGCCTGGCTGACTCAGTAGAACATGTGACTCTTGATCTCGGGGTTGTGAGTTCGAGACCCATGTTGGGTGTAGAGATTACTTTAAAAAAAGAGTCTTAAAAAAAATAAATAAAAACTCCCTTTGGCTGAGGTGTGGAGAATGAACCATACATAGCGAGTCAAGGGTGGAAGCAGGTAGCAGGTAGTTAGCAAGCCACTGCTGAAATTCAAGTGAAAAATTGTAGCTTGGACTACAGAGGTGGCCAGGAGGGAGGAGAGAAGGGGCCCAGTTCTAGATGTTCTGGAGGTGGGTCCAGCAGGACCTGGAGGTGGAGTAAGGGAGAGAGAGGAGGGCAGAGTAACTCCCAGATTGTGGCTGGAGCAAGTGAAGGAGACAAGAGAGCCTGGATGATCAGGCTGGAGCTCTGTTTTGGTCCTCTTTTACGTTGGGGCTGCCAGGACAATATGCAGATGGAGATACTGAGGAAGCACTGGGGTGTACAAGGAGTACACACTTTCTCCAGGGTAGAGTCTTGGCCCCTTCAAATCTTGGCTGAGATGCCTTCTGGCTCCATAAATCTTGGGCAGGTGGTATCATCTTGGTTTCCTTGTCTTTAAAATAGGGCTCACACCATCTGCTATATATACTTCCAGGCTGTTTAGGGAATTTTTAAAAAAGCTGGTGGTTGTGGAAACACCTGTCACTTACGCATTTGCTAGTCAACTAGAAAATGCAGGGTCCCAGACTGCTTGGCCCTCTGGCAGTGCAGTGTGCTGGTCGTTCCCTCCTTGGCCAGTTGGCTGCCAGGTACAGAGATAAACACACAGGGGTCCCCCTCCTAGTGTGTACAGACACCGACACAGATGGGCAAGAGGATGGCATGGAGGGAACGTGCCCTCCTTTCCTTCGGCTGCAGGAATGACCCTGGCTGTGAAGGGTAGAGAAAGAGTAGAGCCTATGCCAGGCTCCAAGGTAGGAAGAGCCTAAAGGCTCAGGAAGAGTCCTAGAGGTTGGAGAGAGGGGGAGGGGCTGAAGCTGAGGCCTTTGAGTCCCCTTCCCTTGTGGTTCCCAGACCATCTGGGGGCTTGGGACTCGTACACCTCTCCTCTCTAGGAGCTGCACGAGGCCAAGGGCTCACCTTGGCAGAAATCAGGATGGGGTCTTTCCGTGGCCCTTCAGCCATTTCTCAGGATTCTTAGGAAATTGCTAGCCCTGGGGCAGGGGGCAATGGGATAGTGGCTGTGGCAGCAGGGCTTAGGTACAACCCCCAGGAAAGACAAAGGAAGAGAATGGCTAGCTCAGGGAAAGCGTAGGACCCCAGCTAGCCCTCTCCGTGATAACTCAATGAGGTGGGAATTGGGGTTTTTAATGCAGAGGACTAGGTAGAGGCCCAGGAGAGGGGATTGGCTTTCTCAGAGTCCAGTAGAGCCAGCCTAGGAACCCAGGGCTCCTGACCCTGGAAGGAAGGAGCTGGGGTTCCCAAACCTCCTAGGTTCAGGCCTAGTCCAGGACTGTTTGGGGCCTTGGCGGGGGGAACTCCTTTGAGAGGAGAACTTGGTGGCCCTCAGCCCTGTAGGTCCTCATAGGCAGGGCCAGGCCCCGACACCCCAGGAGGCCCAGGCTGGGGGGTGGACGAGATTCTAACCCTCATCCATCCTGGCTGGCACCACAGGTGATCCTGGCGCTGTCGAGCCACCTGGGGGCCGTGGAGTCGGAAAAGCAGAAGCTGCGGGCTCAGGTGCGGCGCCTGGTGCAGGAGAACCAGTGGCTGCGAGAGGAGCTGGCGGGGACGCAGCAGAAGCTGCAGCGCAGCGAGCAGGCCGTGGCCCAGCTCGAGGAGGAGAAGCAGCACTTGCTGTTCATGAGCCAGATCCGGAAGCTGGATGAGGACACATCCCCCAGTGTGAGCCCCTACCACGGCCACTGCAAGGCCATCGGGCAGGCGGGCCTGGGAGCAGGGAGGGACATGGAGCCGACTCGGCTCTGACCCAGCCACTGACACTTGGGCTACCACGCCCCTCCTTCCCTGACACTCATTCTGTCCTTCCCAGGAGGAGAAGGGGGACGTCCCCAAAGACTCTCTGGATGACCTGTTCCCCAACGAGGAGGAGCAGAGCCCAGGTGCAGAGGGGGAGCTGGTTCTGGGGGTGGGGGAGGGGAGGGCTGTGTAAACTCCTTGTCCTTGGGACCCAGAGGTCACCAGAAACGGTGACCAAAAGGCCACCATGTTCTTTCCTGCCTCATTTCTGATCATCACATCCCAGCATGTTGGAGTTTAAAAGGCAGGTTTCACATGTTGCTTCTCTCCCACTAAGTTCTGAGAAACAGGTATCACAGTTCAGAGCTTTGGAGCAGCCTGACCTGGGTTCAAGTCCTGCTCTGCCACTAGTCATTCTGGGACCACTGGTTTCCTTCCCTCTCTGAGCCTTCTCTGAAGGTTATGGAGGATGCATGCACAGGACTGAGCCCTAGGCCAGTGCTTGCCTTGCTAATAGCATTGAGCACACATATCAGAGCCTCCTTTCTGCAGATGGGAAACTGGCTCGGAGGTTAGGTGGCTTGCCCTACAACACACAGCGTGAGGTATTGGGGCTGGGATTCTACCCACTACAGATGGGGAAACAGGCGGAAAAGCTAGTGACTTGCCCAGGGCCACATGTCAGGTAGGTCAAAGGCATCGCTATGGTATGGGCAGTTGGTACATCTGATCTGCCCTTGTCCTTGCAGCCCCCAGCCCTGGAGGAGGGGATGTGGCTGCCCAGCACGGGGGCTATGAAATCCCAGCACGGCTCCGCACCCTGCACAACCTAGTGATTCAGTACGCCTCCCAGGGCCGCTACGAGGTGGCCGTGCCACTCTGCAAGCAGGCACTTGAGGACCTGGAGAAGACCTCAGGCCACGACCACCCTGACGTTGCCACCATGCTGAACATCCTGGCTTTGGTCTATCGGTGAGGGTGCCTCTGGCCACAGTCATCCATGGGAGTCTGCACACTTCCTGAAGCCTCCAGCCCTGGGTCACAAACCCTCAGTCCCTGCTGTGGGCCAGGACTGGGCAGCTCATCTCTACCGGGCAGTTGGGCAGCAAAGAGAAGGAGATTATGCCCAGAGAGGGCTGAGCCAACAGGGTACCTGGGCCTCCCCCCAGGCTTAGTCTATTGGAGGAGAAAGGCTTGGGCATAACTACGAATGGGGACAGCACATGAGGACTCGAAGGGAAGCAGCACAGCTTCTCTGATCATTAAGGCTTAAGAAGGGGGGGGCGTCTGGGTGGCTCAGTCGTTAAGGCTTAAGAAGGGTCTTCGGTGAAAGATGAGTTCCCCAGAACATGAGAGGCTTGCAAAAGTTTTCCTTGGCAGAAAGAACAGTATGAGCATGAGCATGAGGAAGTGGGGGTAGAATCCTGGGGAGTCCGGCTCATCCCCCAGCACTCAATGCCCTGGTGAGTTGTGAGTGAATGTTCAAAGTCACCCCAAGCTCCTGGAGGGCAGGGGCTGACCAGGTCTTCCCAAGCTCTGGGTCATAATCATGTCCACTCATCAGTAAATACCAGAGGAGTGACCACAGGTATCTGGGACCAGTAGGGGGAGGGCCTTGGGCTAGAGGACACCCCTCACCATGCTTCTCCCTGCACCCAGGGACCAGAACAAGTACAAAGAGGCTGCCCACCTGCTCAACGATGCCCTGGCCATCCGTGAAAAGACACTGGGCAAAGACCACCCGGCTGTGAGTGAGAGTGGATGGGAGGTGGGGTCTGCTTCTGCCCTGTCCTGGGCAGGGCCCCAGGTCATTGAGCCTCCATTCTCCTACCCCCCAGGTGGCCGCAACACTAAACAACCTGGCAGTTCTGTATGGCAAGCGGGGCAAGTACAAAGAGGCCGAGCCACTGTGCAAGCGGGCGCTGGAAATCCGGGAGAAGGTGGGAGCAGGCAGGGCTGGGCAGGCCGGCTGGTCCTGGCAGGCAGGGGCCTAGGGCAGCCCTGAGCCCAGCCGTTGGCTCCCACTCCTATCCCAGGTCCTGGGCAAGTTTCATCCGGATGTGGCCAAGCAGCTGAGCAATCTGGCCCTGCTGTGCCAGAACCAGGGCAAAGCTGAGGAGGTAGAATACTACTACAGGAGGGCCCTGGAGATCTATGCCACACGCCTTGGGCCTGATGACCCCAACGTGGCCAAGACCAAGAACAACCTGGTACCCTGGGCCAGGAGTGGGGAGGGAGGAAAGGAGGATGGGGGAGGAAGGAAGGAAAAGGCTCAGCTCCCTTCATCCTGCTCACTCTGTGGCCCCTTTCCTCCAGGCCTCCTGCTACCTGAAGCAGGGCAAGTACCAGGATGCAGAGACCCTGTACAAGGAGATCCTCACCCGCGCTCATGAGAAGGAGTTTGGCTCTGTCAATGGTGAGTCTCTGACCGCCATGTGCCCCCAGCTCACACAGCGCAGGCCTGCCTAGCCATCAGCATCCAGGGCAAATACTTCAGCTGGGTGGGCCCTTGTGGGGTCTGGCTGGTTGCCAGCCACTTGTGTGCATGTGTGAAAAACACACACACAACACACAGCCTCCTGGGTCCTGCTGGTCCTGTTATACACCCTTTGCATAGCCCATGCCCTGGGCCCAGAGTCTTTTCCCCTTCCTCTGCTGGGCAATTCCTGTTCACCATGAGGGCCCACCCCAAATGTCTCCCCGGCTAGGAAGCCACCTTCCGGCCCCCAGTGGTCAGTCATTTCCTGCTCTGGGATCACTCGGCCTGGCCTATCATTCAGGCCTAGCATGTGTCTCAGGCTGTGGGCTTGAGGCGTTTAAGGATGTGCTCCCCCCAGCCTTCAATCCCAAGCCCCTCAACCACAGGCTAGTGCCATGTCATCTCCTTGTTCCAGAAGAGGGTCAGTATTGTTTCAAGTCTGTTTTTTGTTCACTCTTTCATGCATTCATTCATTCGTTCATTCATTCAACAAAGCCCAACCCTGATCCTTCCTGGGTACCCCTAACCGCCTCCCCAGACCCCAGTCCTATGTTTCAACCAGGAGAAGCCTATATGGGAGGCTGGTGACAGCCCCCTTTCTCCCCCCAGGGGACAACAAGCCCATCTGGATGCACGCAGAAGAACGGGAGGAGAGCAAGGTAGCCCTATGGGCAGGGCTGGGGTGGTCTGGGTAGGGAGGGTGAGGCTAGGGATGTGTGGAGGGGAGGGACTTGTGCCACCTCCCCTGACCATTCCTTCCCCCAGGACAAGCGCCGGGACAGCACCCCCTATGGAGAATATGGCAGCTGGTACAAGGCCTGTAAAGTAGACAGGTGAGGACAGCAGGGCAGGGCTGGAAATAGAGAAGGTAGTAGGGAACCAGCATCCTGGGTGGGGGCCAAGTCCAGGCTCTACACTCCATAATGCTCACCCCCAGAACACACATCTCTTTGTCAACTTGTCTTTCAAGACCTGGGTCACAGGCCACCTGTCCCAAAAAGGCTCTCTGCACTGGGACAGCCCAATTTTCTTGCCCTTGGGTCTCCCAGCTTTTAGTCCTGGTGGCAACATCCCACGTAGGGCTCTGGGGCCGGGTCCCCAACCCTAGGAACCTGGGGTGGGATTCCAAGACAGGAGAGTCTAAGCAGGCTGAGCACAAGGCTGGACACAAGAGGGGAGAGATTCTGGTTGGCCTGATGGTTCCTCGGGGCCCAAAGTGGGCCGGATGCTAGGATAGGCCTGGTTCCTGGGGAACACGGAGTTTGAGACTGCCCTGCTGTCCCGTCCACAGCCCCACAGTCAACACTACCCTGCGCAGCTTGGGGGCCCTATACCGGCGCCAGGGCAAGCTAGAAGCTGCACATACGCTGGAGGACTGTGCCAGCCGCAGCCGCAAGCAGGTGGGGCAACGGGCATGAGGGGTGTGGGCAGGGACCTGGGTGGCCCTTGTGTTCCCATGAGGATTCAGGGCTCCACCTGACGTGCCCTGCCACCCCCTCAGGGCCTGGACCCCGCAAGCCAGACCAAGGTGGTGGAACTGCTGAAAGATGGCAGCGGTGGGCGGGGAGACCGCCGGGGCAGCCGAGACGTGGCGGGGGGTGCCGGGGCGCGGCCTGAGTCTGACGTCGAGGAGGCAGGGCCTGCAGCTGAGTGGAGCGGGGTGAGTCTAGGGGCTGGGGTGGGCCAGGAGGCTGGGTAGTCAGTGTGGCAGAGACAGACTTATCCACCCCGCAGGACGGCAGTGGCTCCTTGCGGCGTAGCGGCTCCTTTGGGAAGCTCCGAGATGCCCTGAGGCGTAGCAGTGAGATGCTGGTGAAGAAGTTGCAGGGTGGTGGCCCCCAGGAGCCTCCTAACCCCAGGTGAGCCTCTGCCCCAGATGGGCCCTCCACCTAGGGTGAGCCTCTCAAGAACCCACCCCATGGCCCACCAACCCCAGATGAGTTCCTGATCCAGGAGAACTCCCTCATCTCCCTCAAGCTCCACCACCCACCGGATATACTCCCCTCCCATCAGCCTCCATCTCCAGCCCCAACCTGACCCTTTCCCACATCCTCCCCAGTTCCACCCTCAGCAAATCCAGGCATTCCTTTCTCCTCAGGATGAAGCGGGCCAGTTCCCTCAACTTCCTCAACAAGAGTGTGGAAGAGCCAGTCCAGGTATGGCCGGGTGGGTGTTGGGGCACTGGGCAGTGAGGCCCAGGCCCCAGAGCCCAAAGACTGCATGTCCTCTGTACTTGCCGAGCTTGTCTGTTTATCTAGAAACCTTTCCAGCTCTGTACCAGGCCTGGCTTTGGGCTGGACACTGGGAAGACAAATGAGGGAAACCAAGCTCCTGCATGGGGTGGACATGCAAGTGGCCAGTGCCAACACAGTGACGCGTGGAGGTGGGCGGGAGTGCCAGAGCACCAGGACATGGTCAGGGGCCCAGCTCAGGGACTCTGGCTGATCGGGCCCCTTCTGGCCAGGGAAGTACAGCCTGGCAGCAGCGAGAAGCTGAGCCGCCTGCCCCCTCTGCCCACAGCCTGGAGGCACAGGCTTCTCTGACAGCCGCACCCTCAGCTCCAGCTCCATGGACCTCTCCCGACGAAGCTCCCTCGTGGGCTAATCCTGAAGGGGCAGCGCCAGAGCCTCCACCCGGCACTGCCCCCATCCCCAGCCCTTCGCATGGGCCTGCTGCTTGCCCCACCTGTCTCTCCCAAGGACCCCCGTCTTTTCTGTTCAATCTCAGGGTAACCTCCTCCCTTGTCATCTCAGCCTAAGCCCTGGAGGCTGGGTCTGCCCGCTCCAGCTCTACCCCTTATTTATTCCATCCAGCAGGGCCCCCTCTTCTTTAGGTTCAGGGCCAGGTGAGGGACTGGCCAGGGTCTCCAAGGTAGAGACTCAGTGGGCCGCCCTCCCCAGGCCTCCGAGCCAAGAACACTAAGCACCTGCCGTCCCTTCAGCACTCCTGCCCTCCTGCCCCTCCGGCCGTTGCTTCTGTATATAGAGAAATAAGTTATTGGCCGCGCCCCTCCCCTCAGTCCACGGTACTGCCCTGTTCTCCCTTCACCCTGCCCTTCTCTAGTGGTACCGCCCAGGCCTTAATCACCCCCATTCCGCGCGGTGGTATCTTCCAGGCTCTACATCTCGGGGGCGGCGCCTCCCCAAAGGGTTCCCCGGGCCTTCTCGCGCTCCTCCTGGCCTCTGAGGGACGAGTTGAGCCCCACCATCGCCCCGTGCCCCAGGACGGAGAGCCCTCCCCTTGCCCATCCTCTCACCGCCGGGCCCTGCCCAGCATCCCGGCCTTATGCACTGCCCCTCCCGCCCGGCCCCGCCCAGGCACGGACTGACCCCGCCCCGGGCACCGCCCGTCGAGCCATCCTGCCACGCCTCTTCCCACGCCTGCCGCTTCTCGCTAGGGGCGGTGATGGCCCCTGTGGCAGGAGGGGCTGCCCCATTTGGGGGTGGTGAGGCGGTCGCTCTCTATTTTCAAATGTTGCTGTAGAAATAAAGACCGTTTGAATCTGAGCCGGGCTTGTTTTGGGGCGGAGGCCAAGGGCCCCCAGCGTCTCTAGGTTGGGGGGTGAGGTCGGGAGAGGTTGCGAGCGAGCGAGCATGTGTGTCGCTCACGTCCGGTCCCGCGCTGCTGGAGCCCAGATATTTTGCTCCTATCCCGGGTTTGTTTGGGGGCCTCACAGATTGAGTTTTTTCTAACAACGTTCATCTCTGAGGCTCTGGAGACCGCGGGCTTTGAACTCTGCCCCTTCCTAAGCTGTTTGATCTTGAGCGAGTTACCGAGACTAGACCTTTTCCATCTATAAAATGTGGGTGACGACACCCTCCGGGGGCTGCGTCTGAGTTAGGAGTGCCAGCACACCAAGAACCCCAAATAAATGAACTATTGCTAACAACTCCGGGAACTGCGAGGGTAGGGATGACTACCTCTGCCAGACAGACGTGAAATGTGTCAACCCCAGCCCAAAATTGACCTCTCATCGTCGGAACGCGTCAGGTCCCCGAGAGCTGTCCTCAAGCCCAGGTACAGCTATAGGGAGCGAACTACAAGTCCCAGAAGGCAATGCGCGGCGACGATGGGGCGTGGGCTTGGAGCGGCTGTATCGGGTTTGCGCCTGCGCAACGGGTGGGTGGGGGGGTGAGCTGGGCAAAGTAAGGAGACTACAAGTTCCGAGAAGCAATGCGGCAAGGCCCAAGTCGGGAATGTTTGCGCCTGCGCGTCGCGGGCGGGGCCTCTGGGGCGGAGCGGCCACCATCTTGGAACGGGAGGCGGAGCAGAGCTGACTGGGAGCGACCGAGCGGGCCACCGCAGCCGCCATGAACCCCGAATAGTGAGTGAGCCCCGCCCGCGCCGTCCGGCGCAGCCTCGATCCCGAGTACGGGGCTGTACGCTTACCGGGGTTGTCCGGCCTGGGTCAGACTGAGCGGCGCCCCCACATCCGGGTCCCTCTTCCGCTGACCCCCCCCCCACATCCGGGTCCTGCCCCTCCCCCCGGGGGCCCCAGGACCCCGGCTCGGCACCCCAAGTTCTTGCACCCGGGACCCAGACGCTGCGACCCCAAGGGGTACTACTTGGAGCCCGAAGCACCGGCCCCTAACAGGCCTTATTGGTCAGGTGACCCCGCAGCCTCGGTCTCTCCAGGCCTCAGTTTCCCCACCTGCTGCTTGCAGTGGCGGTCTGGGTGCTGACGACGGTCCCGGCGTTTTGGAGCCGGTCCAGACTCGGGCCCTTTAGGTCTGACAGTAAATCTTTTCTGTTTTTCCCGTTCTCCCGGAATCCGGTTCCTGGGGCTGGTCGGACGCGGGAGGCCCCGAGGTGCCGCTCTGGGTTGCTCTCCCGGAGGTCCTCCCCTCCGGGGCTGCCGCTTCGCCCCTTGCTGGGTCTCGCTGTCCTGCCGCTCCTGGAGGCCAGTCCCTTCCCGCCCTCTCCTCACCTTTGCGCAGGCCCCCTGCGCGACCGTCACTGCCGATGAAGTGCAGATGAATGTGGCATTTGTTTCTCCCCTTCCAGTGGGATTCTCTGTACCTCAGACTCTCCTCACTTCTTGGTCACTCCCCCTGCGGGTAGGTGGCCCGCATCTCATTGACAGTTTTCCCCAAGTGTCCGTTGTCTTCTTCCTCTTCTGCCACTTCCTTTTTCTCCTCCAGATCCAGGCCTCAGATTTCCTTGGGGAAGGGTGAAGCTCTGAGCTGGATTATAAGGGACACAGAAGGGAACCAACAGGCTCTCACAGAGACTTTGGAGTCTGAACCTGGTTTCCAGTCTTAAAGTTAACAGCTGTGTAACTTAGGGCAAGTCACTTCCCTCTTCTGACCTCTGGTTTCCTCATTAGTTGGGAATAACACCTTCCACTTCATAGAGCTGATGTGAGGCTTAAATGAGATGATGCATTTGCAGTATTTAGCACAGGGCCAGGTACAAAGTAGGAACTCAATACATTTTAACTGCCATCATTGGTACTCGTTGACCGCCTCTTCTTAGAGGCTTCATACCAGGCTCTTACTCTTTACTCACTTAACAAGCTCTAGGCTGGGCCCTAGCTTCCATTTCTGGGGCCTCCCCTGCCAAGCCAGGTGGGCCCCAGGGCAGTGAAGGGGGTTCCCCAACTAGCCCCTACTGGCCCAGAGACCACGGAGTCTGTTAGGTCTCAGGGTAGGACACCCAGCTTTTTCTCCTGAGGATTGTGATCCTTGGTGGCAGGTCATGTCCCTCTCTGTGCCTCGGCTTCCTTCTCTGTAAAGTGGAAATTCAGACTCAGTCCTTTGGGCCAGCTGTAACATAGGAGGTGGTCAGCCCTCCTCTTCCCAGGACTTGTGGGAGGATACTGTGAACAACTTAATACTCTAAACCAAGGCAAGCCTCACATCATGGGAGAAGGCCATAGTTGTGATTGCAGGATGGCATGGCGGGTGGGCTTCCTGCCTTCCTTCATGCCTTCCCATCCTTTCTTTCTAGTGACTACCTGTTTAAGCTGCTTTTGATTGGTGATTCGGGCGTGGGCAAGTCATGCCTGCTTCTGCGGTTTGCTGTGAGTAAGAAGCCTCCCATACCATCCACCTGGGGTCCTGGCTGGTGGCAGGAGGGAGGGAGACAACCCAGAGCACAGCAGTTGCAAGACCTTGGAACCAAGGATGAAGTCGCAGGACTTCCTAGTAGCATCTCTAACTGAACAGAGACACAGGGCTGCAGGTTGGGGTGCTGAGAATGGGGGCTTAGCAGTTACAAGCTTGGCCGGGGCAGGAACCTGGAGGTAGATTTTCCAAATGGACTTTGGGCCTGTTCACCTAGGTCATTGGTCCCTACTTTTCCAGGATGACACATACACAGAGAGCTACATCAGCACCATCGGGGTGGACTTCAAGATCCGAACCATTGAGCTGGATGGCAAAACCATCAAACTTCAGATCGTGAGTGTTGCTCTTCCCAGTCCCTGGTACAGAAGCAGCCATCTTGGGAGTGGTGGAGGCTCTGGGCAAGTAGCCCAGGGCTGACCTGCCTTTCTCACCTACTGTCTTGTAGTGGGACACGGCTGGTCAGGAGCGGTTCCGGACCATCACTTCCAGCTACTACCGGGGGGCTCATGGCATCATTGTGGTGTATGATGTCACCGACCAGGTACTCCTGGGGTCACATCTCCAGTTTTGTCTCCTCATCTTCAGGTCTTTGGTTTTTGTTTTTTTGTTTCGTTTTTGTTTTTTTAGGATTTTATTTTTTTAAGTAATCTACACACCCAGCATTGGGGTTGAACTCACAGCCTCGAGATCAAGAATCACATGCTCTACTGACCGAGCCAGCCAGGCACTCCAGGTCTTTGGTTCTTGTTTCTTTTTACTCTTCCCATCCTCTCTTCCGGATGATGCCCGGAAGGGAGACTGTACTTGGACTCATTTCACGAGGAGGGAAACAGCTGCAGAAGTGCATCCTCTGAGGCCCCGCTGCAGGGCGTTGGCAGAAACAGGCCTCACACCTCCTAGCTAAACTTGCCACCTTTCTAGACACCTATGTTTCATAGGGGTTTAGTCAGCTAATCGGTTGCTGTGCTGGGCCCATGGCTTCCTGTGTGAAGACACTGTGGAGAAGCGATTGGAGGGCTTTAGACAAGGAGGTGAGGGAGCCCTGCGCTCTGGGCGCATTGTGAGCAGGGTCGGAGCCCTGTGTCTGCTGTGGCCCCATCAGTCGTGTGTCACTAGCAGTGCTGGTGCTATTAACAGGCTGAAGCAGTCCCACCGTACCTTATGGTTTATAGAACTTGTCACGGTCTCTTAGCACTCTAAAGAAGTCTGTATTAGGTTCCCATTTTACAGATGAGGAAATGGGTCAGAGTGGTGAGGAGACTTGCTTAGGGCCGTCCAGTTAAGTGGCAGCAACAGAAAACCTGGGTATACTGATTCTACTTGGTTTATTCTTTCTACTAAACCTTGTTGCTTAGTGGGGACCAGGCCCTGGGGACATGGAAATGCTTACATCAGCCCTGCGCCTGGAGGAGTTCCTGCTCCGAGGGGCAGCTGGGCCCTTGGGCTCACCAGGAACTCATGATGTCTTCTGGACAACAAGCTGTGGGTGGACTGTGCTCTACTCAGAGGTCATCAAGGACCTCTAGCTGCCAAGTTCCATGACCTCATTTCAGTTCTTGCTCTGATTGGCCTCTCATGGCTTTTACCTTCCTTCTCCTCCCTCTCCTTGGAAAGTTTACTATCTCCAGCTCTCCTCCCTCTTGCTGCATTAGCTTCTCTTTTCAGTGACTTTTTACTGGTTTGCCTTGTACCATCACCACCACGCTCCCTGCCTTTCCTCCACCCCCCTGCACCCAATCCTGTGCTTTCTGACTCTCCCTGCACGGGTCTGGTCACTTTGTAGTTTGGCTTCTGTCTTATGTTCTATGATTCCTGTGTATACAGTTATCACTGTGGGTATTCTCTCTGTTCTACTTTGCTGGCACTTTTTTTTTTTAAGATTTTATTTATTTATTTGACAGAAAGACAGCGAGAGAGGGAACACAAGCAGGGGGAGTGGGAGAGGGAGAAGCAGGCTTCCCACTGAGCAGGGAGCCTGATGCAGGGCTCGATCCCAGGACCCTGGGATCATGACCTGAGCCGAAAGCAGACGCTTAATGACTGAGCCACCCAGTCGCCCCTACTCTGCTGGCACTTTGTGTAGTAATTCTAATCTTCATGTGAAATAAGTGTGGGGTCCCTGTTTTCCAGATGAAATATGCTTAGGGAGGTGTTAGGTAACTTGCCCATGGTCTCATAGCTAGGAGGGGCAAGGCTAGTGTTGGCTTCTGAACTTACCCTTCCCTGCCCCTAGCCAACCTCTGCTGAGCTCCAGATCATCTTCAGAACTCAGCATGTCCAGCACTGTCCTCACCCTCTCTCCCTAAACTGGCTCCTGCATCCCCATCTTTGTAACAGAGTTCCTGTTGGCCTGACCAGAAAACTCTTCCCTCCCCCCTTTCTCCCCTCTGTTCCTCCCCCCCGACTTCTCTTTCAAGTCCGTTCCCTTATAACAATAGCAGTGATGAGGATGACAGCAACTCCTGCTAATTAAGTTCTTGTTATAAGACAGGCCTGTGTTCCATTATCTCTTGCGTACAACAGCCCGACTGGGAGCTGCTGTTTTATCAAAATGAGGAAGCTAGAGCTCAGAGAGGTCAGGTGACAAATCTAGGGTCACACAGTAAATGGCAGAGCTGGGGCTTACCCAGAATGGTCTGATTCTAAATCCTGTGCTCTTCCTTGCCTCACTCCCTGGCTCAGGGCACATCTTCCCTAGATTATTTCAGCCACCTCCAGTTGGTCGCCGCCATCTTGCCAGTCTGATCTGGCCTCTGCACTCCTGTCCGGACTGTCTTCCCAGAACACAGGTGTGCTGCTGCTGCTCCCTTCCTAAGGAAACCTTTCATGGGCTCCTGGTTGTCCAGTTTAGCCAGGCTAAGACCTTCCATCCTCTGGCCTGCCTCCTTCCCCCTCCTTCTGTGCTCAGGGCCTGTGTCGCAGCAGCCTTCCGCTTCTCCTTGCTCCCTAGAGGCACCGTACCCGTCCCGAAGCTTGACCTGGTGTAGGTCATCTCCTCGCCTTGCACCTTTCCCATCCTTCCACTTGCTTCCACACAAGGCCAGTTCATCCCTTCAGACGTAGGTCAGCCGTAGTCTCCCCGGGCAGAGGCGGTCCTGGAGCTCCGGCAGCACTCATCACCCTGTTTTGCCATTGTGTGTGTGTCCTGGTCTAGTCCTCCACCGTCCCTTGAGTGCCTTAGGGCAGGACCCAGGTATTTGTCCCTTCTTTGTCCACAGGTCCCAGCCCAGGGCCCAGCCTGGGACAGGGCAGCAGGTATACATTTGAACCTAGTGGGATATCACCACACACCTCTGATTCCTCAGAAGGGAAAGTGTGGCTCTAGCCCAGCCATGTTACCAAAAGTTCTGTCTTTGTTTACGAGCCAGGGGTAGGGGGTAGGGAGTGACCAGCTGTTGGGATAGCTGGTCTGAGCAAGGAGGCTGTTAGTGCCAGAAGCAGGACGAATGTCTGGCTCTGTTCCCAGGGTACACGTCTCCCTCATAGGCCAGGATCTCCTCTGTGAGGACCCTCCACCTACCATTGGGCTGAAAGACTTCCTACCTTTCAGGGATCTTAAGGCCACTGTGGGAACTTTGTGATTCTTGCTAACTTGTTCCCCTCCATTTCTGTCTCCTCTCTGGTCTCTCTCCTGTTGTCATTTGCTCCCCACATGTTTTTGGCCTTTTCTGTGTCTTGGGGAAACTAGCTGCAGGAAGCAGAGCTGGCTGGCCCTTAGGCCTAGGCTGTTTAGGTATTAGGGCTGTTGGCTGACAGCTGGTGCTGTGCCAGGTTTGGCTTTGAGGGTGTCAGATGGAGTGGGTCAGGGAGGAGATCTAAGCCTGGAGGAGAGAGAGCTTCCTCTGGGTTCCTGAGCTCAGGGCTCCTGTCTCTCTCGGGAGCCCAGGGAAACCCCCTTCAAAAGCCCCTGTTCTCCTGGCCTTGAGTAGGGGTGGGCGTTTGGGAGCAAAATAACCTTTGATTCTGGCTCCTTTAGGAATCCTATGCCAACGTGAAGCAGTGGCTACAGGAGATCGACCGCTATGCCAGTGAGAATGTCAATAAGCTCCTGGTGGGCAACAAGAGCGACCTCACCACCAAGAAGGTGGTGGATAACACCACAGCCAAGGTGGGTGGGGCCTGGGTCGGGCCACCCAGGGTGGGCTGGGCTCTGCTGCCCCTCACCCCTCCTTTCCCTCCTCTTCTCTTTTCTTCCCTTGTCAGGAGTTTGCAGATTCTCTGGGTATCCCCTTCCTGGAGACGAGTGCCAAGAACGCTACCAATGTCGAGCAGGCATTCATGACCATGGCTGCTGAGATCAAAAAGCGGATGGGGCCTGGGGCAGCCTCAGGGGGTGAGCGGCCCAACCTCAAGATCGACAGCACCCCTGTGAAGCCAGCTGGTGGCGGCTGTTGCTAGGAGGGGCACGTGGGGTGGGACAGGAGGGGGCACCTTCTCCAGATGATGCCCCTGGAGGGGACAGGAGGTGCCTCCCTCTCCTGGGGCATTTGAGTCTGTGGCTTTGGGGTGTCCTGGGCTCCCCATCTCCCTCTGGCCCATCTGCCTGCTGCCCTGAGCCCTGGTTTTGTTACGGCCCCCAAGGGAGGACACCCAGGACCTTTGGCTGGGGTGGGGATGTGGGCTTGCTCTGCTGCTGCCTCTAGGTAACTTTAAAAGCTACCCTCCCACACACCTTTCCTTGGGATGAGGGCTCCTCTTGTTTCCCTTCCTTGCCCCCCATGTATGCTGCAGTGGGTTTCTTTCCTTACCCCTTTACCTTCTCCCCCCACTTCCCTTCCCCAAGAGCTGGGAGCCTCCCTGGCCTCTACAGTCCCTGGCTGCAGTCAGCGCCGGGGGCCAGGAAGGGACCAGGGGATCCAGGACCCAGGATCCAGGGCCCTGGGCTGGACCTCAGGAAGGGCATGGGGGCCATAGGGGCCCAGCAGCCCACCCTTGCCTCTCCTCCCTGCCTCTCCTCCCCGCCCTTTCCATACTCACAGCTCCAGCCGTCCAGCTGCGGTGGGGTCTGAGCACATCTAGAGCAGGTGGGTGGGCAGCCATGCTGGGCCTGTGTCTTGAGCCCAGAGGGAGCCTGCTCTTGCCACCCCCTGCCCTGCCAGAGCCAGGCCCATGTGCTGCCTGCCCACCGTGCCCCTTTGTCCCCATGGCAGGCAGAGGCGGAAGGCCCACCGTGCCAGAGGCCAGGCACCAGCCTTAACCCTCACTCTGCCAGCACCTCTTCCCTTTCCCCGAGGCAGCACATCTGGCTTATTCTCCCCCTTCTGTTCTTTGGAGCCTACAAGGGCAGGTCCTCATACCCTGTCACCACTACTCCTCCGGGGAATGTGGGTGCAAACCCAGGGTCTGGGGCCTCTCCCCTCACCCCCTCCCACCCAGGATCCTAGCCCCCTGCCCTCTGGCACAGCTTCTTCCTGCAGAAAAAACAAACCTTTGGTCTCTACCTGAAAAGCCATGTACCTTGTGCTGTCTCTCGCCTGTCCCACCTGTGCCCTGCCCTCCAGCTTGTATTTAAGTCTCTGGGGTGCCCCCACTCCCAGGTTCCCCACTCTGGTGTCATGTCAGGCATTTTGCAAGGAAAAGCCACTTGGGGAAAGACAGAAAGGACAAAAAAATAAATAAATTTCCACTGGCCCTCGGGTGAGCCGAGGGTTTTTGCAAGGAAGTTGTGGTGGTTGAGTGTGGTCTGTGGTGGGAGCTGTCCTGGGGTGGGAAATGGCACTGGGGCCCTGGGCTTGGCCGGCTGTGCAGGGGTCCTCGCCTGGGCTGTGCGTCCTAGGGTTGCTGTTGAAAGTCCTTGACCCACTTCCTAAAGCCAGGAGTGCTGCCTGCTTTTGCTTCTGTGGGATGTCCCCACGGGCCCAGCACGGTTCCGGCAGCCGGGGAGCGGGCGGCCATCAGCGAGTACCTGGTGAGCCGCGGCCAACACCCACACAGGCGCCCGTCCATTCGGCCTGGGAGGTCGGGCTGCAGACGTACCCATCATGCCTGGCCCGCATCCCCTTCTGCCCCCTCTCCCACCTATGCTCTGAGTTCAAGCCAGGTGTCCCTGCCCCCCTCGGACAGTGCCAAGTTCCTCCCACTTAGGACCTCAGCCTGGCCTCCCAGGCCAGTGTGCAAAATACAGTATGTGAGGGTAGGGGTGTGTGTGTGCTCCTCCGAGTGGACCGAACTCGTGTGACGCGGGGGGTGGAGGCGGGCGCCTGCCAGGGATGTGCGTCCATGCCTACGTGTCCCTGAGGTTGGGGCGGGGGTGGCGCCCGGGCCGGGCGGTGCATGCGGAGGGGCGCACGGAGACCCGGCCCCGCCCGAGGCCGTTCGCACCGCGGCCCCGCCCCCGGCTCCGCCCCGCCGGCTTCGCGGGCTGGAGAGCGAGGGAGCCGCGGGCGAGGGATCGCAGGATGAGCGATCGCGGCCCGGGCAGCCGGCAGCGGACGCGCCCCCCGAGCCCACCGGCCCGCGCCCCGCGCGCCCCACGGCCCCGCGGCCCCGGTCCCGGCCGCGCCGCCCGCGTCCCCCGAGGCCTGCGGGCCATGCCCGGCCGGCCCTAAACGCGGACCGGGGGGCGTCCCCTTGCGCCCGGGCCCCGCGCTGGCGCCCCCCGGGCCGCCGCCCGGCGCGGGGGCCATGGCGTTCACCTTCGCCGCGTTCTGCTACATGCTCACCCTGGTGCTGTGCGCCTCCCTCATCTTCTTTGTCATCTGGCACGTAAGGCCGGGCTGGGGCTGGGGGCGGGGTGGGGGGTGGGGGGCCGGGGGCACACAGAGCGGGAGGGGGCCGAGCAGATGGGCTCGGGGTCCGGGGAAACTTGGAACCTCCTCTCCGCTATCCCCCTTCGGTCAGCTTCTGTTCGCCCCCATGAACACCCCCTCCCGTTGTCGGCTTCCTTCCCGGGGCCCCTTTTCTCCGCCGCCCCCGCCTGTCTGTGGGTATGTCAGTTGGTCTCTGACCCCCTGCCCCTGCCCCATGCTGCCTTGGGGTGTGGGGCAGAATTCTGGGATTCTTGCTCCTTTTTCTCCTCCTACCACCCCCCGCCCCAATCAGTCGCCCCCGTTTGTCTGTCCGGCAGTTTGTCTGTCTGCTTGCCCCCCCCCCTCTTTGTGGGTTTTTCCAGCCGGAGTGATGGAGCCGGTTGCCATGGCAACTGCATCTGTTTACAGGACCCACGGATCGCAGAGCCCATTAACCCTTTCCCTCTCACTCACCTCGCTGACCCAGCAGTGACTGGCTCTAAGCAGACCAGAGACCTAGTCCCCACCACCAGCTCACCTTGGGCTTCCCTGCCCCTTCCTTTCTGGGCTTCCCCTCATCAGGTTTCCTTCCCACTTCCCATTTTCCCTCGTCTTCCTTCCCACTTTCCCCTTTGTCTTGTGTCCCCTTTGGTCTGTTTCTCACTCTGGCCTGGCTTCACACCTGCTCTTTCAGAGTGTCCATTTCTCATCCTTTATCCTAATCGCCTCCCCTTAGAGAGAGTCCCTCTCCCTCATTCTCTCTGGGGTCCTCTCCTCAGTGCCCCCCTCTGCCTGGCTCCCTTCCTTTCACCAAGAACTATTATCACTCAGCCTCCAGCTCATTGTTTGGGGCCCTTGCCCCCCCCCTTGACTGCCCTCCCTCCACCTCTGTCCCCTGAGGTTTTGGCCCCCATCCTGATCCCCTCAATGGAGACTGCCCATCTTGGTCGGCCCTGGTCTGTCCATTTCGGCATCCTCTGCTCCAGGACACACCTTCCTGATCTTCATCCCTTCTAGGGGGGTTCCTGTACCTCTCTCCAGTCTCTCTCCCTGTAACCCATTCTTTCCTTCCTCTCGCTTCCTCATTACCTCACCTGCTTATTTCCTGGTCTCCCCACTTGCTCTCTTTTCCTGGGACCTGGTGCCTGCCCCATGATCCTCCCTGGCTCTTGACCAATCTCTCCCTTCACCATCCCCCTAGGCCCACTGCTGCCTGTCTCCTCGACATCAGGGTTCCATGGACTCTCACTGCACCCCTCCTGTGTAAGGAGTGAACCCCTACAGGCACCTTCCAACACATCCCCCCCTCCCATCTCCAGCGCTCTCCCTGGTTTTGCCTCTCCCTCTCTCTCTCTCTGTGGGTCTCTTAATTGCTTTTTCTTTTCTCCCCCTTTGCCTTTTTCTCTTTCTCTGCCTCCATACCCACCCCCCAATCCGTCTTGATCTCTCTGAGCCTCCTATCTCATCCCAGGGTAGTGGACAGTCCTGTGGGCTGGGGGCAAGAGAGCTGGGGTCCTAAAGATCGGAAGAAATTGAGGGTCACAGGCTGGGAACACAGACCTGACCAGTTCCTGGGAGAAAGTTTCCTGGAAATCAAGAAGCCCCTTTCCAGGCCTCTCCCCACCCAGAGACCTCCCACAGCCCCTCTGGGGGTCCCCTGTCCTTAGTGGCTACTCAGAGCAGTCCTCAATCCAACATACCAGTGTCGATGCTTCCTAAGAACCGGGCTCTGGGCAGCTGTGGGAGAGTCAAGGATGAATAAGACTCAGGCTTTGCCCTTGTGAGGCTCCTAGGTTGGGGGAAAGGGCCCAACAAAATATTTATTGAGCACCTATTATGTGTCAAGCATGGTGTTCACTCAGCTATTTAGTTCGGTGATCTTAGCAAGTCACTCATGCTGAGTCTGTTTCCTTGTGGATAAAGTGAGTTTGTTGTATATACATCAGAGTGCCCAGAGCACCGCCTACTAAGGGGGGTGGGATGGGCATAGGAGGTGTGGTCCTCAATCCAAATTGGTAAGAACCAGAATCTTCCAGGGCAGGACCCCAGATCCCACCCCAGACCCTGAGCCCAGTCCCTACTGGTCGCCAGGCAACCCTTGTGGTGAGTGACGCGTGTCAGCTGTCATCGTGGGGAATTGTTTGTTCCAGGGGGCTGAGTCAGCGCCAGGCAGCCTGGGGGGTGGGAGGCACCACACCCGCTGCCTGCTGGTGGTGCCAGCTCTGGGGCAGACAGACGGCACCCTTCCACTCCCTGCTGGACCCTGTTGCTGTGCCTGGCAGGCAGGTGGCTGCCCAGAGTCCATGGGGGTGGGGGTGCTGCTCCAGATGGCCCCGGCTCCCTCCAGGAAGCCCATGTTCTCTCCCTCCAAGCCGTCTGGGGTCTGAGATGCTTGGGGGTGGTGGGCCCTGTGCCTTCCCCTCCAGCTGGTGCTGAGGGGAGGGGACCTCAGAAGGCTATTCTTCCAGACCTCCTATCATGCCAGCTCCCACTGCCCCCCACCCAGGTCTGTCTTATCATCCTTTCAAACACCTGTACCTCCCAAGAGTTCTCCATCCCAATGAGGACACTGCCATCTACCAGATGCCCCAACACCCAAAGGCAACTTGGGCCCCTGTGCCTCCACTCTTCTTCAAGCCCACTGGAGTCTGGTTTCTAAATAGCTCTGGAATCCCTCCACACCTCTCCATTCTCACTGCTGCTGTCCTCACGCTGATCACACCGATCGACGGAGCACCCCCCCCTTCCCCCATTTCCTCACTGGTCTGTCCTGCCTATGATAAAGTGGTTAAGAATTTTAACGCTGGAGTCTAACTGGGTTAGAATCCTGGCTTACCACTGACTCACTGTGTGGCCTTGGACAAGTGACTTAGACTGTCTCAGTTTCCTTATCTGCAAGACGGGTATGATAATACCAGTCCCTACGTCATCAGGTTGTTGCAAGCATTAAATGATTTAGTAAACATAAAGCCTGCTGGCATAGGGTAAACATCATACATGTCTTGGCTGGGACTGTTAGCCAATGTGTACTTCCTTCTCCATCCATCCTAAAGCATTAGCCTGACTGTCCCACTCTGCTGCTTTATACCCCTCAATGGCTCCCCATTACTTTTGGGTTAAAGTCCAAACATCTGGTCCGGGTTCACAGCATCTCCAGCCCATCTTTCACGTTCCCTTCTTCCTTCCCACTCACCTTATACTTTCACTCTGACCCCATGGAACCCTCAGCTTCCTGAATGTTCCTTGTTCTTTCAACTTTCTGCCTTTGTACCTACTGTTCCTGCTGCTTGGACTGCCTTTCCCCCATTTGTTCACCAAACACCCACTCAGAGTCCAGCCTGAACTCTGCCCCCCCCCACACCTCCAATGCTAGACCAGGCACCCCAATAGCCCTGATCACCCTGGAATATACTTCACAGCTCTCCCAAGCAAGGGAGCCCACCCAGGCGAGACCCCAGTGGTCAGCAAAAGGCAGAAAAAAGACACCATCTCTTGGGATGTTTTGGATGGAAGCGTCGTGAACATGGCTTGACTTGGACATTAGCACACTAGGATTCCATTCCACACTATTGTGTGACCTTGGGCCAGGCCCCGCCCCTCCCTCAACCTCAGTTTCTCCACCTTTGCAGCAAGCTCCATCTGGCCCAGAACCCATGTATGAATTCCTATCTCACAGAAGGATGGGTGGGGGGCCATTAGCTGCTGCCCCAACCCTGACGGGCACACGCCCCTCCCCCAGATCATAGCCTTTGACGAGCTGCGGACCGACTTCAAGAACCCCATCGACCAGGGGAACCCAGCGCGGGCAGTAAGTGATACATGTGCTGTGCCGAGGTGTGTCCGTCCGTCTGTCCTTCCATCTGTCGCAGGCGAAGGGGGGTGGGGGACGGGAAGAAGGGGGGTGTGTAGTGGGACTGGCGACGGTGCCCCTTCCTGTCTGTCCCCGCCCCCAGCAAACACCTGGCGCGGGCTCAGGGCTCGGGTTCCTCCTGGCGGGGCGGCCGTTGCCAGGCTCTGGGCCGTTGCCGTGGAGACGCGGGTGAAGGTCCTTCCATGGTGACGGTTGCCATGGGGACGGCGCGGCTGCTTCCCTGCCGCAGAGTCTGCTCTGGCGCCCCCTGGCGGCCACGCGCAGGTCCGCGGGGGACGTAGGGAGGGCGGCGGGGGCGCCCCCAATGCCCGCTCCTCCGCCTCCCCCATGGCGACCTTTTCCTCCCCCTACAGCGCGAGCGTTTAAAAAACATCGAACGCATCTGCTGCCTCCTGAGGAAGGTCAGTGTCAGGGCCAGTAGCAGGAGGCTTCTAGCCCAGCTCAGCCCTCCTGTGTGTGACCCGGAGCGGGGCCTTGCCCCTCTGGGACCTCCTTCATCTGGTCTACCACCGGGGGAGGGAGTGGGAGGCTAGCGGCCCCTTTAGTCCTCAGAGGTCACGGTGGGGGGCACCTCCCAAATCCCAGCTCCCCTCTGTGCCCTTGAAGCTGGGGTCTGTCCTGGCACCAGGCAGCTGACCTCTCACCCTCCCTTCCCCAGCTGGTGGTCCCAGAATACTCCATCCACGGCCTCTTCTGTCTGATGTTTCTGTGTGCAGCAGAGTGGGTGACCCTGGGCCTCAACATCCCCCTCCTCTTCTACCACCTCTGGAGGTGAGGGCCTCAGCATCCCCCTCTTCTACCACCTCTGGAAGCTGCCTTGGGGGGAGTGAGACGGAAGAGCAGGGGCGAGATGGGGGTGGGAGCTTTGACGTGGGCACTCAGGCCCCCCCCTCACCCCAGGTACTTCCATCGCCCGGCGGATGGCTCTGAGGTCATGTATGATGCGGTCTCCATCATGAATGCTGACATCCTCAACTACTGCCAGAAGGAGTCCTGGTGCAAACTCGCCTTCTACCTGCTCTCCTTCTTCTATTACCTGTACAGGTGAGGCTCTGCCCATGGCAGTCAGAAGTCAGGGGAGGGATGTTCCAGGTACCATGCCTCCAATTCCAGGAAGGGTCGGGCCCCAAGTTCCTGCCTTTTCCCCCTAAGGACCGAGGGCAACCCAGGGTATGACAGGGTGGGTGACCAGTAGCTGGGCCTACTCAGGACTCGGCTCACTGCCTTATCTTCCCACAGTATGGTTTATACGTTGGTGAGTTTCTAAGGGGGAAGCCGGCCAGGGAGCAAGCCCAGAATGGACCGGACGCCTGTGCACCCCCAGCCCTGCCCCTCGGCCGCAGAGGCCTCAGCCCTGGGGAGGGAGGGGGCACTGGTGCCCCCAGCCTCCTCTCCACCCCTCCACACTGCTGCTGCGGGGACCTCCCGCCTTCAGAGCCCCCTCCCCTTGGACCAGGGCTGGGCAGAGCTCTAAATAGGGGCAGGGGCTCCTCGGCCAGCCTGTAGGCATGGCAGTCAGTCTTGGAAGGGGCGGAACCTCCGGCCTTGTCCACTTGGTGGGGGGGGGGGGGAACATGGACCCTGCCAAGGGGCAGGGCGTGACCCTGGAAGTTCTGGGCCGCCCCCCCTTCACCCCCACCCCGAGGCTCCCCCTGCAGGTGGGGGGGTACCCGCACCGGGAATGAGCAGGCTCAGCAGGGGGGCAGCCCCACCCCTAGTCTGCCCTCTCCCCTCCCCCAGGCTCTCTCTCCAGACCTCCCCCTCTCCCCCATTCCCCCTTGCCCCAATCCCAGCCTGTCCTGTCTCTTGGACCTATTTTCTATGTTGCCTGGAGGAGTCCGGCACCCCCTCCCCGGCCATTTGTGACAAAATATGAATAAACTACTGCAAATACGTGGGCCCCAGTTCTGCTCCTGAAAGGCTTGAAGAGGACATGGGGGCAAAGGGACTCTATAGGGGGCAGCCCTCAGCTAAATCCCCAGTACAGCTAGGCTCAAACCACTGGCCCACGGAACCCTCTAGGGAAACCCCTCAGATGGATCAGAGGCCTCTGAGGTCTCCTCGGCAGCTGCTCCCCTCTATCCTCACTTTCCTGGCCACAACGAAACAGCTGTTTATTCCTGCTGAAACCCCTCCCTCTGCCTTTCAAAGCAGTATCAAGGCCACCAACTCCAGGAAGCCCTCCCCTGGGTCCCCTGAGCCTGGTAAACCCTGGGCAATGGAGAGACCCCCACCCCACGCCCCAGGAACAAGGGTCAAATACAATCAAGGAAATCAAATCTTCAATGTATGGCAAAATCAGTGCCAGTGGGGGCCAGGGGTCACCGGACCAGGTGGAAGGTCAGCCAGTATATGATGAGGGGCTGGAAGGCTGCAGCTCCCAGGGTCAGGTAGAGCTGGAGACGCTGCCGGGGAGCTGGGCCCCCCATGTTGTCAGGGCCCAGGGCTGCTGTTCGCAAAGAGCGCACCTGGAAGAAAGGACAGAGCTGAAGCTGGGCCGGGAGGGAGAGGCTCGTCCCCAGCTCCAACCCCAGGGGGAGAGGCGCAAGGGGCAGCCCCAGACTCACAATGAAGTACATGAGCGAAGACGAAGTCCAGGCCAGCGCCACGTAGTAGCCATCACTGCCGAAGAGCAGCCCCGTGAGCACGCTGAGGATCATCCTGCAGGGGATGTGGTGCAGGTGGGGGTGAGGGGGAGCGCAGAAAGAGAAGGCTGGCGATCTCCCAAGGGTCCGGGCCTCAAACCGGCCCCACCACCCAGCCTAGGCCCCACCCACCACCACTGGGGCCCTTTATGTCCAATCTGTCTCCACAGGGTCCTAGACTCAAAATGAATCTGGAAGACCTAGGACTCAGTCCTAGGTCGTGGATCTGAGACCCCCTTTACTAACCCAGCACAAGGCCCTTCTCCCCTGTGTTCCCAGGATGACTCTCCACACATTCCTGACCTGAACAACAGTACACGGTTCCTGAGGAGAATGCTAAGAACAGCTGGGTCCTCTAACAGAGAAGAGCTAGGGCCCTGAGAAGGGCAGAGGGGTGCCCAGGGTCATAATTCAAGACTACAGCTACACCGGCTAGGAACCCATGGCGGCAGGCCCCTCTCCCAGGCCTGCCTCTGGCCTGGCCCATCGGTACTCACCCCACATATTTGTAGCCGCTGTAGGCTAGCAGGTGGAAGATGCTCAGGTCACTGCGCACGGTGGCCAGATAGGCGCCCAGGAGCAGGGCTAGCACCTCCATCACGACCCACGCCAGCGCCGTGCTTGCACACAGGCCCAGCACCTCTGGGGAGAACCTACGGCCACAGGGGGGAGGGGGAGCATTCAGAAACCAGCCATCCTGTGGCAGGTGTGAGACTGAGGACATGGCCTGGGCTTGGGACCTGCCACAGGTCCCCTAGGGAGGTGAGGAGAGCAGTCAGGAGGGGGAGCTGGCGGGAATGGGGGAGGGCGTCGCTACTAACCTTTTCTGAATGCCCAGTGCCATCCCAGCCAACAGCACGTAGGTGATGAAGGCCATTGCTGCCAAGAACCAGAAAGATGCCATCAGCCTGGTTTCCTCAGTCAGAGCCCCCGGCTAGGTATTGGAGGCCATTTACACTCCCTACCTTCTCCCCATACTTCCTTCCCTGCATATCCCCACATGCCAACCTCCACAGTCAGCTCCTAATACCCTGCTTGGGATGCCTGTCCCTGCTCAGCCCTCTCTCCCCGTGAAATGCTACCAGACCCCCGGGACCACCAAGCCACCTCCTTCCCTGTCCCTGTGCTAGGACACTCACCAAAGTTTCCTGCTGTGGCTCACAACATATCAGGGGCCAAGGCTATTGCTAATCCTAGACCAACAGGCAGGGGCCAAACTGATCTCCCACAACACTACAGGACTAAAATACAGGCTTCAAGACAACCCAGGCTCCCCCCAAAGTCCGGCCCATGGGGATGACGTCACCTCAGCCAGTAATTTTCAGTCTGGCCACGGGCGCTGGCTTGGGCGCTGGCCATCCCACCAGCGGAGAGGGCTCCTGGTTTACCTCTGCTGTTTACACAAAAGCTCAGAGCCGGGGGAGCTGGGCTTTCACACCAACTCTAACTCCTCGGCCCTGTTCTCTGCCCCCTTGAAGCACCAGAACTAATGTGCCCACCAGAGAGCACGGGCTCTGGTCAGGAAACCAGCTCTACCACCTATATATAAGCTACGTGGCTTCAAAGACAGTCGTCTCTCTGAGCCTTGGCTTCGACACCTAAAATGGGGATGGCAGTTCCTGCTTTACAAGGTGGCTCTGAGAGAAAATGGAATGAAGGATAGAACCGGTGGCCCTCCCGGAGCAAGTGGGCTGACTGGCTGCCCTGGCAACCCGTCTGAGGGCCGCCCGGGCACACTCGCCCCTCCTCCAGGGTGTCCACCGTGGGCTTCGCCTTGTGCAGGCCCCAGGACACAGAGGAGTGAGACGCACTCCAAGGAGGGCAGCCGACCCCATGCCATGTGGATGGGCAGTTACGGGAACCCAGAAGGGAGCGACCACTTCCTCAGAGGAGGGAATGTCGGCGCAGGACTTGGGGGACGAGTAGTCGCTCTGGCAGTAACTATTATTTACAGCGTGCTTCCTGCTGGGCGCACATCACCTCACTGAATCTCCACAGCGATCCTTTATGGTAGAGACTGTTGTCATTCCTGGTTTACACAAGAGTAAAAGTAGCCAGCCTGAGGTCCCATTACCGGAAGTTGCAGGACCAGGTCTAAACCCTGGGCTCCAGGGGAGGGACATGGTCCCAGTTAAGAGGCAAGAAGATCTCAAAGGGAGTACCCTGAGGGCCCACCCAGGAAGCTCCTTACCGGTCCCCCTGCTCCGTCTACTGGGTGTCTAGCAACCACCACACACAAAAGCACCAAGAGCAGATGCTCAATCAATGTGATGCACGAGGCTCTCTCCTCGTTGGTGCCTCCAGGCACAAGTCCCCCCCGCCCCGCAGCCCAGGTCAAAGACTCACTGGGGATATAGAGGTCAGGGGCGTTGAGATCTTGCCGCGGCGGCACAGGCACATCGCGGCTGGGCTGCACCTCCCAGTTCTGGCGGTAGCAGCAGCCAGGTCAGGAGAAAAAGATACAATGAGAAGAAAGAAGGGGGTTGAGGTCTGGGGGCCAAACTCTGGGACGGGACGAGGGAGGCACAGGGCCCCGCCAGCTCACCTGGTGTGTGTAGGGGAAGACCAGCAGCCCCAGCTTCTTGGCCACATAGGCTGTGTCCACAGCAAAAAAATACTTGAGTTTGTTCATAGACACAAAACGGTGCAGCTGGGAGAGGAGAGAGGAGGCTGTGGACAAACTGCACACCAAACCTCAGGGTGCTCCTCTGTGTGCTCCTTCCCTGAGGGCTGCTGGGAGAATTAGGTGGGATCCCGTGATGCCCCATCCCTGGCCAGAAATCTTGCCACCCTTGCCCTGGGGGTGGGCCACACCTCCTTGTGCACCATGTCCTTCCCGTGGGATGCGATGGAGCTGCCATAGGCCATAGCCACGTTGGCCACTGGGTCCCCAAGCAAGTGGTTGACACTGAAGGCCACGTCGGCTCCTGGGGCTGGGTATCCCCCTGGCTGGCTGGAGTAAGCACCACTTGTGTCATCGAAGAGGGGAGGCGGATCTGGAGCTGCCCGGGCCCTGTGCTTGGAGCCTGTGGGTTTGTAGGTACTAGAGTAGGTGACAGGAATATCAAACATGAGCCCAAACCACCACCCCTTTCCCCAGGTTGGGCAGCCCTGTATGGGTCCTGGGGCCACCAATCAGTTAGTGAAACCCGGGCTGGATAGCGGTAGGTAACCCAGAAAGAACTTTGATGAGGGATCCTTTTCCAGAGGTGCTAAACGTCGGCAAAGAAAGAGCTGAGGCAGCGCCTGGAAGTGGCTGCCCACCTGGGGGTTTCTGGGGGCCTTGTCGAGGGAAGTGATCTCTGAACTGAGCCTCGGAAGAGTGAGTAGAAGTTTCCTAGGTGAAGATAACTAACTGGGAGGGCATCCCGCATGAACGAGGATGGGAAAGGCGACAGCTGGGTACCCAAAGGCCCTGGGCTGTGGTGAGGGCCCCTACCAGGGTTATGACAGGTGAAGGAAGTTCTGAAGGCAGACCCCGTTCGTGCCCGGGTCTGGCACGGGAATCCCAGCTATGCTGTCACCGCCCGATCTCAGGGTTGGGCCGAGAGGGCGAAGTCCGGGACGCGTTGTGGAGTCACGCAGGGCAGAAACCCGAAAGACACCCGCCGCCCTGGGGAGCGGTCACGGCTGCCCCTCTCCCTCAGGGTGAGCGGGCAGCGCCGCCGACCCTCCTCCGGCCGGTCGGGCCGCGCGTCCCGCCCGCCCCTCGCCCCACGCACCGTGGGCTCCGTAGCCCGAGTGATAAGCCATGGCCGCGATGCTGGCGCTCCCCAAGGGCCCGCTGCGCCGCCTCGTGGGTACGAATACTAATAAGGCAGCTGCTCCGCTTCTTGGGCACCGACCCGGGTTAGGGAGCAGCCCGACACGTCCGCGAGCTCTTCGACCACAGCCGCCATGTCCTCAGCGTTATCCTCCGTCGCCTGCCATTGGCTTGTCGGCGGCGCTAGCTCACCCCTCCTCTCTCCCAATTGGTTGCTGGCGCGGCCTCGCCGAATTAGATTCGGCAGTAGTCAACTTCCGGGAGGGGGGAATAGGCGGAGCAATCCGAGGCGCTCTCGGATTGGATGCTGGGTTTGTTAGTTCGGGGCCAGAGCAGCCAATAGATGGGTTAAGGTAGGAGGAGGTTGAGAATTATTTCCGCGCCTGCGCAGTGGGGCACTTGACGCTCGTCGTGCCACGACTACACCAGGTGGAGACCTGGGACCTGGCGGAGGAGGGAGTACGGGAACGGAGTTTCACTCGGGGGACGTACCCCAGGAGGGAATGGGTCCGTGGGCTCTACCAAGTCCCGCCCCTTGGGTCTCCTGCTCCTCCCTCTCAATGCTAGCTTTCCTCTCCCGTCCTCCATACTAACCCACCCCGCCAGTCCTGGCACGGAGCCCGGGCAGCCGCCGAGGTGTTCGGAGGAGGCCGGGCGGGGCAGTGACAGCGCGGCCCAGCGAGCCCCGGAAGCTGATTCCTCCTCCCGCCTCCCACCCTTCCTTCCGGCGCGGGTGCTGTCCGTTGTCCGGTGCTGAAATGCCCTACAGCCACCTCCGCTATCCTGCAGAACGAGGGGGCCTGCTGCTGGGAGGAGGCTCTGGCCTCTTGAGACAGACAGAAAGACACACACACACACTCTTGAGACAGACCGAAAGACACACACACACACACTCTCTCTCTCTCTCTCTCTCGACAGACCGAAAGACACACACACACACACACTCTCTCTCTCTCTCTCTCTCTCTCTCTCTCGACCGAAAGACACACACACACACACTCTCTCTCTCTCTCTCTCTCTCTCTCTCTCTCGACAGACCGAAAGACACACACACACACACTCTCTCTCTCTCTCTCTCGACAGACCGAAAGACACACACACTCTCTCTCTCTCTCTCTCTCTCTCTCTCTCGACAGACCGAAAGACACACACACACACACACACACACACACACACATACCCATTACACATATTGAAAACTCCAGAAGATTTGAGTCCTAGAGAGTGGGTGGTATAGTCGGGACAGGATCCTGCACCAGGCCTGGCCCATCAACTCTCCCGTGGTCCAACCGATTTGGGGGTGGAGGTGTGCTGATCCACCTCCTGAAGTTGCATTTGAAACTCCTGAGTCACTGCTGGCCCTGCAGTCCATCTTAAAGTGAGACATGCCCCCGCCTCCAAGCCTCACTCCTGAGGCCGGGGGTGTTCCTTTCTCTCTGCCCAGTTTGTGACCACTCTCACCCTCCTCAGAGATAGTAGTCTTCAGGGGCCTCCTCTCTCACACACCTTCAGCCACCACTTTCTAGAGAGCAAAATCAGGTCCTCTGCAACCTGCCTCTAGCTACGCAGTGTCCAGTTACACCAGGTGACTTTCCTACTTTCTAAACACAGCCCACGTCATCTAATCGTGCCTTTGCTCAGAAATCCCCTCCACCTGGGATGCCCTTCCCCCTCATATCCATTTGTCCAAAGCCTAGTTATTCTTTAGGAATCAGTTTAACTTGTGCCTCTCAGAGAGACGAAGGGAACAGAGGACTGACCCGGCTGGGGATTGAGGCCAGAAGCTGGGTTCCAGGCTCCTTCTGGGTACACCAGTTTGCCCTGAATATAAATTCTATTAGGACCAGGCCAATGTCATTCTCCACTCCTACCCTTGTCTTCACAGTGCCAACACAATACTTGGATATAGAAGATACCCAATAAACATCTGTGTCCAATAAATAAATAATAAATAAACGGATGAAGCCCTGGGCCACTCCTTTACTCTATCACTTCAATCACCTCATCTTTAAATGGGTAGGGATATTGAACTGAATGTTTTCTGAGTTTCTCTTTGGGGGGAAAAAAAAGCGGCAAAGCAACCCAAAACTCACCTAGCATTGCAGCTCCCTATGTCCCACCAACTAATTGTCTACTTTGAGGGCTAGCCCAGACCCAGGGGCAGGTGTGAAGGTCTGAGGCCCCTGAGGGCCAGGGAGCAGCAGTGCCGCCACCAGTCCTTGGGAGGGCATCCTCCCATGAAGGACAGATCCCACTCCCTTGTACCTCATGATGAATGCTTGTGCACCTTTCTATTCCCATTTCTCAGGTGGGAAAACTGAGGTTGGGGTGGAGAGTGCAGGCCCAAGGTCACGAAGCCTAGGACCCTGGGTGTCCTGGCCCCCAACCTGCCTGGACTCTTAAGTGAAGCCCAGCACCTCTGTCCAGCGAATGAGGCGTATCACACCTTTCTGGGTTGTAACTGCTTTTTCCCCTACAAGCAAGGCTTCCAGGGTGGGGTCTGGGTGGGCTTAGGCCTGGGCCTACTCCGCAGAGACAGGACGCCGGGGGCATTACCCACCTTTGAGATCCATCCCCCATCATTTTACAGCAGGAGAAACAGGCCCCAAGAACAAGGACTCAGCCAAGGTCGCAAGCGCAAGCGCAAGCGCGGCGGGAGGGGAACCCAAGCTTGGGTCCGCCAGCCTGGGGTTCTCGGGGGCGGGGGCAGCGCCCGCGGTACCAGGCGCTGCCGGCGGCGCCGCGGGTGCCGCGGGTGCCGCGGGGGCGGGGTCAGCGGAGGGCGGGGCGCCGGGCACCGTGGCCGCCAACGCCGCCGCCGCCGCCGCCGCCGCCGCCTCCGCCGCGCTCGGGCTCGAGCTCGGCGCACTCCCTGCGCGGCCGCCGAGCCGAGCGGACGCCCTCGGGGCCGCGCCGCAGCCCTCTGCGCTCCCCCCTATCATGCCCCGGGCCCGGGCTCGGGCCGCCCAAGCAGCCAGGACACCATGCCCGAGGGCGGCGGAGGCGACAGCGGGGAGGTGCCCGCGTTCATCCCGGACGGCGAGCCGCTGCGGGAGGAGGTACCGGCGCCGTGTGTCGGGGGGCCGGAGCCAGGGCTGGAGCGGGGCTGAGGGGGACGACGGAAGGGGCAAACCCCGGGACAGGCGCTGAGGGGGGAAGTCTCAAAACCCCGGTTGCCAATGACGTCATTAGGGTAGCCGGCGTCTGGCGAGCCGAGGGGCTCGCGTGGGGGGTCGAGGTGGGGGGGCTGGGAAGGGAGGAGGGGGCGACTCCCGCCCCGGGAGCCCCTTCATCCCTCCTCGCCCTCCTGTGACGTCAGCGCCTGGCCCCTGCGCGCCCTCATTCCGCAGCGCTGCCCCTCACCCCCGAGGCCCCGGGGGTCAGGCCCCCCGCCCAGCCCAGCCCAGCCCAGCCCAGCCCAGCGGCTCACGAGGTGCCCGGGCGGCGCCTGCAATGCAGCAGCAGTAGTCGGGACTTGGGGGAGGGAGCGGAGGGAGGAGGGGAAAGAGGAAAGGAGGCGGCATCTGGTACCCCTTGTCCCTCTCCCCGCGGTGAGGCCCGAGGGCCCATCCTGCTGGCTGGGACCCCCACACTGGCCTCTCCTCAGCCCTAGCCAAGAAAAGGATCTGCGGAGGTGTGGGGCCCTGTGTGGGGTGTTGGGGTGATAGGTGGTGAGTGGGTCTGTGTACGTGTTTGGATGGATGTAGTGTGCTTGTGGGTGTGTGAGTGCTAGTCCGTGCTCCCCACATCTCGGGTGAGCTAGAGTCAGGTGACGGTCTGGTGGCTGCTTGGCTTGGCTGATGTGATGCGTGAACGTGTTCTGTCGTGGGTGGGTCTCTCCTGTAGACTCTAGGGTGTGATTTCAGGTTGCAGTAGGGGCGGGGTTGGGGGATGTGCACTGTGGTCAGGTGAGGGTCTGGTGTGGACCTGGGCTTCAGTGAATGTGTAACCGGCATATGCATGTGTGTGTCCTGTGCTGGGTGGGTCTGGGTGAGGTGTGTGCGGGTGGGTGAGTGCGTGCACCTGTGCACCCTGTGATGGTTGTGAGGGGTCGTGCCTTGGGCGCTGGTGAGGGCCCGGGGTCTGGGATGAGCAGGCCGCGTGCACATCTGTGGTTGGTGGGTCTGTGATAAACATGGGGTGGGGGGTGGACGTGTGGGCGTGTGCATCTGACTGGCCCTGCAGGTCATGGTGATGATGTGTCCGTGTGGTGGGTGACTGCGGGGGAGGGCAGGCTGTCCTGGGCTGGGCTGGGGGCATTTCCTCTCCTCTTGGATCTCTCAAGACCTGGTGTTGCCGGGGTTGGAGAGGTGGCCCTTACCTCCACCTCTGCTGTTTCACCAGGCCCCCTCTTTCTTCCTTCTCCTTCTTTTCTCCACTCCCTCCCCCGTCCCCCACTTCTCTCTCCATAGGCACCCTAGAGGTGAGGTGGGGGCCAGGCTGGGAGCCCTACCCAGGAGGATAGGCCAAACCCTCCCGGCCAAGGAGTGGCCCTGCTGCCCAGCAGCTGTGTCCCACCCCCTCCCTCGCAGCACAGATGGGGAGTGGAGGACGACGCTCCATCTGCCCCGCCCCCCCCAGACTCACACCTCCTCCGTTCCCAGCTCTTCCTCTTCTCTTACTTAAAAGCTTCTCCCAAGTCTCTACGTGGAACCAAGGGACCCGAGGGAGTCTCAGGGTAACAGTAATAATATTTATTGCTATGGCCAGGCCCCATGCTGAGAAGGCCACACATAAGATCTTGTTGAAACCTCGCAAAAGCCCCAGTTTACAGATGAGGAGACTGAGGTCCAGAGAGGATGAGGGACCTGTCCAAGTCATCCAGTAAGTGGTGGAGCCAGCACTGAATCCTGGGCCATGGAGCCCATGCTCTTCACCCTTAGGACCCCGTGCCAACAGGTCCAGCAGGTCCAGGAAGCAAGGCCCAGAGAGGGCAGGAATATGGCCAAGACCACACAGCAAATTAGGGGCAGAGTTGGGACCAGAGATCAGTTTTCTAAATGGCCACTCAGGGGGCCCTTCCTTCTCTTGGCAGAGATGGGTCTGTTTTGTCCTAGGTGCCCTCGACTGAGAGATGATGGGGCACCTCTACTGGGACAGGCTCGGGGGCGGGGGCAGAGAGGCCCCAGTTTGAATCCTGCAGCTCTCCTGTGAGAGCCAGAAGGGTGAGGTCTGGAGCAAGATGCTCAATCCCTCAGAGCCTCAGTTTCCTCCTCTGTGGAGTGGGGAGCAGAGCCCCAGCTCCTCCCAAGGGCTCAGGCAGAGGGGCAGGTCCAACCGCTGGCCTGTCCTGACCCCCGCCTCTCCCCCTCTCTGCCCACCCTGCAGCAGCGGCCCTTGAAACAGTCCCTGGGAAGCTCCCTGTGCCGAGAGTCGCACTGGAAGTGCCTGCTCCTCACGCTGCTCATCCATGCCTGCGGCGCCGTGGTGGCCTGGTGTCGCCTGGCCACGGTGCCCCGGCTGGTCCTGGGGCCTGAGGCAGCGCTGGCCCGTGGGGCCGGGGGCCCACCACCCACCTACCCAGCCAGCCCCTGCTCCGATGGCTACCTGTACATCCCGCTGGCCTTCGTCTCCCTCCTCTACCTCCTCTACCTGGCCGAGTGCTGGCACTGCCACGTGCGGTCGTGCCAGGCGCCGCGCGCGGACGCCAGCACCGTGCTCGCCCTGATCCACCGGCTGCAGCAGGCGCCGCCCTGCGTCTGGTGGAAGGCCACCAGCTACCACTACGTGCGCCGCACCCGCCAGATCACGCGCTACCGGAACGGCGACGCCTACACCACCACGCAGGTCTACCACGAGAGGGCCGACAGCCGCACGGCTCGGGGCGAGTTTGACTACTCCGCCCACGGCGTCCGCGACGTGTCCAAGGAGCTCGTGGGCCTGGCCGAGCACGCGGCCACGCGGCTGCGCTTCACCAAGTGCTTCAGCTTCGGCAGCGCCGAGGCCGAGGCCTCGTACCTCACCCAGAGGGCCCGCTTCTTCAGTGCCAACGAGGGCCTGGACGACTACCTGGAGGCCCGCGAGGGCATGCACCTGAAGGACGTGGACTTCCGCGAGTCGCTCATGGTGTTCGCGGACCCCCGCAGCCCGCCCTGGTACGCGCGCGCCTGGGTCTTCTGGCTGGTGTCGGCGGCCACGCTGTCCTGGCCACTGCGCGTCGTGGCCGCCTACGGCACGGCCCACGTGCACTACCAGGTGGAGAAGCTCTTCGGCGCCAGCTCGCCGCCCCCCGGGGCCGTGCCCAGCGGGCCCCCGCTCTCCCGCGTGGCCACGGTGGACTTCACCGAGCTGGAGTGGCACATCTGCTCCAACCGGCAGCTGGTGCCCAGCTACTCGGAGGCTGTGGTCATGGGCGCCAGCTCTGGCGCCTTCCTCCGGGGCTGCCCGCGCTGCCGTCGCTCCCTCAGCAGCAGCTCGCTGCCCCCCGCCCGGCCCAGCGGGCCCCGCCTGCCTTTCAGCCGCAGCCGCCTCTCCCTGGGAGCTGGGGGCCGGGCCACGCCGGGGGTCTTCCGAAGCCTGAGCGGGGGGCCGCTGGGGCGCCGTGGGGAGGACACAGAGCCCCTGGAAAGCCCACCATGCTACGAAGACGCCCTTTACTTCCCGGTGCTCATTGTCCATGGTGATAGCGGCTGCCAGGGGGACGGGCAGGGTGCACTCTGAGACCCCCGTGGTCCCTGGAGTGGCCTCCTCGCCACCATCCCGCCATGGGCTCCGATGCCTGAGTAGCTGTTGTCCGAGACAGGAAGGGGAAAACAGACCAGCACACGAGGGGTGGGGGTGGGGTAGAGTCCTTAAACAGACTGTAGCGCAGTGACCCAGGGTCATTTTGGGGGTGAATGGACACCCCCACTGAAGTGGAGTCTGTGAACTGTCCCAGCATGACTCCCCTCACCACCACCACCATGTTCCACCCTGTGCAGCGGCTGGTGATCCAGCTTAGGGCCCTCTCAGGTTGGGCGGGGTCGGGGGGGGGGGGGATGTTTCCAGAAAGCCTGGGGTGGGGGAGGAGTCCTGGGGACAGCTGTTGCATGCAGCCGAGGGCTGCCTCTGGGCTCTTCCCTGCACGGCCGAGGCCACATTGGGAGCCCTCGAGCAACCCAGAAGCACAAATTGGTGGTTTGGGGCCATGCCCGGTCGGTCGGGCTGGCCTCCACGAAGCTGAGGAGCTGGATGTGGCAGCTCCACAGCCTTGGCCCCACTACCAGCCCCAAGTCCCCATCCTCCCCCCGACCTGCCCCTCCCTGCCTGCCCTCTGGTCTCTGCTCAGGGTCGTCCCCGATCAGACTCAGTGACACAGCCCCTGTACTGGGAGCCCGGTTCTTGGAGCACAGCCTTGTCCCCCGTGGCCTCCTGATTTTCCCTGGTGTACCCTCTCCCACATCCAGCTCCCCTATGACCTGGGGTTCCTTTTCAGGGCCCTGCCTTGATCCTGCATCTCCTTGTCTCTGCTCCTGTCCCCCCAAAGTCCACCTCCACCTCTATCAGCCACGCACACACACCCAGGCTTTGCCCTCTCATTGCTCCCCCAGACTTCTCTGCTCTTCACCTTCCTGATGACCCACGGGGCCCAGGGCCACAGGGCATCCGAGGGACCTCGGCCTCGGCCACAGCCTCTTGGACGATGCACCCGCTCTGCCATAGAGGCCCCTGCTTCTCCCACTGGTGGGGCCTGGCCTAGGGGACACCATCCCTCCTCCAGGGAGGAGAGAGTAGTCCCTTTCCAACTGGGGTTTCTACCACCTCTCAGGGGCCAGTGGGGGAGGGAGGAAGCAGAGAAGATGCAGATAAAATAAAAGGTATGAAATGGAAGGTCTTCTCACGTTGCATTCCTAAGTGGTGGGTCCAAGGCCACTACAAGAACAATGGGTCACCCGGGGTCAGCGATTCAATGCTCAGTTCTGGAAGGGGATGCCGGGTTGGGCTCCAGTGTTCCCAGGAACAGGGTAAGCTGAAAGGGAACCCCCTTGTCCAGCTGAGGGCCCGATACTCAGGTTTGAATTGCTCTGAGCAGCTGATTCCAACCAACTGGTATCTGGGTCACTTCTAACGCATTGTCCAAGTGGTCCGTCTTCCAGCCCAGTGGGGGTTTTAATTCCACAGCTGGGCAGGCTGAGGACTAAGAGACCAAAGTGGAAGAAAAGAGCTATGGTCTGTGGTGCAAGTTCAGTGCCCCCGATGGCTACTGGTGTTTGGGGGAGTGGGCGTTGAGCATGTCAGAGGATACAGGGTGGGAAACAGCCAGCCCCACATCAGCCCATGAGATCTGAAGACCAAGAACAAGGGCAAAGGAAGGGCCTCACTCACTCCTGGCAGTGGCATCTTCCCATGTATGGCCATGCAGGGTGTTCACTCTGCCAGGGCACTGGGCTGAAGGATAAGTGTGGGTGGAAGCCAGCCTGTGGGCCACTCCTCAAGCCCCGGCATGGAGCTGCACCCACCTGCACAAAGGCCCCAGAAGGACTAGTGGTGGCTCTAGAAGGTGCTGGGAACAGGTGGGATTCGCCTGGGGAAGAGACGGGGCAGAGGGTGTTCTGGGCCGTGCGACTGCCCGCACAAAGGCCTGGATGCAGGGCATGAAGCAAGGTGTGAGGAGGAGGAAGAAGAAAAGAGCTGTGAAACAGTTGGCTGAGACCTTCGATAGCAAACCCAGAATTTGTCCGTAAGCCGGGGCAAACCAGAACCACGAACGTGGCTGAGCAGGTAAGTGACAAGGTCAGGGCCACATGCTAGAATTTTAGGTGAAGTCCAGCTGCCTGCTGGCCATGGGGGGAGGGTGGTGTTAGACCAAAGCTTTCCCTGGGCATCACTGCCTCGCTTCTTTGGGAGTGAAGTCAGTTCTTTGTTCAGAAGCAACTTGAAAAAACTATGGTACCCAAGCATTTAAGGAAGCTGCATGGACATTGTGGGGGAGGAGTGTGGGGGGGGAGGTTTCCTGGCTCCAGCTCCTGCCCATGAAGAAGATTTCCTTCTTCCATTCTCCTGCTCTAACACCACAGTCACGAACTACCTGCTAGCTATGATCCACTATCCTCTCCTTCTCAACAACAGAACCCCAGTTTTACTTCAGATGGCAATGAGCCCAGCTAAAAGGCAACATTTCTAGCCTCCCTTGCACATATAGTGTGATGCTGTGACTTAATTTTAGGATATGAGATATAAGCAGAAGGTGTTGGAAAGGATTTTTAAGAATGCTCCTTGAGATAGAAATAATATCGGTGAAGGCTAGTTCTGTCCTCTTGTTTCATCCTGCATTCAGCCTGGAATGCAAATGTGATGGTTGGAACTCCAGCAGCAATGTTGGATCAGGATGTGACCTTGAGAATTGTGCTCATGTGCTGAGGCTAGCAGAACAACAAGATAAAAGACCCTGGGCTTCTGATGACACCATAGGAGCTTCCATATTATCCTTGGGTTGCCTACTTCCAGATTTTCAATAAGAAGGAGAAATAAACTTCTAGTTTGTTTTAAGCTACTGTTTTTTTTTTTTTTTCTTGTTTCTATTACTGGCATCCTATGTTAATTATCTACTACTACATAACAAATTACCCCAAAACTTAGTGGCTTAAAACATCAATAATCATTATTATCTCTCCTGGTTTCTGTGGGTCAAGAATTCAGACAGAGCAAACAGGGATGGTTTATCTCTGCTCTGGGACATCTAGAACCTCTGCTGGAAGATTCTAAAGCCAGGGGTGGAATCATCAGAAGGCTCATTAATTCATATGTTGGGCAGTTGGCGCTGGCTGATGGCTGAGGGCCTAACTGGGTCTATTGACTGGGACACCCAAAGAGGGCCTCTCCATGCAGCTCGGGCTCCCTCGTAACATGGTGGCTGCTTCCAAGGACAAGTGTATCAACAGGGTAAAAGCTGTTATTGCCCTTTATGATCTAGCCTTAGAAGTCACGCACACCACTTCTACCCCTTCTATTGGTAAAGGTTATTAAGAAGATCCACCTGGTTTCTAGGGGAGGAAATATAAGACCCCACCTCTCAGTGGAAGCTTGTCAACATCACATTGTAAGATTGGCATGTTGGAGAGGAGATATCCTAGTGACTATCTTCAAAAATGCAATCAGCCACTGAGCCAAATGCCATACTTAACTGATAGACATCTACAGAGCGGTCTGCAAAATGAACACCAACCTTTTTATGATGCTGGTTTGAGGGAAGAAGGTGGTGACGTGACAGATGTGGGCCAACTGGGGGCAGAACAATCTGCTCAGGTCATTTATTGGGGCCCTCTGACCCATGATAGCTTAAATATGGCCACAAATTCTTCACAGCTTCCCCCTCAAGAGGTGGAATCTATTTCCCTGCTCTTTAAATCCGGGTCAGCCTTGTGACTTGCTTTGACCAATAGAATGTGGTGGATGTGATGTTTGCACCTGGAGAGGTTGGGTCTTGAGAGGCCTTGCAACTTCTACCTGTGGTGTCCTGGAGCCCCAAGACCACCACGCTGTGAAGACACTCAGCCTCGCCTCCTGACAGATGACAGGTTGTGTGCAGGAAGACTAAGGTCCCTAGTCAAGAGCTAGCTAGCATCAGCTTCCAGATATGGGAATGAGGCCATCTTGGATATGCCAGACCCAATCAAATCACAGATGACCATAGATAGCCACAGGAGTGACCCCGGGTGTAACTAGCAGAAGAATCCCCAGGCTGCTCCCAGCCCAAATTGCTGACCTACAGGTTGGTGAGAAATAAGAAATCCTTGTTGTTTCATGATACTAAGTTTTGAGGTGGTTTTTTGTGTGCGATGGATAGTTGATAAACACTGGACCCACTTCTACTTCACAATGGGGGATCACTGGGCCTGCACAACCAGGTAGAGAAGAGAATCACGAACCCCAGTGTCTTCTGGACAGCTCCCATCTCCTGGTCTCCTGCTGTCTCATGTTCACGTGTTCAGTCTCTGTTACAGCCAACATCGAGTCAGGAGAATTCTTAAAAGGAGAATGATGTCGAGGAAGGGGACAGAGCCTTGTTCCAAAATCCCAGAGGCCTCTGCCTTTACTCTCTGATTGAAGCCTGGGACAGCATGGCCAAAACAGAGCATTTGACTTCCAACCTGCACCCAACTCTGCCCCTCTGTGTCTTTTCCATCTCAGGAAAGAGCGCCACCATTCACCCCGTTGCTTAAGCCAGACATTTACGTGCCAATCCTCTCCTTCTCCTTCTTAACTTTTTATTATGTAACATTTCAGGCATCACAAAAGTGGAGAGATGGGTGCAATGAGGCCCAGCTCTACAGCCATCACCCACCGTGACCACTCTCACGTCATGCACACACACCTCCCTCTTCTCCCTGCTGCACCTGGGTTATTTTGAAGAAGACCCACAAGCTGTAGCATTTCATCCATGAACACCTCCTTCCCCCCACCCACATGAGATCTACCACCCGGGATTCCTACCTACAGCAGCTCCCTGAGCAGTCCCCAGATCCTCTCCATCCCAAGCCACCACCTGGCTTCAGGTGCCCAGGGGCCCTCCTCCAATGACTACACAGGCTCCACAAGCCTCCCTTTCACTCATCCCCTTCAGCCCATGGAGCATCATCTTCACATGTGAATCAGGTCACATCTCCACCTGACTCAACATACACTGGTGCCCCCTACCAAACATCAAATATAGTCCAGGCTCCTGCCCCGGCCCTCAGATCCCTGTGGACTCTGGCAGATGTCCCTAGGCTTACCCGGAGCCTGCCCCCCTTTCCTTACAAAGCCCCAGTCACAGGGGCCTCGTGCCTGATCCTAGAACAAGCCAAGCTCCTTGCTGCCCCGGGGTCTTGGCACACACTGTCCCACCTCCTGGAGCTCTCTTCCTTCCCCTAGCTCTTCCCTTGCTCCCTTCACCACTCAGGGCTCTGCTTGTGTGCGAGTCCTGACGGTCTAAATCCATCCCCTACCAACCCCACTGCTATCCTTGCAATAATTTCTATGTAAGTGTGTACAAGTTTATTATTTGTTCTTCTATTAGAACTAAAGCTATGGGAGGCAGATGGTCACAGATGCAGATCTTGGAGTCGGACAAAATCTGCCACTATGACATGGGCAAGTCACTTACCCTCTCTCTCAGTCTTCTCAGATCAAATGGGGGGTAATAATAGAACCTACTGACTTCTGGGGCGCCTGGGTGGCTCAGTCATTAAGCGTCTGCCTTCAGCTCAGGTCATGATCCCGGGGTCCTGGGATGGAGCCCCGCATCGGGCTCCCTGCTCGGCGGGAAGCCTGCTTCTCCCTCTCCCACTCCCCCTGCTTGTGTTCCCTCTCTCGCTGTGTCTCTCTCTGTCACATAAATAAATAAAATCTTTAAAAAAAAAAAAAGAAACTACTGACTTCAGAGGGTTGTCATAAGGATTGAATAAGATCATACGGTACCATGCTTAAAACAGGGCCCCAATATCGTAAATGCTCAATACATTCAGCTATAATCATTAGTACTAGCATTATTATTAATTATGAATAGACACCATATGACACAGACACGTGCTTCACCAGCAGCCAGCCCAAAATTACAGGCACAGTGCCGGCCACACCATAGATGTCCACTCAGTATTGCTAAGTGAATGATTCCTGCGCTCCTATGGACACCTCCAACATCCGGGGTTACTGTGCCCTGAGGATGGAGTCTCGCAGCCACTTAGCCCAGGGCCCGGACCAGCCACAGGAGCTTTGCCTCGCTCGGCCTCACTTGAGGTGGAGCTTTATGATCCCCAGAAAGTGAATGGGCCCAAGAAGGGCACCCAGGGAAATGTAAGCTGCCTCCCCACCCAGAGTAAACCACGCAGTCTCGTGTCTCCTCCATAGATCTGGGCCCAGGACCCAAGGCCCCTTCGAGAGCTTCCCCCAGGTGGCTGGCCCCTGCCTTTTCCACGAGTTTCATCCTCTCTCATGTCATCCACGCTGCCATCTATTCTCTGGAGCTCCCGAGGAAAGTCATCACTGAGGTGGCCAGGGTGTATCTGGAAAGGGTAAGGAGGATCAGGCGTCCAGCCAAAAATTGGATGCATCCCTGAGTCAGCATGGGCAAGGAGTGCTGTGGCCCAGTTACGTGAAGGCAAAAAGCTCCTAGAAGTCAGCTTCCACAGAAAGAAAGAAAAACAGACTGGCCAAATTGATAAATGCACACCACGGGCCCGAGGCTGTATGTACATCTCCACCAAAGAGGAGTTTCTGTCCAGAATGTCAGCTCAGACTCAAATCAACTGGTTTTCAGTAACCTGGGGTCCTACTCCAAAAGACTGGCATATTTTTCTTCTCTTTGACTGCTATTTTTGAAACTTGTAAAATGAAAGAGACCAAAATAAAAATGCTGAATTCTTTCAGTAGAAGAATTTCGAAGATTTTTTTTTTTTTAATTTGACAGAGAGAGAGAGAGAGAGCACAAGCCGGCGGGGCGGCGGGCACAGGCAGAGGGAGAAGCAGGCTCCCCACTGAGCAGAGAGCCCGACTGGGGCTCGATCCCAGGACCCTGGGATCATGACTTGAGCTGAAGGCAGACAGATGCTCAACCGACTGAGCCACCCAGGCGCCCCTCAGTAGAAGAATTTCAGTGTATGTGTTATAAAAGCACAACATGTCAGGGCGCCTGGGTGGCTCAGTCAGTTAAGCATCTGCCTTTGGCCTAGGTCGTGATCCCGGGGTCCTGGGATGGAGCCCTGCATTGAGCTCCCTGCTCAGCGGGAAGCCTGCTTCTCCCTCTCCTTCTGCCCCTCCCCTGGTTCCTGCTCACTCTCACTCTCTCTCTCAAATAAATAAATAAATATATAAAATCTTAAAAAAAAAAAAAGGCAGGAGAAAACCTCAAAGACCCGCAAGAGAGGGATGGCCACAGAGGCACGGGGCGGGTGGTCTAGATGGTTCCTGAATGAAGTCCAAAGCCAGAAATGTCTCCTGACATTGCTATGGTAGCACACCGTCCCCCTCTGGCCACACAGCCACATGGCCAGGAATGACTGTTGGGGGGTCACAGGCAGCAAGGGCCCCTCCGAGTGGAGGCTCTCCCAGCTGTCTGGACTGCAGCATAAAGTGGCTGGAAGCTCTCAGGTGGCAGTTTCTCTCTCTCATAAACAAGCCAACAACAAAAAGTGGGCTTTCTCTTCTGTCGGACTCACTGGATGCTCCACTGCAGGACCTGTTCCCCGTGGCTAGTGGGATCTCACACCAATCTAGAACGATCTTCCTGGTCTCCAAGTGTGGTAAGCAGAATGGTGGCCCCAAATGTGTCCACTCTCTAGTCTCCGGCACCTGTGAACATGTTACCCTACATGGAAAAAGGGACTTGCAGCTGTGATTAAAGTTAAGAACCTTAGGGCCGCCTGGGTGGCTCAGTTGGTTGGGCATCTGCCTTCGGCTCAGGCCATGATCCCGGGAGTTCCAAGATGGAGCCCCACATCCATCCAGCTCCCCGCTCAGCCGGGAGTCTGCTTCTCCCTCTGTCCTTCCCCCTGCTCATGCTCACTGTCTCTCTCACTCTCAAATAAATAAAATCTTTAAAAAAAATAAAGTTGGGCACCCGGGTGGCTCAGTCAGTTGGGCATCTGCCTTCAGCTCAGGTGGTGATCCCAAGGTCCTGGGATCGAGCCCTGTGTTGGCCTCCCTGCTCAGCAGAGAGCCTATTTCTCCCTCTCCCTCTGCAGCTCCCCCTGCTTGTGCTCTCTCTCTCTCTGTCAAATAAATACATAAAATCTTTTTAAAAAATAATAATAAATAATAAAGTTAAGGACCTTGAAGTGGGGAAATTATTGTGAAATATCCAGGTGCAGCACCCATTTCAACCAGCCCTTTGGGGGTTTCTTTGATCAGCCTATTTTCAGTGGCCACAGAGAATGGAGAATCACTGGGGCCTGGTGAAGCATCAGTCTGTGGACTGGGCAGCTAATGGTTGGGATAGACTGACTCTACCTTTCCTTTCTCCCCAAGTCTTGCAATTCTTCTCTCCGTAAGTATTCCAAGTCTGACTCTTCGTAGTGTGGGCCAATGCTAGGTCCAGGCTGGAGCGAACCCTCTGGAAAAAGCTGCCACCAGATGTCTGTGTTAGAGCAAGAAAATCAACCTTTCCCTGAGCAACCCCCAATCCATGTGTCAAGACCCGAAGAGTTCCTTTCTGCTGCCTGGTAGCGCACCCCCAAATTCCAGGTTTGCATGCTCTTCGCTGTCTTCCATCATTCATCCTGGATGTGACATTGTCTTCCCAACCTGACTTTTGCACGGCACCCACAGGCCCATTTTGGTTTCCATTTCCACCCTATCACCAGCCACCACGGGGCCAACCCGGCAGTAGAGCAGAGAAAGCGGGGAAGGGGTGTAGGCATCCCCAATCCCAAACCTTCCTCCCGGCTCTCCAAGTGTCCTCCATCGGGATACGGCTGTCGAACAAGACCTTTCCTTTGATGTAGGGCCTGCCACACTGCAGCAAACTCACAGGAAGTCATAAAATACTATAAAACTTTGAGAGAAATGCAGAAATACCCGACATCTGTCAGACAACTGGCAAACTGCTGGATTGAGGCAGTTCGCAGTTTCAACATTGGATCGCACTGCGTGCCTTTTGATGACATAATATCTCTGTGAATCTGGGCTCTTGGCAGCGGCCACAATCAAAAGCAAATACTATTGGGAAAGTCAGTGTGTAACAGGAAATGAAAGTGGCGACGTCCAATCTGATTCCAAGTTTTGAGAAGTTGTGCAGTGCCCAGCAGCACACTGTGTACTCCTGGCAGGTGCTTGTGATTACTTAAGAATAAAAATCTGCTTCTATCTTTCAATGTATGTGTATTATTCTTTCAAATGACTACTGAGGTACTAAAATACAAGTACCTCTTGGAGGTGCCTGGGTGGCTCAGTCTGTTAAGCGTTGGACTCTTGATTTTGGCTCAGGTCCTGATCTCAGGGTTGTGAGATCGAGCCCCAAGTCGGGCTCCACACTCAGCATGGAGTCTGTTTGTCCCTCTCCCTATGCTCTTCCTTCCAATCCCTCCCTCTTTCTCTCTCCCTCAAATAAATAAATAAAATCTTTTTAAAAAATACAAGTACTTCTCGTATTTATTAAATGGAACTGTGAGGCATGTTTTTGGCCCAGGAGTGCCATGAAAAACCCACTGAGGTACTCAGGATATGGAGGATACCACGAACCAAGGGAGACAGAACCTCTGCTATAGGGATTTAGTGGGTTTGGGACTTCATCTTGTGCTGATTCGGCTCTCCCATGATCAGGGTTTTTTTTTTTCTTTTTTTAAAGATTTTATTTATTTACTTGAACGAGAGAGCACAAGCAGGGGAAGCAGCAGAGGGAGAGGGAGAACCAGCCTCCCCGCTGAGCGGGGAACCCGACGAAGGGCTTGATCCCAGGCCCCTGGGATCCTGACTTGAGCTGAAGGCAGACGCTTAACGGACTGAGCCACCCAGGCGCCCCCGCCCACGATCAGTTTCTGGACTCTGTCTTCAGGGCTCTCCTGAGCCAGCTAAAGCAGATAGCACTTCTTGTAGAAGTCTGGGCAGTCACCCTGAAGCTTTTTACTGGCTTCCAGCAGCAAACCTTGACTCTCCTCCTAACGAGTCCTTTCTTCTCTCCGACAGATTATTGTGGCTAGGGTGGCTACTCTAGGATGCCCATTTTCGTATGAGGAGACAAACAGAGAGCAATTAGAGGACCTGCCTAAGGCTCCCCAGCCCTTGAGTCGTGGAGCTGGAATCAAAGCAAGGCTGTCTGGTGCAGAGTGCCTGCTCTCAGCCATGACTAGTTGCCTCCCAGAGAGAAATCCCTTAACTCACCAAAACCATGCTAAAGCCTGGCCACTGCCAGATGCCCTAAAACTGCGCCCGGACCGGACCCCTCGTCTGGATCCCACACGGTCACAGGTAATGCCTCGTTTGCCAATATCATCAAAGCACGATCAGCCCGGGAGTGTACACCTTGCAGCCTCCTTGGTAAAAGCAAGCTCCCCCTGTTGAGGTCGACCCGGTGGGGCTTTCTCTGTAGACCTACATCGCTGGAAATGCCTCAGAGAGTAGATGTGTGGTTTCCTTAATTCACAGAACTACATGTTAGATCTGTGGGAAAGAACTACAAGACACCTATCTGCTAAAGCTATGCGAAAGACCTAACAGTCAAGCATTTTATTTTATTTTTAAAATTTTTATTTATTTAAGAGAGAGCGTGCGCGCACGAGTAGGGGGAGGGGCAGAGAGAGAGAATCTTCCAGCAGACTCCCAGAGGAGCCCAGAGCTGGCACAGGTGGGTGGGGCTCCCCTGGGGGCTCGATCCCACGACTCATGAGACTCTGGCCCTGAGCCAGAACCAAGAGCCCGATACTTACCCGATTGAGCCACCCAGGTGCCCTGCAGTGAAATATTTTAAGTCTTAGGTATTGGCGTATCCCAACAATCTGTACAATTCTAGGGTGTGATCATTCAGGGGTGAATATGATTTGAACTTATTCATGTTTAGAGACTGCCTGAAATTGAGAACCAGAAAGATCCATCTACTCTGCCCCTAAATGTGGCCCTAAAGTAAAGAAATTGGATTCCAAAGATTATAGGTGGGGAATTTCTGAAGTATGTCCATATCCAAGTGGAGATCAAAGAAGCCCATCGTGGAGAATTGTGAACTGACAGTGACAACTGTGAATTGAACAAAAGTTCTTTTTAAAAGGGCTATTTTGAAGATTATGATTCTGACTTGGGAGGAACTAAGATGATTGGCAGTGGAAGGAATCACATAAAATTCCTTAAATAAAAATGTACTGACTTAAAAAAAAAAGGCAAGTTCCCTGGGAGGTGGGCATTTTCTAATCAGAGACACGGCTATCATTATGGACTGGCTCTGGTCTAGGATTGAAGATCACGGAATCTATCTGGGTTCAAACCTCCACTTACTAACTTGGTCAAATAGGGTGAATGGCCTGACGCAAGGCACTTGGGCAAGTGCCCTCAGCTTCCTCATCTGCAAATCATGGTGAGAGTGGCACTCACTGCATGGGGGTTCTGGACCTCAAGTGGGTAAAGACATGTAAAGCCCTTAGAATAGGATGAGGCAGACAATCTCTGCTGCAAGCATTCAGTATTATTTTCATTATTATTTGGCACCAAACCCTACTCCCATTCATAGTGGCCAGGGCGCCAGAACTGGAATCCCATCTGGAAAGCATCTTATTCCCCAGACTTTGAGTTGCTTGGAAGCAATGCCTGATGCAGGAAGTGAAGGGTGTCCAGCTGGGTGCTGGTACCTACTGGAACTCAGTAGATGTTAGTGCTGCCCCCTTCACCAAAGCCACAAGCCTCATCTGTCCCAGTAATGTTTGAAAAACATTACATTGAGCCCCTGGTACCGAACTCCAGAGTGTCCTGGACTCCTGGAGCCCCAGTCTAGTGTGGGAGTGAGCAGGTGAATATTTGCAAATGTAGTGATGAGCGCTGATACAGAGATCTGCCCTGAGATCAATCCTGCTCCCAAACCTGTGACTCTCAGCTTCTACATGAGGGTCTGTGAGCCCAAACTCACTCCCTCCTGCCAAAGGCACACTTCTAAAGAAGGTGTCCACACTTTGGAGCACTAGTTGGGGGAGGGGAGGACCCAGCCCTAAGGATTCAGGTGAGAGTCCGTGCTTTCGCCCCTGGGAAACGGGATTCGTGGGCAAGGTACAGCAAGAGTCCCAGCAGCCGCTGTAAAGACTGGCGGGGGCCTCTTCAGCTCACAGAGACCCCCTTGGGGTCTTCCAAATACGACAGAGGACCCATGCGAGTGGATCTGCTGTTTTGCTGGGGGGCAAATATTTGCCGAAGCGGCCAATATCTGAATAACACGAACATTTAATAAATTAAGCCAGTATTTATTGGGCCTTAAGGTGCTTTGGGAGACGGGGCACCTGGGTGGCTCAGTCGTTAAGCGTCTGCCTTCGGCTCAGGTCATGATCTCAGGGTCCTGGGATCGAGCCCCACATCGGGCTCCCCGCTCAGCGGGAAGCCTGCTTCTCCCTCTCCCACTCCCCCTGCTTGTGTTCCCTCTCTAGCTGTGTCTCTTTCTGTCAAATAAATAAATAAAATCTTAAAAAAAAAAAAAAAAAGGTGCTTTGGGAGAGGGGCCAGGTTCGCGGTGGCTGCAAGCCCAGGCGCCGAAGGCAGGTGGCGCCAAAGGCCCATTCATCCACGCCTCCCGTCGGGCTTTCGAACTCATTTCAGAGCTCCCTCCAGAGAACCTGCAATCTAGGCGACCGGAAACCGTGAGTAGGGAAGGAGACGGGGTGCCAGGGCCGGGTTCGGGGCATCCTGGTCAGGGATACGGAGTTCGGATCCACACTAGTCTGAGCATATTCAGAAGGCGGTGAGCGACTTTGGGAGTCCCGGGCCCCGGATTCCCGCGAAAGTGGAACCTATAGGTGGGCGTGGCTATGCATTCACAATAGGTGGAGCCTGAGAAGAGGTTGGGTTACGCTCTCTGCGTGGGCAGATTCTTTTGCGAGAAGCCCCCGGCAAGAGGAGCTCTGGGTGGGCGGGACTTAAGGGATCGTCAGGGTGGAGTTTGTGGGTATCCTTAGTGGGCGGACCCGAGGACTCTGTAGGTGGGCCATTACCTCAGTGTGCAGGGAAAGTGTTAGCCAGACGTGGGCGGAGCTCTTTTCCCAGCAAGGGGCCCCGCCCCTGCGATTTGAACGGCTGTGAATGGGCGGGACTTGTAACTGGGGGCGGAGCCTGAAGAGGAGCTTAAGGGGAACCCGTAACCTCCTGGAAGGCGGAATTTGCAGCTGTCCCGGACGGAGAAAGGTCTCTGCGGAATTCCCTGCACTCGTGAACCGGGTCTCCGGCTCCGAGGAGGGTTGGAGCTTGTGGTTCTGTTATGCGGGGCACGCAACGCGGAGTGAGGAGAAAGTGTAAACTCTGGGCGGAGTTTATACTTCCAGGAAGCGGGAACTAATAACTGCCAGTTTGCGCAAGCCGCCCTGAGGAGGCGAGGCTTATGGCCTTGGTGGGCGGAGCCATTGTTACTGCCTCGGCCGGGGCGGAGCTGATAGAGCAGAGGGGCGGGGCAATGGTTCTGCGAGAATCTCTGAGCTGGCAGGGGGCGAGGCTTGTGGCTTTGGTGGGCGGGGCTTCTGAAGAGCTCCTGAGGGGCACTTTGACAGTAGTAGGTGGGCGTGGCTCGTAGCTAGGAGGGATCTGTCTGATGGTGCGGGCATCGGCCTGCTGGTGAGGTTCGCTCTTGGATGAGGAGGGGTCGGAGAGTCGATGGGCGGAGCCTAAGACACAGCTCCGGGTCTGGGCGGAGCCCAGGCTGGGCGCAGGCGGGGGTTCTGGGCTGGGAGGCAGTCTGTTTAGGCCCGCACGCAGCTCTGCATCTGTTGCTCATTACGGGATGACAAAGAGCCGGCTCTGGGCCCCCTTCCCCACTCCCATCCCCTCCCTCCGACAGCAGTGCATTTAACTCCTTCCTGCCCTGAGGGTGCTCTGGATCCCCTGCCCAGGGTCTCAGGAGGGAGCTCCAGTCTGTCTCATCCTGGCAGGATTTGTCACCCCCCAGGCTGCGCCCACACCTCCTTCTCAGACCCAGGCCTCTAGGCCACCCCGCGACTCCACTCTCATGCATTGAATCTCTCCAGCGGCGTCTCCGAGGTTAAACACTTGGGCAGGATCTGGCAGGGGCGTCTGGTTTGAGTTAGGGGAACATGAGAGCGGGGGCCGGGGGCGGTGCATAGCGTTCCCTCCACCCCCTCCACGGCCCCCGGTTCGTCCCCAGTTCTGGCCCCTCCTCTACCCGTCCCCTGGGGCCCGGCTCAGGCCCAGGCCCTGGGGCCAGAGGGTGGCATAGGGCACCCGATAGGGAAGGGGCCTTTAGGCCACCCCTCCTCTCCTGTCTGGGTGGTCGTGGTGGTTCTGCTCCGTCCTAATTAGAGGCTCCTTAGAGACTGCAACTGAAAAATTACAGAGGCAGTGGGAACCGGAGCTTCCCCAGCCCAGGTCCCGCCTTTCCTGGTCCCCAAGGCAGTGAGCCCAGGATGAAGGAGTTTGCCAGGTTCCCGCAGGCTGTGATCTTTGACCATCCCCTCTGGATTCGTGGGACACCTCAGCATTGAGCAACTTGCTCAAGCTCTGATCTGGGTTCTCTCTGACCCAGCACCACCCACATGGAGAAGCGCAAAATGTGGCCCAAGCCTTGCTCAGAAGCCTGCCAAGGGAGCTGGAGATGGGATAGCTCTCCCAGGTTCCGTGCTCTCCCCATCCCAGCCTGCTAGGCAGTGACTCCCACCTCCTCCCCAGAGCAGGGAGGAGGGGAAACTTCAGAGCACCTATAACCCAGAGGAGTGGCAGCACCCTTGAGTGACCCTGGGCCCCAGCTGCCAACTTCTGGGCAGCCTGTGGGGATAGGATGGCAAGTACCAGAAGACAGAAGCTCACCCACTAGACACCCTTCACTCCCCAGAATCACCAGACCCAGAGCTTAACTTTGACTCCTAAATCCCAGTTTGGCTCCTGTTGAGCAGAAGCCCTCATTCTAGAACGCTCCCCCATTTTCAGCCCCACTTGGAGTTTTGGTAAAAACAGGAACAAATATTGGGGCGCCTGGGTGGCTCAGTCGGTTGAGCGTCTGCCTTCAGCTCAGGTCATGATCCCAGGGTACTGGGATCAAGCCCCACATCGGGCTCCCTGCTCGGCGGGAAGCCTGCTTCTCTGCCTGCCACTCTGCCTGCTTGTGCTCTCTCTCTCTGTCAAATAAATAAATAAAAAAATTTTTTAAAGATTTTATTTTTATTTATTTGACAGAGAGAGACACAGCGAGAGAGGGAACACAAGCAGAGGGGGTGGGAGAGGGAGAAGCAAGCCTCCCGCCGAGCAGGGAGCCCTATGTGGGGCTCGATCCCAGGACCCTGGGATCATGACCTGAGCTGAAGGCAGATGCTTAACGACTGAGCCACCCAGGTGCCCCAATAAATAAAATCTTAAAAAAAAAAAAAGAGGAACAAATATGAAACTTCATGCCAAACCTCCCGCTCCTGGGCTCGCTGTGTGACCTTGGGCAAGGCTCTGCCCTCTCTGGGCTCCTGTTTACCCAAGAATCTCTGAAGCATACCCTCCCTTAAGGGGTCTTACCTTATATCCTTGGGGCCCAGACAAGCTGAAGGAAGGTCCCCTCTTTTTTGCTGAGTCCTCCCAGACCCTCCCCTCAGACATCAATGGGGGTCAGGAACTTTGGGTGAGGTTGGCACCCCGTTTATTGGAGAAGACCCCAGCACCCACCCCCTGAGGTCCTGGGGGCCTCGGCGTCTCCTCTGTCGTGAGCGCTGGGCCGGGGAGCAGAGTTCCCAAGAGTCAAGTCTGGTAGTTGACTGAGAAAGGAGCCTGGCTGGGCCCGGGGGGAGCAGGAAGCCCTCTGTCCAGCTGGGCAGCCCCCATGGGTCCCTGGTGCAGCCTGAGCCATGTGTCCAACGCATGCCCCTTCCCCCTACCCCGCAGAGGGGGGGCTGCGCCCCATCACACGCTGGTTCTGCAGGTCTGCACCCCTGTGAGGCTGCCCCGGTGGGGCATCGGTTCTGTTGGGCCCTTGCTCCCAGCGTGGGTGACCCAGCGATAGCAGTCGGTGACTCGCTTGTTGGGTGCGTGGGGGCCACAGCGGGTGCAGTACACGATGCCCAGTGCGAGTAGGACCACCAAGAAGACACATGTGGGCACTAGGAGTGCCACCAGCAGCCACCGGTCATCCCTCCGGCTGTGGCCTGCCGGACTGGCCTCCTCCAGGGCTGTTGGGGCTGCTGTGGGGGCTGCTGAGGGCATCCAGGGACCCACCTTGGTGTCACGGGCACCTTCCCTTGGGACTTGTGGGGGTTTGGAATGGGGGTGTGTAGGGCTGGTGAATGAGGTCTGGTTAGTGGGGCTCTGAGGGGGCTCTGAGGTGAGGGTAGTGTCGGGGGCTGGGGGCTGGGTGGCAGAAGACCCAGGAGCTTGATGGGCAGGGAGCACAGGGGATCTGGAGGTAGCGGTCAGAGGGGGCTGAACAGTCGAGGTAATGGGAAGGTGGGTGGCCTGGGCTTGGAGGTCTGGGACATCTGGGGTGCCAAGGGATTGATGGGCACTGGAAGTGGTACCCAGAGGAGTGTGGTTAGCAGGGATCTGAGGCACATGAGCGGTGGGCTGGGTATCAGTGACCCGGGTGTCTGGGAACACACGGGACAGTTCAGGATATTTGGCTGAGATCATTGGGGGCTGGTGAGCAGGGGGCCGTGCTGGGCGGGTGGCAGAGATAATAGGGGGTTGGTAGGCAGAGGGCAGATCTGGATGGTTGGCTGAGATCATGGGGAACTGGTGGTCAGGAGGCAAAGCTGGGTGCCTGGCAGGGATCATGGGGGGCTTGGGGGCAGGGGCCTGGGGCGGGCGTGTGGCAGAGATGATAGGGGGTCCGTGGGCAGAAGGCAGCGTGGGGCGTGTGGCAGAGACCACCACGGGTCGGGTGACAGAAAGCACTGAGGAGTGGTAGGGGACCCTGGGGGCACTAAGTGGGGGTGGCCAGGTGGGGTCCAGGTAGGGCATCCGATGCTCTCCCTCCTCTGGGAAACTAGGTCTGTAGGCCAGGCCAAAGTCAGGCGGCTGCGTGGCCTCCATCCACGGGATCCCAGGCACCTCCGTCCAGCTACCATCAAAGGTCTCCCAGGCCTCGTGTTCATCCTCTTCATCCTCTTCATCCTCCCCGTCATCAAGCAACTCGTCCCCTAGGTCCTGGGAAGCCCGGGCACCCATGGCCCCAGCGGGGCTGCAACTGATGCCATCGGCCTCGAGCTCGTGGCCCTCCCTGCAGTAGCACTCGAAGCCACCGACGTAGTTGACGCACATCTGCTGGCACACGCCGGCGATCTGGCACTCGTCCGTGTCCACGCAGCGGTGCGGCTCATCCTCGGCCGGCCGGAACCCCAGGCGACAGTGGCAGCTGTAGCCCTGCGGCCCGCCAGGCTCACACTGTTGCTCACACGGGGCGTGGGTACATGGGTCCTCGCAGCTTTGCCCGTCCGCCGCCAGCCGGAAGCCCTCGGTGCAGCGACAGGACACGCGACCGTCCACCTCCTCCACGCACTCGTGGTCGCAGCCCCCGTTGTCCGGGCCGCAGCCGGCCACCGGGCACAAGGGCCCGGCCCGAGACCAGCCCACGCCACCCTCGGGCTGCTTCACGCAGAGCAGGGAGGCTTCTCTGCCAGCCTGGCACGGCACGGCAGCCACGGAGCCGAAGGGCAGCCACTCAAACTCGGTGGAGACCAGGTGGAAGGGCGTGGTGTAGACCGCCGGGCCCGCCTGGCCCACTTCAGCCGGCAGCGCCCGGCAGGAGCCCTTGAAGCCAAACTGGCACAGGTAGCCATCGACGGCCAGCGTGCACGAGCCCTCGAGCCAGCGATGCTCGCCGCTCGCCTCGAGGGCGGCGCAGCGCTGGGCCGGGCAGGGGCCCCCTGTGGCCGGCTGGGCCCAGTTGGTGAAGGCCGTGTCCTGGTCTCCCGTGGTCCACGTGAAGCCGCGCAGCGGGCGCTGGGGTTGGCATTGCCGGGCCTGCCGCTGCAGGCCGATCCACAGCAGCCGGCTGGCCGGGCCCGAGCCCACCAGGCTGTCCACACGCTGGGCCTCCTCGGGGGTTCGCGGCGTGGCCAGGTCGCCCCCCAACTCGCGGCAGGCCCGCCAGGCCTCCAGGAAGGTGCGGCGCCGAGGGAAGAGCGCGTAGCAGCTGCCGGGGCCGCAGATGGCCCGGGGCTCGGCTGCCCAGGGGGCCTGGCCCAGCGTGGGCACCACGGCCGCCCAGGCCAGCAGCAGGCGCAGCAGCATCGCGATGCCCCCCGACTGGCCCGGGGCCGGCTCGCGGCCGCTCTTGACAGGGGGAGGGACCGGGGCCTCTGGCAGGCGGGCCGGGGGGCGGGCCTGGGCCGGGCTCAGGCCTTGTAAGGAGTGGGCCGGGGCCCGCTGCCAGCTCGCGGCTCCCGCTCCCCCGGGGCCGCCGGAGCAGGAAGCGGTGGGGCGGGGGGCAGAGGTGGGGGGGGTGCTGGAGGGTGGGGGTGGGGGGAGGCGCGGCTAGCTGACTGGAAGTCGAGAAGAGGGGGGAAACGCCTGCCCAGGAGGCTGGAAGACCCTCAGAAAAATTCGGGCAGTCTGGGGCTCTTGGCCGTGGGGTGAGGTCCCTTCCCAGAGACTCGCCCGAGATCCAGTCTGGACACAGCGACCTCATCACACTTGTGAACTGTCTCAGGGCCCAACTGCTCGTCATACATGTGCAAACATGCTCTGACTCATGCCCTTCACATGACACACGTGTGTGTGCGCTCCTCTCCCCGCACAGGAGCACTCTCCTGACACACTGTCCCATCATCCCAGACTGGTTCATGGTCTGACGCGCTAACCTCCTCGGACGCACATGCGTAAGTGGTGCGGCACCCTACCTGCCCTTACACGAGACACCCCTCACGTCCGCGTGCAGCCCCTGAATGGAATCCACCTTGAGCATGCAGGCATCAGGCATGGGTATCATCACACCCTCATTTATGAACTAAACTCCTGCCTCAACCTCCCCCCACCCCCAAGCTTCCTGGCTCCAGCTGGACCGGGTGTGTGGGGGGAAGGAGGAGGGGCAGGGGGCTGCCCTCCCTTCACCTCTGCTCAGCCTGGGGCCCTGGGAACCTGGGCTTAGAGGGGGAGGAGGCAGCCCCCAAACAGGAAATGCTTCTCTGGGCTCCTGCTGCAAAAGGGCAGGGTGCATGGGGGCGGGGGTGGGGGTGCGGGGGTGGGGGCAGGCAGGGGCTAGGCTGCAGGCAGGGTGAGCAGGGCTGGCTGGGAGGGGACAGGCTGGGGAGAGGCCATGTATGGGCATGAAGCTCACAATGACACATACATGTGTATGTGACACAGGCGTCCATGTGTGGAGCTCCCCCTGCCCCCAGAGGCTGCTGTGTGGGCCTGGCCAGGGTCCTCTGCCCGCCCCTCTTGGAGGCCTCTGGAGGCATGTGCACTGAGCCCATCATCCAGGATGGTCCCTGGGGAGCTGGCTGTCAGATTAACCCGTGAACACCCACTGCACTCTTAGCAGAAGTTTGAGCCGGGGCGTGGGGACGTGGAGGAGAGGCTCCGTCCCTCAGTGCTCTGCCACTGATGTGCTGTGTGACCGCTGGGAAGTCACTAACCCTCTCTGGGTCTCCGTTTTTCTTATCTACAAAATGGGGTAATGTGTCAGGGCTTTTCAGCTCAGCAGGGCTATCGTATCACAGCTCTCCGTGTTGGTAAATGTGCTTTGTCAGCTGCAAAGTATGAGGCAAATGTTCCTTAGTCTTCTGAGCAAATCTTCTGGGTCGGGGGTGGAGACCAGAGCAGCTTTGCTAATTACCTTACGGTGCCAGGGCTGGCCCAGCCAACCCGGCCAGTCCCCCTGAGAACGAGGGCTTTTGAAGCGCTTGCTATATGCCTGGAAGGTCGTTCTTTTAAGGTCTACATCTGTGAAATGTATAGAATGATCCCCCTTCTCATGAGAGGAAAGTCAATATGGGGCAGTGCATCCTTCCCTTGGCTCAGGCCCAAAGCCTTGAGATCATCCTTGACTCCTCTTTCTCCCACACCCCACATCCAATCTCCCAGCAAATCCTGTTGACTTCACCTTCAGGATAGATCCACAATCTGACTGCTTCTCACCACCTTCTTTGCCACCCACCTCTGGCCCTTGCCACTGTCCCCTTCCATCCAGAATCTTGCAACAGCCTCTCCTCTGGTCTCTGTCTTGCCTTCTCCATCCTGCCAGAGGGATCCCTTTAAAACCCAAGACAGATCTGGTCACTCCCCTGCTCAGAACCCTCTGGGCCCCCATCTCGCTCAGAAGACAGGCCAACATCTTGGCCATGGCCTCCAGGCTGATGTGGTCTGCCCCCAAACTTCACCCCACTCCCACTCACTCCTCTGCTCCAAGTACTCTGGCTTCAGCTGTATGTGAAACTTACCAGGTCCACATCTACCTCTTGTACGGACTGCATTGTGCATTGTAAGATGTTTAGAAGTATGCCTGGCTTCTATCTAGAGGCCAGTAGCATCCCTCCAGTTGGGACAATCAAAAACGTCTCCAGACACTGCTGAATGTTATGCCCCCCCCCCCAGAGAACTCTTGCCCTAGGAGACTATGGGTTCCATGAGGGCAGCGTCATTGTCTTGTTCCCTATTGTATCCCCAGACCCTGAAAAGTTCCTGGCCCATCAATGCTGCTCACTATGGTCTGTCAAATGAATGAATGAATAAGACTCAGATAAATGAAGAACCTGGCCCAGGGCCATGCTGGGGGAATCCAGGATGCTATCTGGAGCCAAAGCCCACCTGCTCCCCACACCTGCCCAGCCTTCCCCAGCAGTCCGACCATTTCAGAACTGGGAGATCCCTGGAAATCAGCAAACCTTTTCGCAGGTGGGCACACTGAGGCCCAGGGAGTCTCCGAGCTAGTCTGTGGCGGGGCTGGGACTAGAATCAAGGCTGCCTGACTTTCGTTCCAACTCTCTTCTTGCTGTGTGCGGTGTCCTGAGGAGCCATCGAGCCCTGTCTGAGAGCCGGGCATGGCATCGGGAAGTGAGGATGGGGGAAGGCAGGGCAGCAAGACGGACAGCCTAGACAGTGCTGAAGGGGGGAGCTCAAGATGCCCTTGGAGAATCCAAAGGACTCCACTGGAGTGAGGGACGTCTGGAGAGACTGTAAATAGTGAAGAGGGAATGTCAGAAAGGGGGTAGAGGCCTGGCTTGGAAGGCAGTAAGCTACCCCTAAAAGACTGGCCTCCATCGCTGGGGCCCTGGAGAAGAGGTATGATGGGAGTTCCCTGTGGCTGGTGTGTGGTGGGTGGAGGGGGGACTGGAGGTTGTTGCAATAGTCTGGGAGAGGGGAGGGAGCTGGCTGGAGAGCCGGGCAGCAGGGCGGGCCGGGCTGGGGGAGGCAGCCTCTGGAGGCTCCTTAGGGGCTGGCCAGAGCCTGATCCAAGGGTGTGGCGGGCCCAGTCATGATTCGGGCAATGGCCCGTGCTGGGGCGTCTGAGGGGAGGCTGCAAGCCGTCTGGCGAGTAGGCAGGTCAGATCAGAGGTCAGGGCTCCAGCCTCAGTTGGAGTGAGGGGTTGGGGGGCAGGCAAGAGAAGCAGGAGGAAGAGGGTCAAAGGCCAAATTCCAGATGGTCTGGCTGGGCTGACTTGCAAGTAGAGGGACTGCTGAGCCAGGAGGGGGTGGGGGTAGAGATGAGCGGGGGCACCTCTGACCCCAACAAAACTAAGGATTTTGTGGGTGGAGAATGAGGCTTGGAGCCGCACCTGGGTGCCTAGCATTCCCCTGCTTCCATCCAGGTTGGGAGAGATGGAGTCGAGGTAGCCTAGGAACTTCCTACCCTGGTCAGGATGGGGAAGCAGCAGCACGGCATCAGGGATCTGGGGGTGAGGGGACAGAGAGGGGCTGGTTGCGGTCTTACTCTTTCTGCCAGTCCCATTCAGCCTGACTCATCTTGCTTCCCTCCTAGCGCAGAGAAGATGCTAAAGGATGCAGTAAATGCTTGGATGATGGGTGGGTGGATGGATAGGTGGGTGAATGCATGAATGTGCACATGGGTGGAAGGGCAGTGAGGTAGGAGAATGCGCGGATGCAGGGGTCGGGTGACAGACGGATAATGGATGGATGGAGGAAGGAGTAAGTGGATGGATGGATAGATGGCTAAGTGTATGCGTGTGCGGACAAGAGAAGACGTTGAGAGGCATGGCTGGCCACAGGGATTCAGGCAGAAGTGCTCATTCATAATGAGCCGCACCACGATGGATGGTGGGCTCAGGATGCGACTCGGGATCGGTAGGAGTGCGGTCCCGGAGGGCAGGACGGCTCAGACTACCACTAGCAGGGATCATGTGTGATGCTTCCTTGGTACCACAATCTGTCTTCTTGGTTGGGACCCGAGGCCATGGTGTCTTCCTAGCAGGGGTGGGGACAGCTCTGGACACCAAGCTCTGCTCCCAGTGTGGGTTAGGAGGCTGGAGTTCTCTGCTCTGATCGTGGCCCTTAGGGTGAGAGCTCACCTCAAGATGGGCTTGAGAACAGAAGCCCACTTTCCCAGAAGGAGCCTTGTCTTCCAGCTACTGGGACAAGCCAGACAGTGGTTTTGGATGCAATGTGTGGGCCCGTGGGGGTGGGGGTGCAGGCGGCCTGCAGAGGGGCTGGCCTGAAGAGAGCCCAGTGTAACAGCCAGGATGGGGGGGTTGAGGATGATTGGGGGGCGCCCCCTGGGCAGGCGTCCTAGAGCCTTGCCACAGTCTGCTGCTGAGCCAGCACATTGCTTTGTGTACAAATCACCTCCTTTCCTCCTTTTTCTTTTGTCCCCATCCCCCCATCTCCCTCCATTTCTAAATTCTTCCCAAACCACCCCAGCCTTCAGGCTGTCAGGAGGAAGGGCCAACTGGTGGGCAGGAGGCGCCTGGTCTTGGGTGGGAGCTGCAGGAGGGGAGGTGGGAGAGGTCCCAGGGCAGAAGTGGGGAGGGAGGGCAGTCTGGGGGGAGGGCAGCAATTTTGGCCTCCTTCCCCTCCCCACGTGCTGGTGCCGCACCCTGTGTGCTTCTGGATGGGAGAGACCGCGGGAAGGGGGGCGGTGCTGGGGACTGGACGGGGTGGGAGGGAGAGGCTTGGGGGGAGGTGGGGCCCGGGGAGAAGGGGTGTGTCCAGGCCTGGTCCCTGGGGGTAAGGGATTCTGACAGCTGGAGGGGGCTGGGGGGTGGCGTCCACCACGGAGAGAGCCTGGGTGTGCTGATGGGTGTACCTGGGTGTCTGTACACGACCGTGTGCACGTGAGTGTGCGTGCTTGCCTGGGGCTGGCATTGCTGAGGGTCCACGCAGCTGGGTGATGTGTGTGTGTCCCCACAGGCCCACAGCTGTGAGGGGAGAAACATAGGGCTCCCCTGGATCGCCCAACCTGGGCACAGCTGGGGCCCTAGTCCCTCTCCTGGCAAATGCCTGGCCTGAACATCTGGCCACATCTGCCCACAAGGATGGCCGTCCTGGAGCCCACCGCAGAGCTAGAAGGGCCCAGCCCCACCGCTCTGCTCAGTGTCCTCCCAGCTCAGAGAGGGACAAGGCTTTGCCCCTGGTCACAGAATGGAGGCAGAGCAGGGACTACCTGAGTCTGGGGATCCCAGGAGGGGACAGCTGGGACCTTTGCTGTTCCTGTCCTTCCTCTGCTGCTCTTCGGCTGTGAGGGTGGGGACTCTGTGGTCCCTGAGGCATCTGGCAGAAGCCTGCTACCGAGGGTGACCAACTTGTCCCAGTTTGCTGGGGACTCTCCTGGTCTCAGCACTGCAAATCCTGTATGCTGGGAACCCGTTAGCCCCTGTGTCCTTCCCTCTGCTACCCAGTGTCAGCATCCCCGTCTCCACCTGCACCCTGGAACTTTCCCTTCTTTTCCTGCCCCCTCGCTGCCCCAGGCATCTCTGGGGTCTCACTGTCCCTCGCACTGTTTCTCGTCCTCTCTCTTCCCTCTCTGCAGTCAGGCGTCCACAGCGCTCCTGTCACTCTCTGGGGTCTCTCTGTCTCCTCCCCTGTCCCCAGGATTGTCACCTTGTTGGTTTTTCAGGTCTGTCTCTCTGTTCTCTGCCCACTTCCGTATCTTCCCTATCCGCCTCTGGTGTCTGCCCCCTGTCTCCCCATTCCTGTTCCAGCGTCTCTGGCTCGCCCCCTTCCCTGGGTGGTCCAGGCCTCCCTCCTCTCCCCCGGCACGCACCCCCAGGGCTGGCTGGGGTGGGAGCCAGGTCTGGGGGCTGTGACCAGGCCAGGAAGGGGAACCCAAGCAGACATGATATTTATGTTAGGACTTCAAAGTGGAGCGGAGCCTGAGGCAGGCTTGGTGGGGGCCAGTGGAGGTAGGAGAGGGGAAGGGGGTGGTGAGCCAAAGCCCGATTAAGGTCAGCTCAGGCCCCTCCCTGGTGAGGGTCTCCTTGGTGACACTTATCTCCCCCGTGGGACACTGAGACCTAGAGTGGGGACAGAACAGGCTATTTTGGTGCAGAGTTCCAAGAAAGGCACTTCCTGTAACCCCTGTCCTGCCTCCAGCCCCATCCTTTCTTCCTGTCACCCTGAAGGAGCTGCCGGGTCCTCTGAGCATCAGCCCAGCCAGGGAGGCAGGGGGCTCAGGAGGTGGCAGGAGCAGAGGGCTCCATCTCAGCAGGAAAACATCCCTGGCGCTGGGACAGCCGTGTGTTCTCGGCTCTCTGGCAGAGGCCTCTCCTGGCAGGGCAGCGAGGGTCTGTAACCCTGTGAGCCCTGACTGGGCCAGCCGGGTCCAGTCCTTCAGGGCCTCTGGGGTCCACTCCGGCTGCCGGCCTGAGGGCCCAAGGGGCCAAAATGGCCGTGAAGGTCACCCCACCCCTGCCCCCCACCCTTGGCCTAACCCCTGCTAAAGACACCCAGCTGTTGGGGCTGGGAAGGCGTGGGGTCAGGGGCCCAGGCCCCGGGTGGGGAGGGCGGGAGGGGCCGATTGTCTCATCCTGTGGGCTCAGCTCCTGTCCTAAGGCCCTCCCAGTGGCCGGACCCAGCAGACACCCCTCAGGCTGGGCCACCCTTCAGGAAGCCCCCTCCCAGACTAGAGGCTTGCTCCGGACCCAAGATCCTTTCTAGTCGGAAGCCCACCCAGGCCCCCAAAGCCCCAGCCCCTGGGTCATTACCCCCACCCTCCCAGATCCTCCCCAGGCGCTTCCCGTGAATCACTCAGGCTGGAATCTGATGAGCTCAGGCCTCCCCGCCCAGTACTGCCGGCCTCTGCCTCCTTCCTGGCCACTGGGGTTGCCACAACCCCCACGGGGGTCTTCTCAGCAACTTCCAGCCCCCACCAGGGTCCACCACGGACTGGAATGGATAGGCCCGGGCTGGAGTGAGATTAGTCGGGATCAGGGCTTGGACCTCTTCTGCATGATCAGAAGTATGAAAGTATGGGGCGCCTGGGTGGCTCAGATGGTTAAGCGTCTGCCTTCAGCTCAGGTCATGATCCCAGGGTCCTGGGATCGAGCCCCGCATTGGGCTCCCTGCTCGGCGGGAGGCCTGCTTCTCCCTCTCCCACTTCCCCTGCTTGTGTTCCCTCTCTCGCTGTGTCTCTCTCTGTCAAATAAATAAATAAAACCTTTAAAAAAAAAAAAAAAGATGAAAGTATGTGCGTGTATGCGCATGTGTGTGTGCGTGTGCACGTGCGTGTGTGCACGTGCGTGTGCACGTGTGTGTGCGCGCGCGTGTGTGCGTGTGCACGTGTGTATACTTCCTATGCGTGTGCAGCCTGAGAAGCAAGCCCACGTACCGTGTCTGAGTGGGGGGTTTGGCGGTGCTACGCGGGTAGCTGTCGCCGAATCCCTGTGTATCACTCACCACGTGTGTCAGCCTGTCCCCATGGATGTGTGTCACCGAGTCACACTCTGAACCCGAGAGGCAGGGAGGGTGTTGAGGGAACGTCTGTGAGCTTGCAGATCTGGGGATGTCTGTCAGGGTGCGGCTCAGAGGAGGGGCCCGTGTGTGTGTCACCATGTCCCATCCCGCAGGGCATGAGTGGCCAACAGTCTCCAGGTGTTCCCAACACTCTGAGTGTTCCTGTTAAGGCTGGGGGTGCCCAGGTGTTCCGCACATGACCGTAGCCTACAGGATGTCACAAATTCTGTGTGCAAACAGGAGTCCAGATGTTTCTGTGTGTTAAACTGGAGGGGGGCGAACATGGGTCACGAGACCATGGCACGGTGTTAAATGCTCTGCGTTGACGGTGAGTGAGGGTGGTGGTGTGGGTCTCAATGACTGCCTTTCTCCCCACCCCTCCCGGGGCCCCTCTCCCCGGGCCACTCCACAGGCCCTGGCTCCCGGCTCCCCTTCCCAACCTCTGTTGGCAGGACTCCCGTTCGCAGGACGAGCCCAGGGCCCCACTGCGGGGATGCTTCCCCACCCTGGCACCAGGCCGGGTGCAGGCCCTCCGAGTGCCCGGGGTCCCCGGGTGGCCTCCCTCAAGAAGGGGGCCTGGCATGTGCCTGGGAACGGGCATGCTCGCCCCCTGGCGGCAGCGATGGAGAATGCGCCGCCCCAGCCCCAGGAACTCGGAGGAATTGTTTAGGCTGCGTCTTCCCGAATCAGTCATTCCACCTCCATCTACTAAGTGCCAGTTCCGGGCCACGCATTGTTCTAGGCCCCCGAGATTTAGAGGCGAACCAGGCTGACTTGGCTCTGGCCCAGTGGGGAAGACAGACCATAAACTCACACAGGGAGCGGTGGCGCCTCGGGGGGTGATAAGAGCAACATTTCCAAGCGAGGAAGGGACCTCGCTGCTGCTTGCGAGCCAAACGCCGGCCTTGCAGTCCGGCTCTGCAGCAGCGCGGCTGGGCAAGCCAGCCTGGGGGGTGTCTGCTGGGTCTGGCCCCCGGGAGGGCCTTAGGACAGGTAGAGGTCACGCGGCACGTCTCGCGTGACTTCCTGTTCCAGAAGGCCAAAGGTGGGAGGCAGCGTGAGGGAGGGGCCGCGCTGAATCCCGACGCTCGCACAGGGCGCGCTGTTCCTGCCAGATTACGCCTGTTTCCCTCTGGCTGGGGCTGGGGGTGCTTGGTCCTTGGTCCATTCGGACACAGTCGATTATTCCCGAGAGGATGAGTAAATGAGCGCTTCTGTTTTGGAGGATGGCAGAATCCCGAAGCTCCACAGAACCCGGTGTCCCAGCTCTTTGCCCTGTACTAAGCCGCTTTCCCTGAGCAAGCCTGTTTGCTCATCTGTAAAATGGGGGTGAGATCAGACTTAGATGGGCCTATCATTGCCTGCCCCGCTCAGAGTCCCCACCCCCAGATGGTGACCCTCGATCATGCTGAGTTACCTGGCCTTGGCCCCTGACCAAGCACAATGTCTTGAGAAGAAAACCCAAAAGGCTGAGTAGCAGGCGGGGCCCAGCAGCGCTCCGAGAAGCCACTACTGGGGGTGCTAAATTCCCGGAGCCTGGACCTGGGACTGAGCACAGCAAGGGCTTAGGAGGGGCTTGCAGAGGCCCCCAGGGAAGGCGCTCAGAAGCCTCTGCCTGTCCCAGTTCCCGTGAGACCAGCTCCATATCCGGGGTTCTCTGAGCACCCCTGGCAACCGTTCTAGGTTTTCCTCTGGAACTGAACTTGAGACATCCTGTGTTTGGTTCCCAGAACCCAGGCCCCCACTTAACCTCCCAGCTCCCCAGCTCACTGCCCTTCACTCTTATTTATCAAACTCCAATCAGGGGACAGCATTTATTGAGTGCCTATGCAGTGCCCAGTGCTGGGCAAGGCACTGGAGGGGGGGGGGGACAGATAGGGAGGAAAGACATACAAAAGGGGAGACTCCCTACCAGCAAGAAGCTTAGAGTTGGGGGTGGAAGTGGGGAGGTAAGAGCTGCTGGTGGTCCTAGAGAAACATTTGGGAGCCCTGCCCCCAAATTTGGTGGTATCTGTCTCTGGACTGTCAGAAATCCCAATGTCCAGGATTTCTACCTTCCAGTTGTCATGTCTGTGTCACATGTGGGCCGATGTCCCTTTGTGCTCAGCACCTGAGGGAGTGCCCCAGAGACTGGCTGGGGTCCTCCTTCCATCAGGGGACAGTTCCTTCCCAGGGAGTGATACCCCTGGAGTTCGCTTCACCCAGGTCCCCGACTCCAAGGGAGCTGAGGGCCGGCGGTGCTGGCCCCCGCACTGACCCCAGGTTGCCCGGTGGCTGCAAGAGCACAGGGCCTCTGACCACCTGCCGCGCTGCAGCCCTGGAGACGCCCTCGCCCCTCGGAATTACCCACTGGCCACTTCCTGGGCCACGCGCACCCCCTTGTGGTACTTGTTGGCATTTTCTTCGCTCCGTTGGATCCCCGCTCTAGGCCCTGCCTTGGGGCTGAAGGGCCCTTAGGGTTAATTTATCGGTGGTTTAGAATAAAGGGCGCTTAGTTGGAGTCTGACACCTGGTTTGGGCGGGAAACCTGCAATGGCCGGCTGTGCGATCGGTATCTTAGGAGTCTCTTTCCCAAACCTCAGTGTGTAATAAGCCATGCCCAGCCTCCGGAGAAGCTCTTGTGAGGTCCAGAAGACTTCAGTGCAGAGAAACTGGGGGACTTGTGGGAGAAGGCAGGGCGGCAACTGCACCCTCTCTTTCCAGGACACTTAAGTCTGGAGCTGCCAGTCCTGCAGCTGGGCTACGGGCTGGCCTGGGCTCTGAGTCGTCGTTGGCTCCCTGAATCCTCCCAACACCCAGGAGCAGGTGAAGCCTTTCAGAGCCTTGAAGCCCCCAGCCAGGAGGGGCTGCCAGAGGCTGGGCTCCTGTTGGGGCTGTCCCCTGCTGGGCACACTCAGCACTGAAGGCTGGCTGGCCTCTAGCGGGGAGGGAAGGGAGAGAGGCAAAGGGCCTGAGCCCATGGTTTGGGGTCCCTCAAAGCCCCTCAACTTGATTCCAGTGTTCCAGATGCAGCCAGGCCAGGCACGCACGACCCCTGCAGGTGTGATCACAGAGCTAAGGGTCAGATGGAGGTGGTGGCAGACACAGGAGCGGCCTGGGGTGGGGAAGCCTGCGAGGGGTGGGGCTGACGGCTCTGAAAGGCCTTCCCCGCAGGCTCAGAGTTTTCTGTCCCAAATGACCCTTCTGACCACTTCCTGCTACTCCTCTGCTGCCCGGCTTCCCTCAGCCTCTGGCCCCCCTGGCTGAGCAGGGGCCCGCCTGGCCCTCTCCGCAACGGTCTCAGACTCTCCCCTGCTGTCCCCAGGACCGGCTTTGACCTGGATGTCCCCATCTGCCCCGCCCCTCTTCTCCTCCTCTCTGCCTCCTGCCTCTAGCTCCCCGCTGCTGTCCTCTGGTGAGGCCCCAGGTGAGGCCCCCTGGGTCTCAGGCCGCTCCGCCCTGCGATAGACAAGGTAGCCAGTTGCGGGGAGCCTGTGGGCCAGGGCTCCAGGGGGCAGGCGGTGGTAGCCCTGCTCCTTGTACAGAAAGAGGCCAAATGTGTCAGGCTGGGTCACTCGGAATTTGGTGGCACAGAGCTGGTTCAGGGTGGCAATCGAGGCCCCTGGGGGCACAGCCAGGGTCTTGGAGGTGCAGCCACTGCTGGGGTCCTGGTAGGCTACTCGGAGGAGGTGCTGTGTAGGAGGAGAAGCAAAGCAAGAGCTCAGTCCTGCCTGGTCTATATCTGGCTGCAAAGCTTGAGGTCCCAGGGTAGGCTTTGTAGGGACAGGGTGTGGTGGTATAAATCCAGGGGTACAGCCAAGAGACAAAAGCTTTTTGGACAAGGGATGCTGCAAGCGGGGCTCTGAGGAAAGGTGAGATCTGCCTTGGCTAGTGAGTCAGAGCCGCAGGCTGGCAGGAAGGGTGGCCCCAGCAGCTCTCCGGAGCCTGACAACCCTACTCGGAACCTTCCCCCGTGCCCTAAGCACTTGTCCTGCATTCACTCATTTCATCCACACATCGACCCCAGGAGATAAGTCCTGTTGCCTCATTTTATAGATGAGGATATCGAGGCACAAAGAGGTTACGTGACTTGCCCAAGCTCCTGGAAATAGAAAGTAGCAGAGCCAGGATTTAAAGCCGGCATCTGGCTACAGGGTCTAAACTCTTAACCAAGGCTAGGAAGGGTCCCTTGAGTGGATGGAGAGGAGGGTGAGGGGAGCACGGGCTGGGAGCCTCACTCCAGGGGAGGGCAGAGCCCCAGTTGGGGGCCAGAAGCCAGGATTTGGGGCTTGAGCTTGCCACCCGTGTCCCTTTCCCCCTCCATGTCATGTCTCCGTTTCCTCATCTGTAAAATGGGGTAATAACGGTCCTAATTTGAGTTTCTAACAAGCTGCAGGGCTGAGCCCCTAGAGCACATGGATCCCTCTCGAGAAAAGCTAGGCCTGGACGTCCACACAGGATGCTGCTTCTGTGACAGGGTGATGTAGGAGTGGCCTCTCCCCTGCTAGGTCTCACTAGGAAAAGGAGGGGACCGTGCAGGATGGTGCCAGAACCCCGCCACCCCCACCGCGCCCCAGGGGCCGGGCGGTTCAGGGTGGCTGGCGTGGAGGCCCTGTTACCTGGGAGCTGTGGGTGGCGGGCAGGCGGCGCTGCTCCCAGAGGCTGAGGGAGCGCTGTAGTTCCTGTGAGGGGCTCAGGGGGAGGGTGTGGGCCTGGTCCAGGCCACTCAGCAGGGCCAGGCTGGCCGAGAGGCTGGTCAGGTAGTAACCGCCTGGGACACAAGGGGAAGAATGCAGCTCAGGCTGGGGGTAGGGGACACTTGGCCACCCCCCCACCACTTCCTGGGGGCCATGCAGCCTCAGCACCCAGTCCCACACAGACAGGGAGGTGGCACGTGGAGGCGCTCCCTCACCCTCTCCCGTGAGCAGGCTGGGCTCCAGCAGCTCCGACATGTACTCGGCCTCCAGCAGCAGCTCGGGAAGGTCGCACTGGGCCAGGACAAGGCTTAGCAGCGGGAGGAACTCGTCCGCCCCTGCGCCCTCCCCTGGGGGGTGGTAGAGGAGGAAGCTTCAGACTCCTCTGGGGCCCCAGGGTCGGGTGTCCACTCCGTGTCTCAGTGACCCTCCCTTCCACCTGCTGGGCCTGGGGTGATGTGGTCTCTATGGCAACCACAGACAGGGGCTGGGGAGAGGATGCTGTAGTCTCTGGGCTTCGGCTGCACCATCTCTGAGATGGGAGTGTTGGACCCATCCCCCCCTCCTGCTGTGCCATTCTGGAATCTCTGGGGGGCCTGCCTCTGACTGGGCAGGGGGGCAGGAGGGGGCGTACCCGCGTGGGTCCTCAGGGCTGTGTAGAGCAGCTTGCAAGCCTGCAGGAGCCGCTTGACCTGGGCGCTGGGAGAGTAGGCCCGGAGCAGCTGCAGCAGCTTCTGGCGCACCTGCTCCATCTCCACGGGGGAGGGCAGGCTCACGTGGGACCCGAAGGCTCCAGGGCCCTGGGCCCGGGCCAGGCGGAGGCCTTCAGCCAGGCGGCCCAGGGAGCCATTGGCGGAAAGCCGGCGCCGCAGGCGGGCCGCCAGGATAGGCCGGAGAGGCTTGAGCACGGAGCGATGCAGCGACTTCTCCAAGATGTGTTCTGCGGAGGAGAGGCGGGCAGGGTCAGGGGCGTGAGTAGGGGCCCCCGGGACGGGGGTGTAGTCAGGGAGAGAGAGGGACGAAGAGGAGGAGGAATCTCGGGGAGACGGGAGAAGAGCGGGAGAGAGGCAGGGAACGGGAAGAGCTGGAGTTAACGGGGGAGGGGAGAGGTGAGCTGAGCCTGTGGAGCCCGGCCCCGGGGTCTCACCCAGTCTCTCGGGCGGCAGCAGCTTCTCAGGGCCCAGCTCCGCGCTCAGCATGGCCCGGGCCCGGCTCAGCGCCTCTCGGACCCCCTGCAGCTCCCGGGGCTCAGGGCCAGCCCGCACCTGGGTCAGTAGGTCCTGCACCAGCTGGCCCACAGCCGTGTGTCGGTCCTGCGTCAGCGCCGAGGCTGCCCGGCCCACCTTCCGCTCGGGTGCCAGCAGGGAGCAGAAGGCAGCGCTCATGGACCGAAGCAGGGGCCGCCGGCGGCCCAGGCAGGGGGAGGTCGCTGGGCTTCCCCGGGAACCCGGCACCCCCTCCTCTTCCGAGCTGCTGGGGGAGCCGCAGTCTACCTCCTGGAGGGAGGGCAGGGGGGGGAGGCTGGGCCTGGCGCCCCCTGGCACACGGTACCCCACTGAGCTCTCCCTTCGCAGAAGCTGGCGAGGGGGTAAGCTTTCTGTCTGGTTGGGGGCTGCACCTGGCAGCACGGGGACTGGGGGAGGTGGCACGGCAGGTGGTGACAGAGGACTGGAGGTCTCCGTGGACACACGCACTTTGAAGCTCCTCTTGAATTTCTCCCGCTTGGTGGGGCCCAGGTCCCCTGGGAACAGGGGATTGAAGAAGCACAGGGCGGCTCCTGTGCCCTGGTCCAGCTCTTGCGGGGACCGGGGCTTCAGCCGGGGCAGCAGCTGGCCTTCAGATGGGCCCGGCTGAGCCTTGGTGTTGAGGGAGGAGCTCCAGAACTCTAGGGAAACCAATTGGGGCCTCAGGGAGGTTTGGGGAGGGTGCCATGTGCCCGTATGCCTTCCCTTTCCTTCTTGGCCTCAGCTTGTCCATCTGTGCAATGGGTAGCAGAAGAGCCCTTACCAATGCCCAGATGGGAGATGGCTTCGAGTTCCTTGTGGGTGGCTGCCTGGCAGATGGCTCTGGGGAGCTGGAGTGGGAGGAGAAGGATGTCCCTGAGGCCAGAGAGGGAAACAGAAAGCCAGGGGTGTGAGGGATGCTCAGGGCTCTGGGGGCTGACAGGACCTGCAGGGGTTGGGAGGACAGACTGTCCCAGGGAGCTGGGACCAACGGACACCAGCCACCCTGCGGCCAGGCTCACCGGGTATGGCAGTAGGCGCAGATGAGCTGGACCAGGTCTGGGAACATGAGCTCTGAGCCCTCCAAGGAGACGCCTGAGAGATGGGAAGGGCGGTTGTTCTCTGGGAAACACCCCTGCGCCCGGCCCTGACGGCTTCCAGCCCCTTCCCCCCCCAGGCCAGTCCCGCTCACCCCCAGGGCTCTCCTGGATGTAGTGGCTAGAGACAAAGGAGGAGCCACCGGCCTCGGGCAGCCGCACGCACAGGGCTTGGCACCCGCGAGTGTTAGATTTCCGCACCAGGAACGTCTGCAAGGGACAGGGGTCGCAGGCTCGGCACCTCCGTGTCCGGCCTCTCCCTCTCTCCCCCCACCGCCCCCCGCCGGCCAGTGCTGGGGTCAGGGGCACGACTCACCCCCGGGGGCTCGGTCCTCAGCACGTGCAGTGCGGCCGCCGCGTTGGCCCGCAGCTGCAGCCACACGGGCCGCGTGAGCAGCAAGCGCTCCCGCAGGCTCACGGTGCGCCCAGGCCGCTGGGGCCCGCCCGCCTGCCGCCCACTGGCCCCTGGCACGTCGTACGGCGGGTCCTCGGCCGGCCTGCGGGCGGGCGGCAGACTTGAGCAGGGCATCAGGGGGTGGGACCCTTGCTTCACCCTCTCCCCCTCCTCTGCCCTGGGACGGACCCTGCTCTGCCACCCCTCCCCGCCCCACCAGGCTGCCCTTCCAACTTCACTAACTTTTCTCTCTCCGGGCGCCCAGGTGCGAAGTTGGACAGGCTGGGGGCTCCGAGAGGTCCAGCTCCCGGCTCCCCAGGGGTTTCCATGGCTGGGAGCTCCTTTGGTTTCTCCCGGTTTCTCCCAGGACTCAGGAAGGGAATCCAGCCCCCGAGGCAAGAGCGCTCACATTCCCGGCGGTGAGTAACACTTCCTGAGGGCGGTTCGCCCTGTCACGCCCCACCAGTTAACTCTTGTGTGTCCACTCAGCCCGGGCCGAGCCCGCTTCCTCTCTGTTCTGGGCCCAGCGTCAGGGGGCAGGGGTCCTGTGCGTGCAAGCGCCCCTCCTAGAGCCCCAGCTGTAGGGCTGCCACCTCCACATGGTGCATCACGGAGCCTTACCGGCCTCCTCAAACCACACAAGCAGGCAGGAGGGGGTTAAGCAAGGCCCATCTGGGTCCCCACAGACCCCAGTTTGGCCCTTGGGGCACCTTTAAGTCTGCGGTCAATGGCTCATCTGTGCATAGCCCTGGGGTCAGCCCGGTGGGAGAGCACCCCCTACCGGTCACAGATGACTCAGTCCTGAGCCTAACTTGGGTTTTGGGATTTCAGGTTGCCATGGAGAAAGGATGCTGTGTCTCCATGGAAACTAACCCCTTTGCTTAACTGAGGTTCTGGGGGTGGTTCTAACACGCGGCGCTAAACGGCGGGGGGGGTTTGGTTGTGAGGTCGTCAGCACACAGGGTGCTGCCAGCTGCCGCCTACGCACACAGGCCCTGCCAGCCTGCCTTACCAATCCGCCAAGGGACTGGGGCAGGTGCAGACGTGACCCAGTCTCCCAGCCCGGAGCACACAGCTGCCTTCCCCACCCCAGGACACATGGTCTGCCTGTGCCACGTGTTGCTTCAGACTTGGCTCAGGAGCCCTTGGTCAGCCAGGGCTCACTCCCCCACCTCTGGGAGGTGTGGTGGGCGAGTCCCCCCTGCCCCTCCCGATACCCCAACTCAGAGTAGGTTGGCTCCTGCCCGGTAGTGAGGGGACGTACCAGGGACTCCAGGAGAGCCCGCCTGACTCAGGCACTCCCCCAGGGAGCCCTGATTCTCTTGCAAGGTAAATCAGACACACACAGGTCACGCCAGAGTCCCAGGAGAGATTTTAATTCCAGTCCCTGCAATCTGGGAGACACCAAGAACTCCTTGAGAAGACCCGGGGAGCCTGCCTTCTCATCTCCAACAACAGCCAGGAGAGACAGGCCCCCAAAATATAATGTCTGGCTCAGAGTTCCCACAGATTGGGGCCCAGCTCACTGGCTCAGCAACTGGTCCAAGGACAGCAGGAAGGATGTTGCTTTGGCTTAAGACGAGCCACATCTTCTTTGTCTAGGAGGGCACCAAGGAGGCTGCCCTTTGGGAGGGGGAGGTGGTGCGCTCACTGGGGATGGAGGAGACAGTCTTGCCTGGCTAGGGCAGCTCTGGGCCACAGCTGTGCAGGCCCCCGAGGAGGGCAGAAGGGTCCGGACCAGTGACGGCTGGAGGGGAAGGTCCAGCAGCAGCACCGGGGAGCTGGCTGGACAGACCCCGAGGGGCTTGTCAGTCTGCCTTCCCACAGCAGGAAAATGCGAATCCTGGCTTTGCTGACAGCTGCCCCGAGGGGCCCCTTGGCTCTGAACAGGATGGTCATGGTCCTAAGGAAGATGCATTGCAGGTGAAAAGCTGAACCCAGAGGGGAACACCACTGCCTATGGGGGGCTGAGAGGAACAGCCTCAGGCTGGCCCAGGGCAGCTCTACGAGGGCCCAGCATTCCAGCCCTCCCTGACCAGTCCCGGGTGCAGGGAGCTTCATCCCCCAGCCCCATCGACCTAGAGCTTCCCTACCCCACCCCGGCGGCTCCCACTCCCCAAACCATTCTAACTGGGGCCACTGATCTGACATAACCACTGCCTCTTTCTGGGCTCTTTTCCAGGACGCTGGGCTGGGGGAGGGGGTGGCAGGAGGCAGAACAACTCCCGTGGTTCTTACCATCTGCTTTTCTCTTCTGAGGGGACACAGCTGCCCTGGCCTGGGTGGGTAAGAAGAAAAACCCCCCTTGAGAGCCTGCCTCCAGCTTGGCAAGTACCCTCCTCCACATCAGTTTCTCTGGGGTGGGGGCGCTGTTGGGTCAGTGCAGCGTGGAGATGGGGAGGGGAATAAGACCCTTTCTAGGCAAAGCTCGGATGTGGTCCCCTGACAGACACCAGGCCAGCCCAGCCCAGCCCAGAACAGCTGCCTTCCCTCCCTCCCATCCCATCAAAACCTGCCCTGGAAGGAGGAAGGGGCTGACACAGATTAAAAGGACCCTCCTGCAGGGAAGCCTCAGGCCAGCGCCTGGGTGGCTCAGTAGGTTAAGCATCTGACTCTTGATTTCTGCTCAGGTCAAGATCTCAGGGTCATGAGATCGAGCCCCACATTAGGCTCTGTGCTAGGAGTGACCCCTACTTGGGATTCTCTCTCTCCCTCTGCACCCCGCCCCCCGCACCACTTGCACACTCAAACACATTCTCTTCCTCTCTAAGAAAAGGGCAATGCCAGGGAACCTGGGCTAAAGGCCGGAGGTGCTGTGGGCTGAGCAGAGCTCCCAGGCCCTCAGGAAGCCCAGGCGTGGTGAGCCCACAGAGACCAAAGCTGGTGTCAGGGATGGGGACCTGCACGAGGGAAGCAGGGCCCTGGCCCCACCTTTTTGATAGCCGTCCAGTCCTCCAGGATGTCGATCTCCTGCAGCATGTACACGATGTAAGGACCTGCAGTGGGCGTCAAGGAAGCAGGAAGCCCGGTGGAGGGGACAGGTGTCACAGCGGGGAGGGGGCTGAGGACCCAGGTTAGAGCTCAGGTTCTGTCTCCTCCCTCTTGGCTCCCAGGTTCTTGGGGCAGGGCCTGTGGCCTCTCCATGAGTCCGTGGGGGATACTGAGCCTCACCCCTACCTCCCCTCGGCTCCCCCTCCCCCCCTCCAGTGTAAAGGTCAGGAGGTGAAAACCCAGCCCACCCACTCAGGGACCTTGCTCCCTCTACTCCCTGTCCCCTTCCTGTCCCTTCATCTGGCCCCTTCTACACACAGATTTCAGTCTCTTCCATCCTGGAGACAACCCTCCTTTGGTCTCCTACTCCCCTCCGGGGACCATCTGCTCTGTCTTCCTGGGCTCTGTACCTGATGTCTCCATGCCCTCGCCTCCCATTCACCCCTCATGTCCTCGCAGCCCAGACACCTCCCTCCCTGCCTGACCCGACTGCCATCACTAGGTGGCCAGTGTCCTGAGAGTCTGATGGCCACAGAGTACCCGGGGGTGGGGGTGGAGGGCGTGTGGATTCCGTTCCAGTCTGTGCTGGGCGCTGCCAGGAGGGATGAGGGCTCAGCAGGCCCTGAGCTGAAGGGGCTCACGCCTAAGGTGGGGCAGGGGGCAACTACAGTATGGGATGTGGGTGCCCCAGTTTAGGCCACAGGGGTGCAGAGGAGAGAGAAGGCACTGCCATTGGGGAGAAACCAGGAGAGGCTTCACAGAGGAGGTACCATGTGAGACAAGCCCTGCCCAGGCACAGACAGGCAGCCAGCTTTCCAAGAAGAGGGTGGAAAGTGAGAGCAGGCGGAGGAGGGGGTGGTGGTAGGAAAGTCTAGGACCTGTCGGGGATGTTGTGGGAAAGTCAGAAGAGCCTCGAAGAAGACTTCGCTCAGCAAGTTAGGGGGAGTCACTGAGTGGACACTTCTATTTCTCTATGGTCCACACGGCCCAGCAGAGACCCAGGGCCTCACAGAAAATTCCCGACAGTTGGATTTGCCTAATGTGTCTAGCATGACTCCGCCTTCCATGTCCCTCTCCACCCCCGCCTCCCTTAACCCTGATGTCCTGCCCGGTTCAGGCTGCCCTGGGTGGAAGGATACCAGAAACGAGAGGAGCCTTCTTCCTCTTGCTGGCTGGCAGGGAGTCCCAGGTCTTTGCGCTGCTTCTGGCGTGCAGTTTGTCATCCCACCACTCTGTGCCCCCAAAGCCAGAGTCAGGATCAAGGTGCTGACCCTCCCAGGACACCCCGCCCTTGCAGCTGTGTCCCTCACAGGAGCCGGGCCAGCCCTTCCCCCTCCTCTCCCTCCCAGGGCGGTGGAGAGCACCCCGGGGGCCGGGGGCGTGGAAGCTGAGGCCCTGCCGGATGGCATGGTTGTGCGAGCCTGGGGGAGGGGTCCCTGTACTTTTGTCAGCCCGGTTTCTTCATCTGTTTAGTGGCCAGTGGGCCTCCCTAGGACCCCCTACGAACACAGGCGCTGTGGACACAGAGGGGGCTGTGGCTGTTGTAGGTGTGGGGGTGTCAGAATGGCACCTCCTGTTCTGGAAAGAGAGCGGGGGCCGAGGAGGGCAGGGGGACCCATTCTTGCCGAGCCTCCACTGCGCGCCAGGTCCTGGGCTGGGTCCTTTCTGTGCCTGGCTCCCTGTGGGCCCCACAGTGACCCCATGAAGTGGGCTCCCCGACATGCTCCCCGGGCAGGCAGAGCAGCAGACGGGGTGCGCACGGGGAGAGCGGCACCTAGGGCAGCCTCACCAGAGCTGATGTCCAGGCTCTGGCGGTCCTCCTCCAGCCTCTGGATCCGCTCCTGCAGCTCCCCCTGCAGGGTGTCGTAGAGCAGCAGCTTCTCACTCTGGAAGGGGCGGAGCCGCTCAGCGGGGCGGCGGGGACAAGCCACTTCCGCTCGCCATCCCCCCGCCCCCCGCCCCAGCACCCAGTCACATTCACCTCCAGGTGCTGTTTGGCTCCCTGCAGCTCACACTCGTACTTGTTCCGGATCACGTCCAGACAGAAGCCCTTGTAGATCCCTACAGTGATTGGGGGGGGGGGAGGGAGATGGGAAGCCCTGCTTGGCCAGGGACCCAGGTGTCCAAAAGGGGGAGCCAGGAGCAGGGCCGGTCAGGGCAGGGATGAGAAAAGCAGGGAGCAGAGAGCCAGGGGCTCTGGCAGAGGAAGAGGTAGGTGGCCTGGGGGCTGCCCTAGAGCACAGGACAGCCCACAGACCTGCCACCTGAATGCGGATCTTGAGGCTCCGCTGCAGCCCCCCCAGAGGCTCTGTGTACTCAGGTGCTCTCTCAGCCCCCACTTCCTCCAGCCGCACCCTCAGCTGACTCAGCCGTTCCCTGAACAACCTGGGAGGGAAAAGGCGTGTGTGCCTATCAAACACGTGGCCGAGCGCCCGGCGCTCCCCAACCCTTGGCCACCCCTGCCCCGCACCAGGCCGGCCGCCTCCTCACCCCGGGTGCCGGGAGACCCGGCCCTAGACGCCCCATGCTCACTTCTCCTTTAGCTCCGAGAACTGCTTCTCCAGGTCCAGCATCTCGTTGACGCACTCACTGCGACGCCGCTCATAGTCCTCATCGTCCATCTCTGGGACAAGAGGCCAGTCAGCGCTGGCTGAGGAGGAGCGGCCGGGCACCCGCGTGCGCCATGTGGGGGGCTCACCCGAGCTCTCCTCCTCTGACTCAGTCTGGCTGCCGCTCCGCTCCTCCTCACTCTCTTCCTCCTCCCCATTCATCTCGGCAGCCGAATCGCCCTCTGCTTCCATCTCTTCTGTGTCTTTGCTTGGAGGCTGGACGGGCATCTGGGCTCTGGGAGAAGGAGGGGAGCCATCACTTATCATTGTCCTCAGTTCCGAGCAGGAAAGTGGCCATGCGGGGAGTCAAACCAGGCCCTGTCTGCGCATCTCCCAGAGGCCTGGGAGCCATGGAAATGCTCCCGTCCTGGGACATTGCTGGTGATCCCGATCTGGGGAATGCTGGCCAAGGCGACGGTCTGTAAGATGGGAAACAGCAAGGATGGGCTCCCCCACTGCCTCTGGGACTGGGCGCACACTTGTGAATGGGGCATTTAAGGCCCTGCACAGACTGAAGTACTGGGCCAGCGCCTTCACCCTACCATCTAACGGTCAGTCCTTAAGTACACCATTCCTTCCTCCTCTCCACCCCTTCCTGTTGATCCTTCCACCTGGAAGGCCCTCCACTTCTCTTCCTGAAAACACTCGGCAATGCTCTTGTTGTCTCGCTGTGCTCCAGGTCAACGCCCGTGTTCTTCTGCTTTCTCTGGAGCCTCATGCTACCAGTACCCCCTTCTCCACTGTTTCTCCAACCCTCCCTCTTGACAGCTCCTGCCCAGGAAACTTCAGATGTGTTCAGGTATTGTCCCCCATTTAGATATAGCAGAAACACAAAACCTCACCCTATTCCACTAAACCACTCCCCATTTCCCACCTCACAGTGACACTTTTCAAGGCTCTGGCTGTTCCTATTCTTTCACCTCCCAGGTGTTCCATTCCATTTCTCTATGATTGCCCTCGGCTGACATGAATCGTGTGGCGTTAGACGACCTCCTGGTGCCCAATGCCAGTATTCTTTAGTACTTCTCTTAGTTGACTTCTTGGCAACAATAAACACTATTAGTCATTCCTTCTTTTATTTACTCATCTAAGATTTATTAAAGACCTAATATATGCCAGATACCATCAGACACTAGAGACTGGGCATGAGGGGGCAGACAGTCTCTGACCTCAAGGAGTTTACAGCTTCCTGGGAGAGAGAGGCAGAGAAGCAGACCGTACTGTGGTGTGAGAAGGGTTAAGAAGGGTGGGGGGGCATATGGGAGAGGCATCTAACTGGAACCCGGAGATTGCTCCAACAGTGAGGGCTTACAGAGAAAGATCCTTGCCGCAGCAGCAGCATGGAGGGCTCAGACAGATGAGCTGAGGTGGCCAGGGAGGGAACATTCCAAGCAGAGTGAATAGCATGTGCACACACTCCAAAATGAGAGAAGGAGCAGGGGTGGGGGCACATGAGTCTAAGCCTCAGAGAGAAATCTGGGCTGCAGGGATCTGGTCATCGTCATATAGAGTTCTTCAGGCCTTGGGAGAGGGTGCAACCAGCAAGGCAGAATGTGTGGAGTGAGAAGAGGTCCATGATGGAACTCCCAGGGCCACCAAAGGGGCAGGTGATGAAAGCCCTGCAAAGGAGAAGGAAATTAGCAAGAGGCAGAGGAAGAGAAACTCAGTCGTGGGGAGAAAAAATTTCAGAAGGAAGGATGGTGACAGTGCCAAATGCTGCCAAGAGATCAATTAAGAGGAAGACTAAACGGTCCTCCCAACAGTTAATCTTTCCGCCTCCTGGAGGCTTTGATTTCACTGTGATGTTCTTCCAACTTCTCTGGGCACGGTTCTGTAGTCTTTAGATCAGTGTAGACACCACTCTCTCCAGGAAGCCCTACTGTTTACATCTCCTCTCTATTTGCCCATCTTCACATCTGTCTGTCCAAGCAGGCTGTAAGCCTCACCAGGGCAGGGATGCCCTCACTCACCCAGCACAGTACTTAACTTCACGACTGGTGGCTGTGCAAATACAAACTAAACAAAGCACACTTTTTCAGGCAGGCTTTTACTTCCTGGTACCTTCCAGGGTACCCCAGGACCCTGTAGTGGTTGCAAATCCAAAGTATTCTGTTAACTTTCCTTGACACAATTCGAGTTGTGTAAAATAACTGGCTCACGGCGCAGCTTAGTCGCATTCCTCAAGGATTTCATAAATGATCTGAATCTGACCTGAAAACCTCAGTTCTCCAAACCAGCCTCATCTTTTCCATTCTCAAGCCCGAGTTCCTGCAGTTCCCAAAATTTGCAATTCCTCTTCATTGTTATATATATATATATTTACTTTTGTCTCCAGCTGTCTCTGATTCTACTGAGTGAGCAAAATTAAATCACAACCTCCCCTCCTTACCCCGGGCGCAAAAAGAGGATAACCACCGCTACTCTGAGTGTTGTAAAGATCGCAAGGAGTAAAAGATGGAAAAGGAAATTGTAAGGCGCTGTACACAAGCAATTTATATTTTTAGAAAGTCAGCATTTCGAGGGCAGACCTCTACGGAAGGCCGATTCTTCTCCCTCGAGAAAGCCAATCCAGACCCCTGCGCAGCGCTACGCGCCAGGACCCTCCCGCCCCGTTCCACTCGCGTCTGCGCCGGCGCCGCGGGCGGGGGGGAGTCGCCGGCTCTTCGGCGGCCAGCAGGGGCCCCGCGGCGCCGCACGCGTCCGGCCGGTTAAGTCTCCGCTTCGGCCCTCACTGGGCCAGCTCCGGCCGACTGGCCAGAGACGCCGAACCAGGTGCCCTGAGGAGCGTTACGCACCGCGGGGTGGGGGCCTCCGAGTTGACGTCTGAAACTCCCTGAGAGGTGCCCGCGTCTGCCGGGCTCCCGGAAACGTCGCGCCCGTCCCTCTACTCCGGGAGGCGGGGCCCGCCGCACTTCCGCATACGTTATCAGGAGGCGCCCGTGGTGGAGAGCACAATTGGACAGTTGGGGCGAGGCATGCTGGGATACCGCGGGGTCGGTCTCCATAGCAACCGGCCGAAATTCACGCAGGCCTTCCGCTGGTGGAAAAGACCCTAGTGGTTTCCTTGCTGTGCGGTCGCTCCCTTTGGGCCGCAGCTACCTCCTTTCCCCCGTCCCCCCGTCCCTCGTGTTCAAGGGAAGAAGCCACGACCCCACCCCCTGCCCGCCAGGTTCAGGAGAGTCATGGAGCCAGCTGTAGGTGTGAACACTCATTTATTTACACATGGTCGTTGGTAGGCAAATAACCCGGCCCAACCTATTTGAGGACACAGATCTGGCAGAGAATCTGCAGACCCTTCCTTTCTCCAAAGCTCCCGAGGGCGGAGGCCTGGAAGAACCAGGAAGTTTAGGCTTCTGCCCAAAAGCTAAGAACTAAATTCAACGCCTTCACCTGACTTCTTTCCAAAAAGTCCCATTTTGTTAAGTACTCCGACTTCTCAGTCCTGCCCCGTTCATACTTTTCGCTCTCCTACTGCCCACCCACCCCAGATTGTTAATAATAATAACAACAATAATACTGTAATAATATTAATAATACTTCACATTTGTACGAAGCTTACAGAATGTGTTCACATACAGCATCTCATCTGAGCCTCCCAACAGTTCTGTGAGGTAGGTATTTTCACCTCCCTTTTTACAGACGGGATAACTGAGGCTCAGAGAGGAAATGGGATTTGCTCAAGGCCACACAGCTAGTTTGTGGTAAAGCTAGGACTTGATCCCAGCACCCCATATTCAAGTCCAGTGTTCCAACACCACAGCTACCACTGTAAAGTGGAGTGACATTTCTTACCCCTGTCAGGCCTGAGGGACGGCCTAAGGAGGGAAGAGGCTGAGACTTCTCTGACTAGGGGAGGGAAGGGCTCAGCAGTGACGAGGGGAGTCGGGGTACTTGGCCTTCAACTCCTGTTTGAACTGGCGGTAAAGGATCTTATTGTGCTGATTTTCGGCCTCCTTTTGGGGATGGAACTTCAAAGCTTCCTTGAAGCCCTTATGAACCAGGAAACCTTCGTTCAGCACCTCGAAATCAAATCCTGCCACGTGCAGCTCACAGGCCTGTTGGAGGAGAGACAGGTCAGTGAAGTTGGATGAGACTGCTAGGGCCGAGACTGACATCCCTAAAGCCTCTCTCCAGCATCCCCACTCCTCTGGAAGCATCTTGGATCTTCCACACCATCCAACCACTTCGGGAACTATGACTGTCCTGCCTCATTGCCTCCTTTCTATCCAGGACCACTCATAGCTCCCAGAGCCCACCACTCCTCCTGCCCCATTTCCCATGCCCTCTCCCTGGGCACCTGGCTGATGCGATTGAAGCCGTACTGGCGAAAGCGCTCGTCGAAAGTGGGCACCTTGCCTCCGGCCACGTAGAATGGTTCCCAGGGGTCCTGCCAGGGCACCACATAGGCAGGCCTCAGCAAGCTCTCTTCTGGCAGGTTGACCCAGCGGGAGTAGTTGGTGGGCGCCTGGCAGGGTGTGCACAGCCCATAATAGAAGGGCCGCACCTCGCCCACTTGGTAGAGCTGCAACAGCTCGTTCTTGTTCGTGGGCATACGGCGGGCTCGGCGGATCTCAAAGGCAGGCACCACCAGTGCTGTGCCTGCCCACTGCTTGCTCTGATCCAGCATTTCCCGCAGGCCCCTCCACAGCCCCTCGCTGGGCACCATGTCCACGTCGATTACCAGGGCATAGTTGGCCCCCTCACGAGCCAGATTCCTCAGCAGATTATTGGGATAGGAGACATTGGTGCCCAGCGCATAATTGATCCCGGGCTGGGCCACCCTGGCTAGCTTGTCAAAGACCTCCTGGCAGGACCGCAGCAGGGCAAACTCCCCCGGCTCCCGGGGATCGGGCACAGCGGCCTCATAGCGCGAGGGGCACACAAGGTGCATGGCGACCCTGGCGCGCATATCGGGGCAGTGGCTGCTCAGCGCGTAGGTCAGCACCGTGGCTAGCTGCGCCTCCTCCTTGGTGGCCGCGAACACCGACACGGAGAGCGGGCCCTCCCAGCGCTCCAACAGGCCCGACAGGTGCAGCAGGTTGTCCACGCTGGCGTGCGTGGCCAGGATCACGTCATTGGGGTCCATGGTGGTCTTCAGTAGGCCCCTGTAGACGCGGTAGTCGCCACTGGCGTCCAGGACGCCTCCAGAGGCCAGAGCGGTGCGGAGCTGCGCCTTGACCTGGTCCACGGACCGCGGGGACGGGGGAAAGAACTCGAAATACTGGTCTTGCTCCTCCTGCCCGTGTAGCCCGGACAGCAGCGACAGGTAGAGCAGCTGCAGCATCGCCACCAGCATTAGCGCGGCCAGAAGCAGCTGGTAGAAGGCGCACCGGATGGCGTAGGACATCTGCATGGCTCTCGGGGCTCCGAGCGCGCAGCAGGGACCACCGGGCCGCAGCCCTTGCCAGCCGCCGCAAGCCCGGATTTACTGCAGCCTGCCGAGCGCAGCCGAAGCGAGCCGAGGCGAGCCGAGCCCAGCGCAGCTTCCCCGCCCGAGCTGGCCTTGGGGCGCGCCAGCTCGCCCCCTGCGCGCGAGGAGGAGCTACTGCATGCGCCGCCGTGCCGCGCTCTGCAAACCCCGAAAGCGCCCGCGGCCGCGCCTGCCGTGTTCCCAGGGGTACACGCACCCCTCCTTCCCGATCGGTGTGCGACCCCCTGGACCAGGCGCGTTCTGAAACACCCGCGCGCTCGCCCCCGTCTTAGGGAGGGGAAACCGTGGCAGAACTCTGGTTGCAGCTTGGTGAAGGATGGCGCGGGTTCGCGGCTGCGGAGGGCGGGGAGGAACACAAAAAGTCCCTTTCTTTCCGCTGTCTCTCCCTCGGTCAGGTCCTGTGAAAGTCACACTGAAGAATGGATGGGGGGGGGGGGCGCCAGAAGGTGCGGATGAGATGAGAGATAAGGGCATATGGAAAGGGGTGTTTTACGTGGGACGAGGTGGCCGAGTGGTTAAGGCGATGGACTGCTAATCCATTGTGCTTTGCACGCGTGGGTTCGAATCCCATCCTCGTCGGTCGTGTTTTACACGAGGTGAGGGGGTGTACTTTTCTGCCTCCCGGAAGAGGGCCCCGGCTCAGTGGCACGTAGAAGAACCGAATTGGAATTCTGGCTGATGCCAAATGCGGAGCCAATATATTACCTGCGGTAATTAGAGAAGCCCCCTCAGGAAGTGGTGGGATTTGGTAGTGCTGTGATGTTTGATCACAGAAATCATTACTCTATTCAGCCCACTGATTCCCCTCCCCCTAGCAGTTCTCCCAGGGGGAGACCTTCTGTCCATCCCCCCACCCCCTACCCCCCAACATACACACATACACATTTAAGCAGGAGGTCTAGAATATTCTAACACCAGCCAACGTATACAGAAAGCGCTTAATAAGTGCTTGTGGAATAATTGATCCATGGGCACTTTAGAAGAAGAGAGGCTGTGGGGAAAGGCAGCTACTTCGACAGCTAAATCAGTTATATGTGATAACTATTTGAGCTCTGTGAATCTTGGGAAGGTGGTTTGGGGCAGAGCTTCCAATTGCTAGGACAAGTTTTGCCCTCATCTTCATAGGCTGTAGGAAGCCAAGGTTGTTCTGTTTGTTTGTTTGTTTGTTTTAAAGCAGTTTTGTTTTGTTTTTTAAGAGAGAGAGAGAGCACAAGGAGGGGGGAGGGACAGAGGGAGAAGCAGACTCCCCACTAAGCAGGGAGCCCACGGAGGGGCTCAATCCCAGGTCCCTGGGATCATGACCTGAACCAAAGGCAGATGCTTAAGCGACTGAGCCACCCAGGTGCCCCAGGAAGTCAAGGTTGTTGAATTGAAGAGTGACCAGGGGACCTATATTCTGCAGCCCCAGCAATACCACATACTGAGCACTGCTCTGCGCGGGGGGCTGTGTTAGGCACGGGGGATGAAGCCTTGTAGGAGACTTGACAGGTGCTGTCCTTGAAGGTTTTCACTGGTGACCTGTGCTGGGTGAGAGGAGAAAAGTATGTGAAAACCCTTTTAGCACAGTCCTGGCAAACTGCAGGTGCAGATGTCAGTTTGGGTGCTATCAGGGTCCTCTTTGACTTGCTCAGTGTTGAAAATAACAATTTTGAATCACGTTAGTTGTTGGCTTTGGTGAATCAGGAGATTTCACATAAAATCCACATTTCCAACTTTTAAATTCTGAGAGATCTGGCAATGCCAGGCCTGCGTTTCCGCAGGGTGACAATTGGCCGGAACATAAAGAGTAGCTCACCCTTTGCAAATAGTTTTCTCTTGGCCAAGGTTTCAACACTACCCCTTCCCTGTTCCCCCTGGCCCCTGGGCACCTGAGTCTCATCTGCAGCACTCACACGATACCTCCCTCGGTCTGCCCAGGCACCTGCTCGCAGCGTCTTCTGCCTCCCACACACTACAGCGCTAGCCACGTAGCTGGCATCAGTGTGTGTTTGTTGATGAGTGAATAAGAAGCTTCCGAAGTGTCCCCAGTGGTCGTAGCTTGAGGGGAGACTGGAAAGTAGTGATGGCCTCACCGAGGTGTCAAGATCAAGGAAAGCTACATGGAAGGTCCTGCCTGCTATTTGTGCAGAAGGGCCTGGCTGGGGAGCGACACTGGCTGGGATGGAGTGGAGCATAAGAGATTCAAAGACCAGAGTTGGGGGCACTTGGGTGACTCATTTAGTTAAGCATCTGCCTTTGGGTCATGATCCTGGGGGGTCCTGGGATCAAGCGCCACATTAGGCTCTCTCTGCTCGGCGGAGAGCCTTCTTCTCCGCCTTCTTCTCCCTCTCCCTCTGCCTGCTGTTCCCCCCTGCTTGTGCCCATTCTCTCTCTCTCTGTCAAATAAATAAATAAAATTAAAAAAAAAAAAAGACCAGAGTTGAAAACCATTAATAAGGGGTCTGCTTTCCACATACCTTACCCTCTGCATCTCTTCTACCTGGCCATTCCTGATTTATATCTTTTTGTACTAAATCTGTAATCCAGCGAGTAAAATCGTTCCCTGAGTGCTGTGATTTGCTGTCGCAAATTAATAGAATCCAGTGAGGGGGCTGCTGAACCTCTGATGTATAGCCCTTCGGTCAGGAGCACAGATATCTGAAGGGGGGCCGTCTTGTGGGACTGAGCCAGGAAGATGTGGGACCTGGTGCTGTCTCCAGGTAGATGGTGTCAGAATTGAGTTGCGTTGGAGGACACTCAGGTGGTGTCAGAGGGTTGCTTGGTGTGGGGGGAAAACCCACACATCAGAATTGGTGTCAGAATTGTGTGTATAGAAATACAACTGAATTTTGTATGTTGATCTTGAATCCTCCAATTCTGCTGAATTTATTAGCTCTGTGTGTGTGTATGTGTGTGTATTCTTTAGGATTTTTTTTTTCTGTATGTGTATGTATTATATTATCTGTGAATATAGATGGTTTTGCTTCTTCCTTTCCAATTTGGATGCCTTTTATTTCTCTTTCTTGCCAAATTGCTATAGTTAGGACTTGCAGTGCAAAGTTGAGCAGATGAAATGGTAAAAGTGGGCCCTTTCCTGATCTTAGGGAGAGGTTGTCAGTCTTTCATCATCGAATATGACATTAGTCGTGGATTTTTCATAAATGTGCGTAATCAGGTTGAGGAAATTCCCATCTATTCCTTGCTTGTTGGGTGTTTTTATCTTGAAATGGTGCTGGGTTTTGTCAGATGTTTTTTCTGCATCAGTGGGGATGACCATGTGGCTTTTCCCCTTCATTCTATTAATGTGGTGTATTACATTAATTGTTTTCTGTATGTTGAACCACTGCATTCTGGAGTAGATCCCGCTTAGTCGTGGTACATAATCCCTTTAATGAGCTGCTGGGTTCCGTTTGCTAGCATTTTGTTGAGATTTTTACATCTATATTCATAAGAGATATTGATTATTAAGTTTTCTTGTGATGTCTTTGTCTGGCTTTAGCATTAGGATAGTGTTGGTCTCATAGAATGAGTTAGGAAATGTTCCCCCCTCTTGTATTTTTTGGAAGAGCTTGAAAGGATTGGTGTTCATTCTTCATTTTTTTTGAAGATTTTATTTATTTTTTGACAGAGAGAGACAGTGAGAGAGGGAACACAAGCAGGGGGAGTGGGAGAGGGAGAAGCAGGCTTCCCACTGAGCAGGGAGCCCGATGCAGGGCTCGATCCCAGGACCCCGGGATCATGACCTGAGCCGAAGGCACCGGGATCATGACCTGAGCCAAAGGCAGATGCCTAATGACTGAGCCACCCAGGCACCCCTGTTCTTTATTATTATTTTTTAAAAGACTTTATTTGAGAGAGAGAGAGAATGAGTAGGTGGAAGGAGAAGTAGACTCCCCACTGAGCAGGGAAGCCTGATAGGAGACTCGATCCCAGGTCCTTGGGATCATGACTTGAGCCAAAGGCAGGTGCTTAACCAGCTGAGCCACCCAGGCACTCTGGTGTTCATTCTTTAAATGATTGGTAGAATTAGCCTGTGAAGTCACCTGGTCCTGGAATTTTCTTTGTTGGGACATTTCTGATTATTGATTCAATCTTGTTATTTGTTCTAAGTATGTTCATACTTCCTATTTCTTCTTGAATCAGTTTTGGTAGTTTGTGTGTTTCTAGGATTTGTTAATTTCATCTAGGTTTCTCATTTGTTGGTGTACAACTGTTCATAGTATTCTCTTATAATCCTTTTTATTTCTGTATAATCAACAGTAATGGCCCCACCTTTGTTTTTGATTTTAATAATTTTAAGGTCCTCTCTCTCTTTTTCTTAGTCTAGTCAAAAATTTGTCAATTTTGTTGATTGTTTCAAATAACCAACTTTTAGTTTCATTGATTTTCTGTTTTCTGTTCTGCACTGTGTTTCCCTCCACCCTAATATTTATTTTATATTTCCTTCTGCTAGCTATGGGCTTAATTTGCTCTTCTTTTTCTAATTGCTTGAGGTGTAAAGTTAGATTACTGATTTGAGACCCTTCTTCCTTTTTTCTTTTTTTTAAAGTAATGTCTACCCAGTGGGGCTTGAACTCAGGACCCTGAGATCAAGAGCTTCAGGCTCCATCGACTGAGCCAGCCAGGTGTCCCCTTTCTTCCTCTTTAATGTAAGCATTTACACCTACAGATTTCCTCTCAGCACTGTTCCAGCTGCATCCCATAAATTTCAGTGTGTTGTGTTTTCATTTTCTTTTGTAACTCAAAGCATTTTCTAATTTCTCTTTTGATTGATTGATTGATTGATTTCTTTTGAGGGGGGATTTTAAAGGTAGTTATTTTATTTTTTTACAGCAAAATAACTGCAAATTAATCATAGAACATAGTATACATTGTGTAGATTCTCTTTTTTTTAAGTATTGAAGTATTGTACATTGTATACTGACATACAATATATTAGTTTCAGGTGAACAACATAGTGATTCCACAGTAATCCATTCACCACTTGTCACCACACAATGTTATAACAATATTCTTTTTTTAAAATTTTCAATATATTCTTAAAAGATTTTATTTATTCATTTGAGAGGACAGAAAGAGACAAAGAGAGCACAAGCAGGGGGAGAGGCAGAGGGAGAAGGAGAAACAGACTCCCTGCTGAGCAGGGAACCCCATGCAGGGCTCGATCCCAGGACCTGGAGATCATGACCTGAGCCAAACGCAGATGCTTAACTGACTGAGCCACCCAGGTGCCCCAATGTTATAACAGTATTCTTTTTTTTTTTTTTTAAAGATTTTATTTATTTGACAGAGACACAGCAAGAGAGGGAACACAAGCAGGGGGAGTGGGAGAGGGAGAAGCAGGCTTCCCGCAGAGCGGGGAGCCCGAAGCAGGGCTCGATCCCAGGACCCTAGGATCATGACCTGAGCCGAAGGCAGACGCTTAACGACTGAGCCACCCAGGCACCCCGTTATTACAATATTCGTGACTGTATTCCCTATGCCATACTTCTCATCTCCATGATTAATTTGTTTTATAGGTGAAAGTTTGTACCTCTTCATCCCCTTTGCCTATTTCATTCATCCCCCCATCCCCTTCTCCTCTTGCAGCCACCACTTTCTTCTCAGTATTAATGGATCTGTTTCTGCTTTTTGTTTGTTTTGTTTTGTTTTTCAGATTCCACATAGGAGTGAAATCATGTGGTATTTGTCTTTCTCTGTCTGACTTATTTCACTTAGCATAATACGCTCTAGTTTCTTTCACGTTGTTGCGAATGACAAGATCTCATTCTTTTTTTTTTTTTTTAAGATTTTATTTATTTATTTGACAGAGAGAGTGAGAGAGCACAAGCAGGGGGAACAGTTGAGGGAGGGAGAAGCAGGTTCCCCGCCAAGCAGGGAGCCCGATGCGGGGCTCGATCCCAGGACCCTGGGATCATGACCTGAGCCGAAGGCAGACGCTTAACCATCTGAGCCACCCAGGCGTCCCTAGATCTCATTCTTTTTTATGGCTGAGTAATATTTCAGTGTGTGTATGTGTGTGTGCGCTTTATCCATTGTATCAATGGACACTTGGGCTGCTTCCATATCTTTTGACTTCTTTTTTAACCCATTAATTTAGAATGTGTTAATTGGTACATATTTGGGAAGTGTCCACTTTTTGTTATTGATTTCTAGTTTCATTCCATTGTGATTGGAAAAGAAGTTTGTAAGATTTCAATCTTTTAAAATGTAGTGCAGTTTTGTTTGGTGTCCTAATTGATGATCTATCTTGGGAGATGTTCCTTGGGCACTCGAGAAGGACGTACATACCTTCTGCTGTTCGGAGGTGAGTGTTCTGTGTCTGCTTGGCCTAATTGATTTATGGTGTGCTCAGGTCCTCTGTGTCCTTGCTGATCTTCTGTCTGGTTGTTTTCTCCTTCATTGAAAGTGGGGTATAGGGGCGCCTGGGTGGCTCAGTCGTTAAGCGTCTGCCTTCGGCTCAGGTCATGATCCTGGGGTCCTGGGATCGAGCCCTGCACTGGGCTCCCTGCTCACCAGGAGGCCTGCTTCTCTGTCTCCCACTCCCCCTGCTTGTGTTCCTGCTCTCACTGTCTCTGTCAAATAAATAAAATCTTTAAAAAAAAAAAAAAGAAAGTGGGGTATTGACGTGTCTAACTATTCTTGTAGAAATGTGTATTTCTCCTTCAAATTTGTCCATTTTTGCTTCATATTCTTTTTAGGATTGTGTTGTTAGGTATGCATATGTTTATAGTTATTATATCCTTTTATGAATATATAACATCCTCCTTTGTCTCTTAAATAACTCTTGACGTGAAGTCTATTTTCTCTGATACTAGTATATTTACCCTGGCTGTCTTTTGTTTACTACTGGCATGGAATACCTTTTCCCATTCTTTCATTTTCAGTTTATTTGTGTTTTTTGCTCTAAAGTGAGTTTCTGGTAGACAGCATACAGTCGCATCATTTTTAATCCATCTGACAACCTCTGCCTTTTAACTGGAAAGTTGAATCAATTCACAACCCAGGGGGCGTCCTCCTCATAAAAGGGTGAGAAACTCGAGGGCAAGGATTGGCCTTCAAATGTTTGTGTCTCTCTACCAGCCCTGTCTCAGCGCTTGCCACATGGAGCCCTCTACAGGTGTTTGCTGATGGCAGCTGGCTGCTTCTGAGGGAAGCTGGGCCTGCTGGCAGAGCTGTGTCAAGCTGGGGAGGTGACAGGGGCTGGGGGACTGGGCTTCAGGAGAGGAATGGACAGGTGCAGCCCATCAGCCACAGTATTTGTTTCTGGCATCGAAAGCCGGCTACATACTGATCTAATGGGCGGTTGGGCTGGGTCTACCAGGAAGGAGGATGGGAAGAAGGAATTGCAGGTTGTGCCATCAGAAGGACATCTGAAGGGTGAGTGTCCTCTTTCTGGGCCCATCCTCCACCGCTCAGCCCAGTGTGGCCTTGCTCCCGATGACCGTAGACCAGCACAGTGAGTTCCCTGGGACTGTTGCCTGGCCTGTGAGAGTGGGTCTGGCAGGTCTAGGGAGCTTTGGGTTCAACAGACAAGTCTGTGAAGGTGGAGAAGGAGAAGGGGGCCCAGGAAGTGTGTGGTCCTGTCCTCACCATCCCCAGTCCAAAGGTCTGGCAAGGCCGTGTGGTCGGCACAAGATTCCTCTAGGACTACACCCCCTGTTTAGTAGGTGTCCATCTGTACTCCAGCCCCAGCCTCTCCCTAGGACTCCACACATGGGCAAGTCCCGATTCCCAGTGCTTACAAATGAAAGGACCTGGCTTTGAACCCAGAACGCTGGATCGGCTCACCTGCACTTAACCACTAAGTTAAATGACCTCTGAAGAGGCAACCACCCTCTTCTCTCCCGGATCTCTCCTCCTCTGTCTAACCCCCTATTTACACCTCATGACTAAGGCCCTTCATCATTTGTCCCCAACCCACTGCTCCAGACTCATCCTCTCCCCCTCCCTCTCTCACATCCTAGGGGCTCCCCAACCCCCCCACCAGAAGTCCCCACTGTTCCCTGAATATTCTGTGTCCACACCTTCCACCAGCCCTGCTTTCTCTGCCTGGGATGCCCCTCCCCCGCCTCAGTGGGGGGAGGGACGGAGACTCATTTTTCTTCCTTTGAGGCCCAGCTGGAGGGACACTTCCTCAGAGCTGCTGCCCTGACTTCCCACAGGGATCCACAGCATCCTTTTTTGGAATCTTACATTCCATACTTCTGCAGGTCCCTCACAGACCCCATCCCGTGTTACATCCTAATTCCTGTGGCCTTGGGGCCTGCCCTGTGGCTTTATTTCAGCTCCCAAGGTCATATCTCACCTCTGAGCAGGGACCCTGTGCTGGCTCAGGGCCTGGTATATAATAGCTGCTCAGTGAATGTTCTGGAAGGCAGGGGTGGGGGGGTGGGGTGGGGCACGTGGGCAGAAAGGCCGGTGCCTCTGATGACTTTGCTTTTCTCTGGGCTGGGCAGGGTAGTACAGGTGTGTGGTGAAGCAGGCCTTTTCTCCATCCCTCCAGAAAATTCGCTGACTGCCTCCCTGAGGCTCCATTTTTGAGAAGGGGTGGGGCTGGGGAGGCAGAGGTGGATGGGGAGAACAATAGTTGTTCATGCAGCCAGGTGCTCTGCCCAGGAGCAGAGACCACTGTGTGGTCAAGAGGGCCCAGCACAGGGATGCCCACGAATCCCTGCCCCTCTCAGGGCCTCAGTCATCCCATCTGTCAAATGGGTACAATCATCCCTATCCCACCCAGCTCATCAAAGCCGATAGAACTGAAAGCACTTTGGAAATAAAGACTCAGTGAATTGATTATACAAATGAAGAAGGTTGTTATTAGACCCAGGAGCAAGGTTGGAGGGAGAAACAGCCAAAATGTGGAGTAAGTGCTTAGGACTCCTGCCTTGAGCCTCTTGAGGGAAAGAGAAGCAGGTAGTGGGCAGGAAGAACAGCACCTACAGGGAGGAGGGAGGTGGGGGCTGGGTCCCGGCTCTGGCACGGACCAGTCATTTCCCCCTGACACCTGGTTTCCTCACCTGCACAAAGGGAGAGCATAATCCCTGCCTGGCTCCCCTCAAGGGTCTCAGTGTGACTTGGGGATGGAAGAGCTTTGCACATTGTAAAGTGCAGCGCACCCATGGAGGCTCTGGGGAGTGGAGACAGTTAAGTCTTGGCAATGAAAACACTGTTTGGGGCCCACAGGATCCCGTGAGTACCCTCAGATCCCTAATGTCTGTTCCTTTTCCCTGCTGCCCTCAGCTTCCCTGGCATCCTCTGCCCTGGGGTCTGAGAGATTTGATCCTGGGGCTACTGAGGCCTGGGGAGAGGAGGAGCTCCCCACTCCCACTCTCAACCTGAGGCTGGGCCACACCGGCCACAGCAGCCACACCATTGGCAAGACCCCACTGGTGGCCTCTGATCCCCACAGATTAGCAAGTGCATTTCTTGAGATTAACAAATATACTCATGATGGGGGGAAGGGTCATGGCCCTTGGCCCTCTTTTCCCTGATTGGCGCCCTTGGAATGAGGTCTTGTGTGCCTCTAAATAGTCTGTCTCTGTGCGTCAGCTCCATTCCTGCGTGAGGGTTAGAATGACTGCTGGTGAATTCTTCCTTGCAGCCCCCAAGTGGACACCAGCCGGGGAAGGAGAGCAGCACCCACTTCCTCCTGGCATCCCCAGACCAAGGGGCCCCCGCCCAGCAGAGGCTTGAACCCAGCTCGCCATTCCCCCTGCGTTGGGGTCTCAGCTCCGAAGGGACAGCAAGAAGAGAGTTGTGGGCGAGCCCTGGACGGAGCACTTCAGAGCAGAGCCTTGAAGAGGAAGGAGAAGGCGGCTCCACAGGAGAGCCCCAGGGCCAGGAAGAAGGTCATGAGGGTGCCGGCCACCTCCCTCTCATGTGGTAGCACCTGCCTAGAACACACAGGAGTAGGAGCTCTTAGGAAACACGGGGCCAAACCTGGACCCAGCCCCAGTGCCCTCTGCCCCCTGTAAAACAGGACACCTGAATTCTAGTCTGGGCTGACCCCACCTCTAGGTCACCATAATTAGGCCCTTCTCTCTGGACTTCAGTTTCCTGATCTACAAAGCAAGGCCACCGCCAAGGACATCTCTCGGGCCCTGCAGGCCCAGTGTTAAAGGATTCTAGGAGCCTTCACGCTCCACAAAACATCCCAGCCTGGTCCTCCCTGTCACCTTTACTCTCTCTGGATTCTCAACTCCATTGTCCCTAGAGTAAATAGCCCATGAACCCCCACTTTGGATCAAGACTTTAGCTCCACCTTCAGTTGAGAATTTTGGGAGGATCTGGGGCCTAAAGGAATGGTAGTTCGACCCATTTATTTCATAGATGGGGAAACAGGCCCAGAGGGGAGGCTCTAGAAGGAGTCCCTGGGCTACTTTGTTGGCAGGAATGCCCCCTTGGGCCGGCTCAGCAGGTAAGGCCTGACCTGACAGGGCAGCACCAGCGAGGCCTAGAGACAGCTAGGGCCGGGCTGGCCAGAAGCCGAATGGGCCCCCCTCTCGGCAGGCCCACCTCCCCACCCCCAGGCCCTCCCTCCTGACCCCCAGACCTGGGCGCCAGGCACATGGTGAGGGACATCAGGTAACCGTTGGAAACAGCGAAGAGCAGCATGAAAGTGATGAAGTAGGCATCCTGTGGGAAGAGGATGGGCAGCCGGGACCTCTCGGGCACGTGGCACAGCATGAAGAGCGGCACGAACAGGATTCGCAGGCAGACAAGCAGGGGCAGAAGCCGGCTGTCCTCATCCGGCTGTGGCAGAGGCTGGGCTGAGGGCCATCCCTGGGAGCCCACCCCGCCTGGACTCTGTCTCTTCCCCTGACCTCCTACTCTATGTGAGCCAGTGAGGGCCCAGCACTGAGGCCTCTGGAGAGTGAGGGGCTGGGCCAAGGCCACCCAGCAATCAAGGACTGGCCTGGGGCTAGCCTCCTCCACCCCTCCTGATCTCCAGCTTGGGCTCTCTGCATGGCAGAACTGGAGACCTTACACAGCATCTTTGGTTTTCTAGCTGGGTTCCTCCAAGTACCCCTGGGGGTTCCACAGATCCCTTCGGGGCAGGCAGTGCTGCTGAATGGGATTGGAGGCTGGGGATCCAGGCCCCAGCCCAACTGGGATCAGAGCAGGTCCTCTTTGGCCTGCTTTATTTGTTGCATCTCCTTGGAAGATTTCATTTAGAGAAGCAGCACCTTGGCTAAAAGCAACCCAAACACTAGGAACCTTGTCCAGCCTCTCACATGGGACAGGAACCTCCATGTAAGGGTCTCTGGGCTGGGCACTGAGGGCCAGGTCCTGGGCTGGATGCTGGGGACATAGGTCAGTTGGACATGACTTCTGCTTTCAAAGAGTTCACAGTCCAAGCCCTGGCTTGCATACCTCCAGGGGACAGGTGTTCACTACCACTTGGCCAGCTATTCTGTTGCCAGACCTAGAATGGTCCGGCTTTGGGGAGATCACCTTTCTGAGCTCTTTCACACCCTCTGATCCCCAACTGCTTCTTGAAACCATCAGAGACCCCCAGCCCAGGTGTGCTCACCCACAGGAAGTAGGAGGTCAGGCTCCGTCCCACCCAGTCCATGATGTTGAAGAGAAGGAAGCAGCAGATGGGGTTGAAGAACTGACCTAGGAGAGAAAGAGGGCTCGTCCTGGCCCCTCCTCCCTCCTCCCTCCTCTTCCCCATCATTCCTCTTCCCTCCCTCTCCTCCTCCCCTGCCCCGCCCTCTTCTGCTTCCCAGCACTCACTCCACTTCCCAGGACTGGTGGAGCTGGTCACCATGGCCGTGATCGCAGGGAACACAGACAGAGTGACGGTGAAGACCAGCACAAGGCACAGTGCCGTCAGCCAGATCTGAGAGCCAGAGGCAGGGGTGTAAGCAGGCAGGGCCGACTAGGACCCAACACACAGCCCCAACCTCCAAGCCCTGGCCCGGGGGCAGGACACCCGGGGCCTGGCCTCGCTGTGTTCCCGACCCACTATGACCCTGGCACCTTGAAGTGGACAAGGGGAGCACTAGGGCCCCACTCCATTCTAAGGGTCTTTAGAGAGGGCTGGAGAGAGCAGGTGGTTGGGGGCCATATCCAAGCCAAACCTTTTGGAAGACAATGAAAACTGAAGGTTTTCCTGGCTTCTGGGGCTCCTCTGGCTCCAGCTCTGGCTCCTTCTCAGCGTCCAGATCCAGAGTCAGGGCTACCTTCTGGGGGCTGTTGGGAATACTGTTCTTCTCATCTGGGGTAAGAGGGGAGGGCAGCGTCATGCCTGTGACAGCCAGGCTTGATGGACGGCGATTCCCAGCAGTTAAAAACAAGTGACTCTCCTCCAGCCCGGGATGTAGGCAAAGAGAATTAACCATGGAAATACGCTAAGCTACTACTTAGGAAGCGCATAGTGTGTCGGGCAGAGTTAAGCACCTTAGATGGATTATCTCACTGCTACTGCTTTCCAAATAAAGAAACTGAGGCTCAGAGGGGTTAAGGGACTTGCCTAAGGTTACCCAGGTTGGATGTCGTGAGGCCAGGGTTCAAACAAATGCATTTGGACCCAGAACTAGTATGTTGGAGCTCTATCGTCCCCTCATTTTACAGAGGGGAAGACTGAAGCTCTAAGCCAACAGGGATGACTTGCCTCCCACTGAATTTCTTCTGTGTCTGCTCACACAAGGCTACTAGGGGTCAGGACTCTAGATGGGGAGGTATCACAGAGGGGAAATGCTTCCCTGCGGAGGTAGCTTTAGCCTCCCCAGGGTCTTCCCCCTCCGCAGCAGGGTCCCGAGCTCACCAGACTGGAGGAGCTCGGCTTTGGTCTCCAGCTCCTGACCTGGCGCCTGTGATGGTTTCTTGGCTAGGTAGTGGCGGGCAAACTCCTGCAGAAGGAAAGCGTTGGCCCTGCCTGGCTTGGCGAAGGTGTCTGGATCCCTCTCCACCCTGTCGACTTAGAGGCTGGAGTCCCCCAGTGGCTGACTCCTCTGGGGATCAGGTCCCTTCCTCCTCCTCCCCTGGCCGCTCTCAGGGCCTCAGACCCAGAGCTATATCTGAGATGCTCTGAAGTGGGGCCTCGAGCCCAATACCAGGCTCACCAGGTGGGGCAGGCTCAGGTAACACACGATGGACATGAAGATGCCCACGCAGGGTGTGATGAAGTACCCCAGGGCGGAGGTCTGGGCATCCACGCCACCTGTGCAGAAACTTCAGCTGCAGAGTGGACGGGGCTGGTTCCACTGGCTCCCACGGGGGTGGGGGGGTGGTGATGACTCTTGCCCCACTTCCCATCATGCACTTCTCAGATTCACCTCCTGGCCTCTTCCGATCTGCTCACTGACAAACTCAGGAACATGTGCAGGTCCCCAGCCCAGCCCTTTGCTTCTCTCATTCCTCCCTACTTGTCACTTTTGTTGAGCACCTATTATGTGCTCATTTTTATTGCAGACTCCTTACAGTCTGAGGACAGAGCTATAAGAAGCACATCAGTGGGGAAACTGACACAGGTGAAGTGACTTGTCCAGTGCCCCTGGCTGGGGAGCAGTAGAACTAGGATTCCAACCAAGTTTACCTGAATCCTAAACCTGTCCCCCCCCTTCCCTGCACCCCAGGCTGCTGCCACTTCCCAGCATCAGCCTCAGGAATCCTGCCCCTGGCCTCAATTTAACCCAGTCCTCACCTGATCACTCTCTCACTGGGTCCAAGAGCCCCACTCCCTACCCCCAAACCCAACCCCCTGCTCCCCATCACCTCCATCTCTACCCAGAACCCAAGGCATCTCCCTCCTAGCACACTTGGTCTGCTCCCCAGAATCCCAGAGGCCACCCCTGCCCTCCAGCCACCCAAGTCCACTCACTGGCCATGGACAAGAGCATGGCCAGGGCAGCGAAGATCCCAGCCAGGCCCTGGCCGCTGAGGAAGAGGGTGCTGTAGGTGGAAGGCATGGTGCCCAGCTGCCCGAAGAGGCTGCCCTGCAGAACTGCACAGAAGGCTGTGGAGGGAGAAGAGTGGGGGCTGCTGCTCAACGAGGCAGGCCTTAGAGGCTCCCTGGAGGAGGCAGTGGCAGGGTGCCCAGGAGACTCTGGACGAGGCTGGGCAGGCATGAGACTTTGGGCACCCTGGTGTAACAACCCCCTTCCCCTTCTTCCTTCTTCTCAGGTGCAGCCATAGGTCTGAGGGGCTGGGGGCCAGGAGGCCTGATCTTAGGTCATGGTGGGTTTGGGACAAGTGACTTTTCTTCTCCCCCTGGGCCTCAGTTTCTCATCAGGGATAGGAGTGTTACTGCTGCCGCTGTCTTTCCCTCTTGGATACGTTGGGCCCTTTCAGCTACAGAGGAGGCTGGGCTGAAGCTCTGGGTGTGCAGGGTGGGGAGGTGGGGAGGGCAGCAGTACTCACAGTTGATGAACCAAACAGAGGCCATGGTGATGGAGAAGAAGGGCCCAGGGCTCATGTCCACCTTGACCAACGCCGCCGTCAGGGCGAAGAGCAGCAGGATGACCAGCAGGCTGCCCAGAATCCGCACCGTCTCAGGGATGCTGCTCATAAGTAGGGGCAGAGTGGGCAGCAGCTGGACCCCGGCCCGGCAGGGGGAGGTAGGCAAGAGATTGAGCCCAGGGTTGGACAGTGGGATCTGGGGGGGGGGGGCATGCAGGGGGAGTGGAGGAAGGATGGGAGGTCTTCCCTGGGCCCAGATGGAGCGTCCTTAGCAGGGGTGGTGGAGGTACGACAGAGGGATGGCCCGCGGAGAGCCCAAGGGGCGGGGCCTCTCACCACTGGTACAGGAAGGAGTTGAGGAGTGTGAAGAGCAGCAGGGGCAGCTGGGACAGCAGCGTCACCCAGTTGTTGAAGTTGAAGGTGTCTGCAGGGCCTGTGTGGTTGGTGTCCAGGGTCCCGGTGGTGGTGTTGGCCCCAGCCAGCCGCCCCTGGAAGTACTGCCAGAATGCCGGGAGTGGGTGCACAGGGGGGGTACAGGGTCACCCTCCAACCTACCCGGAGGAACCCCCCAGCCTTTCCTCTCTGTCTCCTCCCATGCTTGGGATTGCTCAGTTAAAGTCTGCAGGAGCTGTCTGTTTGTCCTTGCACTGATCCTAGCACCTGGCACACAGTCGGAGCTTGATGAATGTTCCCTGAATTGAACAGCTGATGTCTGGGACAGAGCCCAAGCCCTAAGAACCCCCAACTTGGGCCTTGCTCCATCTTTGAATCACCCTTCCTCTGCAGTGCCCTGGTTCAAGCCTCCACCCCGAATCCGGCAGCAGCTTGTAGATTCCTGAGGATTTATTGAGTGTCTACTGTAAGCCAGGCCCTGGCCTAGGTGCTGACCAACTGCTTTCTCTCTGGAACACACATTCGTTAAGCCTCTGCTTAACTTCTTCCTCCCCGCTGCCCACGGTTCCCTGTTGCCTACAGGGCAAAGCCCCAAGATTTTGGAACAACACTGGGAGCCCTTCAGAACCAGATCCTGGCCTCCCTTTTGTGTTGCATCTCCTGCTCCGTCCTGCTAAGCTCTAGGGACCCCACACTCTGGCTCCTTCTCTGAACAGTCTGGCATTCCCCTGCCTTGGTGCCTTTGCAAGGCTGTCATCTCCACCTGGAATGCCTTCCCCCTTTCCTCCCACTTCCCCCCAACCCCCAAACACCAATGCTTTACCTACCCTTCTCCCAAGTTACAAATCACCTCTTCTATGAAGCAGAAGGAATTATTCCCTCCTCTGGGGACCCAAAGGACTTTGCTCCAAGCCTGGGGTGGTAGGTGCCATATTAAATTATTAATGGCTCTTTGGCACCCAGCTCCCTCTCAAGACCAGGGGTTGATTCATCTTTGGGTCTCCAGGGCCCAGCAGAGTGCCAGACACTGAAGAGACATCTGGAAAGTTGTTGCATTGAATATATATGAATAACCCAGTCCCAAAGAGAACACAAACCCCACATTGCTGCCTTCCCTTGAGAGAATGTACCACCCCATGAGGGTGGAGGCTTCCTCTGTTGTGTTTATTCCCGTAGCCCCAGTGCCAAGAACAGGGCCTGGTTCACAGTAGATGCACATTATTGACTGTTTGTTGGATGAATTCATGTAATTTGTGCTATTTCAAGGAAAACCAAAGTCTTGGATAACCCACTTTGGGAGTGGATTAGCCCAGGAATGACTAGCCAGGGAATAATGACAAACAGGGGTGGGGGGTGGATAGTTCTTCCCTAGTTCCAACCCCACCCCCCACCCCACTGCTGGAGGCCTTGCCCCTGTAGGATCTGGGCATCCCTTGACCTTTCCTATCTGTGAGAGGGGCGCCTCCCCTCTCTGGGGCTCGGTGCTTCAGCGGACAAACGCGCAAACTGGCATAATGAGGAGTCAAAGGCTGCACGTCCAAGGCTGATGGTGGTTGTGGCCATGAGGCGGGCACTCTAGCTGCGAGTCTCACCGGGATGGCCGTAATGAAGAAGTTCCAGGGAAGCAGCGTGCCCAGGCCCAGGATAAAGAAGCTGATCCCGACCAGGTGGTAGCTGTGGGGATCAGTCAGAAGGTCACCCTGAGGACGCAACGCCTCAGCCGCGCCCCCCCGCCTCCCAGGCCACCCCCTCCGCAGAGCGGACTACAACCCCCATCACTCCGGCTCAGGCAGCCGAGGGAGGCGGCTGATGGGAATTGTAGTTCCATCCAGTCTGCTTGAGCCTTGGAGCGCCCGAAGGCAGCGGGGCTGCGTTGCCCACGGCCACCCGGATCCCCGTCCGCACCCCACCGGGTCCCCAACTCGCCTGTCCTGTGGGGCGTCTCCTCGCGCCATGGCCGCCCAGCGGGATGCGCGGGGGTGGGAGGGAGGTGGCGTGCTGCACCTGCACCTACGCGGGGGCCCGAGGGCCGGAGGATCGGGGAGACCGGGTCTTGCGGGCAGTGGACAGAGGGAGGGGGGGTCGGGTCTCCCCGAAAGGGCCGGGGGCGGGGGCGAGGCGGGAGCTGGGGAGGAAGGCCGGGACTGATTTCCAAGGGAGTCAGGCTCCACAGGCTCGGACCTCGCTCCGCCTCCGGGGCGGGGACAGAGGGTCGCACCACCCCTCCCCACCTCCTCTTGGCCCGGACTCTAGACTCCCGCGTTGGACCCTGCTCAACCTCGCGGTCCTCGGACCCACGACTGCCCCCGCGGTCCGGTGCGGCTTAGAGGCGGCTGACCCGAGAAGGTCCCCTGGGGCCTCCCCGCCCCGCGGGCACCCGTCCCGGACCTCGGCGGGCGGGGTGGGGGAGGCAGTAGGGGAGGTGCCGCGCCCCTCCCCCGCCCGGAGCTGGCCGGCGGACCTGGTGCGGCTTCTTCCCCCGCAGCCAGTTCGGAGGTGGTGTCAGGGCCGCGCAGCGCGGGGTGACGCGGGAGCCCTCCGAGGAGCCCGCTCGCCCAGGGGTAACCCGAGCGTCTGCCGCCGGCGGTCCTGGCGGGCTGCTCCGAGCTGGGTGCTTCGGGAGGCCAAGGAGAGGGCCAGGTGGCGGTGCTGTCGGAGCCCCCAGGCGGGTCTGGAGGACAGACGGACAGACGGACAGACGGGTTCTCCTCCTCCAAGCCGGTGCCTGGGGAAGCGCCGGGCCTTTGGGGCGCACCGCGGCGGCGTGGGCCCAGCTGGGGAGTCCGGGCGGGCTTCCCGGCGACAGTGTGGCTGAGCTGCATTCGGGGCAGCAAGGGGTTAAGCAACGGCTCTGGAGGGAAGGGTGACCCGGAGGTGCTCTCCCAACCCTGCCGCTAAACAAACAAACAAACAACTTTCGGGCGGCCCCAGGTCGCAGTACACCAAACCTATTAAGAGGCACCCACCTCCCACTTTTTTTTTTTTCCTGTGAAAAACTTCGAAAAGATTATAGACCATTGCAATTTTGGAATTAATTTGCTCTAACTCATGTAATTTACAAGTGGGTCTGTTTGCTCTGCACTCACCGTACATATGGGGGATGCTGGAGAAGTGAGAGGCTCTAAATCACAAATTATTTTCATAAGCAATGAAATTTTACGACCACACACCAGATTACGTGTGTGTGTTTCTCCAGTCGACTGTGAGTCTATGGGGCAAAGACTGTGCTTGTCTGGCTCAGTGTTTTATTATTGCAAACATCTAGCGCTCCTGCCTGGTTGGTAGCAGGTGCTTGATAAGTGCTTAGTAAATAAATGGATCGTAGTAACATACAGCGATTTGAGGGAGAAAAGAGACAGCATTAAATTACACTGAAAGAGAAAGTTACTCTCTTTTCAATTTGTTTTCAAGCCTTTGGAATATGTGAAGAGGAAAGTCTCACCTTGGTGCTAACATGTTTCTAACACCTGTTGGTCTCTCTCCCTCTTTCTCTAACGAAGAGATGGCTTCAGGGCTTCTGCTGACAACTTTATCTAAACAGAGGTTATTAATGTTCATGTTCCTTCTCTATTTTTTTAAAAGATTTTATTTATTTATTTGACAGAGCGCGCGCGGGCGCGCAGGAGCACAAGCAGGGGGAGGGGCAGAGAGAGAGGGAGAAGCAGGCTCCCCACTGAGCGGGAAGCCCTATAAGGGACTGGATCCCAAGACCCTGGGATCTTGACCTGAACTGAAGGCAGATGCTTAACCGACTAAGCCACCCAGGCTCCCCTCCTTCTCTATTTTTATTGTTGCTTTATTTTTAGGGCTATTGATGTTAGCTTCCTATTTATGATAATGATATGCACTTTTCTTTGAAAAATAATATGTATAATATAATAAACGTTTATAAATTTATTAGAATTAAATAAAAATTAAATATTAATAAATTAAAACATAAGTTTGTTAAAATAATGAAAGATTAAATTTTTATAATTTATTTTTTATAATTTATTTAATTTAGAAAGAAATGTGTTTATTTTACACCTGAAACTAATGTAACATTGTGTGTCAACTATACTTTAAGAAAAAGTATGAAAGATAAATTTGTTTATAATTTAATATAAATTCAAAATTAATTTCTGAAAAATGAGTCATTTAAAGACAATTAAGTAGGGGCGCCCGGCTGGCTCAGTTGGGGCAGCATGTGACCCTTGATCTCAGGCTTGTGAGTTTGAGCCCCACGTTGTGTGTAGAGATTAATTAAAAATAAAATCTTAAAAAAGCAATAAGGAAAATTAAGTGAAAGGGACTGCAGGTAGGGCACAGCTGTGGCTCAGGTTTCAGAGGAAGGTCATGAGGAACTGAGCCTGGGGGACGCTGCGTTTGTTGAGAAGGTGAGTGAAGAAAATGAAGGCATTTCAGGGAGAGAACAGCCTGTACCAAGACCAGGGACCTGGGAATGCTGGTACATTCTGAGACACACAAACAGATCCCTTTGGCAGGCCTGGGGCTGGGTGAGGGGGGTTGGGCGGGGAGCAGAGGGCTGAGACTGCCGGTGAGGACAGGAGGAAAGAGTTTGGATATCAATTTAAAGGAGAGGTTCTCAACTCTCAGACTTAGTCAATCACAAATATGACAAATGTTTTGTTGCTATCCTGCAGTGAATTAATATGTAATAAAACCTATCTCTACACCAAAAAAAAAAAATGTCAATATAATGTCCTAATTGTACTACACAGGATAAGTAGAAGTATTTAGTAATAAAATAGTGTGTGTTTGAATATGCAAATGCTCAGGCACAGTGGAGCAGTTGCGTGGGGGCCCCTCTTTATAAAACCACAGTGAATATTTTTTTTTTATTTTTTTTATTTTTTAACCACAGTGAATCTAACGGCTGCCAGTGTGCGCGCCATGCGGGCAGGTGGTGAGTCAGCCACTCAAAGACCCTCTAGTTTGCTGTTGGTGATGCGACTTTGAAGTGGTGACCAAGTCTTGGCAAGGCTCCAAACAAAACCAAGCGCAGCTGTTTCTTTACCTAGACAGTGGCTGTGTTACTGAAAGATGCTGTGTATTCTCCAACCTTACAAATAATGCAGTGTGTCCATGCAGAAAATGGGGTTAGGGGCCAGGCTCGGAAAATCATCAGCTTGGTTTTCAAAATGAAGAGATTTTATTTTTAGTGCCATTTTAGATTTATAGAATAGTTGTAAATAGTACATAGAGTTCCATATACTCACCCTCCCACCCCGTTCCCCAGTTGCCCTAATTATTAACATCTTGCTTTATTGTGGTACATTTGTTACAATTGATGAACCCACATCAATACATTATTATTAAGTATAGCCCATAGTTTACACTAAGATTCACTCTGTGTTTATATGGATTTTGACAGATGCATCATGTCATGTATCCACTATTATGGTGTTATACAGAATAATTTCACTGCCCTAAAAGTCCCTCATACGTCACCTATGCAACCCTTCCCTCCAACCCCTGAATCCCCAGAAACTACTCATCTTTTTACTGTCAAAATAGTTTTGCCTTTTCTGAAACATCATGTAGTAGGAATCAGACAGAATGTAGTCTTTTCAGGGCGCCTGGGTGGCTCAGTTGGTTAAGCGACTGCCTTCGGCTCAGGTCATGATCCTGGAGTCCCGGGATCGAGTCCCGCATCGGGCTCCTTGCTCTGCAGGGAGTCTGCTCCTCCCTCTGACCCTCCCCCCTCTCATGTGCTCTCTCTCTCAAATAAATAAATAAAATCTTTAAAAAAAAAAAAAAAAAAAGAATGTAGTCTTTTCAGGCTGGATTCTTTCTTTCTTTCTTTCTTTCTTTCTTCTTTCTTTCTTTCTTCTTTCTTTCTTTCTTTTTTAAGATTTTATTTATTCATTTGAGAGAGAGACAGAGAGCACAAGGAGGGGGAGAGGGAGAGGGAGAAGCAGACTCCCCACTGAGCAGGGAGCCCCACGTGGGGTTCAATCCCAGGACCCTGGGATCATGACCTGAGCCAAAGGCAGATGCTTAACCATCTGAGCCACCCAGGCGCCCCAGAATGGATTCTTTCACTCAGCAATATGCCTTTAAGATTTCTCCATGTCTTTTTGTGGCTCAATAGCTCACTTTTTTTTCTAATACTGAATAGTATTCCATTATACGGATTATTACAGTTTGTTTATCCACTTACCTATTGCAGGACATCTTGGCTGCTTCCAGTTTTGGATGATCATGAATAAAGCTGCTGTAAACATTCATGTGCACGTGTTTGTGTGGACATACGTTTCCAACTCAATTGGGTAAATACCCAGGAGTATGACTGGTGGATCGTGTGGTCAAACTACATTTAGTTTTCTAAGTAACTCCCAAACTTTCGAGTGCCCATACCATTTTGCATTCTTACCAGCAATGAACGAGCATTCTGGTTGCTCCACATCGTCATCAGCATTTGGTATTGTCAGTGTTTTAGATTTTGGTCATTCCAATAGGTAGGTAGTGTATCCTGTTGTTTTCATTTGCAATTCCCTAATGACGTATTATGATGAGCATCTTTTCACATGCTTATTTACCATCTGTGGATCTTCTTTAGCAAAGTGTCTTTTCAGATCTTTTACCCACTTTTGAATTGTGTTGTTTTCTTATTGCTGAGTTTTAAGAGTTCTTTGTGTATTTTGGATATAAGTCCTTGATCAGATATATGTTTTGCAGGGCACCTGGGTGGCTCAGTCCATTAAGAATCGGACTCTTGATTTTGGCTCAGATCATGATCTCGGGGCTGTGAGATTGAGCCCTGACTCGGAGTTTGCTTGTCCCTCTCCCTTTCCTTCCCCCACCACCTCCTCTCATGCATGCTCTCTTGTTCTCTCTCTCTCTCAAATAAATAAAATCTTTTTTAAAAAGTTTCTAAGGTGTTTTTTTTTAATACAGATATGTTTTTTTGCAAATATCTCCCGCTAGTCTGTGGCTTGTCTCTTCATTCTCTCAACAAATCCTTTCACAGAGCAGAAGGTTTTAATTTTAATGAAGTCCATCTTACCACTTTTTTCTCTTTCATGGATCATTCTTTTGGTGTTGTATCTAAATGCTTATCACCAAACCCAAGTTCACCTAGATTTTTTTTTCCTATGTAATCTTCTAGAGGTCTTATTGCTTTGTGTTTTACATTTTGGTCTAAGATTCCTCTTGAGTTAATTTTTGTGAAAGTTTTTTTGTTTTGTTTTGTTTTTAATCTATATGAATGTCCAAGGAGTCAGTTAAAAGTTGTTCAGGATGCAGGACAGGTTTTCCTCGTGTGGGACTGTCTTGTGCATTTGGGGATAACTATTATCCCTGGCCTCAGCCACTAATTGCAATTACTGCCCTCTCCTCCCGTGATTGTGATTACCAAGACAAAATTCTCCAGGACCCTGGGAGACAATACTGTCCTTCTAAGGATCATTCCTCCTCCCGCCCCCCATCAGACAGGGGAGAGGGATGCTCAAATAACATGTTGAAAGGTCACTGCACTTGCTGTGAGTTTTACTACAGCCTTCTGGATGCATCCATCCAAAACTGATTTTTGTTTAGCTCACTTGGTTTTGAACTTCATACAAATGTAACTTACTTCTTAAAAATTCAACACATTTTTGAGATTCATTCATGATGTATATGGTTATTTTTCATTCACTATTCATGGCACTATTCACTGCCACACGGTGTTTATCTTGTTGGATAAATGTTGCAGGCCTCTTTGGCTTGTTTCCACTTGTGTTCTAGTCTAAGCAATGCTGCTCTGAGTGGTATTGTACCCACTGCGTATATCCTGTGGACATCTGTGCAGGAGTTTCTATGGATCAGGGTTTCTCAACCTCAGCCCTATAGACATTTTGCATCGACTGATTTTTTTTTAAGATTTTATTTATTTGAGAGAGAGAGAGAGCATGAGAGAGCAGGGGGAGGAGCAGAGGGAAAGGGAGAGGGAGAGAATCCCAAGCAGACTCCGCACTGAGCCTGGAGCCTAATGCAGGACTTGATCCCAGTAACCTGAGATCACAACCTCAGCTGAAACTAGGAGTGGGACGCTTGGTGTGCCTGGGTGGCTCAGTGGGTTAAGCGACTGCCTTCGGCTCAGGTCATGATCCCATGGTCCTGGGATCGAGCCCCACGTCAGGCTCCCTGCTCAGCGGGGAGCCTGATTCTCCCTCTGCCTGCTGCTCTGCCTACTTGTGCTCTTTCTCTATCTCTCTGTCAAATAAATAAATAAGATCTTAAAAAAAAAAAAGAGTTGGATGTTTAACCGACTTTACCACCCAGGCACCCCTAACATGCATTATTATTAACTAAACTCCTCAGGCCCCTCTAGCCTGTGCCTTTTTCTCAGCCTTTCCTTGTTTTTCACGACTTTAACACTTTTGAGAAGTACTGGTAAGGAATTCTATAGAATATTCCCCGACTTGGGTTTTTCTGTTTTTACTATGACTAGACTTGTATTGGGGGGGGGAATACCCAAAAGGTGACATGCCCTTCTACCAAGAGTACCTGATATCAACATGACATCACTGGCGATGTTAACTTCGATATCTTGCCACATTGCCAAGTTTATCCACTGTGAAACTACTATTTTCTCTTTCCATACTGAATGTATCCTTTGGGAAGCCAGTTGCCACATGTGCCCATAGTCAAAGGAGCTACATACACTATCTGGAATTCTTTGTAAGGAAGATTTGTCTCTTCTTTCCCATTTATTTATGTCACTGTGGACTCACGTATATATATTTTACACTTTGAGTTATAATCTAGTACTACATTATTTACCTTGCTGCTCAGATTTTTCCAGCCCTGGCCACTGGGAGTTCTTTCAAGTTGGTTGTTCTGTCCCTTTGACGTGCCCCCATCCTTTTGTTGTTTTAAGTACTGCCTTGTTTTCTGCTACTACAAAATGTTCCAGGTTCATCTTGACTTTTCCCTGCCCTAGCCCTGAATCAGCTTTTCCTCCAAGGAGCCCTGCTGCTTTTACTGGAGAATGGTATTTAGAAACCAAAATCTGGGCACTGGGAGTCAAAGTGACCTTTTAAAAATGAAAATGAGGGGGGATGGGGGTGCCTGGGTGGCTCAGTTGGTTAAGCAGCTGACTCTTGGTTACAGCTCAGGTCACGATTTCAGGGTCCTGGGATCTAGCCCTGCGTAGGGCTCCACACTCAGTGGGGAGTCTGCTTGAGATTCTCTGTCCCTCACCCTCTGCCCCTCCCCCCACTCACGCACGCTCTGTCTTTTCTCTCTCTCTCAAATAAATAAATCTTTAGGGCATCTAGGTGGCTCAGTTGGTTAAGCATCTGCCTTCAGCTCGGGTCATGATCCCAGGGTCCTGGGATCGAGTCCTGCCCCTCGGGGAGCCTTCTTCTCCCTCTGCCTCTCTCTCTCTCTCTGTCTCCCATGAATAAATAAATAAAACCTTTAAAAATAAATAAATAAATCTTTTTAAATTTTTTAAAAAATAAAAATGAAAACTGGGGGCCCTGGGTGGCTAAGTCAGGCAGCCAACTCTTGGTTTCAGCTCACGTCATGATCTCAGGATCCTGAGATTGAGCCCTGATGGGGCTCACCACTCAGCGTGGAGTCTGCTTGTCCCTCTCCCTCCCCATTTGCCCCTCCCCCTGCTCTCATGCTCTCTCTTCTCTCTCTCTCAAATAAATAAATAAATAAATAAATAAATAAATAAATATCTTTTTTAAAAAATGAAAATTGCATTATATCAGCTCCCTGCATACACTTTTGGATAGATTCCCACTGTTCTCAGAGTTAGAGCTGAGTCTGCACAAGGCCTGTAAGATTCAGCCTGGGTGGGCTCCTGACACCCCCTAGTCCCAGCTGGCTCTGCTCCCCTCAGCCCACCAGCCATACGACCCCTTTTGCTTCCCAGGATAATCCAAATTTTCTATTCTTGAAGACAATGTGAGCGTTTTATCCTCCAAGTAACTCTGACCCCTCCTGAAATGTCCCTTCCTGAGAGAGGTCCTGGCTGCTGACCTCCTCCTGCCCAATCTCCAAATCTAATTAGGCTTTCTGTTGCAGGACCCAGTGTTTTCTCTTCTGTGGCAGAGACCACTTGCTATCCACAAAAATCCTTTCTCTTCTTTGGTAGTAAGAGACTTTTCACGGGGCATGTGACACCATCTACACTTCACTTCTCAGGCTCCTTTGGAGTTGGGTTTGGCCATGTGTTAAATTTCTCTCATAGAATTTGACTGAAGTGACACGTGCCACTTTCTGGACTGGCCCGTAGAAACTTCCATTTGTGCCTCCATGCCTTTTCCCCATCCTGAGGGCTGGAGTGGCCACCACCAGAGGTTCATGGGAGCTTTACGCAGAAGATGGCAGCACCCGTGTCAGCCCAGTGCTTGGGCAGAGCTCCCCACCAACCTGGACCTGCCACCTTGAACTGTTACATGAGAGAGAATCAAGCACTTCTGGGGCCTGTTTGTTTCGGCAGCTTAGCCTGCCCTGTTGCAAACGCCTTCTAATTCAGTTCAGAAGCTTTCAGTGACGGATGGCAGACAGGCTGGAGAAATGAAGGCAGAGCTTCTGGTCTGAATGGAAGATCAGGCCAGTGCTGAATGTTTTCAACTACAATCCTTAAAGATGTGGAATGAAATATCTGATTCCACAAATGTAGTGCAAGGCCGAGCTTGTAAGGAGGAAAGGGAAATCTGGAATCCTCGAGTACTAGAAGCACAGAGGACCCTGAGTACCAGAGAAGCAGCCTGTGAGCTCAGAGGTTGGCAGTTGCAGGGGCTGGGAAGGGTTACAGACTTGGCATGGTCTTTGTTGCTTGTTTGCTTTTCTTCTATAGACTTAAAATTAGTGTATGTTGAGGACTTAGTACATGCCAGCCACTATTCTAAGCTCTTCACATGGGTCCACTCATTCATTCACACAGCCTTAGGGGGAGGTGTTGTTAGTGCCCCCATTTTACCGATGAGGAAGCACAGAGACGTTAAGTCACTTATCTGGTCTCACAAGTATAAAGGGGCAGAGCCAGGACTTGGAACCAGGCTGTGTTGCTTCTGAGTCTGCAGTCTCAAGAAGGACATGCACTACAATATGCCGCTGCAATAAGGAGAAAGATTAATAAAAACTTAGTTTAGGACTCAGTTTTACTTTGGGAGTGATGGTCCTGGCATGGCATCCATCAGAGCCCATGCATCACGCGGCCCCCAGAATCTAGGGAGGATGCATGGAGCCAGGAAACAGACCTCTGTTCCCACAGTTTTCCAGGCTGTCTGCCGCCCTCCCAGACAAGTCTCTTTAAGGGTTGGGGCGAGGAGTCAAATTCTATTTTATTCTCTATGCTCTTTCCTTCTGAAGAACCAGGTGCCACGAGATTGACTAACATGAGGCTCTGCCTAAGGAGACAGCGCTGCAGTCCTCTGTGTCCCGCAGATCCCAGGAAGGCCTTCCATTAACCAGCAGGGTGGTGGCTGTCAGTTGGGGAGCAGCTACCTGAGCTGCTGTTGGCAATATGTCCAGGTCTCCCCTTCTGTAGCTGTAGTTATGACCTAAGCAGAGAGGGATAGGAACGAGGAACATTACATTTTTCGCATCCTAGGGGTCCTCCAGACCCGTGTCACTCTCGTGTCATTGAGTATAAACATATTCTCTCTTAAGCATAGGAAGGAACTCTTTCAGATAATTATAGATAGCTCAGTGGTGGGGAGGAGGTGTTAACCATTCTAATGGGTCCTATCTGCAAGGACCTAAAAAAGCCTATCTCAACCTTGTCTGGGGTTTCCACAAGGGGGCAGTCTAACACTTGCTTATAGGCTCTCCAAGGGAGAAAGCTTGGTTTTTAACCTCGCTTAAGAACAAAAAATGAACCCTCAGGCTTTGAGACGGGATGAGTTTGAAATGGGACCTTTGCACAAAGCTAGGACCCTTAAAGGCTGCAATCGCTTTATTAGGAAGACCAACAAGCTTCCCACTGGGCCAGGGAGGCAACTAGAAAGCTTGTCTCAGCTGTGGACCCAGCTAGGGGAAAAAAAAAAAAGTTTTTTTCATCTTCAGGCAGGCGTGAAGCTTGAATTAGCCCATTGGGTGGTAAACTCAAGCTGAGAAATTATTTAAAAAATAATCCCAAGCTGTTTCTGTGTCTTGGATGCCCAGCAGTAGCAACCAGGGGACCACTTTGGGGGCATACAAGACCTTCTTAAGGAAATCACAGCCAAACAAAGAAACAATTTTCCACGAGCAAGGATAAAGAGATGCAACAATGGAGAGCATTACCTGTCTCAGGATCTAACTCATGTTTCTGGATAGGAAGACTTATTCTTATCACAAAGATGCCCATTCTCAACAATTTAACATGTTATTTCAATGTTATCCTAATTAAAATCTTAAGGATTGTTTCATAGCATTTGAAAACTGATTTTTAAAAAAAATACCCTGATTTTTGAAATTCATCGTAAAGAAAAAATGAGGGAGAATAAATAATGACAGTTTGAAAAAGAGCCAGGAAGTCAGACTTGCCCGAAAGACTATCAAAGGACATTATGATATTATTGTATGAGTTAGAGTCCAGCCAGGAGACATGATCCACATAGTAATTTGAATAGGGGCAATTCAATATAAAGAATTATTTCCAGGGGATTGGGATAATGGGGGATTTACTAGTAGGAGTTACAGAGAATACTGAAGAACAAAGGGATAGTGCATCTAAGGAGTAGTCCTCACCTGTAGGGCTGAGATAGAGTGCCCGAGGAAGAGCACTCCCACACCTAGGCTGGGGGCCAGACCTCGCCAGAGAGGACAACGAGGAGTCACCGAAGTGCCTTGCTGGCAACACTGCAGAGCCGCCTGGAGGATGTGCCAGGGGCAGAGGCTGGCTGCTGCATCCTGTTGGCCACCGCCCGCCCGCTCAGGAACTGGGAGCTGGGAAAGCTGACCTCGGCAGGAGCTGGCCACTGGAAAAACCGGTCTGCACGACGCAGATGCTCAAGGAAGCTGTGCCCACGAGGAACCTATTGTGAGAAAACTGCCTGCCCGAGAGCTGAGCATTAGATGGGCAGAAGACCCGAACAGACATTTCTCCAAAGAAGACATCCAGATGGCCAACAGACACATGAAAAGATGCTCCACATCGTTCATCAGCAGGGAAATGCAAATCAAAACCACAATGAGTACCACCTCACATCTGTCAGAATGGCTAAAATCAAAAACTCAAGAAACAACAAGTGTGGGCACCTGGGTGGCTCAGTCCGTTAAGTGTCTGTCTTCAGCTCAGGTCATGATCCCGAGGTCCTGGAATCGAGTCCCACATCAGGCTCTCTGCTCAGTGGGGAGTCTGCTTCTCCCTCTACCTTCCCCCCTGCTCGTGATCTCTCTCTCTCTCTCTCTCACTCTCTCTCTCTCTCACTCTCTCTCTCACTCTCACTCTCTCTCCCCCAAATAAATAAATACAATCTTAAAAAAGAGAGAAGTAAGTGTTGGTGAGGATGTGGAAAAAAAGGAACCCTTGTGCACTGTGGGCAAGAATGCAAGCTGGTGCAGCCCCTGCGGAAGACAGTATGGAGGTTCCTCAAAAAATTCAAAATAGAACTAGCCTAAGACCCAGGAATGGCACTACTGGGTATTTACTTGAAGAATATGAAAACAGTAATTTGAAGGGAAATATGCACCCCTATGTTTATTGCAGCATTATTTACAATAGCCAAACTATGGAAGCAGCCCATGTCCGTCGATAGATGAATGGATAAAAAAGATGTGGTCTATATACACAATGGAATGTTCACAATGGAATATTTTATATTTATAATATAAAAAAGAATGAAATCTTGCCATTTGCAATAACATGGATGGATCTAGAGAATATTATGCTGAGTGAAATAAGCCAGTCAGAGAAAGACAAATACCATATGATTTCACTCATATGTGGAATTTAAGAAACAAAACAAATGGACAAAGGAAAAAAAAGAGTCAAACCAAAAAACAGTTTGTTATCTATAGAGAACAAACTTGTGGTTGCCAGAGGGGAGGTGTGTGTGGGGGGATGGGTGAAATAGGTGATGGGGATTAAGAGTATATTTATCATGATGAGCACTGAGTAATATATGGAGCTGTTGAATCACTATATTGTACACTTGAAACTAATATAATGCTGTATGTTAACTACACTGGAATTGATTTAATTTAATTTTTTTTTTATTTTTAAGTAAGGCTCTATGCCCAGCGTGGAGCCCAACACAGGGCTTAAACTCATGACCCTGAGATCAAGACCTGAGCTGAGATCAAGAGTCGGATGCTTAACTGACTGAGCCACTCAGGCGCCCTCCCACTGGAATTGAGAGAGAGAGAGAGAGAGAGAGAGAGAGAGAGAGAGAGAGAGAGAGAGAATGAGCACTAGAGAAAGGGGTTCTGCAAGAGACTGGCAGGGGAGACATACCAGAACCAGGAAAATTCTTTCTTCCTTCAGTGGCTCTTCAGCGCCCTCTATTGGTAAGGACAGGATTTCTAGCAACACGGGCTAATAAAACCATGGAGATTGTATTTTTAGGACTGTGTGTAGTTACCAGTCAGATCCTGCAGCCAAAGAAGGAAGACCCACTCAGTGGACCGGAATCCTCAAGTAAGCTTCTGCTTAGTTTTACAACTCTAGGCTCTGAAGATGGTAGAAGAAATAAAGTTACATTTTTAAGTTACATTTTTTAAGCACAGCTCTTTCAATGCAGAATGATTTGGTATTTGATGACTTAAAATCTATTGAAATGACACTGATCTATTTTGCCTTTGGAGATAAAACTGCAGGAATTTGTGAAGGACACCAGAGACACAGTAAGAAAATAATGGGTGAGGGCGTCTGGGTGGTTCAGTTGGTTAAGCGACTGCTTTCGGCTCGGGTCATGATCCCGGATTCCCGGGATCGAGTCCCACCCACATCGGGCTCCCTGCTCAGCAGGGAGTCTGCTTCTCCCTCTGACCCTACCCCCCCTTGGGCTCGCTCTCTCTCTCAAATAAATAAATAAAATCTTTAAAAAAAAAAAAAAGAAAAGAATGGGTGATTGGCTGGACCTGCTTACAGGTGGAGATCATGCCAAGATGATTTTTCAGCTGAAGCAGATGAGAAATACCCCAATGCCCTTCAGATGAAGTCAAGATTGGTGATTCACTGGGAGCTGTTAGCATCTCTGTTCTGGATTTTATGTCAAAAACATCATATGTGTCTTTCTTGTTATTTCGATGTTCAGTTAATTGGGGAGAGTGAAGAAGAAGCTGGCCCATGATGATGATAATTTGAAATTAGATTTAAAAACACACAACTAAACTCTTACTACATCTTTAGGAAGCAGTCATAACGAGAAAGCCCCTGACTTGTCTTGCAACTTCAGTTTTCTTTTTAACACATCTGAAAGACATCAGCACCCCGGAAAGCCTTCTCATTTTACTCTTGGGGAACAACAAGATACGGTTCTTTTGTCCCCAGAACCTGCATCCTCTGAGTTGCCCTCTGCACATACAAAGTCTGTCGTGATACAAAGATTTTCGTTTTACTGTCTTTGGAATAAGAGAATGTAGCTATGGGAAAATGGTAAAGTTATTGCCATAATATGTCAACAGCATACTGTATACAACATTTTTGTATGTAGACTAATGAATCTTGAACTGTGGAAGTAACGTGTGAATGGGCAGCTAACCCAGATTTCTTGAATGAATGAATAACAATGTATGCAAGAGTGACTTTCACTTTCTACTCTATGTACTTTTGCTCTTTTGGTACAGTTTATTCTCCTGTGTCATTTGTGTAATTAAAAATAAATAAAGATTGGGGCGCCTGGGTAGCTCAGTCAGTTAAACATCGGACTCTTGATTTCAGCTCAGGTCATGATATCAGGATTGTGAGATCAAGCATCGGATTCTGCCCTGAATGTGGAGCTTGCTTGAGATTCTCTCTCTGCCCCTCACGCTTGCATGTGTGCACTCTCTCTCTCTCTCTCTCTCTCTCTCTCAAATAAATAAATAAATAAATATCAGGGTGCCTGGCTGGCTCAGTCGGAAGAGCATGTGACTCTTTATCTCAGGATCCTGAGTTTGAGCTGCATGTTGGGCGTAGAGATTACTAAAAAGACAAATAAATGAACTTAAAAAACTAAATAAAAATCAAATCAAGAACATTTTCCTTTTTAAAATCATAAAAATAACATTTTTACATTTCTAATTAAAACTCTGTGCATGTTTCTGTTAACAAAACCTAATCTAGACTGCAGACATGCTGTCATCAAAATCATGGAGTATGGAACATCTAGCTTAAGTGTAAGGGCTTTAAACTATGAAAATTATAAAATGAAAACAGGAAATAATTTTGATCTTAGGTTAGGGACGATTTTCTTTTTGTAAATTATTATTGAAGTGTAATTGACTTATATGTAGCGTTAGTTTCAGGTTGGGACAGTTTTCTTAGATAGGACACCAAAAGCATGATCTATAAAAGAAGAAAAATGATAAATTGGATTTCATAAAAATTTAAATGTAAAAGGTGCATAATCTTTGATTCAGAAATGCCCGGAGCCTGGAATATCTTGTCACACCAGATAGTAAAAAGCTACCAAAGGCTGCTAGGGTCACACTCAAAAGATCTCAGATGCCTTTGTGAAGAGGCCAAAGATGGGGCAATTGAGTTTCAATATGAATAACAATTGCATGGGGCACCTGGGTGGCTCAGTAACTGTCTGCCTTCAGCTCAGGTGATGATCCCAGGGTCCTGGGATGGAGCTCCAATGTCTGGCTCCCTGCTTAGCGGGAAGTCTGCTTCTCCCTCTGCCCCTCTCCCCATTCAGGCTTGAGCTCTCTCACTCTCAAATAAAAAAAAAAAATCTTAAAAAAAAGGAATAACAATTGCGGGGGCAGGTACTTGGGTGGCTCAGTTGGTTAAGCTCTGACCCTTGGTTTTGCCTCAGGTCAAGATTTCAGGGTCATGAGATCCAGCCCCAAGGCGGGCTCTGCACTCATCAGGGAGTCTGTTTTTGTCCCTCCCCCTCTGCCCCTCCCCCTACTTGCACTTCTCTATCTCACACTCTTTCTCTCCCAAATAAATACATACATCTAAAAAAAAGAATAACAATTGCAGGCATCTGGTTGGCTCAGTTGGTAGAGCATGCAACTTTTGATCTTGGGGTTGGGTTGTGAGTTCGAGCCCCATGTTAGGGGTAGAGTTTACTTTAAAAAAAAACAATTGCAATGATTAAAGCCCATCAAATTTGTTTAAAACCATGAGATCATAATAACATTAAAAAAATAACTGGCCAGGGCGCCTGGGTGGCTCAGTTGGTTAAGCGACTGCCTTCGGCTCAGGTCATGATCCTGGAGTCCCTGGATCGAGTCCCGCATCGGGCTCCCTGCTCAGCAAGGAGCCTGCTTCTCCCTCTGACCCTCCCCCCTCTCATGTGCTCTCTCTCTCTCATTCTCTCTGTCTCAAATAAATAAATAAAAAATCTTAAAAAAAAAAAAATAACTGGCCACATTTGTATGATGATAAGATGCCAATTCTTTATCTTGAAAACTGGTAAATAAACGATTTAAGCACTTATTTTGCCTTGCTTATATAATATGTACCACTGAGTAACCAAAAAGCTTGGCATTTAGGTTTTCTTCTGCATCAGACTTTGTACTTGTTCCTCTGAGGCATCCTGGAACAGGGCTTTAGTTTAAGTCTGAAGTCAGTGAGGAAAGGTAGGGATCAGACACGAAGAAAATGGGCATTCCCTTGTAAGGGCAGTACATGCTTCATTTGGCATGGGATTTGGGGGCTCAGGATACTTGGTATTCTCTGATTTCTTCTAAATATTATCATTTGAATTCTTGAGGTTCCCAAACTTAATTCCACAGAAAAGATCTGGAAATAGTAGAATTCAATTTATTTTTTTACTTTAATGGCAAGATATGCAACATGAATGTGATGCTCTGAATTATTTACCAAGTGTGGTAGGCAAAACCCAAGTTATCCACATCCTAATCCCCAGAGCCTTACAGGGCAAAAGGGATTTTGCAGCTGTGATTTAAATTAAATTGGGGGAGGGGCACCTGGGTGGCTCAGTTGGCTAAGCGACTGCCTTCAGGTCAGGTCATGATCCTGGAGTCCCAGGATCGAGTCCTGCATCGGGCTCCCTGCTCAGCAGGGAGTCTGCTTCTCCCTCTGACCCTCCCCCCTCTCATGCCCTCTCTCTCTCTATCTCATTCTCTCTCTCAAATAAATAAATAAAATCTTTAAAAATAAATTAATTAATTAAATTGGGGGAGACCAAGGAGACAGTAGTGTGGGTCAGAGAGAGATTTGGAGATGTTACCCTGCTAGCTTTGAAGATGGGGAAGAGGCCACAAGCTGTCACCTCCTCCCTCATTCTCATTCTCAGCTAATGACTCTGTTTCCTACTTCCTTGACAAAATAGAAGCAATCAGAATTTCCACCCACTTGATTACCACATACACCCCTCCTGCACCTGCTCTTCTTGCTCTCTGAGGCTTCCAAGCTCCTGTCCAAAGCCAATTCCCTCCTTGTCCTTCACATTCACTCTGCTCTCACCTTCTCAAGGACTCTGCTCTAGCAAGTCTCCCCTCTCTCCCCTCTAGCAATATTTGCTCTTGACTGGATCCTTTCTATCAGTATATAGACATGTAGTCAATTCCTCCTATCTTAAAAACATATAAACACTCTCTTGATCTCACTTCCCTTGCCAACTACCACCCCTACTTTTGCTCCTTTTTGCAGAAAAAAAACCCTGCTGATATTCCTTCCAATTTCTCCCCGTCAGTTCCCTCCTAAACCCATCCCAACCTGGCTTTCAGCTTGGCCATCCATGGAAAGAGTCATCCATGACATCCAAGTCCTAAATTCTCAGTTCTCATCTACTGACTTCAGCTATTCCCACTTCAAAATTGACCTGACAGACTGCTCTCTCCTTGTGGAAATCCTTTCTGCACTTGCCTTCTAGGACACATTCCTTCCTCTTCCTCTTGCCTCAGTGGTCTCTCTTTCTCAGTCTCCCTCTCTTCCCTGATCTCTTCATGTTTCTGCCTTCGGACCCCTCTCTTTTCTGTCATGCTCACTCCAGATTTGTGACTCTAAATACCACTTATATACCATCTCCCTGAAAATTTATATCCAATTCAGACCTCCCTCTTGAACTCAATATCTAGTTCCCAACTTGCCCCTCAACATCTCCCTTTGTTGCCGTAAGCAGTGAAGAATCGAGCATATTTGTTGCCACGGTATAACACGCCTACCATTAGAGCTCCTAACTTGTCAACAAGTCCTCCCTACTACTCTATTTAAAATTCCAACCCCCAGATTTCCCAATCCCACAACTTTGCTCTACATTTTCTTTTTCCATAAACATAACATCTTTGAATTTTCTTATTCATTATGTCTGTTGTTTGGTCTCTGTCCCCACTAGATTGTAAACTCCACAAAGGGAGAGACCATTAGTTTGTACATTACTGTATCCCAAATGTCTCCAGCAGGATCTAGCATAAATATTTGTTGAATGAATGAATGATGTTTTCCTACTTGCCTATATGACAAGTTTTTCCCCCCATGAATGCCAGTGGGAATCTGACTGTATCCATGAAATCTAATACCTTCAGATTTCATGAATCTAGTACCTGAGGCTTTGTTCTATCCTTTCATGCCATCCCTCCCCTCCTCCAGGACATGCATGCTTTTTCAACCTGTGAGTTTTTATATATAAATAAAGGCTAATTCTTAGATCAGAAAGTGTGATACTGTATCTTTTAATATTTTTCCTATTGCATTTTTTTTTCTAATCTCATCATCCCACTGGGAATGCCAGTTATGTTAGATTTCATTTATGAATCTTCTATTACCTTCTTATAATCATTTTACATTGTTGTTCCTTCCTATTATGTTTTGGTTCCAAAATAGGCAATTTAATTCAAGCCAATGAGTCACTGGGAAAGATGTGTAGGGGAGGCTATCTGTCAGGCTCCTGAGATGGAAGCAGATGGCACACACAACCTGGGGAAACAAAGATGTAGATATAGAGAAACCAGGGTCAGACTATTGGTAGCAGAGGGCCACACGTCAGCCTGAACCTAGAGAGGGAGGCTGCAGGGAGAGAAGTGCCTGACTGGGGTTTCAGTCTTTTTTTTTTTTTTTTTTTGAGAGAGAGCGCAAGAGAGCATGCACAAGCACGAGGGGTGGGTAGGAGGAAGGGGCAGAGGGAGAGGGAGAAGCAAGCTCCCTACTGAGCAGGGATCCGAACTCCGGGCTTGATCCCAGGACCCAGAGATCATGACTTGAGCCGAAGGCAGATGTTTAACCCACTGAGCCACCCAGGCGCCCCAGGACTTCAGTTTTTGATGAAGAAATGCCACCAGTCCGTGGTCACCCGGCAGAGATGGAGCTAAGAAGTTCAAATACCTCTACCTCACTCTCCTCCATCCTTCTATTTTCTTGCCAATGATTCCTGTTGGCCACATCACCTGGCAACCAATGGGCAAAGGAACTCCCTGATGCCATCATAGAGAATACCCTCCCTGCACTCGAAGCAAGCTTGAGAAGGTGGCAACTGGGTCTGGAGGTGCAAATGGAAAATATCCAGTACCAGAGATTTCTTTGTGAAAAAGTTCCCAAGTGTGCTTGGTTTATGAGAATTTACTAGATATGGCTCCAATTGAAAATGCTCATGAGATGGTTCTTGGCTCTGGCTGGTAGAAGTCAGAACTGAACAGCTGTGGAAAACCAACTGAGAGGACACATCCCTGTGCCCATCCCCACCCCCACTGCTATGACACTAAAACCCTGGGCTTGGAGCACATCCCTGGGAGCCACTTGGGGGCAGATATGGGATGGGTAAGAAATTACACATGGATGGTTATAATCCAATGGTGGAATGGTGAGTGCATAAGGAATTTGCCAACTGGTCCCAAATTGTCCCAATCCTGTAGACTTCCTGGAGTTACTGGCTGTTCCAGAGGACATTCATGTCAGGAGGCAGAGTGGGTCTATGTAGGCAACTGTAAATGCACCTTGGGAGAAAAAGTTTGGGGTCAAAAAGAGGGAACACCCCAATACCCTCCAGCATTTCCTACTGGAGGAAACAGTAGGAAAGCATTTAGGAGAAGCTATTTGGAGACACATCTCGGTAAATCTAAGTAAAGGTCACCTCTGGATGGATTTCTCCAGCCCTTTCTGGATTGCCATAAAGACAGCAAATCCTGTTAACAAGCTCATGGGGAAACAACAGAACCATCCAGGATGAGGGAAAGATGTTGACTGAGTTGGTGCCCCTTGAATGGGAACAGGAAAGCCATTAATTAAAGCCTTGGAAGTCCAGGATCTGGTAAGTGGCGTTACTGTCACCCATATGCGGACAACATGCTCTTTGCTGACTGGTTCACTGTAAATTCCTGAGAGATCTAAGCCACACCCGCAGCAGTGCCTTTAAACTGGAGCTTTAGAAAGTGTGACTACCAGCCCCTTGGATTCCCTTTAATGGTTTACACTCAAACCCTTGGCATCCCCAAGTGGGCTAGCTAAGAATAACAGGGAAGGCAGCCGCAGTGGAGGCACAGATTTGAATCTCCATTTAAAACAGAGCAACTATATAATAAAATCAAATCACATGGTCAAAGTTTTGCAACAAAACTAGATAACAAGGTACACCCCTGAGCTCCAAAATACAAGCCAGCAAGAAGAAACTAACAACAGCCACCAGAGCCTGGCATGGAGTCAGCATCTCTGCAGGAAAAACAAGAAGACAATAGACCTGAGAACAGTTAGGCACTGGAAAATAGGGCAGGTCAATTTAAGAGCAGCAAGCTGAAACCAGGAAGCATTTTCTCAGCCCAATACAGGATAAGTGCAAATGGTCCTGCATAAGTGGGAAGACCATCTTAGAAGACGACACTAAAATTTGATGCACAGAATACATTTTTATGTATGTGGAAATAAACAAGCATCTAGCTCCTATGAACTCTCAAAATTCTAGGAGGTGGGGGAGGGTCTCTGCTCTTCTCCTGTCCTTGGGCATTTGCTAATGGAGGGGTAGCCCTGGATGAGCTATCTCCTCAGTCTCTCTTACTAAGGGGTAAGGTCTCACAGGGGTGTGCTGGATTCCCCATTATCCAACTGCCTAAAAATCCCTAGATCAGGGGCCTAGAGACCTGGACTCTATCCATAGTTGCTGAAACTCGGGGCAGAACATTTCACTTCTCTGAGTCTCAGTCTCCTTACCTCTAAAATGGGAATAATTTTAAAAAGTGTTGTCTTGCTTATCTCAAGAGACTATGGGGTGGATCGACAAAGACAATGCATTTGGAAGTGTGAGTGTCACAATTGCTTTTCACAGTCATGAGTTCAGGTGACAGTTCTGCCCCTTACAGTTGTGGGATCTTAGGCAAGTCTCGACTTCTCTCAGCCTGTTATTCTCACCTGTAAAATCGTAATAGTAACATCATCATCATCATCATCATCATCATCTGAATTGCAGAGTTGCTGTGGAAATGAAATGAAGCGCTTAGCAACTCAGACACATCAAGAGCACTCACTAAACGTTATCTACTGTCTCAATGATGGCTTGTTAATTAGGGTCCTTATGTGAAGACTGTTGAGATAGTTTATGATATTCCCACTATCAGACGCCAGAGGGCGACATAGACGGCGGGACCCCAGCCATAAGCACGCCTGACGCAGCGCCACCACTGGCCACGCGGTGGCGCTAAGCCACATGATGTCTGATTTTTCCGCAGAGTTTGAGGTGCAGAGAGAGCTTACGGAATGAGAGGGGAGATGGGGGTAAAGGGGAACCCTGAGACTTGAGAAGCCCTAAACCAAAGGATCAGGGGTCCCTGGACCATGTAGCTTCCGGATTTTAGGGACACAAAGGATCATTTGGGAATGAATGGGTTTTGGAGTCTTTTTGATTATGAGGGCGCCCCCTTCCTTCTAGCGCCAGATCTGCATCCTCTTCTCTGGGGCACCCTAGGTGCTGAAAGGGGAAGCGTTTGTCTCTGCGTGCTCCTCCTCTCCTAGCTCTAGCTCATTCATCTGCGGCCGCGGTACGCCGTTGCCATGGAGACGTGATGCAGGCGGGGGGGGGAGGGTAGGGAGGCCCCGGGTGACGTCTGCGCTGCTAGCAACTTGTCTCCCGCGGCCTCCCAATTCTTGCCTATTTTGGAAGAGAGCCGCAGCCCTTCTGCTGATGCGCGCGCGCTGGCGCCTTTTAAAGGCAACCGGCGGAGTGGCGGCTCCGCTAGAGCCCGGGAGCTGCCCCCGCCCCCGAGCCGCGAGCCCCGCGCGGAGTCTGGGCCCAGGAAGCCCCCGGCGCCATATACCCCACCCCCATTCTAGCGCCCTCCACTCACTTTAGGGAAATTTCAACCATGGAGAAAGGAGGTCCTGCCCTTGCCCCTTGCCCCTCGCCCCCCCTCTTCCTCCCTCCAACAGGGGAGACTCTTCTTCCATAGGAGCCTTGGAAGGAAACAAGATGCCAGGCCTAGCGCGTTTGGGGATCCTCTCTGGACAAGGCCACAGAGTGAAAACACCAGGTGAGAACGTCACTGCCCGCGGGGCTACCCCGGGTCTCTGGAGATCCACGCCCCCTCCAGCTTCCTGCCTTAGCCTTTTTCTCCTCGGGCTCAGCCTGGGGTCGGATTAGGATCTTACTGGAAGGTCCCTACCAGTTTCTCCAGCCCACTCATTAAACTGAAAGGGAAACTGAGGCCCAGAGAAGAGTAGTGACTTGACCGGGGTCACCGGGCGTGTTCCTGGAGAGCGGTGAGCCAGAGCCCCGTGATGTGGACTTCCTAGCCAGAGGTCAGTCCTGTGTTCCCTAACCTTGAGAATAGCTGGCACAGTGTGCCAGCCTCTGGCCCTTGCCCTGTACCCAGCAGCAGAGCCAGAAAGCGCCTCTTCCAGCACAGCATCAGCTGCTTCTTCTTCCCCAGGACAGTCCACACCTACGTGGGCTTTCTGGATCGTTGATCACTCTAGACAAGCTTCGGGATCCCTATGGACTCTATGGCCAGCCAACCATGTTGCTACTTGCAAATGTCTGCTTCCATCGAAGGCTTCCTACAGCTCACCAGCTCTCTGGAAATTTCTGGGGCCAAACCTTTTCCAGACTGCTTACAAGCATCTGTTAGTTTCTGGATGGACGCATGGCCTGCAGGCTCTGGCCACGCTACCCAGAGCCATGTGGACCCAGCTTTTTGGACTCCCGTGCCCAATCCTGATGATGCCTGCACTCTCCCTGTAACACCCACAAGGGTTTTTGACCAGAACTCACTGAAGACAGCTGTGAAGTACTACTCTACATACCCAAGGTGCTGTATACATTCCAGACATCTCTGGGCCCTGACTCTGGACCAGGGCTGGGGACCCAGAGCTGGATCCGACCCAGCCTGGCTGTGAGCACCAAGTCTGGCAAAGGAGAGAGGTTCCTGCTCTGGAGCAGTTAGCTCCGGAATCCTGAATAGCTCTTCCAAGGGGTATCCATTGCCAGAGCCAAGCTTTTAATGCACAGAAGGGGAAACTGAGGCATCCCTCCGAGAGACACTATATGCCAAGGTCACACAGCAAGTCAGTGCGTTGTTGAGACTAGTTCCCAGAACGCTGCCTCTTGGCCTGGGCTCTTTCTCTGCATCTTGATCCCAGCAGCCAGCCTCTGAGAGGAACACAGAGCCAGGCACCTGGTTCAGGGTCCACCTCTACTAATGATGGCTGTGTCACTTGGACCACTCCATTCTCTGTACTGGGGCCTCAGTCACCCAAGGTGGATGACTAAGGGGCTCCCAGTGCAACTGGGAGTCTGGGATTCTATGAAATGTGGTATTTTTCCAGGCTGCGGCATCCCTCTATGGCAGTCTGTGGGACACTGCTGGGGTGTTTTCCTTCCATCAGCCTGAAGCTAAGGAGTACTGTAAAGAGACAGTAGTTGCTTCAGCCACGGGCTCTGCAGACCACTCTGAGGATGACCTGGGGGTCTGTTTTACACACCTTGGAGCCCATTGGATCCCTCCAACGGTAAGTTCCCTGGTGCACTTGGCACAGACCTGTGAGAATAGCCTCTGATGGGTTGGATTTGAAGGAGGAAAACCACAGGGTCAGTACCAGTGCTTGCTTCCACCCATGTCCACAGAGGCCAGGCCTCCAAGGCCCAAGGTGGCCCTACTTGTCCAGGGCTGAGGACTTAGTCTTCCAGGAGACTTCAGGTCCACCCAGACCCTAGCATTAGGCACATGGGCTCTTCCCACCTGAAACTGGGTCTCAGGGGAGCAGCATCCAACCTCCAAAGCCTGAGAGGCACCGGCCAGCAGGGCCCTGGGCCCAGAGATGCTCAAAATGCCAGAGATAGAGGTCCCTTCCAGGCCAAGTGGTCCAATCCACGGCCACTGCCAGTTTGCAAACAGGGAAACTGAGCCCAGAGAGGGGAAGGAGCTTCATAACACCCAAGTAGGCTGGTGGCAGAGCTACAACCAGAATCTGTCTCCTCTCCAGGACTCTCCCCGGCATCAAACACAATCCACTGAGATCTAGGCTGAGCCCACCTCCAATTCTCCAGAACCTTAGCAATCCTTGACAATCCTTGACAGAAGGCTCTTCCAACTCATCCCCTGTCTATGCTAGGTGATTCGAGAGCTTTCCCTTCAGCCGGATGGTCCTTTCTCCTAAAGCTTCCTGGGGTTTCCTCCCCATCTGCCCAGGGTTCTTTTCCTGCTTCCTGAATCTGCTCCATCAACAAACCATAACTGCTGCTACCCCCTTCCTGCCATGGTTCCTACAGCTCCAGCATTTCCAGGAATGGGGACCATCATTCCCCCTGCTCTTGGGAGTCTCTTCTTGGTTGCTCCTCAGGCTTTTCTTCTGTCATTGGCCAGCCCCAGGCCTACTGCTTTCCCATGATCACCCCAGCCTTGAGCCCCATCCATCTCTCCTGGGCTCCTGTGGAGCATTCCTTGGAGACTTCCTCTCTGCTGGGCCTAGGGCCAGAGGGAATAATAAGAGCCCACATGTGGCAGGTTGCCCTGAGGTTTGAGTGAGGTAATGCACGCATTAGGTATACAAGGTGCAGGTAAGTGCTGCATCTGTGAACTCTCATGTTGCAAGGTGTGTTCAGGTGATAACAAGGAGATCCTTGAAGCTGGTGCCTATGGTGGCCTAGGCACCTTGGGGCAGAAGAGGAGGGGGGCCAGGAGGAATTTGGGGTAATTGGGAGTGATAGAAACCAGAAGTGTTTTAAGTTGGGGAAGAACTTGGTTAGGTTGGCTTCTAGAAAAATCCAGTCGCTGAGCACTGAAAGGGCTTATTGGGCCTCCATCCTGGACTTGCTGAGGACTGTGGGACCCAGTGGTACCCGGGGAAGGATCGTGCTGGGACCCAGGCCAGAGCCCTTGGGATGATTTTGTGTGCAACCCTCAATGTTCCCAGGCCCCAGCTGTCATCTTTGTCTTTTTCTTTGGAATTGCTGCAGCCCCTAGCTTGGCCCAGCCCATCTGCTGCTCTCAGACCAGGCTGGGCCAAGGCTACAAAAAGCCAGTGGGTGCCCAGGCTCTGTTTCTACATGTACAGCGACAGAGCCTGTGCTATCTCCCCAGGCAGCACATGCCATGTCTTCAGAGCCTTGCTCAAAATTCTATTTTTCATAAAGGTGAAATAATGATGACTGGCATTCCTTCATTCAATGCTTATTGTATTCTTTTTATGTGGCAGGCATTGTTCCAAGTGCTTTAATGATTTAATTCATTAAAATTTTGCATCAATCCTTTGATGTAGGAGCTTTTATTCTCCTCACATACCTATTCAACAGATGGGTAAACTGAGTCATGAGACGTTAAGTCACTTGCCCAATGTGAAGGAGCCAGGACTCCACATGGGCATCTCACGCTAGAGCCTCTCGCTGGACCCCCACCCTCTCCTGCCTCTCTGAGCCTCAGGAACCCTCCCACTCACCTTGCTTTCCACAAAGGACTTACTGGCTCTTTCTTCGCAGTCCTGCCCATAGCACAGGATCCAAGCCTCCTGGTCAAGGTGGGGGTTCAGCTGTCCTTAGCAGAGGCTGCCCCCTTTTCACCTTCACTCCCCACACCTGTTAACACAGACTCCGGCTGTGATGGCTTCTTCTGTGGTTACCTGTCCCCGTCTGGGGTCTCATTTATGATTGCATTCCTCTGTCTACTCCACCCCACACAGCTCGACCAGACATTCAGCAACTCAGCTCAATCACGCCTCCTCAGGAAGTCCACCCAGAACTCCCCAGGCTCAGTCAGTCCTCATTTGACTTCTCCCCACACACTCGGCATGTCTTCTTCGCAGCAACCATTTCACGGCTCTGGTTTCACTGACTTCATGGAGTTCCCACTTTCCCACCAGCCTGGATGCTCCATGAAGTTAAAACCAGGCCTGTGTTTCCACACATTGTATCACTAGTGCCTAGCACAGAGCCTGGCACAAACCCAGCACTCAGATGTGTGTGCATGAATGAAATACATACGTGGGGCCCTGCTCTGGGCCAGGTCCTATGCTAGATGCTGAGAATATGGAGAGCAGACAGAGATGCTGGTGGGTAGACAGACAAATAAACAAGCAATGACAAGACAGGATGAGAAATGCACTGATGAGGTGATGAGGAAATAGGGGAGGCGGTGGGGGCACAGGGGAAGGGCCCCGGACCCAACCAGAGGACGAGCAGAGCAAGGAGGAATTCACCAGTGTGTGTGTGTGGGGGGGGGGAGTGATGGTGGTGGAGAAGACTCTGAAACTGGGCTGAACTAATAAATGAACAGTGGAGGGTCTGTCTCCTCCTCCAGACCTCCAGCTCCTCAAGGGCAAGGCCAGTGTCCTGAACTCCTGTCTACCCCTTGGGGCTTACAGGAGTGTTGCGTCCCAGCTCTGCATTCAAAAAACATTTTAGGTGATTGATTTTCCTCCCCCCACCCCCTTGGAACATGGCTGGTCTGACATGCTCTTCATTGTATTACTTGTGGCCACTTTTCTCAGGCCTGCCTCCAGGTCCTTGCCCAGAGCAGTTCCGTCTTTTCCCACCTGGCTACACTCTCCTCTTCCCACCCACTGCATGGTTCCATGTCCCTCACCTTCTCGGCTCAGCCCACTCACCCAGCTCTGACCGTCTCAGTGTGTGGGTGTCAGCATGTACCCTCTTCACATGAGATTTGTTGATTTCATAACCATAAATAGATAAAATGTTCTGAATATCTCCCTGTGCAAGTAGATTGGGGGAGTGATCACATAATGAAAAGGCCTTGGGAGAAAGAAAACAGGCTGCTAAGATGCAGATGAAGACAAGACAGCCATTGCTCAGACTAGCTCTACGTAAGGATTATGCTTTCACTTGGCAGATTGGCGAACCCTACACCTGGGCCTGGGGACATACTTGGGAGTCTGTTAGAAAACTTTGGTGTGGTTTCAAACCCAAGAACAGCCTGGTAAAAATGGGAAGAAGTAGGGATGCCTGGGTGGCTCAGTTGGTTAAGTGTCTGTCTTTGGCTCGGGTCATGATCCCAGAGTCCTGGGATTGAGTCCTACATTGAGCAAGGAGTCTTCTTCTCCCTCCCCTTGCTTGTGCCCTCTCTCAGATAAATAAGTAAAATATTTTTAAAAAGTAGAAAGAAGTAGAAATCAAGAAACCTGATTTCTAATTTTAAAATCTTCTCATTCTAGCTGTGTGACCCTGGGCAAGTTACCAAACCTCTCTGAGAAGTTGCATAAAGATTCTTCCCCTTGGCTAGATTGAAGATTCTGAGAGGCCTAACACCCCATAATACCATGATTTTCTTCCCACCAAGACTTTCTGTCCTGCTGAATACCTTAATCACCAACTATGGGACACCCCCCTTCCCAAAATGTAGTCCTGAGACTGGGGTTGGGGTAAGGATGGAATGGAGTATCCTGACTCTTTATTGCCAACTCCAACTCTTGTTGCCATGGCAACAGGAAGTGGACCATCATTCCTGCATGGAGATGCTCCATGGGGGCTAGAAGCCAGTAAGGAGCCTAGCCCATTGGGCTTCCCAATCTGTCCTCCCTTGAGGAGTGTAGGGACATTACTGCTTTCTGGCATTTAGAAGAGTAAAGGGAGGTAAAATGACAGCTTACTATGCCCTGGGCCCAGAGAGCTTCTGGCTGAGAAAGAGAGAGATAGGTGGAGATATTCCTAGTGTGAACTCATCTTACCCTAAAAGATGGAAAATTTTCTCTGAAAAGGGTCAGTTTGTAAATATTTTAGGCTTCCCAAGCCATATTGTTTCTGTTGTGACTGCTCAACCCTGCCCTTGTGGGTGAAAACAGCCATAAACAATACATAAACAAATGGATGTAGCTGTGTTCCAGTAAAGCTTTATTTACACACTCAGTGGGCCAGATTTGGCATGCTGACCAGCGTCTGCAGACCCCTGCTCTACCCCATGCTGCAAGAGAAAGAGCTAGGAGCAGGAACTAGGCTTAAGGCCCAGAATCACCAATGACTTGCTGTGTGACTTTAGCTAAGTCATTGTCTGTCTCTGATCCTCAGTTTCACCATCTATCAGATGACTATAACAATATCAGTCAGATTTGCCATGAGAATTGGTCTAACAGGTCAGAGCAAATCTCAAGTCTTTCCGTCTTTCTGTTCCGTCACTTCAAGTAGAGCTAACTCCCCTCCCAAGGCCATGCCCTTGCCTGCTAAGGGTGGCAGCAGTCCACTGGAAGGAAGAGGTGTTCCTCTCTAGAGTCAGATTCTTAGTCTGGCTTTCCAACTTCCAGCCTCAAGTGACCCCATTTCTGTAGCAAGCCAAGCACAGGAGGAAATGAGGAATCCCTTCTTTTCCACCATCCAGTCATTTGGCAGGAGGCTACAGTTCACTTGAGAAAGGGATGTGGCTGCAGTGGCTGGAGGCCAGGCTTTAGAGGAGGCCTTTGAGACTCAAAGTTAGGAAAGGTGAGCTTCAGATCACCTAGATCATTTACCTATGGCCCAGCTTCCCTGAGGTGCATGTCAAGTAGCCACAGCTATAATCTGGTGGTGACTCTTAGCACCATCAATTGCATTAATGGATCTTTCTTGAGCCATCTTGTCCACCTGTCTGGTCTGACTACCACTGAGATCTTGCATCCTTAGGCATCTATTTTGTCATCTGCTCTGAAGACCCATAAAGTGATTCTCTACCCCCCACTCCCTCCTTCTCTCCCTCCCTCCTTCCCTTCCTCTTTCTTTCTCCTCATCATAAACACATTTGTCCAGGGTAAGACAAGATACATTTCAACAACCCTCTGTCAAGAAAGGTCCTTGCCCAAATATCCAGAAAAGTAGCCCTAACCAGGAGTCTCCATCCTGTTCTAAAGAAGCAGACCCCCCCATCCCCAGTCACCCTCCATCTCTCTCTCAGGAGGCCATCATCCCCAAAATCTCTGGAAAAGATACACTTCTCTTTGAGAATGGTTGAGGGGTGATGTCTCTCTAGGCCCCCAATAAAGCTATGCAAGACAGGAGCAGGGGATCTCACGGCCTGTTCTTGCTATAAAAAGACATTTTTCAGAAAAAAAAATAATAAAGAAAGAAATCAGCCAATCCGTCCTCAATGCCATCACCTCTTCTTGGTGATTTTTCGGGGAAGGAGTGGGCGGGTTGCCATGGCAACAGATGCAAAGAGCTTGTCTCAGTAAAGAAGGGACCTTGATATTTTTTTCTCTCTCTCATTCTCTCTCTCAGTTGTGTGTGTATGTGTGTGTGTGCGCGCTGCGCATGCCTGTGCCCACACCAGGAATTTTTTTTTAGAACTAAAGAAAGCCCTTCTCTTCCCTCAGCTCCCCAAATATGGAGCGATGGAAAACCACTTACTCCTGCAGGCCAGGGAGGATTCGGGATAATTCAAGAAAAAAGGGAGAGGTCATATGGGGCTCCCTTCCTCCATCTTTTTACTAGAGATTGCATGCAATACAGACTTTCACAAATGGTTGGGTTCAGTGGTTGGATAGAAAGGAAGATGCTGGGTGGAGAGAAGTAAGGGATAGTTTGTGCAAGAGGCCAACAGTGATATCGAGAGGGCAACAGAAGGTGCACTGAGGTTGGGGATGCATACATTCTCCATTGGATGCTGAGAAAGAAAGGCAGAGAGCAGGCTCACATATAGACACACACACGGACAGGGAGGCACACAGAAAACTGCAAACATGAACACATACACAAACATAGAACTACACACAACACAGGAAGTGGTGGACATTTTTTACAAAGACAGACACAGATGCAGGCGTCGGCAAATGCATAGATATACAGGGATACAGACACACAGCTATGAAGGCAAATGCAAACAGACACAGACATACAAATACAGTCACAGTCAAATGGACAGACAGACACACGCACACCTTCAGTCTGGCTCCCTCCCTTCAATTGCCCAAGCATCCCTAAACAGCAGTGCTTAGCTGAGAATACTGCAGGCTCACACCGGGGGTTTAACTGGGTGGCTCCTCTTCCCCCCATTCCTTCTGCACATTCACCCCTAAGCCCCTATTTTTTTAAGTAGGCTCCACACCCAGTGTGGAGCACAATGCAGGCCTCAAACTCACGACCCTGAGATCAAGACCTGAGCTGAGATCAAGAGTTAGATGCTCAAACAACTGAGCCACCCAGGCACCACAGTCAAAGCCCCTCTTTCAATTCATTTCTTGCCCATTTTCCCATAGCCAATGGGCTCTGATACCTCCCCCATCTCAAGCTTCCAATTCTTAGCCTGTTCTGTTCTGCTGCTGCTGCTTGCCGATTCAAGGAGGGGGAGAGTGGGGTGACTCAGCCAGGCCAGGATGACTCACACTGCCAGTATTTTTAGCAGCGGCCAGGAGCTCTCTAGCGTGCCAGCCGCCCCCCTCCTCCTGCTTGCTATTTTGGAACCGTCACTGGTGATATAAATAGCTCCTCTCCCACGGCCTGAAGCTGCTGCCAAGCTATTTTTGGTTCTGCACAGTTAAAAATAGCTTCACGGAGGTGGGAGGCAAGGGGAGTGGGCGCTGGCCTAGGGAGAGGAGACATTGGGGCATACAGAGCTTCTCAACTTGAATTAGAGTGGGCGAAATAGGATGAGCCCTTCTCTTCCCCCTCCCTGTCCCTTTCTAGGCCCTTCTTTCCTTCCAGAGGGCCTTCCCTCCAACCCATTCTGGAAAAATGCAAGGGTTCCCTTGAGCTCATTCTTCTTTCATGCTTATTTTACTCCTCCAGCTCAGAAACCTTGGGCCCCTAAAACCCTCTCCCATATTCATCCTTGGAGGAGAAGTGGACTGCTAACTGGGGCCTCACTCTGAGGCCTTTGTGAACTCAAGCTCTACTTTGATGTCCAGGCAGACCATGGCCAAATTACTTCTGGGTTGTTTTGTTTTGTTTTGTTTTGTTTCAGAACCATGGACAGTGGTCAGTGCCCCATTCTTTCACTGCGTCTCTGTTCAGCTCGCTGGAGACTGGCTGGGCCAGACCAACAGATAGTTCTTATCATGGAAAGGGGTACTAAGATTGTCTCCCAGCCAGGGCTAAAGCATCGGTGGGTGAAGAAATCAGGAACACTGCCCTGGATTTTCATACAAGAATGGGATCCAAAGATCAAGGGCTTGCCCAAACAGAAGTTTGAGGGAGGGATGGGTGGGTACATCAGGGGTCAGATAGAGATGGGAGTGGAACAGAGATGTACTTCCTGAAGGAAGGATTTCTCTGTAATCCAGATAAATAGGGTTAGAGAGAGTGGCAGACAGACAGACACAAACACCTCTTCCCTTCATCTCAGCCATGCCATTGAACACAGGATGGATGATGGAGATGGCCCCAACCTCTGCCAAAATGGCACAAAAGGTCACAACTGGATGCCCAGTCACCCTCTTCTGAGGGTGCCTTAACCCTTCTCCTCAGCTGTTTTCTGTCCCCACTCTGCCTCTCTTGCCACCACCATTTCCCATGGGGGTGAGGAGTTCCTTTAACCCAAATTTTGCTTCTTGGTGTCAAAGTTTATCCCCACGCTTCCTATGTAACTTTCTACAATCAGGCCAATCCCTCTCCCTCCAATTTTTAGGTGGTCTTATTTTCAGCCTCTTAGTGATTTCACACAGATCCTTATTCTACCATAAGATTTCACATAAAATGTCCCCTAGACCACTTCTTCTCCTTTTATGGGATTCTAGGGGAAAGAAAGGCGTCCCTCAGCTCCTGTAGAGAGCAATCATCTGTGCTGAAAAGAAAAAAAAAGGAAAGAAGGAGATAGAGGGCAAAGGTGACATGATGTGGAGACAAAACTGATGAAGAGAGGAAGGGAGTCTCGAGAGAGCAGAAGGGGGAACGTTTCAGGGGGGCGGTACAAAGCTGAGAAAGACCACCAAGCAGGCAATGAGATTCAGAAACTAGTCGGGGCCGAGGGAGGAGGATGTGGAGGGTTGAAGGTTAAGAGACAGAACAAGGAGTCCTAGCGCCGAAGATGGGGAGGGGGTTGGAGAGGGGTATGGAGGACAGCCCGACGGAGTTACGGGGTCCCTGGCAGGTGCGGGGATCTCAGAGGGTGCAGCACAGCCCCCTCATTTCTTTGCTGCTTCCCTATCTTCCCTGCCAGAGACTGGGGGGAGCCCTCCGGAGCGGTGCGGAGGCAGCCAGGCCCCGCCCGCCGCCGCCGCCGCGGCAGCCGCCGGAGGATTCCTGTCCTAATATGGAGCTGGGATTCCCCCGGCCCCGCCCCCGCCCCCGGCCCGCCGGGAGACCGAGGCTTGCAGTCGGGCGGGGGGAACCGCTCGTTTTGGGGGCTGGCAACGGGGTGGGGGAAGGGATACCTAGGTGCAGACCCAGATCCTCACGGTGCCTTGGGACCCTGCCTCAGTTTCCCCTGTTAGTGGCTGCAGTTAATTAGTTGACAGGGAAACCGAGAATCACTGCAGACTACAGCGTTGGTGTTGGTATTCCTATTCTTGGCTGTGGGAAAATAGAACCAAGGCCAAATTCAGGGGTCCCTCTCCCTCAGGACCCCCTTTTCACCCCCCCTAGAGACTTAGACTTCCATGTAATGCCCCCTGCTAAATGCCAAGGCCCGGGTTTTGAAAGGGTGGGGGGAGGAGATTTGTTCTTTGAAAGTGACTAAGGGAATCCCAGATTGAGTAATCCCTAGAGAGAAACCCCAGCTGCGACCTATCCCGCAGAGGCCGAGGAGGGTACTTCTTCTCCCACATGTGAACGTGACCTTTGTCTGGCAAATAGCAAGGAGGAATTTGTAGACTACCCTGCTCCTCCCCCATTTCCTTATCTCCTGAGAAAAATCGATGTTGGAAACAGCCCCTCCCTCCCCTCTACAGACTCTCCTGCCAGGGGCTTCAGACCGCCTTAACCCTTACCCTGTCCCTTCCCTCAGCTGAACACATTTGGACCCCTGGGTCCCTGCACCCCCCTTCAGGCTTTCCTAATGCAGCGCCTGCTTCTCGGCTCAGCTGCCGCCAGCCGCGGCCCCCTCCGCAGCCTCCGTTCTCCCCCTCCTCCCGTCCCCCCTCCCGCTCTCATTCTACGTCATGCGATGACGTCGGGAGCCAGGGAGGGAGGAGGAGCTCTCCCCCCTCCCCAGCCAGCGGCTCCCGCTGCAGCTTGCTTAGCCCAGCCTCCTGCTTTCCCGCCCCCCCTTTCTCTAAAGCGAGCCCCCCACGCCTAGCAGGAGCTATATAAGGCGGAACGAAGCAGGCGACGGGGGCAGCGCAGCCGAGCGGAGCCCAGGAGAGGAGAGAGGAGAGAGAGAGCCTGAGCGAGAGACGGGGAAGCAAGAAGGAAGAAGCTACCGGTGCGTCGGGACGGGAACGCAGGTGTTCGGAGCACCGGAGCTGGAGCTCTGCAGCCGCTAGTCATGTACCGCTCCACCAAGGGCGCCTCCAAGGCGCGCCGCGACCAGATCAACGCTGAGATCCGGAACCTCAAGGAGCTGCTGCCTCTGGCCGAAGCGGACAAGGTCCGGCTGTCCTACCTGCACATTATGAGTCTTGCTTGCATCTACACCCGCAAGGGCGTCTTCTTCGCTGGAGGTGAGCAAACTGGGGCTGCTGGAGACCGGGGGCAATGGAGCTAAGGGAACCCACGGAGACTGCTGCATGTCTAGGGCAGTGTGGCGGAGAGCTGGGGAGAGAAGGGAGACTTAGGGAACTCAGGACTTCCTACTTTTCCTCATGAGCTCTGTTCAGACCTCACCTTAGTTCTGGATGAGGGTAGGAGCCTAGATAGGGTCCCCGGTGCCAGAATCATGGGAGGAGGAGAGCCAGGACAGAATGGCCCTAGTTCCCACAAGCGCAGAGGCTTTCCAGGAGCCCGGGGAGGGAAGCCTGGGAAGTTGCAGGGATGGAGTCACCAAAAGCCGGGCAAGTGCATCCATGGTTCTCTATGCTGAAAGTGGGCGCTCCTTCAGCCTTTGAAGCGCTGTCCGCGGTGCTGACAGCACCACGGGGTTGCAAGGCGCTGCTCGCGGTGCTGAACGCCCAGTCAGCTTTTGAGCGCTGTCCGTGGGTCTGAAATTCGGGGCCAAGAAAGACCTAGCCCCGACTTAGAAGTCAAAGGGCTCTCTGGCTAGGGAGATCCAGCAACAGGTTCCCTGGGCAAGAGCTGTGGGCAGCGGGTCAACAGGTGTGTGCAAAGGCAGGTTCATGAAAAATTCCTCTGGATTTTCTGAAACTCAGTCCATGCTTCCTCACTCATGCTTTGCCTCCCAGTTTTACTCCTGACCCACCATGTCTTCTTACCCTGCAGGCACTCCTCTGGCGGGCCCCACAGGACTTCTCTCATCTCAAGAGCTTGAAGACATAGTGGCGGCACTACCTGGATTTCTACTTGTGTTCACAGCTGAGGGGAAGCTGCTATATCTGTCTGAGAGTGTGAGCGAACATCTGGGCCACTCCATGGTGAGTGGTGAGGGTCTTCTCAGTTTGGGCTGGGGCACATATGGGACACAATGAGCTTTCCACTTTTGAGAATTTGAGAATTACTGAGGAGGGGAGGTTATACCCTGACAGATGCTATGTGCCAAGGATTGGCCCTTGCTGCCTTCACTAAATGTCATCTCATCTCTTCTTCACCTTTCTCCAGGTGGACCTGGTTGCCCAGGGTGACAGTATCTACGACATCATTGACCCAGCTGACCACCTAACTGTGCGCCAGCAGCTCACCCTGCCCTCTGCCCTGGACACTGGTAAGAACTCCCTTCTCCCTCCCTCAGTCAAACCTCCTTCCTGCTTCCCTGCTCTTCCCTATGTGCTATGTCTTTCAACCATCCACCCTCTTAATCAGTTTTTCTCTCCATTTACCTAGATCGCCTCTTCCGCTGTCGCTTCAACACCTCCAAGTCTCTCAGGCGCCAGAGTGCAGGCAACAAACTGGTGCTTATTCGAGGCCGATTCCATGCTCATCCACCTGGGGCCTACTGGGCAGGAAACCCTGTTTTCACAGCTTTCTGTGCCCCACTGGAACCAAGACCTCGCCCTGGTCCTGGCCCTGGCCCTGCCTCACTCTTCTTGGCCATGTTCCAGAGCCGTCATGCTAAGGACCTGGCCCTACTGGACATATCTGAGAGGTAAGCCCAGAATGTTCAGACTCCAGGAAGAAGGCAAGCCAGAGACGAGGGGACCCTAGATTCTGGAGTCAGGGGCAGGGAGGATGGGGTGTAAGGGGACAGAGGATCTGGGAGGGAGTGAGATGCCTGGGTATAAAGCAGGGAAAACAGAAAGCTGACCTCACCCTTTCCACCTTCCCAGTGTCCTAATCTACCTGGGCTTTGAGCGCAGTGAACTGCTCTGTAAATCATGGTATGGACTTCTGCACCCCGAGGACCTGGCCCACGCTTCTGCTCAACACTACCGCCTGTGTGAGTGTCCAGAGAGGCTGGGGAACAAGACAGGGAACTGGGAAAGGTGATGGGAGGCCCAACCAAGAAGGGCTGTGGTCAAGACTTATGCTGGGGAGATGCCAGAGACCAATAATTTTGGATACTATAGGGTGAACATTAGGGTGAGGAGTCAAAGTGAGAATATAATCAGAACTGGGGGACTCCAAGTGGTGAGGTCAAGGTGGGGAGCTGAGTGGTGCAGGTCAGGGTAGTCAGAAATAGAGATGTCATCGATATCCCAATTCAGTGGAGAGGTCAGCAAGGGGGGAGTTTAAGTGGTGTTGCCCAATGGACATCCTAACTCTGCATCTCTTCTTTCCCTTCAGTGGCTGAGAGTGGAGATATTCAGGCAGAGATGGTCGTGAGACTGCAGGCCAAGCCTGGAGGCTGGGCATGGATTTATTGCCTGTTATACTCAGAAGGTCCAGAGGGCCCTATTACTGCTAATAACTACCCAATCAGGTGAGCTGCAAGGCAGGAGCCTGGAGGACAGTTGAGGTGGACATAGAGGAGATACAAATCAGGGAACTTCTCTGGGAAAGACCACCAGACCCTTACCATCTGCCTCTTCTCTCCTTTCCAGTGACACGGAAGCCTGGAGCCTCCGCCAGCAGCTGAACTCTGAAAACACCCAAGCAGCCTATGTCCTGGGCACCCCAACCATGCTGCCCTCATTCCCTGAGAACATCCTCTCCCAAGGGCAATGCTCTAGCCCCAACCCACTCTTTACCCCAGCCCTGGGGGCTTCCAGAAGCACCAATTTCCCTAGTGCTCCAGAGCTGGGTGCTGCCTCAACATCAGAAGAGCTTCCCCAATCCCAAAAAGAGCTGGGCTTTAGTTACCTGGCATTCCCGTCTGGCTCTGAGCCTTCTCTTCATGCAGATCTGAGCAAGGATCTTGTGTGCACCCCACCCTACACACCTCACCAGCCAGGAGGCTGTGCCTTCCTCTTCAGCCTCCACGAGCCCTTCCAGACCCACTTGTCCACTCCATCCAGCTCTCTCCAAGAACAGCTGACTCCAAGCACTGCAACCTTTTCTGATCAACTGACGCCCAGCAGTGCAACCTTCCCAGATCCACTGACTAGCCCACTTCAAGGCCAGCTGACCGAAACCTCAGCCAGAAGCTATGAAGATCAATTGACTCCCTGCACCTCTGCCTTCCCAGACCAGCTGCTTCCCAGCACCGCCACCTTCCCAGAGTCTCTGGGCAGCCCTGCCCATGAGCAGCTGACTCCTCCCAGCACAGCAATCCAAGCACACCTCAACAGCCCCAGCCAAACTTTCCCAGAGCAACTGAGCCCCAATCCCACCAAGACTTACTTCACCCAGGAGGGATGCAGTTTTCTCTATGAGAAGTTGCCCCCAAGTCCTAGCAGCCCTGGTAATGGGGACTGCACGCTCCTGGCCCTAGCCCAGCTGCGGGGCCCCCTCTCTGTGGACGTCCCTCTGGTGCCCGAAGGCCTGCTTACACCTGAGGCCTCTCCAGTCAAGCAGAGTTTCTTCCACTACTCTGAGAAGGAGCAGAATGAGATAGACCGCCTCATCCAGCAGATCAGCCAGTTGGCTCAGGGCATGGACAGGCCCTTCTCAGCTGAGGCTGGCACGGGTGGGCTGGAGCCACTTGGAGGTCTGGAGCCCCTGGACTCCAACCTGTCCCTGCCGGGGGCTGGTCCCCCTGTGCTCAGCCTGGACCTGAAACCCTGGAAATGCCAGGAGCTGGATTTTCTGGCTGACCCTGATAACATATTCCTGGAAGAGACGCCCGTGGAAGACATCTTCATGGATCTCTCTACCCCAGACCCCAATGGGGAATGGAGTTCAGGGGATCCTGAGGCAGCGGTCCCAGGAGGGGCCTCATCGCCTTGCAACAACCTGTCCCCAGAAGACCACAGCTTCCTGGAGGACCTGGCCACATACGAAACCGCCTTTGAGACAGGTGTCTCAGCATTCCCCTACGATGGGTTTACTGATGAGTTGCATCAACTCCAGAGCCAAGTTCAAGACAGCTTCCATGAAGGTGAGTCCAACCAAAATGTTCAGGAACTCAAGTCCCTGTCTTGCCAATGAGATGCTTGTAGAATTAGATGAGTGAAAATTCCCCTTTCTGTACCTTAATTTTATTAATGGGATAACAACACCTGCTGCCCAGGGTAGCAGTGAAGATAAGAACTAGTAAAAAAACTTAGCATAGATGTTCTGAACAAGTAGGCCTAGAGGGCAGGGGTCAGGGATGCAGCATAAAGTGCAAGAGAATCCTTGGTTAGTGGCTTGTGCTTTTTAACTCTGTGAGGGACCTAGATCAGCCATCACCACCCATTTCACAGATGAAGAAAATCAAAGTCCCAGAGTTAAAGAAACTTGCTTAACGTCATACAACAAATTGATGGAAGAGGGATTAGAGTTCTATCTCAGTATTCTTATCTCCTAAAGAGAATACAGAGCAAGAGTCTGTAAGAGTTTGGGAAAGAAAGAAAGTGAAACTCAGGCCCTGGCCCATCGGAGGCTCCTTGCCCATGGCTCCCTCCTTTCCAAAACTAGAGTCATAGTTTCATTCCATCCACCCAGATGGCTCCCTTATCTTGCTGAGCCTCTGGTGATCATTCAGTCATTGGACCAACATATTTGAAGCCTGTACTATGTGCCAACAGCATGCCACATCCTCAGCCTATCTTTCCTAATGACCTTACTGACTGTACCCTCTCTCTCTCTCTCTGCAGATGGAAGTGGAGGGGAACCAAGGTTTTGAATAAGTCTGTGACTTAACGTCGTCAAGTATGGCATATTGTCATCAAGACGTGGAGCCGCTCTCCACCCCCCCGGGACTGTTGGGGGGATTCTGGGGGCCGGAGGGGGATATATCTGATTCCCCAGGCCCTGCAGGATTTTGGGGGGGGGAGGTGGGAGGGCAAGGGAGGGGAGCTTCTTTTTAAAATTTAGAGACTTCAAGCAATCCCAGTTTCCATTTCAATCTGTATTCACTCGTAGTGAGTTTCCTTGAATGGGATTTCAAGCGGAGAATGGGGGAGTCTCACTTCCCCACCCCCCGCACTACCCCATGGGCCTGGGCCAGTTCTCCACTCCTGGGGGCCAAGCCACCCCTGGGCCTTGGTGGGGGAAAGGCAGCGCCCACCTGGGCCAGCCTGTGCCCTCAGGGGCTGACACCCACGTAGAATTCTCTACACACCAGTAACGGGATTTCAATTCCGATGGACTCTGCCGCCCTGGCGGCCCTTCTTGTGACTTTTGCGCCCCGCGCCTGGGGTGGGGGGCGCGAAGAGACGCTACGTTCCTTTCCGATGGAGGAAGGCAGACCTGCCACTGTCACACGTGTGCTTGCACGAGTGCGTGTACCTGGTACGGGACTCACCCGGCTGCCAGACTGCCTGGGCCTGCCCAGGCGGCCACTGCGTGGTGCTGCGGTGACTTTGTAGCCAACTTTATAATAAAGTCCAGTTTGCCTTTTTGGTACCACTGGTGTTGTGCACCGCTGCGAAAAGGGAAGAGTGGGCATCTGAGAAGGTTGGGGGGCCCCGAGGGGAGCCTGCGGGTCAGGAGGCAAAGACTGGACCGGCTGACAGCCCTGGGGTTTCTTCCTTCACTCATGCACTCATTCATTCCTTCACTCAACACAAGAGTGCAGGGTGTGGCCTACTCTGTGCTGGAAGCTAGAGAGTTTGGAGCCAAAACAGAATGCTGCCTCTTGCCTTCAAGGTGCTCTGGCATAAAATATTAGAGGGTATCGGAGTATCCTGCCTGCCCCAGGCTGGCAGTGTTCACAGTGTGGGAGGGAGCAGAAGGGCCTGGGGATGGGCAGGCGATTCGACCTGATATTTTCGGGGACATGGGCTTGAAGTTTCAGAACATGAGTCTGTCTTCAGCCTGGTCCCGCAGGGAAGCCACTTCCCTTTGGGGCCCTGCATCTTCTCATTGGAAATGATAACCCCCTGCGTTATGTCTGCATGGGGCTTTCAGTGGACAAACAGTTTTACATCCCTTGTCCACTACCATAAAGCCTCTAGACAGGCATATGAGCACCATTTCATGGATGAAGAAACTGAGGATCTCAGGTAACAAGTGATTTGCCCCACAGAGGTGGGCAATGTACCTATATCATCTGCATCCGAGTTCCGGGCTGTCCCCTCTGTTCCCAAAGCTGGTGAATCATCATCTCAAATTGTCCCACTCCAGATTACCTGAGAAGGTCAGGCTTGGGCTGGGGTGCGGGCCCCTTCTCTTCCAGGTCTACAAGCTAGAGCAGACCCCCAACTTCTGAGTGGAATATAACTAATTGGGTCAAGAGAAAAAGCCTTCAAAAATGCTGTTTTCCTCCAAACTTGAGGGCCCAATGGCCACAGGGTATGGTGGGGGGTTGGAGAATGAAAACTAGGAGACAGAAAGACCTGGATTCAAATCCCACCTCCAACAATTATTTGCTGAGTGAGACCTGAGCCTCAGTTTCTTCACGGGTAAAACGGGACTGAAGAAAAAGGCGCTAACCTCTCAAAGATGCTGCTAGAACTCGATTGGGTCTTTATAAGCTGAGGAGAACAGAACAGACTTAACTTATTAAAGTGAGTTCAAGGGCACTGGTGACCGCCACGTCTCAGAGAAGTTTCTTTCTCAAGGAGAGGAAGGACACTCCAATCTTCCTCCAGTGAAATACGGGGTGGGACTCCAGGAGCTGAGATCACGACACTGAGAATCCCCTAAACTTCCTCTCATTCAAAATCCCCCAGCTCCAGGGCCATCCCCTTGAGAGGGTCCCACAGGAAGGAAGACATTCCAGGGACCTGCCACCCCTTTTCCACCTTGGATCAATCCTTGGGAGAAACAGGAAGGTGAAGTCTTGCCCTTTGCCTTCCTGTGCTCTGTCCTCCAACTTGGACAGAAGAACTGAACTGTAAGCCCCAGGACGCTGTCTTAGCTCCACTCCCCTGCTGACACCATGCACAGGGCTGAGCAGGCCCACCAGAAATATTTGATGGAGAGGACAATTTCTGAAGAGCAGCCCAAGGATTTGAGTATAAAGTCATCAATTTCTACCCCCAAAAACTTGTTCCTGAGTTCTCCAGAAGGCAAAGGGTTTTAACTCTCAGCTACGAATCTTAAGCGAACATAAGCTCAAGATACCCACTGGAGTCCCATATAAAAACCTCCCTGGTGGTCATCAAAAAGGAAAGAAAAATCTGAGAAGCTGTAAACAGCCAAGAGAAGCCTAAGAAAAATGACAACAAAATATACAGTGTTATTCTGGATGGGATCCTGGAACAGAAATAGGACAGAGGTTAAAAAAAGAGAGAGAGAGAGAGATCCTAATAAATTATGGACTTTAGTTAATAATAATGTATCAGTATTGGCTCATTAATTGTGACAAGTGTACCAATAAGTGTAAGATGTTAATAATGGGGGAAATAATAAGCATGGAGTATATTTAACATTCCTAGAAATCTAAATCTATTCTGAAATTAAAAGTTTTTAAAAAAGTAAAACCAAATAAGTGAAAATTTTAAAAATGAAAACATATTAGAAAAAAAGAAGCGCATCACTGGTGGTTTTTTATGGTAGCGGGTGATAGTAGACTGTGCGTTTTGATGAGGAGGCACCAGGGATCATTGAGAACCCGAGATCCCCGGGAGGCGGAACCATGGTCCAGCACAGAGGAAAATAATACGAAAGCCAACGGCTCCCCCTGCTGGAAAGAGAGGGATCTGTTTCTGTTCCTCTCACCAGGAAGGTCCCTGTGGCTCAGAGCAGCACAGCTAAGAACAAACAGATAAACTGAGGCTGGGAGAGAGGAAAGGACTTGCCCGATGGCACTCCCAGAGTCACCGCAGAAGCCAGCTCTACTCTCAGCCAGGTCCCCTTCCACCAATACCAACTCTGCCCTGGGAGCAGAATGTAGGAGAAAGGGCTCAAGTTTGGGGGTCAAAGACTGAGTTCAGGTGCCGACTCCGCAGCTCCGTGTGCTGGGGATGCGGCGGCGCACAAGACAGACAAGGTCCCTGGGCCCACAGAGCTCATATTCTAGTTGTGGGGAGACATAACAAAAAGTAAACAAGCGATCTAAGAGAGAATATACAGTGTGTACAACATGGGAAAGAACCAGGGTCCTGTGATAGAAAACCACAGCTCTAGTTTAGAGTTTTCTAACTTAGAGTGGGTGTCAGAAAAAGCTTTATAAGGAGGTAACATTGGGGCGCCTGGGTGTCTCAGTCAGTTAAGTGTCTGCCTTCAGTTCAGCTCATGATCCCAGAGTCCTAGGATCGAGCCCTGCATTGGGCTCCCTGCTCCGCGGGGAGCCTGCTTCTCCCTCTCCCACTCCCCCTGCTTGTGTTCCCCCTCTCTCTCTGTCAAATAAATAAATAAAATCTTAAAAAAAAAAAAAGGAAAGGAAAACCTTTATAAGGAGGTAACATTGGGGTGCCCGGCTGGCTTGATCTCAGGGTTGTGAGTTCGAACCCCCCGTTGGGTGTAGAGATTACTTTAAAAATTTTTTTAAATCTTAAAAAAAAAATGAGGTAACACTGAGCTATGACCTAAAATGTGAGAAATAGAAATAAGAATGTTCCAGGCCAAAGGAAAGCAAGAGTAGAGGTGTTTAAAAGAAAGGATGTGACCTGTTTAAGGAATAGCAAGGAAATCAGTGTGGCTGAACCAAGGTCAGCAAAAGGAGGGAAAAGATTACCGAGGGCCTTCGACCATGGTAAGAAACTCAGACTTGATTTCATGTGCAATAGGAATCCACTGAGTACACTTGAGCAGAGGAATGACATGATTACATGTTTAAGTCATCCCTCTGGCAGTTGTGTGGAAAATGTAGAAACAACAAGAAGTAGACGAAGTAAAATTCCAGAGAGGAAAGAGCCTTTTCATGCGTGAGCTGATGATCCCATCATCTTCTTTCTTGGAGAAATTTTCCTATTCTGGGTGCAGGTGGATTGGTTTAGTCCAGGCAGAGGGAATCCATTGGTAGTGAGTTTTGGGGTGACCATCAGGGGCTGGTGTAGTGGATTGGAAATTGGATGAGCTCCCAAATGCATGGTCTGTTTTGTTAAAATTTTTGTTAAATTTTGTTGCTAAATTCTGGACTAGGGTGTGGGAAGACTGGGAGACTGAGATGAAAGCTAAAAGACAAAGAGAATCCCCCCTGGTCCCATGGTGCTGAAGAAGAAAGACCCTTAAGAGGCATAGAGCCTGCCCAAACTTGTGATCAGTCTCCCCATCAAGACATTTGCCAGATTTCAAACTTGCATGGGGAAGAATGCTAAGCTCAAACCCTCTGAGGGGCAGAATGGAATTCCCCTAGTCTTTCAGAGCCAAAGAAAAATAGGCCTTTCAAACTGCAAAAGCACTTCAATGGAGGGAGAATAGTTTTTTCAACAAATGGTACAAATAAGGTATCGTTGGGGCTGGGGCGGGTGAGGGAGGGAAGAACCTTAAGCTAAGCCTCACATCTTTTACAAAAAGTAAAGGAATGAAATTTCTGTCTTTCAGGAATAATCATAACAGCTTTAAATGTAAAATATAATTATACTCTGGATATGGTTTAAGAGGACATGGCCATAGTAAATTAAGTTTTTATGGTGTGGACAGAGAGCTAAACAAAAAACATATAAAATATAAAACTTGTAGAAGAAAACACAAAAGAAAATCTTAGGTACCAGGGGCTGGAGGAAGAGTTCTTAGTTGTGACACCAAAAGCATAATCCATAAAAAGAAAAAAAAATTTGATAAACTGACTTCATTGAAATTCAAAACATTCGCTCTGTGAAAGATCTTGTTCAGAGGATAAAACGACAAGCTACCCAGTGGGAGAGAATATTTGTGAATCACATATCTGACAAAAGACTCCTACCCAAAACTCTTGAGACACACAGTAAAAAAACCAAACGATCCATTAGAAAATGGACAAAAGATATGAAGACACATCTCACCAAAGAACATATATGTATAGTAAGTAAGCCCATGAAAAGATATTCAACAATACTAACCATTAGGAAAACATAAATTAAGACCACAGTGAGATATCACTAACCACCTATCAGAACAACTAAATAATAACAACAATGATGGCAACACCAGGTGCTGGTAAGAATGTGCGGAAACTAGATCACTCACATATTGCTGCTTGGAATGTAAAATGATACAGTTACTCTGGAAAGAAATCTTGCAGTTTCTTAAAAAACTAAACATACACTTACTATACAACTCAGCAATTGTACTCTTGGGCATTTGTCCGGAGGAATGAAAATTATGTCTTTCAGAATAATCATAACGGCTTTATTTGTGATAGTGGACACAACAAAATGCCTTTCATCAGATGGATGATTAACAGACTGTGGTACATCCACACCTTGGGATACTACTCAGTAATAAAAAGGAATGAACTACTGATACACACAACAACTTGGGTGGATCTTAAAAGCATTATGCTGAAGGGCGCCTGGCTGGCTCAGTTGGTGGAGCGTGTGACTCTTGATCTCGGGGTTGTGAGTTCAAACCCACATTGGGTGTAGAGATTACTTAAAAATAAAATTTTTTTTTAAAAAAGGCATTATGCTGAGTGAGAAAAAAGATAATCTCAAAAGGACACATACTGTATGAATCCACTTGCATAACGTTCTAGAAATGAGAACAAAGACCTCCCTCTTACGGAGGTGGAGAACAGATCAGTGGTTGCAAGGACCAGGGATAGCAGGGGAGGGGGTGAGGATGTGACTACAAAGGAGAGAAAGCAACCAAGATGGGAGCTGTGGGGTCTTTTATAACCAAATCTTGGAAGTGACATAACATCACTTCTGCCGTAGTCTATAGGTGACATAGGCCAACCCTGGAACAATGTGAGCGGGTGCTAATGACTAAGACGTGGGAATCTTTGGGGACAGTTTTGGAGGGTGGCTTACCACACCAACAAAGGTGTTACAAGAACATCTAAAACATAAGCATAGAAAAAGGTTGAGATGGTGGGAAAAAGAGTAGTCATACTAATGCTAACCAAAAGAGAGATTAGTGTTGATAAATTTAATAACAGACACAAGAGACTTTAAGACAGAAAGCATTACAAGACTTTTTTTTAAAAAAGATTTATTTATTTATTTGAGAGAGAGAGAGCACGCAGAAGCAGAGGGAGGGGCAGAGGGAGAGAGAGAATCCTGAAGCAGACTCCCCACTAAGCGTGGGACTCGATGCAGAGATTATGACCTGAGTCAAAATCAAGAGTCGGTCCTTAACCAATTGAGCCACCCAGGCACCCTGCATTACAAGACTTAACAAGTAAATGGAAGATGCGAAGTACAGACAGCACATTTAGACAATTCTTTTAGGTTTTACAGTGAAAGAAAACAGAGAAATGGGCCAGTAGCTAAAGGGAGATGTGAAACCAGAGAAATTGCTTGTTTCTTTAAATAATACTGGAGTATGGGGGCACCTGGGTGGCTCAGTCGTTAAGCGTCTGCCTTCGGCTCAGGTCATGATCCCAGGCTCCTGGGATCGAGCCCCACATCGGGCTCCCTGCTCCACAGGAAGCCTGCTTCTCCCTCTCCCACTCCCCCTGCTTGTGTTCCCTCTCTCGCTGTGTCTCTGTCAAATAAATAAATAAAATCTTAAAAAAAAAAAATACTGGAGTATGCATGTTTGCTCAAGAAAATAATCCAGGAATAATAACAGCTACTATTTATTGAGGACTTGCAATATGCTAGTCATTGTTCTGAATACTATATGTGCATTAATTCATTTAATCTTTACAACAACCTTTTCAGGTAAGCACAATGTTCCCTGTCTTACAGATGAGTCTAAGGTAAGAGTAGTTAAGTAACTTGCCCAAGACCACACAGCTAAGGAGCATGGAGCTCCTGTGCAGCCTGAACCATCACACCTTGCTGCATCTGGGAGAAACTGGTGACAGAGGGTGGTGGGGTAAGATGTGAAAGAGAGGGCCCTTAGCAGAGGTGAAGGGATTTGTCTCTGATGGAACAAAAAAAAAGTCGTACTCACAGGCAGGAAGAAGAGAAGGATGGTAGGTTTGTAGATTTCGTCAAAGCTCTGGGAGTTTTCCATCTGATGGTTTCTATTTCCTCAAGTGAAGCAAGGGGCCAGCTGTGATCCCGGGCAGCACTTGGCACCAATGTTTCATTTTCTTCATCTACAAAATGGAGATAAGAGTATTCCTGAGGAAATTAAAAATGAAGAGCAACTCAGCCATTCCACTTCTAAGAATTTACCAAAAAAAAGGAAGAAAGAAAGAAAGAAAGAAAAAGAGAGAAAGAAAGAAAGAAAAAAGAAAGAAAGGAAAGAAGGAAAGGAAAGAAAGGAAAGGAAAGAAAGAAAAAAGAAAGAAAAAGAAAGAGAAAGAAAGAAAGAAAGAAAGAAAGAAAGAAAGAAAGAAAGAAAGAAAGAAAGAAAGAAAAGAAAGGAAAGAAAGGAAAGACAGAAAGAAAGAAAATAAATTTACCCTAAAGGAAATAACCAGAGATGTACTGCACTGGGTTTCATCATCCCATTTTTTTCAACTTAACAAGCTTGTCTCCAAACAATCAGGATGGGCTAAATTTTGCTGCTGTAATAAGCCCCAAAATACCAGACTTAAACTAACAAGGTCCGTTTCTCCCTCACACAAAGACAGCTAGAGGTCCAGGCAAACCTCCAGTGCAGCTGTCCCCAGGGCGGCTCAGCATGTATCGCCACATCAACATGGGCTTTTGCTTCCTGCAGCAGGGGGGAAAATGCACTGCAGCCTCATGCTGTCTAGTAAATAATTCTGCACACATTACTTCTGCTCACATTTCACTGGCCAAAGCAAGTCAAATAGCCTCATTGAATTTCAAAAGGCAGCTTAGTGCAATGCCCAAGGGGAGAGGAAGAGCAGAAACATCGAGAGCATCACTCAGTGACCATGGTCCCACTATGCACAAGCTGTTGGCTCTTGTGGCAGACAGACCCTAAGGTGGCCCAGGGTCCCCACTTCCTGGTATTCACATCTTTGTATAATTCCTTCTCCTTGAGTGTAGGTGGGACCTGTGACTTGCATCTAACCAACAGAATGACAAAGGTGACAGGATATACATGATGATGTGGCTGTGACCATGTTACATAAGACTAATGCTCCTCTTGGGAGGAGACACTCTCTTTCCTTGGCTTTTAGAAAGCAAGTGGCCATGGTGGGAAGGCCCACATAGCAAGGAACTCAGAGTGCCCTCTGGCTGGCAACTGAGGCCCTCAGTCCTACTGCCCAGAAAAAAAGAAAAAATTAATGCTACCAACAACCACAAGAGTTTGGAGGTCGATCCTTCTCCAGTTGAGACTCCGATGAGACCACAGCCCCAGCCAGCGCTTCAATTGCAGCTTTGTGAGACAGTGAAGCAGAGAACCCAGCTAAGCTATGCCCAGACTCCTGACCTACAATGTTTTAAGCCACTAGATGTGTGTTAATATTGTTCTACACAGCTCTGCCTGAGATCCCATGCTACGCTCACTCCCAGCTGTCCCAGTCATCCTTCAGGTCTTGTTTTCAATCCCTCAGTTTCAAATCACTTCCCCTGGGAACTCCTCACTGAATCCCCAGGCTTGGCTATTCCCCTTGGACACTTTCCCAGTCTGTCATACTTCTCTTTTGTCACAGTGGTAACCATAACTAATTTTTTGAGTGTAATTATTATTAAGTGGCCATCTCTGAAGGGAGGAACTGTCTCTCACATTTATTCTTGTGTCCTCAGTCCTAAGAGCACCAAAAACCCAGCGCCTGATACCTAAGCCACTCAAAACTGTTTCCCAAATGATGTTCACCACAGGGTGCATGTATACATATTTTTAACATAAATGATAAAATACCCAACAGTTAAGGACTTGGTTAAATAAATTATGGTCCTCATAAGACAGAATACTAGGAAGTCATTAAAAATCATTAGAGGGGACACCTGGGTGGCTCAGTTGGTTAAGCAGCTGCCTTCGGCTCAGGTCATAATCCCAGGGTCCTGGGATCGAGCCCCGCATCAGGCTCCCTGCTCAGCGGGAAGCCTGCTTCTCCCTCTCCCTCTGCAGCTCCCCCTGCTTGTGCTCGCTCTGTGTCAAATAAATAAATAAAATTTAAATAAATAAATAAACAAATAAGTCAGTCATTTGAGGAAGATAATAACAGAAAATGTTCTAAATAGTTACCAAGTTAAAAGCAAAAATAGAGGGCGCCTGGGTGGCTCAGTTGGTTGGGCGACTGCCTTCGGCTCAGGTCATGATCCTGGAGTCCCGGGATCGAGTCCCACATCGGGCTCCCTGCTCAGCAGGGGGTCTGCTTCTCCCTGTGCCCTCTTCCCTCTCATGCTCTCTGTCTCTCATTCTCTCTCTCTCAAATAAATAAATAAAATCTTTAAAAAAAAAAAAAAAAAAAAAGCAAAAATAGAATAGAGGGACCTAGCTGGCTCACCCAGTAGAGCAACTATTGATCTTAGGGTTGAGTTTGAGCCCCATGTTGGGTATAGAGTTTACTTAATAAAAATAAATAAATAATATTTTTAAAAAGTAAAAGTAGAACAAAACAGTATCCAGAGTATGACCCCAATTTATTTTTTTAAGAAGTCTTATATATAGAGGTGCCTGGGTGGCTCAGCTGGCTAAGCATCCAACTCTTAATTTTGGCTCAGATCATGATCTCAGGGTGCGAGATCAAGTCCTGCGACAGGCTCCACATTGGATGTGGAACCTGCGAAGATTCTCCCTCGGGGCGCCTGGGTGGCTCAGTTGGTTAAGCGTCTGCCTTTGGCTCAGGTCATGATCCCAGGTCCTGGGATTGAGCCCCACGTTGGGCTTTCTGCTCTGCAGGGAGCCTGCTTCTCCATCTCCCCCTGCTTGTGCTCTGTGTGTTGAATAAATAAATAAAATCATTTTTAAAAATTAAAAAAAAAAAAGATTCTTTCCCTCTGCCCCTCTCCCCCACCCTCACTCACACACACTCTCTCTAAAAAAGTCTTACATAGGGGCGCCTGGGTGGCTCTTTCATTAAGTGTCTGCCTTCGGCTCAGGTCATGATCCCAGGGTCCTGGGATCGAGCCCCGCATGGGGCTCCCTGCTCAGTGGGAGGCCTGCTTCTCCCTCTCTCACTCCCCTTGCTTGTGTTCCTTCTCTCGATTTATCTGTCAAATAAATAAATAAAATCTTAAAAAAAAAAAGTCTTACATATTTATATATGTCTTATATATTTGTATATAAATTTATATATATACATATATATACACACACACACACACACAGAAACACAGTGGAAAAGATATACACCAAAATATTCGCAGAAGTCTCATCTGGGTGGTGGGACTACATGAGGTTTTTAGTTCTTGTAGGTGTTTTTCTATGCTTTCCAAATCTCAGTGTAAAACAAAGTGCCTAGCACCGAACAGATGCTCAGTAAATGTGAATCCCATTTCCGCCCCATCTCCTCCTCTCTTTGAGAAGACAGGAACCCTTGATGTTCTGGATAATGAGAAAAACAAAAGGCCAAGGGGTTCCCAAAGACCTCCCCCAACTTGGGCAGGTGCCTCCTGAAGCTTTGCTTCTTCTGTGGGTCCGCAGCCATGAACTCCACAATAGTTCATGTTCAGCTACCACCTGCCCCAGGACAAGGGTCAGCTTGGTAGAGGGGGCTGAAGTAGCCCTTGGGATCTAAGGTGCCCTGGGCAGTAAGTCTGCTTGGGGCTGTGACTTAGTGCCCACGGCAGTCTGTTTCTGTGGAAGTGCTAAGTCCCAAAGAGATAAGAGAGATTTCTGATGGAGGCACAAGCTAAGCCTCCGTATCCATGGCCCCCACCTGTTCTCTCACCCCTGGGGAGGAGGACCACACAGGACTTTGAATCAGAAGGCTGGAGCTCTAACTCCTACCTCTGCCCCCAATTCAAAACCTGGGCAAGGTGCTCTGCTTGGCTGAGCATGGGATTACACAGAATGAGAGCAGCATGAAGACCCGGCCTCCTTCGGGCAGCTGGTATCTGCCCACGTTGGCTACCATTGACATTGGTCCTCTTCCCCTTGGGTCCCAAGACAGAAGCCAAGGGTGGGTGACAAAAGGTTGTTTATTTAAGCTTGATCTCTTGAGACTGTCATACATGTAAAAATATATAATTTAAAGTCAGGGAAATAATAATCAGCTTGGTGTCGCCTCCCTTCTGCCCCTTTGGTACAGCTTTTCCAACTGGCCTCCATTCCAGCTTCAAAATCCTGGAGTGTGGGGGACAGGGGTCATTTCTTGGCAGCTTCTGCCTGCGCTGCCAAATCTGCCTCTTTCTGGGCAGCCAGGAATTCAGCTCGCTCCTTCTGGAAAGCTGCCAGCTCTTCTGAGCTGAGGCTGCAGGTGCAAGGAAAGAGAGTGAGTGAGTGGCCAGTCACTGCTGGGGAGCTCACGAGTGCTCACAGCACTGTCTCAGGGCCCCTTCTGCCTCCCTGGACTCCCCAGCCTCCATCCCTTTGCCACCCCGCCCCCAACCCTACCTTATATTCCCTTCTCAAAGCCCCACCGGTCCTTTGAGGCCTCAGCTATACCCCAGTCCAGATTAAATGCCCCTTCCTCTGGCCCCCAAACACTTTGTACAAAGAAGTCATCGGGCTGTGTCCCTGTGCCTCCCCACAAGCGGGAGTCAGACTGACTCACCTCTGCACTCCTAGTAAAAGTAAAGATTTGCGAAAAGTCAAGTCTATCCCTGTACCGTGCTTAACCCCCACTTCTCTGGAAACAACCGTTGGCCTCAGCATGGGATGTGACGTGAGCAGCAAGAGGCCCGTGAAGGGACAAGTGCTGCCCCTGCTGTTGTCTGAGTCAGATGCCCCCCCCCCCCATCCAGCATCTCACTTCAAAGAAATAATTCCAGAGGTCATCCTAAACTCTAGGAGAGAGCCCCCTGTTGGCCTCGGGATCAGTTCTGAACTTGCAGCTGGAAACGGCCTTCAGCCTTCCCAGCTGGTCCTTCTGTCTCACCTCTCTTCCTATTCCCCACTATGCTTCTAGCACCATATGCCAGAGCACACTGCACTTCTTTGCTTCACTTTGTCACCTTCTGTCCTTCACAGGATCTTTCCACTTCTTGGAATGCTTGACCTCCTTTTCCAAGTCTCTGCTTAGATGTCACCTCCTCTATGAAGTCCTCTTTGAAACACCAGGCCAAATCAGGAGCTCTAATCTCTGTTCTCAAGACACCTGCAGTTCCTTTTGTCAACAATGACCATCCAGCAGCCTGATGATCCACTTGTGCATCTGCCTCCAGCTCTGACCTCTGAGCTCCTTCAGAGTGGGGCCAAGCATGGCTATCTCGTTCCTAGCGGTATCCAATGTCCGGAACAATGTCTAACCCATAACAAGTACTTAATATTCTTATTCCAAATGGATGAATAAGGCTCCCCATTCCCAAAATCTAAGGTCCTTGACTCAGAAGCTCACTCTCCCACTGTAATGGGCCCTCTCAGCTTTGCCCCAGAGTCAAGAACTTTCCAAGCCCTCCCCTCGCATTGCACCTTCCCAGGACACTCACTCCTTCACCACACGAATGCCCAGGGAACGGGCAGAGCCAACGATGGAGCGAACCACAGAGGACAGGGGCGCATCCTGCAGGGCGAAGGCCTCGTCCTGGGCTTTAACTCGGGCGATCTCATACACATGCTTCAAGGTCACCAGGCCTGCCACTTCCTTCCCTGGGAGGAAGAAACAAGTAGACCTTCAGGTGTCCCTGCTTCCTTCCAGAGCCCCCAGAATCCCGGGTGCCCGTCCTGACCCTTACCTGTCTGCCGGGCCCCCTTCTCAATCCCAGCAGCTGCTTTCAGGAAGTAGGAAACAGTGGGTTGTCCAATTTTGATTTCAAATGTCCTGTCAGGCTTAATAGGAAAGAAAATATGAGAATATGTCTTGTCTCCCCTAACCCGTACCGCCTCAGCCCAGAGAACTTCTAACTTCTGTCCTCCCTTCCCTTGACGCATCTTCCAATGGTGTCCCTCTAACAGACCATGAAACCACAGGGAAAATAATCTGTAGCTACCAGCTTTGTCACCCCTAGTCCAGGCCCAACTCTGCTCTAGAAGCCCCAGTGAAATGGAGAGGCAAAGGGAGGAACTGCAATATGGCAGGATGGGCTCAGAAAAGATATGGTCTAGTCTCCACTGTGTAAACGGGGAAAGTGGGACTCATAATAGGAAGAGCCTCGCCCAAAGTTAGAAGCAGAGTAGCAACCCCAGGTTACCAGCCCCTCAGGAACTAAGGAGAATAGCGAGAAAGAAAAAAACAGGATCACTAGGTGATGGGGATTAAGGAGTGCACTTGTCGCAAAGAGCACCGGGTGATGTATGGAATTGCTGAATCACTATATTGTACACCCAAAACTAATATAACACCGTATACTGACTGACTGGAATTAAAATAAAAACTTAAAACCAAACAGGATCAGAGTCCCGACTGTGCACCTTCACAAAAATCTTGGTGGGCAAAGGAATGCCTTCTTTGATGTCCTTTGTCTTCTCGTTGAACTCCTTGCAGAACTGGTTGATGGAAACCCCTCTCTGGGTGGGAAGCACAGGCGTTAGCGTGGGGAAGACATCCAGGAGATTCTTCTATCCGTTTCCTCCTCCGTCTTCACTTCCTTACGTTCCCATCCTCCTTCTGCTACCCAGATTCAACTAACACTTGACGCGCCAGATGATTTGTATGCATCATCCCGCTACCCTCCCAACAGCCCGCTGAGAAAGGACCGAGGAAGCTGAGTCCCGAAGAGGCCATGGAACGAACGCAAAGACAAAAAGCGTGTGGGCAGCAGAGCCGCGCTTTAAACCGAAGCCTCCCTGGGTCCGGAGCCCGCACCCTCCACCGCGTATGAGCTCCCACCCCACGCGCCTCCCGCTCGGGATTCCAGCCACGGGTGCACCTGACCCAGGATGGGACCTAGTGGGGGCCCGGACATGGCCTGGCCTGCCCGCACGATGGTCCGGATTACGCCGCCGGCCTCGGGCTTCCTGAGGGCCCGAGTGGCCCGATTCAGCTTCGACATGACGCCGGGTTCCTGGCCTTAGTTCACCTCAAGGCGACAGCAAGAGCAACAGCTTCAGGCGCCGCCATCCTGGGTCAGAGGTCAAGGGTCCTCACATTAGGTTTGGGCAGGCGAAGCCAATAAAAAGAAGCGTTGTTTCGGCCCTTCTATCCTCCAACCAGTAAGACAAGGAGAGTAATATGAAGGGGAAAAATCTTTTAACTCGCGATATGCAGATAGGGGAACGCCCAATGGTTCAGATGCACACATTCCTCCTGAAGAGCACTTAGGCAGTACCTCGGACAGCTAAACTGGAGAAGGATCTTAATCCCGCACAGCATTGTGGGCATGGTAGTTTTGACCGCTTATGCAAATCTCGCACGTTGCTATGCTCTGGGACGCCATCTGCTGGATATGATTATAATCCTTGGGTTTGAAAGTAACATACAGCTTCTCAGGCATGAGAATCTCTTTCTGAGCCTGTTTCCTCACCTGTTGTTGAAAGGCACTATGGTTAAGAGTACAGACCCGGGAAGCAACTACCCGGTTGCTCCTCTTGCTGGCTGTGAACTTGTTCAGATTACTTATGTTCCGTTTCCTCTCCCTGTTCAAAGAGGATTATAATATGTAGACATAGCTTTAGGGATTGTTGTGAGGATTGTTAGCAAAGTGTGTTAGAACAATGCCTGGCACCTAGTAAGCATGTGCTATGCACTGTACAACGAGGACAAAACCTTCACAGGGCTGTTGTGAGGCTTAACAGGCCCAGAACATATTTTATACATCATGCCTGATAAAATAAAATAACAAAATAAAAATAAGCCAGCATCTTATTATGTCATTTAATTTTTTTTTTTTTTTTTTTGAGCAGTTGCTACATTCCGGGCATGCTGCTGAGCGCTTGAAGGGCATTATTATCTCATTTAATCCTCACAATGGCATGAGGTAAATTCTTTTATTATACCCCTTTTCAAACGAGAATGTTGAGGCACAAAAAGGAGGTTAAAAATACCTACCCTGTGTGTGACAAGGCTGGGAAATAAATATTGGTATTATCTGATTCTAGACCTTGTGCCATATACCATGATTCTATATTGCCTCATCTAGTAAGAGGAGATAATCTGTGTTAAACCACACTGTAAACTGTGAGATTTTTTGTTATGAATATTTTTGAACTCCGCTAATTAAATGTGATTGTTCCTGCCTCTGAAGTTTATCAAGTTCTTTATAACGCTCTACCTCATTAGCTTTAGCAAGACTCTGGAATCAAGCTGGCTCTTTGATTTACTAGTTGTAAAACCTTAGGCAAAATAATTAATTACCCTGTGTTTTGGTTTACTCACTAATAACATGGGGCTAATAATAGTACCAATGTCCCAGGAAATTAGTTAATTCAGGTAAAGCACTTAGAAGAGAGCCTGGCCCAGAACATGCCCAGCTAGGTATGATTTATCTCTGGGTGCCCCACAATGCCCAGCATTTATTTACAAATTTATTTACAAATAAAGACATAGATCCTTCCTAAATGAAGGAATCAGGAAACAGATGGGCATGGTAGGTGCTCAGAGAGCCAAGAATCCTGCCTGGGACCCTGGGCTCTGTTCCCAATGTCCACTTTCTGTCAATGAAAGGATAGTTTTGATTATTCCAGCTCTTGCAGATTATAAGGAAACAACTCCCTAGTCTAGCTTTGGAAATGTGTGAGGTCAGAGTGTTCAGTGGTGAAAATGCGGTGCGACAGGTGAGTGGGGGTCAGATCATGCAAGTCTTGTCAGCCCTTTGTAAGGCTGTGGCTTGCAGTAGAAGTCACTGGAGAGGGTTAAGTAGTTGCATTTTGAAAGGTGACCTTGGCTTGGGTATGTAGAGGGATTGGAGGAGGGCAAGCCTGGATGCAGGAAGACCCATCAGGCCAGGGCAGGAAGACAGTGGAGAGATGTTGGTGGCTTGGGACCAATTCAAGAGATACTTAGAAGATAGAAATATATTTTAGTCAAGAAATGCTTGTGCAATATGTACTGTGTCCATCTTTATGAATAGTAACTCATGTAAACTTCATTATAATCCTATCAAGTATAGGTGCTATTATTATTCCCCACTTTACAGACTAGAAAACTGAAGCCCAGAGCGGTCAAATCACTTGTCCAAACTTATGCTACTAGAAAGTGGCAGAGTCAGAATTTGAACCCAGACCTTTGGCTCTGGTGCCCCTAACCACTCCCTAGGCTGCCTTGCCAATCAACAGAACTTAGTGCTTGGTGGGTGATTTGTCGGGGGAGGGGGAGAGAGGCATCCAGGGTGATGCTCTGGGTTCTGCCATGGAGAGTTTGGGCAAATGAATGATAAGGTCTTTTACTTTCAGTGTTGGAACATGGGAGCTTTAAGTGTGGGTAGAAGATTGTGAGTTGTGTTAGGAAGTATGGTGTAAGCCTTGACAGTTGGTTTCTCTTTTTGCAATGTCAGGGCCTGGCTTAAGCTTTCACTGAGGAGGCATCCTCTTCAAAGAGACATCCATTTCAGAGATGGCTATCTAAATACATTGTCAGCCACAAGTCTAGATAAAAAGGCTCAGCTCAAGTGCCCTCTCCCCCTGAGGCTCTTTGTTTTAGAGATCTTGGTAACTGAGCACTCGAACTGCGTGATTTTACTCTTCGTGTGCTTTAAATTCCAGCTCTTCTGTTTTAAATTCACCAATAAATAGTGAGCCTGTGAAATTTTAGGCCCCCAGTCAGGACCCCAATAAAAGCAGAACCCAAGGTGCTCCCCCTTCTCTCTCTCCCTCTGCAAACTGTCTGTGTGGCCCCAGGTCTGCCATGCAATTTCCAGGACCTGTGAGTAATAAACCAAAGTTCCCTAATGGTTATTACCGAGGGCATCTTGCATTCACAAACCACAAGGTGGGGCACCTGGGTGGCTCAGTCATTAAGCGTCCGACTCTTGATTTCAGCTCAGGTCATGATCTCAGTGTGCTGAGATCGAGCCCCACTTCAGGCTCCATACTGGATGTGGAGCCTCCTTAGGATTCTCTCTCTCCCTCTGCTCCTCCCCCGCTTTCTCTCTCTCTCTCTAAAAAACAACAACAAACAAAAACCCACAAGGCCAGTCCAGCCACAACATTGGTTGTCAGTAACTGAGACCAGCACACAACAGGGGTGCCTGTGGGCCACCAGCCACGGGGCCTGGTCTGGGAGAGAAGCCTGAGCTGCACACAGAAATGCTGGCATCTGTAGCATAGAGACTGATAGTCCTTGGGGCCAAGGCCAGGAGTGAGCTCACCCAAGGAGGAAAGAAGAGAAGTCAGCATTTAAAGAGGGGAAAGAAGAGAAGAGAAAGTGAGCAAAGGAAACCAAAAAGGAGCAGCCACAGGGTTAGAAGGCCAGGAGATGGGGCATCTGAAGCTGCAGGAGAACAGTTTGAGAAAAAGAAGTGAAGAAGTAGAAATCAAGCTAAAACTGAGCCTGAGCCCAGCAGAAAATGAAGAAGCCTGGACAATACATTACAAGTAGCGGGTTTTACACTGTGACCTCCAATGTACACAGTATAGAAAGATTCACTGGGTTGCAAGGAGGAGGAGCAAAGAGGGATGTGGAGTGACAGGGAGAGAGACTTAGGAGGTCCCAGGTGCAAAGCCTGCAGCCAGCTCTCCAGATGAGTAGTGGACCCCAGAAAAGCAGTTAAGGCCAGGAGTCAATGGGTGGCTAATCCCCTTCCCCAAGGAGGCAGCAAGACCTTAAGAGGGAATAGCTGTGTAGTGACCAAGGCATGCTTGGCAGAAATCCCGTGCACTTGTGCAGCAGAAAGGCTCCTATGCTTGGAAGTGTAATGTGGAGAGAGCAGAGAAGCCACCAGCCCTGGAGATTAAGGCTGCTTGAGCAGAGGCCTTCTTAGGGTGGAGGTCCAGTTGGGCCATCTCATCAGGGACCCGTGTGAACAGACAGCATTGGGTGCCAGTTGTGTCCTCCTGGGGTAAGGGGAAGGAACTCCAAATTTCCACCAATGGAAACAGAGATGAAGTTGAGTCAGAGAAAAGTTCTGTATCTTATATGCAGCAAGTATGAACTAAGATCTGTACCTGTCACACAAACAATGCTCAGCCCTGTTCCTGGTACTCTGGGAGTCCCCCTGGAGCAGCGTAGAAGGGCAGGCAGAGAAGAGGGAGGCAGAGGGAGAAGGAGTAAGCTGAGCTCCCTTCCACTTTTGATTGCAGATATAGGGAGTTAGGGACCTAGAACTGCCCACATACTGTTCACCCCTCTACCTTAGCCCCCGTGTTCAATCTGTCCCGAATCCCACCCACTTCCGTTGCCACGGCTCTCACCAATTCTGCCATCTCCTCTGTGATTGTCATCCCAAAACACACACTTCTCCCTAGCTGTGTGACTTGAGTCAAGTCCCTACAGCTGTCTGGGCCTCAGTTTTCTTAACTGTGAAATAAGAATTAAAAAGTACCAACCACACAGGACTGTTGAGAGAATTTAACATAATTACGTAGACAGGGTACTTAGCTCAGGCCTGACTAAGGCATAGAGTAAGCACTCTAAGAAAGCTAACTACTAGTATTGTCAGCTGGACACTCAGGACAGCCCCCACTATGCCCTCTCTGCCTCCATTCTAGCCCCTCCAGTCTATCCTCTCCAACTCAGCCAGTGTCGGGCCCCGTCTGAAGCTGGTCAGTGACACCTACAGCTTCTTTTCCCAGAGTGTGGGTCTTGGTCCATCTGAAACACTCGTCAAGTTCGGGTTTCTGGGATCTCCCTCCAGTGTCCCAGGGGATCCTGCTGGGACTCATCACTCTTCAAACTAAAGTCTACACTTCATAGCCCCTGCCACCTTCTCCAACCTCATACTCCCTACCTCACTGTCCAACCAACCAGAGTGTACATTTCCCTGATGCCCTGAATGCCTCCCCATTTGTAGATGTACAGACATGGACACTCTTTCTCCCTTTTCCTCCTGACTCCTCTGCCTCCCTATCCCTCAGGAAGGTGTCACTTATGCACTGAATTCTCTCCTTTCTGAAGTAATATCTTGAAGCTCTAAACCCCTCAGCATGTGACTATGTTTGGAGATAGGGCCTTTAAAGAGGTAAGTGAGGGGCGCCTGGGTGGCTCAGATGGTTAAGTGCCTGCCTTCGGCTCAGGTCATGATCCCGGGGTCCTGGGATCGAGCCCCACGTCGGGCTCCCTGCCCAGTGGGGAGCCTGCTTCTCCCTCTGCCTCTGCCTCTCTCCTTGCTCATGCTCTCTCTCTCTCTCTGTATCTCTGTGTCTCAAATGAAAAAATAAAATCTTAAAAAAAATTAAAAAATAAAGAGGTAAGTGAGGGGCGCCTGGGTGGCTCAGTCAGTTAAGTGTCTGCCTTGGGCTCAGTTCTTGATCCTGGTGTCCTGGGATCGAGCCCCCATCCCTACTCAGCAGGGACTCTGCTTCTCCCACTTTATCTACCCCTTCCCATGCTTGTGCTCTCTCTCTTGAGCACTCTTTCTCTCAGATAAATAAATAAAATCTTTAAAATAAAATAAAATAAAACAAAGAGGTAAGTGACTTAAAATGAGGTGATTAGGTTGGGTCCTAACAATCTGACTGATGTCCTTATAAGAGGATATCAGGACACAGACATGCACCGACGAAAGACCACATGAGGACACAGCAAGAAGGTGGCCATCTGCAAGCCAAGAAGAGAATCCTCAAAAGAAACCAGACCTGCTGACACCTTGATCTCAGACAAGACTTTTTAAAAACTAGCATTGGGGCCTATCAGTCGGTTATTACATTGATTTTTTGAGTTCAACTGTCATTTTTAACAACATAGAATGGAACAGAATAGAAAATAGCCAAGTACATCACAAGGAGTAAAGATATGTATTGTCTTGTCACACTGGTGTTTCCCTTGTGTGCCTGTGTGTGCATTGGACCATAATAAAAATGTCTTTCTTACTAATGCTCATGGGCAAAAAAAAGAAAGAAAGAAAGATGGGCGCCTGGGTGGCTCAGTTGGTTAAGCGACTGCCTTCGGCTCAGGTCATGATCCTGGAGTCCCGGGATCAAGTCCCACATCGGGCTCCCTGCTCAGCAGGGAGTCTGCTTCTCCCTCTGACCCTCCCCGCTCTCATGTGCTCGCTCTCTCTCATTCTCTCTCTCTCAAATAAATAAATAAAATCTTTAAAAAAAAGAAAGAAAGAAAGAAAGAAAGAAAGAAAAGAAGAGAAAAAGAAAGCCCCTGTAGTTTCAGCTGGAACAAGTCCTTGCCTGTTCAAATTGCAGAGTGTAAGGCTTTGGTTGAACCAGCTCATCTTATTTTAAACACTTCTATTTTAAAATATCATAAACAAACAAACAGCCTACACGATATAAATGTACAGTTGACTATTATAAAACAAGTACCCAGGTGAGTACCACTCAGTCAAGAAACTGAACAGCACCACGGACAGCACCCTGATGCTTTCCCGCACGAGCTCCTTCACAATTAATGACCACCTTCCTGATTTTTGCGCTATTGACTTCTTTGACTTTCTTTATTTCTAACATTGCATTTCTCTTGGTATACACCTAGGAGTGGAATTGCTGGCTCATGTGGTAACTCTATGTTTAACTGCATGAGGCACTGTTCCTAAGCGGCTGCACCATTTTACATTTCCCTGAGCAGTGTGTGAGGATGCCAAACTCCCCACATCCGGACAATGCCTGCCTGCTTTTATCCCAGTCTATGGGTCATCCTTTCCTGTTTCGTTGCTTGAATTATATTTTTTTGTTGTGGGGAATTAAAGATTTTAATTAATATATTGTAGCAACTCAGTACTAGTCTACCCCCTCTGAGGCTTGTTACTGTCATTTGTCTGATTAGTGTCTGGCTGGGTTATTTTAGTGAAGTCTATCTCCGCCCTCCCCCCCACTTCCCAGTCTAAATATAAAGCCTCTGTGTTGATCCTCAGGAAGTGCAGCCTTGGATATGCCCACAGTCACCCTGGGATGACAGTCATCTGGGCTCTCCCTGACTGACTCTTTCCCTGGCCACACCTAGCTGTTAAGCTCCACTCAATGCTGGCTGAGTCTCTATTGTTTTCAACAATGTCCTGGGACATAAATTGCTCCATAAACTGATCCAATCAAATTTGGTCTCTTTAAAGGAATAGGGTTTGGATCCCCAAATCTACCTGAGGGTTCAATCTTTTCCCAGCCCCCATTCCCACTTACAAGGGGCTCAAAGGCAGAACTCAGCATCTTAGCCCTTCCTGCTTCTCTCCAAATCTCTTAGGCCAGAGAGTTCCTTGTTGTTTTTCCTTCAACATCTTTTCTGAAATAGATACACAAATCTTCTTCCAAACTGTTTATGCCAGCCACTTGTCTTCAGACACTTGAACCCAAGAATTGAAGAAATAAAGATTGTATCTTGTTCCTTTCTTTGTTGCCCCCCCCCCTTTTTTTTTGCAAGATCTAGATTGAAGAGAGAGAAGGCAGGGGTTGAACAAAGGGATTTCAGAACAATACTGCAAATTTTTATCCCACGATAGGTAGGCAGTATTATTATTATTCCCATTTTTTTTAAAGATTTTATATATTTATTTGAGATAGATAGAGAGAGACCAGGAACAAGGAAGTAGAGGGAGAGGGAGAAGCAGGCTCCCCGCTGAGCAGAGAGCCTGATGGGGGACTCCATCCCAGGACCCTGAGATCATGACCCTAGCCGAAGGCAGGCACTTAACTGACTGAGCCACCCAGGCGCCCCTTATTCCCATTTTATAAATAAGGAACATGAGGTCTAGAGAGATTGAGAAGCTAGAGTTCTTGAGACAGAGCCAGAAGTCAAGGCTGGAACTTGGGCACTTGTGTCTCTTGATGGTGTCCCAATTCTCCCTTCCTCTCCCCCACCTGGACAATGCTGGGACCAGGCTCACCCCAGGTTTCAGGAGGCCCCTTGTGGTCTGGCCGTGCTCATCATGCAGCTCTGGTCCCCGTGCACTATACCACAGGAGAAATCTCTGTCTCCTGCAGTACTCCGGAATCTCTCTCAATCCTTCCTCCCTGCACTCTGGTGTCAGATGGTAGCACTGGGGCTCTGATCAATCCTCAGCTACGTGCTTGCATCACTGTGTGACCTGGGGCAAATATCTCTTCCCCCATTCCCCGAGCCTCAGTTTCCTCATCTGTAAACTGGAGACTCTAATAGTTATTGAGCACGTGTTCACTGAGGGCCTGCTCTGGCAGGCAATGTGCTGGAAGCTGGGAATGCAAAGGGGAGTGAGACTGTCCCACTGTCCCCGTGTCCCATGGTGGCTGTGCGAACCTGGCATGGAGGTGGGCACACAGCAGGCATTCAGGGATGGGAGCTCTCCTGTGGTGTAGGATTTGTATGATCTGCTGCTGACAGCCCAGCAGTCCAGCCTTCTCAGTGGTGGCCTCTCAGGGAGCCTCTCTTTGTTTAATGAGTGCCTTTGTCCCTAAAGGACGTGCTGTTAACTGCCTTCTTGTTTCATCTGGCTGCTGGGGCCCCCAAACAGTTGGCAAAGCAGTTGGTATCATGGACTATTTTTAGGTGGGGGAGTTAGTGGGGTGTGTGGATGTGGTGGGGCCCAGGGGGATCTAGGAGACAGGGAGCTTCACAAGCAACAAGATGGGGGGAGAGGAGGAAGGATGCTCTCTCTCAGGAATGTATGGGCAAACTTTCACTTCTCCTTCATGACTGGGGCCAAAGGACACCTCCTCTGTACAACCTTCCTTGATTTCCTCAGTAAATACTCCAAAGACCCAGTTTAAGGGTCTATCTTCTGGTCTTCCCCCAGCCCTTGGTTATGGTTCCAAACATACTGAGAAATAATGTGCTGTAGGGATCTTATCTGATGCATTTCTGGGTCTCTCCTGCTCTGCACCTCTGATCCCCATCCTGCCATTCTTCATCATAACAAGGTATAGAAGTTAGGAGTCCAGATTTTGGAGTCACACAGCTGAGATCTGCCCTTGGTCCCTTTCTAGCAAGATAACCACATCCAAGTTAGGTTTGTACAATTCTGTTTTCTCATCTGTAAAATGGGGGATTATCGTGCCTGCCTCCCAGAAATTAAAGGCCTTATTTTGCTCAAAGCACAGGGCATGGCACCTGGCATAGACTGATAGATCTCTTGAAAGCCCAGGCCCAGAAGGAGCTGCGTGCTCCCAAAGGTCTCCATCCCCTTTGTGGCTTCTCAGGTAGTGTGTGTGCTAGAGGGAAGGAGGGAGGTGTTCCCGGACACCCCGGGGCCCAGAGCCGTCCAGAGGTCACCCAGCGAGAAAGTGGCCGAGCTAGGCTGAAGACAGGTCTGTGAGTCGAGTCAACTGCAGCATTTTCCTCGGCCTCCCTGCTAACGGACACCCCCTCCTCCGATTCCTCTAGTATTTTCCTTCTCTCTTTCCAGCCCCCTCTTCTCTCCTCTAATTCCGCGGGTTCCCATTTGGGAGGCGGGGTCTCAGCCTGGAGGTGGAGAATCCCAGCCAAAGGTGGGGAAAGGGGCCTCACGCCCAGTGCGAAGGCTCCGGCTTGCAATGAGAGAGGGGGCGCCCCTGTCTCTGGGAGAACCCGGAAGTCCCCAGAAATGAGGGCTGGGTCTGGGAGCCTGAACCGGGGGATGAGGCTCAAAGATACCGGAGAGTCCCCGAACCAGCGAAGACTGGCTAGGGAGTTCCTGAGACAGAGTGGTGGGCGGAGCTTCCCAGAGTCTGGGGCGGGGTGAGGGAGGGGGCGTGGTCTCCCCAGAGGGGCCGGGCTCTGTTGACTAAAGTTAAGCCTCGCCGCAAGGGGCGGAGTCTCGGGTGGGGCGGGGCTCCGGGGGGCGGTCCCAACGGGGCGGGGCATCGGGACAGGGGGCGGAGTGTGGCGGTTCGCGTTCGCCCCCTCTCCCGGCCCCGGGTGTCCCCGTGACGAGGCAGCGCGGAGCCGCCGCGGGCCGGGCCCATCCCGCCGCAGCGGCCCCGGGGCCGAGCAGGGGCGAGGCGCGAAGGGAGCGGCGCCGAGAGGGACCGGGAGCGCGGCCAGGTGAGACCGCCGGGGCGGAGGGGGCGGGGGCTGCGCCGGGCGGGCCCCGGCGGGCGCGGGGGGCGTGTTTGCGTGTCTGGGGGTGGCAGGGGGAGTGGGTCCCAGGGCGGGCGTGGGGGGCTGTTTGCGCGCTCTCGGGTCCCGGGTGGGCTCGGCGCCCGTCTGGGCACTGCCCGCGGGGCTCGGGGTGTGCGGGACTGTGTGCGTGCGCGCGCGTGTTTGTGGCGAGGGGCCGCCGGGTGTGTATCTGCGTATGCGCTGGGCCGTCATTGTGCCTGCCCCGGGCGCGGGGCGCGGGCCTGCCCCAGCGCAGTCCCTCCTGCGCGGGGATGTTTTCCAAACAGGCTTCCTGCGGAGACGGGCTCTGCTGCAGCCCCAGCCGGAGGGGGGAGCGCCGCCCCCACAGGCCTCCAGAGACCCGGGCGGCCCTGGGACTGCAGACAGACACCTGGGGGAGGGAGTGGGCGCGCACCCGGGAGGGGTCCAGAGGCCTGCCCGCCGGGTGAGGCCAAGGTGGGGAGACTGAGGCAGATGGATGGGGAGAGGAATGTGGCCAGACAGACGGAGATGGGGAGGAGGGTGGGAAGAGAGACGGTGAAAAGGACAGCCCAGGAGGACAGAGAGTCATTGAGAAAAAAGACAGACAGACAGAGGCCTAGACCTGCAAAGGGGCTGAATGATTAAGATGGATAGATAGATGCCCAAAACCCGACAGAAGGGTTACTCAGAGGCACTGGGCCCAAGAGCCAAATCCAGGAGCTGAGTCTAAGATGAGGAATAAGGGTCCTCTCTAACTCTTGAGGTGTCCCTCTTCCAAGCAGATCCCAGACTGGCGTCCTGGCCAGAAAGAAGCCTCTGGCCACCCCATGTTGGTCCACCGGCTGGCCCCACCAAACATCCTGACCCTCTGAATGTGGGGCCCTCTCCTCTTGGTTCCATCCCACCCATTTCCCTTCCCTGGTATCCCAGCAACCCCGGGACAGTTTAAAGGAGGCAGAGGTGGAGCAGTTGCCATAGCAACAGAGGTGGTGAAAGGTCACTTTGGCCTTAGCCTAGGTGGCCCTGCAGCAGGCCTGAGCTGGCGTTGAGGGGGTTGGGATGGGAGGTTGCAAAATTCTTTTTCTCCTCTCCCACTCTGCCCAGAATGGTGCTAGAAGGAAACCCTGAAGTGGGGTCTCCCCGAACCTCAGATCTCCGGCATCCAGGGAGCCAGGGCTCTTGTGTCCTCTCTTCTGGTGAAGATGCACAGCCAGGCGAGGAGCCCATCAAGTATGGCGAACTCATAGTCCTGGGGTGAGCGACCCTGGTCCAGGTGGGGCAGGGCACCAGGCACCCCCAGGGCAACCAGACCAAGGGCCCCAGCTCTCCCCACATATGACCTTCTGCTGTTTGTCCCTTCTCACCTTCCCAACTGAGAGACAGAATTGACCAAACCCACCTCAATTCCTGTTATTTTATTTTCCCATTTTTTATAAATTGCTGAGAAAACTCTAACTGCCCACCTAAGTTTCTGATCAGAAAAGAAGTAGCACCATCTGCCTTTCATAAAGCACCTAGCGTATGTAGTCTGGGGTGAAGAACTCTGGTTCTCCAGCAAAAATGCTTGGTTCAAATCCTGCCTCTGCAAGTTGCTTAACTTCCCTGTGCCTCCATTTTCCCATCTTACAAATAGGGACGATAATAATACCTCAGAGGGTTGTCAGAGGAATGAATGAGGTGATTTCTGTAAAGCACGTAGGACGGTGCCTGGCACATATCCAGTGTTCTGGGAGGCAGGCTTGTGCCAAGCCCTTTCACGGACATTATTTCATTTCAATCTTCACAAAGATGCTGTGAGGAAGGAGGTGAGGAAACCGAGGCTCAGAGAGGGGAAGTGACTGGTCCAAGGGCACACAGCTGGTAAGTGGCAGGGCTGGGATTTGGACCTAGGTCTTTCTTACTCTAGGTCTAGTGCACTTTGACTAAGCCGCAGCTGACCCTCATGCTACAGATGAGAAACCTGAGGCCAGGAGAGGGGAAGCGATGTGAGTTGGTGGCTAGACCTCACCCCTTCCTGGTCTCCGCCTGACCAGGATCCTTGCATCACCCAGTAGCACTGCCCCCAGGCACAGATCCCTCTTCTTATTCCCCCATCCACACCTCCTTTTGGCCTCTCTCTCTGCCATCTGCCCAGAAGATATTTGATAAGCTATGCTATCATTATGATTATTTAGAAATAATAATGGCCACTGTTTGCTGACATGTATATACCATGTGCTTTTTCCTAATAAGTTAACATTTATCAACGGCTTGCTATATATGTCAAACCCTGTGCCAAGCATTTTTAAATGCTTTATCTCATTTAGTTCTCACAATGAACCTGCGAGGTAGGTCCTGATTAATTAGCACCATTTTACAGAGGTCATGTGATAAGTGGAAGAGCCAGGATTTAAGCCAGGCCCATCTGAGCCCCGAGCCTGTGTCCAGAACTGCCCCACACCCCATAAGTGGGAAGAACTTCTGAGGCCAAAAGTGATTTTGCCCCTCTCAGGGCTGCTCGCAGGAGAAAAACAGCTGCTTGGTGTCCCAAAGGAAGGGCAGATTTTCCAGCTGAGGGCGAGGCCACCGATGAAGGAGAGTGCAGACCTAAGGGTAGAGGCCCTCTTGGCAGCTGTTTTTTCTCAGTAGAGCAGTGAAGCCCCACACTGGCTATAGAGCCACCCAGAGAGCATATTGAAAAGCCCCACTGATAGTCCCATCCCCAACCTACAGAATCTGAATCTCCATGGGTGGAGCCAGGGAATCTACATTTTAACAAGCTCAAGAGAAAACTCTGATTCAAGTGGTCTTTGTGTGTATTTAGCAGCTCTTCATCCTGCTACTCCCTGCTCCAGAACCTTCCGTGGCTCCCTAGTCTCGCAGAATAAAGTCCAGACTCCTAAGCTTGGTGTTCAGGGCCCTTCCGCCAGCTTCATCTGCCTCTACTTAAGCTCACACCCAAGTCACCACTCCCTGATCTCACCAAACCCTGCCAGCCTCAGGCCCTTTGCTTGGGGTGAGCCTTCCCTCTGGAAGGGCTTCTGCAAGAGAGGCCGGAGTCAGACAGACCCGAGTTCAAATCTCTGACTTTTTCACTTACTAGCCTGGGACCTCGGGCAGGTCATTTTACCTCCCTGAGCCTCAATTTTCCTCATCTGTAAAATGGGAAGAAAGATACTTGCCTGGCAGGACATTGCATGGATTCCATTAGTAATTAATAACGTGAAGCACCAGGAACACGGGAGGCTCCACTACATGGCAGTGATCAAGGCTGTGACTCACCCCATCTTTGCCTTCCACAGTCAGTCCCTCCGGATAAAAGCTGGAAGGAAGGTAGAAATTTGACATGTATGGATATATGGAGGTGGTGGCATTGTGGGTCTGTTTTTTCTTTCATTCTGGTTTCCAGTCGTACTTGTGGTGTCGTAAATGACAGTTTGCTGTAAAGGTGAATCCTTTCCAGTTCTTCAAGGCCTAGTAAATGGGTTAGCCCTCTCAGAAACCTGATCTGAGCATTCCTTTCTCCTGCCTCTGGGCCTGTGGTGTAGTTGGTGCCCAGCTTCCTTGAAAAACTCAGGACACCCCTTCTCTTCTCTGCCAGCGAGGGGACAGAACTGACCTGCGATGTGCGCTCTGTGGCACCCCAGGGCCCAGCAGCTGACCAGTCAGGTGTCCAGGAAACCTGGATAATTGAATGAAAGGCCTTTTAAGATATTCTGCCCCTCACCCTACTCCCCAAGCGCACTGATTTGATAACGTAGGGTCTCCTAGTTTCAGGTGGTTGTAGGGCTTATTTATGAAGGGAGACTCTGCCCAGAAGTTGGCAGTTCCTCCAAATCTCTCAGGGGCTCACCTTCTCTATCTCTCTCTCTCTTTCTCCCTGCAACCCTTTCTTTTTAAACCCCTACATCCACAGCTACAATGGGTGTCTGGCAAGTGGGGACAAGGGTCGCCGGAGAAGCCGCCTGGCGCTGAGCCGCCGGCCCCACGCCAACGGCGTGAAGCCCGACGTCATGCACCACATCTCCACACCGCTCGTATCCAAGGCAAGCAGCTTGTCCCAGTGGACCTGGACAGAGGTCCTGCGCTCCCCACCCAAGTCCCAGGTCTTTGGCCTTCCCGGTCCTACCCACCCACGGCCCCACCAGAATAGGGGAGCCCACCATGTCCTCACTCGCTGCCTTGGGCTACCAGAGAAATGGTGCCGAGGGGAGATCCTTTGTAATGTACTATGCGTTACAGTTTGCAGAATGTTTCTATGATGACCAGACCCCAGCCACTGCATGAAAATGATCAGCATCATTTCGAGGCAGCCACAGCTCAGAGAAGGGACGTGACAATCACACAGCAATGACAAAGGAAAAGCCTTTGGCTTCAGAGGACTTGGGTTGAGATACAGGCTCTCCCGTGTCCAGCTGTGTGTCTTTAGGCCAGTTTCTTCTCCCCTCTGAGCTGCGGTTCCCTCCACTGTAAAATGGGCATGATAATGATGTCTCCTTCTTGGGGTGGCTATAGGGGTCAAATAAGGTAACCTGCGTATAGTGCCAGCTGCCCAGTACATCCTCGGCAAGGGTAGAGCTGCGCCTTCGCTGGCCTTGGCCAGTGGGCTTTGGGTTCCAGCCTCTGGCTCCGAGGCTCACACTCCTCCTGGCCACATGCCCTGGGAAGTGACTTCTCCTTTCTCCCCACCAGGCACTGAGTAACCGCGGCCAGCACAGCATCTCGTACACGCTGTCCCGGAGCCACTCGGTCATCGTCGAGTACACACATGACAGCGACACGGACATGTTCCAGGTATGGCTCAGGCCCCTCTGTGCGCCTCTTGGCCACTGGGCCACCAGGCCTCGACGTGCAGCTCTGCGGGCATTCCAGGGTGAACCTGGAAGACTGAAGGCCGTGGTGAAGTTGCTTTGGGGGCACTCAGTGTAATCGACTACACTCCAGATGAAGAAGTGGGATGTCCAAGGAGGGCTGTTGACTTCCTGGAGTCACACAGCAAATCAGTGGCTACATCAAAATTTAAAACCCAGGACCCGACACCCAGGCCACGGGAGGTCATGCAGCTTAGGGGTTCAGAGTGTGGCGTGAGAGTCATACTGCCTGGGTCAGATCCCAGCTCCATCACCTACCAGCTAGGTGACTTTGGGCAAGAGTCACTTAACGTACTCGCTCTGGGCCTCAGTTTCCTCATCTGTACAGTGGGGCCAATAACGTACCCACTCCATGGAATTATCGGGTAGATTAGCGGAGGTATTGTACATGAAGTGCTTGGCATGGTAGCTAGTACATACAAAAAATTTGCTATTTGCTGCTAATGTTTGGGCACTCCCAGACTGGGTGTCACCTTTTCACTGGTCTATCAAATAAATCAACTCATTTTTATTGAGTGGGGGAGACAGAGAAGACCCCAGACCCCAGTGACTGGATTTGGCGACTCCAGCTGAGAGCCCAGAGGGCTCCTCCTCATTGTTTGGTGACCCTACAAGCAGAGCAGCTGCTGGGAACCCGGTGGGAGGGTTGGGAAGCCCGTGGGATTGACCTGCACACATGGCACCCCTGTGCTTGCTCTCCCCTTCCTCACAGATTGGCCGCTCCACGGAGAACATGATCGACTTTGTGGTAACAGACACATCCCCTGGAGGAGGGGCTGCCGAGGGCCCCTCAGCCCAGAGCACCATCTCCCGCTATGCCTGCCGCATCCTCTGTGACCGCCGGCCACCCTATACTGCCCGCATCTATGCCGCTGGTTTCGATGCCTCCAGCAACATCTTCCTTGGAGTGAGTGAGCCCACCCCCAGACAGGGACTGGCACCTCATCTGAGAGTGAGCAGAGGGGTAGGGGAGGGAGGGGCAGCGCCCTGGGGGGATGGACCAGCCCGGCAGTCATCCTAACCATGACCTGGGCTGGCATTAGTGATGCCACTTAAAAAATGAGCACCGTGAGGCTCCTAGAGTTCAGGTGATGCCCGTGGCCATGCAGCGTCCATTCTAGTCCTCTCTGGGCCACCTCTGACCATGAGGGTAAAGGGGCAGCATCCCTGGCTCACAGCCTGCCGGGGGCCACTCGGAGATATGATCTGATCCCACATGTGGTCCCAGGAGCGGGCGGCCAAGTGGCGGACCCCTGACGGTCTGATGGACGGCTTAACCACCAATGGGGTCCTGGTGATGCACCCAGCGGGTGGCTTCTCTGAGGACTCGGCCCCGGGTGTCTGGAGGGAGATATCGGTCTGTGGGAACGTGTACTCTCTGAGGGACAGCCGCTCCGCACAGCAGCGAGGGAAGCTGGTAGGTGGCCTGCTCCATGCCCACCCCCTCCCCTCATCCCTCCCGGGCCCTTCCCCCTGATCTCCTGCCCTCCGATACAAGGGAGCCCCAGCAGGCTCCGTCTGGGGGCCATGCACCACTTGCCCCACAGAGAGGGCCAGACCACGGTCCCCAAAACATAGCCCACATACTGCTGGAGGTCCGTGGGGTGGCGTGTGGTAGAGCAGACATAAACACTGCGGTACCAAGTGACTTTAGGGATGCCGGCAGCTGAAAAAATCACAGCCTCTTACGAGGATGACACTTGGCCCATGTGTGAGCAGTTTATAGCCTAAAGTGTTGACAGTCTGTAACATGTCTCTCACGTTCAGACGGATTTAGCCTTATTATCCTCGCCTAGCGGGGAAGGGCCCTTGGAGGAGTTCTGACAGGTGACGGTGGCACAGATCAGAGAACCAAGGTTCGGAGCCAGGAGAGAGTCCTAGAGAGACGTCGGGGCCAGCCCAAGGTCATGTGGCCAGGCTGCTCAAATGGGCCATGCAGAGCCCTTCCAGCGTATGAGCACATGGGGCCAGTGGAGGCGAAATCTCAGGGAAGAGCACGGCTTCTCTCTCCAGAGCATCGATTCTACCGGGAGAGTTGGGGAAACGTTATTTTTAAAAACTGTGCCTGTGAATTTCACTAGCATTCACTTGTGGAGTACCTACTATGTTCCAGGTTCCGTTCCAAGCGTTTGCAATGGTTGATTCGTGAGAACCACTTGAGATAACGGAAAGCATGGGAAGTAGCATCCATCCTGAGGATAAGGGAATTAAGACCCAGAGAGGTTGAGTTACTCGACCAGGGATGCAGAGTTAGTCAGCAGTGAAGCCAGAATTCACACCCAGGCCGGCTAGCTCTAGAGTCCTTGCTTTTAACCACAGCCATGAGGACAGCTGCCGTGGGCCGAGTCCCCCGTGTTTCAGATAGAAGAGTTTCCCACTGTGCCCTCAGAGGAGAGCCTGGGTCTCATTTTGGTCCAGATCTCCTGATTTGACAGATGAAGTGATCAAGGCCCACGTCCCACTGTGAGGGACAGCGCATGCCTGGGAGCATTGACTTGCCCTCCCACGTGGCTTCTCAGCCCTCCTGGCTCCTCTGCCTCCGTCCTCACCCCTCCTCTGCCCCAGGCCTCCCCTCTCCTCTGCCCTAGCCCCCTGTCCGGGGTGTTCTGTCCAGGGAGGTTTGGTGGGATGGACAGGTGGCTTGGCTGGGGTGATGGCTGCCTGACGGCCAGGGGTTTGGTGCCCTCTTGAGCAGTAAGGCCCTTCTGCTGTCTCTGGCAGGTGGAAAACGAGTCCAATGTGCTGCAGGACGGCTCCCTCATTGACCTGTGTGGGGCCACTCTGCTGTGGCGCACACCAGCGGGGCTGCTGAGGGCACCCACACTGAAGCAGCTGGAGGCCCAGCGGCAGGAGGCGAACGCGGCCCGGCCCCAGTGCCCTGTGGGCCTCAGCACCCTGGCCTTCCCCAGTCCGGCCCGGGGCCGCACGGCACCCGACAAGCAGCAACCCTGGGTCTACGTCCGGTGTGGCCACGTCCACGGCTACCACGGCTGGGGCTGCAGGAGAGAGCGGGGCCCCCAGGAGCGAGAGTGTCCTCTCTGTCGCCTCGTGGGGCCCTATGTCCCCCTGTGGCTTGGCCAGGAGGCCGGCCTCTGTCTGGACCCTGGGCCACCCAGCCATGCCTTTGCACCCTGCGGCCACGTCTGTTCCGAGAAGACTGCCCGCTACTGGGCCCAGACACCACTGCCCCATGGCACCCACGCTTTCCATGCTGCCTGCCCCTTTTGTGGGGCCTGGCTCACTGGCGAGCATGGCTGCGTCCGCCTCATTTTCCAGGGACCGCTGGACTAGGCTCCCCCAGGCCCCGGCTGCCATGCCCACCTGCCCACCTAGGTCCCCCACCTCCTGCAGCCCAGAGGGAGCTCTGCATGTGGGACTCTACCCGCTGGTGCATAGCCACACCAGATGGACGTGTTGGATGGGCTGTGCTCCTCCCCTCTTAACTCTGGTCCCTGAAACCCCTACCCCAGTCAGAATGACGGGGCCCTCAGCACCAGCTCTGTCCTGGGCTGATGGAGGGAAGCCCACCCCTATGCCCTGGCCCTTCCTGGGGTGTCCCACATCATGCCGCCTACACTGTGTCCCTGGGGGAGTGAAGGGGCCATGGGTCCCTGATCCCCAGCTTAGGCTGGCTATGCCCTGAGCCTGCCGACCCAGCTCCAGATATTCACCCTGCTGCTGCCCTGGGTTCCTCTATAAACCTTGCTGCTCAGCTGCCCTCACAAATCCCACGTGTCCAGCATGCGTGCAGTGCCGCCAGCCCCCGCATGAGTGACGGGTGGGCAGCAGGCTGGGGCCGGCATCTGCTGATACCCACTATGGGCTGGACTCCGTGCCAAGTGGGCTCTGGAAACACAGAGACGATCAGACTTGGTTCCCTGCCCGGTGGAATTCACAGTCTAGCGGACGACAGACCAAATTGCCGGACGACAACACAGTTTCCTGTGTCCCAGCAGTAGAGAGTCATCAAGGGCTGTGGAGCAGGTCTCCCAAGCGGGCGGGAGAGTGAGGGGGGCTTGCGTGGGAACTCCCCACCGAAGGGGTTGGTGCTCTGGGCAGGGGGGAGGCTGAGTACAGGCTCAGGTGTGAGGAAGCAGGGACCTGAGTGAGGGGTTGAGCTGCTGGAGCAGAGGCAGTAGTGGGGGCAGAAAGAAGGCTGGAGCAAGAGGTTACGGGCTGCGCTGACGCTGACGGGGAAGATGCTGGATGGAGGCTTTGGAACCTCGCTTGTGGACAGTCAGGAGCAGAGGGAGGAGAGAGGACTTGCGCTCCCAGAGTGCTGGCTGTGACGGAAGGGCTACTATTACCAAGTGCCCACCATGCCCTGCGCGGTGCTACTTCTGCTCATAACTACGTTAATGGAGCACGAACCAGGAGGCTTTGCTGTTTATCCTCACAGTAACCCCGGGGAGGGGGAGGTGTTACCATTTCTGTTTACGGGGAGATTAAGGCACATGCGCCAAGTCACACAGCTAGAAAGTGGCCAAGCCGGGATTCAAACCCGCGACTGCCTGCCAGGCCTCAGCCTGGCCTCCTCCATCACACCGTGCTGCTTTCCTTGGACGGGGGTGGGAGAATGGGGAGGGCAGCTCAGGTCACCGGAACTGCATGTGCAAACATGTGGCAGGGAACACCTTGACCGACCAAGGGGCCCGGTCTGGAGCAGCAGAAAAGAGACATGGGGTGTGAGGACATTGGGCTGAGGCCTGGTGGCCCTCAGTTGCCATGGAGACCAAGTCCGAACTGGACCCTTACTCATCTTGGCTAAGTGGCACCTCTCCCTGAGAGCCAAGGCAGGCTCAGTGTGCTGCTGGGGTTGCTTTCAGACAATTTCTGGGGGGGGGAGCAAGCTAGGGAGACCGGCAGATGGAGGTTCTGGAGTATAAAAAATTTCTGAAAATGAGGCTTCTAAGTACAGGCCTGACCTGGGCATATCCTCAGTTGAAGACAGCCGCTAGAGCCTTAGGGAGTATAGATTCCAAGGGGAGGGCCTGCTGCAGCTCACACAGGTGGTGGGGGCCACAGAGACCAGACCCAGGGCTCTCGATAGGACAGAGGGCTCCTGTGGGTGGTGAAAAGGGGATGTGATGAGATTCCGGCTCCCGGAGCATCACATGCCACAGTGGGGGAGCCAAGATGGGGCTGCCTGATCAGGCAGATGTGAGAATACTGCAACCCCTACACACACACACGCACATACCACTGGGAATCCAGTTCTCTCTTCTGACCCTGTTGGGAGCCAGGTAGGGGATGTTCCGCTTCTGTTTCCAGCAAGGAGAGGAAGGAGGAGAGACAAGCAAAGAGCATGGTACCACCCCAGGGAGAACTTGGAGGTAGTGGTGGAGGGTAAGACAGCCCTGATCTTGGCCCACCTCTGCCCCTTTCCAGCTCTTGGAGCCTCAGTCTCCTCACCTGTTAAATGGAATAGCAATTCTTATATCACCAGATGGCTGTGAATGTACTGAGAGCCCTGTAATACAGTAGGTATTTAATGTCACTTCCTCACCTTCCCTTCCTGCATTGCCATAGGGAAGAACCAAGCCTAGGGATGGTCGTGACTCCAGTGAGTAGACTTCGTATGATTATATGCGTGTGTGCACTGGGGCCAGTGGAGGGGACAGTGTGGTGGAAGTTCTCAGGAAGGCTAGATCCCGGTTCAGGGACACCTGAGGATAGCCTGGGTGTCCTAGGGAAGTCAATGAACCTATTAGCCTCAGTTTCCCCATCTCCTACAATGGGTAAAATGATGATATCCTATCAGGGTTGTTACAAGAATGAAATATCCTCCATGTCAAGCTGTTAACACAGGACCTCGTGTATTAACTGTGAACATAAAAACGCTGCTTGTTTGAGAATGCCAGGAATACTGGGATCTTTTACTAGCCTGAGCTGCCCATTGGTGGCTAGAGAGCACTACCTCCTTTGCTGGTGCCCATCTCAAATTCACCCAAGTCAGGGGAGTATACCCATTTTAAAGACAATAAAAATTGAAGCATAGGAAGAAGAGGTGGGACTTTCCTAAGGACACAGAGAATTTATTGAGCTTGAGCTCCTCCCTGTGATGATAATGGTCACTGGAGCCAACAGCAGCACTGTTGTGTCAAGCAGGCCTTTGGGCACTTTCATAAATGAGAAACTGGCATCAATGGTGGGCAGATGCTGCTGTGAGCCCAGACACAGGTGTGGCAAAGGTAGGGCAAGGAGAGTGTGTGGATTTCAGGTATTCCCTTTCTCCAGCCCCTCTGGGCATAACACTAGGGAGCAGACTGCCCAGTCATCAGTTCACTCAGGGCTACAGCATCCTTCGGAGTGGAGTCAATTGTTAGCTGGGTTTTCTGGCTGAGGAAGACTCAGAGAGGTAAAGTGTCCCACCTAAGGCCACACAGCCAGTAGATGATGGGGGCCTGATTGGACCTTAGATGGCCTGCCTCTGCCCACGCTGACCCAGGCCCCTCTCAATGCTCCCCACTGAGCCCGGGCCTGGTGCCAGCACTTGGACATGCCATGCCCAACCCAGGTCGTCCTCTTGTGAGTCCATCCAGACGTGCAAAGGTGGACCTCAGGCCCAGCTCTGTCCTGGGCAGCCTTTTGGGGTCACAGGCAGCTCTCCCTTCCATCAGGCATCGGGCAAGCACCAACCAACTCCAGGCCCCTCGCCCCTTTGTGCTGAGGAAACTGAGGCTCAGAGATGTTTAGCGGCTGCCTTCCAAGCCCCCGCGAATCGATGGCGGTGCAGTGAAGTACTTGTCCCCGCACGGGGGTGATCGCCTCAGCTCAGGCCCGGCAGCTGGCCTTGTAGGTTCGCAGTGTCCTAAGAGTCTCCACCCCTAACCCTCGAATCCAGTGAGGGAGAGGGAGTCACATCACTTCCAGAGCGCAGGTACCTGCAAAACTGAGGTCCGGGGACCCAAAGGAGAGCGGCGCTGGGGCTCTGTGGGGAAGTCCCTGCCGGTCCGTACTTGACACCCATGCCGCCCCGCACGGACTCGAAGGGACCCTGTCAGCCCGGTCTGCCGGGACTGGGCCGCGCCCAGGCCGGCCACTCAGTTTCCCGGCCGCCGAGCCTGCACCCTCGCGGACAAAGGCTAAGGCCGCAGGGGCCGTCCCGCCGGCGGCCCAGTAGGGCCGGGGAGCGGGGAGCCGCGGGCCGGCGGAGCGCGCCGTGGTGCGCCTATTGGCTGGAGCTCACGCCCATCCGGGCCCCGAAGCCCGGCAATTGGCCGCGGGGGGCGGAGTTCGTGGAGCCCCAATGAATGGGGGAGCCGGAAGCAGGAAGTGAGTTTGCGATGAGAGCAGCTGCTGCAGGTGAGGAGCGGCGCCCGGGTTTCGGGGTCACAATGCGTCATCCTCGGGGGACAGGGCGAGTCTGGACCGAACGCAAGATTATTCTCTTTCTGCCTTTCATCCAGTACCCCTTCCACATTCATCGCGGCCCCGAGGCCGAGGAACCCTCCCGGGCAGCAAAGAGTTAACCCCGAGGGTTGTGCTACTGGGGCGGAGCATCCGGAGTGGTGGGGGAGGCTGGACACTCATTCGGGTTAAGGGAGGGCGGTGTGGAAAATGCGCTGGGTTGGGAGATCCCGGGTCCCAGCGGAACTGTGAGACTTCGGTAAGTTTCGTGGCCTCTCTAAGCCTCAGTCTCTCTGTCTGTAAAATGAGTTTTCTTCCAGCTCCGAACTAATGTGGCTCTGGAGCTCCCCTGGCGAAGCACAGGGAGACGGTGGGAGGAGGGAGGGCCAAAGAAAAGGCATTTAGAAGGATGAGAGTGAGACGGATTGCGCGCCCTCCTGGTGAGGTTGGCCTTATTATCACCCCCACTTTACAGAGGTGGAAACTGAGGCACAGAAAAGTGAAACAACTGACTTGGTTTTAGGAGTCTAGGGTTGAACCAGGTTTGGAACCTGGGTCTTCCAGCTGGTAGCCTGGAACTCTATCCTTGTGAACACAGTGGTGAGTGGAATTGAAGAACTTACAGGAGAATTCTCAAGAGGAGGCTAGGAAGTCAGAGAAGGAGAAGGGGAGCCTGAAGGGCCTGGGCTGGGAGTCTAGAGATGCAGGTCTCTGCTTCTGACCTCTCCCTTGTGTTAGTAGGCAAAGCTCCTAGCCTCTCTGGGACTCAGTTTCCCTATCTGTAATACTAGGTAGTTGAATTCAATCTTTAAGGTTGAGGGGCCGCAGGCCAAATATGACCCACCAGTGTATTTTGTAATATCTTCGCATGAGTCACCTAACCTCTGAGCCTCAGTTAGCGTATCTGTGAATGGGTTTGGGGGAGGATTAAATGAGACCATGAGAGTGCTTAGCTAGGTGTGTAGTTGGTGTGTGGTAAATGATAGCTGTGATGATGGTGATGGTTCTCAGCAGGGCCCATGGCGGACGCCCAGTACATCCTGCCCAATGACATCGGTGTGTTTAGCCTGGACTGCCGGGAGGCCTTCCGCCTGCTGTCACCCACAGAGCGCCTCTATGCCCACCATCTGTCACGGGCCGCCTGGTATGGAGGCCTCGCTGTGCTGTTGCAGACCTCCCCTGAGGCCCCCTACATCTATGCGCTGCTCAGCCGCCTCTTCCGCGCCCAGGACCCCGACCAGCTGCGCCAGCATGCCCTGGCTGAGGGCCTTACCGAGGAGGAGTATCAGGTCAGTTCTTTTAGGTCATCCGGCATTTCCTGAGTGGCTTCTGGGTATGAGGGACCACAAGCAGAGGTACAAAGGTCTTTCTCTGTAGATTAGACCAAGGGCTACAAATACAGGAACCTCTCCTGGAGCCTCAGTCTTCTCATCTAGAAAATGTGCGTGAGGATCTGTACCTCCTAGGGTTGCAGTGACCTGACTCCAAGATAAATAGTGGCTGCTGTGAGTAAAGGAAACAGCTATGGACACTCAGAGATGGTAGAGGAGTGAGTCCAGGCTAGGAATCAGGAGGTCTGAGATCCGAACCAGATCTTTCTCTGGCATGTTGTGGGTCCCTGCCTGTCCCCTGGCTTTTGTTTGTTTGTGGGTCTGTTGGCCAAGTAATGCTTAGATGTATTTGTAGTGCATTGCCGCAATGCAGAAAGGCACAAAATGAAACACGAATGTCACCCGTTGGATGGTGGGGTGTACAGCCTTTTGAGTCCTCTGTCTGTGTATTGCATTCCTACACATGTACATGCACACGTGCACTGGTTCCTCATTTTGTCTTTTATGTAAATGAGATCATGCTCTCCATGTTCTTAGGAGTTCTGCTTTTTTCTTTTCTTTTTTTTTTTTTAATTGAACACCATGTCTTGGAGAACTTCCATGGGGTACATATAAATCCAGTTCATCCTTTTTGTTGACCGTGAAGCACTCCACTGCAGTGTATACCATAATCAATTTAATCTTTTCCTTATTGTTGGACATTTGGATTGTTCTTGATTCTTCCTAGAAATAGTGCCACAGTGAGCATACTTGTGCCCCTGTGTGAGTAGGATCTATTTCTAGAAGCAGCATTGCTGGATCAAAGGCTCTGTACGTTTACAAGTGATTGATGTTGTTAAACCATCTTTACAAAAGTTTCACCAAGAATGTATGAGAAAATGGGCTGTGTTTCTACATGTAAAATAAAGGGATTGGATTGCTTATCTCTGAGCTGAGGCACAGGCTGTTTCTTCTCCCTTTCTTTAACTTAGTAATCACATCCCATTTCTAGACCTTGACTTACTCATTAAAAGAGTTAATGGCTGAGGAAAGTGCAAGCTAAGTATTACTGTTCTCAGTGGGATACTTGTGCTTGCAAATAGCAGAAATCCACCTCAAATTGGCTTAAGTGAAAATAAAAATCATGACTTCCGGTTTCTAGTCCAGCATGTAAGTAGCTTATAAGTCACCAGTCTGTCCTAGCAAGTAAAATGTGGAACTAACTGGTAAAATCAATAACGTTTCTTACGTCCTTAAGAGAAGTGAGGGCACAGGGCTAACTGCTGCCCCCAAATTGGAGAGACAGACAGGTGGGTACAGAGAATCACAACTCACCAGCGTAAAAATTCACGAACAGAAGCCTCCCCCAGAGCCGGTGCTGGAGTCGGAAAACCTGAACTGTGATTGACAAATCACTGGAGGCTCAGTGTGGACAGCTCTGAGAGTTAAAAACTCCAGGAGGACCCACGCAGAGGAGGGGCCTCCACACTTTTGGGAATTTGGGGAATTTTACCTCCAGGATCTTGGTCCTCACAATGAATTTCAGAGAAAAAGCCCCTTGTGCTTCTGGCAGGGGGAGGGGAAAGGGAATCATTTTTGAAAAAATGCCAGAACATTTCTGTTCTTCACAGTTTGCTCTCAGGAGAAACTATATCTCTAGAACCTAGCCTGCTAGGGTTTTATCAGAGCCTAACTGACCTGGGTGGAGGAAAATATCCCATTCCAGACAGTTCTCGTCATCCTGTCCCACCTAAGGGGGAGGGTGGGGACGCGGGACTAAGAAGCACATGTAAAGTTCAGTGAGGTAAAAGCTCACTGAAAGACTGCTGAGACCTAATCGTGGGACTGGAGAATGCTTCTCCTGCTCCCACACCTTACCATCGCATTACTAAAGGCCTATTTACAGCAGTTCCTTTTACCCAGTGCATCATGTCTGGCTATCAGGAAAAAATGACAAAACATACTAAAGGCAAAAAATGCAGTTCGAAGAGACAGAGAAAGCACCCGAAGCAGATTCCGACATGGCAGGGATGTTGGACTTACCAGACCAGGAGTTAAAACAACTGTGGCTGATATGCTAAGGGCTCTAATGGATAAAGCAGACAACATGCAAGAACAGATGGGCAGAGAGATGGAAATCCTAAGAAAGAACCCAAACCGCTAGAAGTCAGAAGACACAGAAATGAAGAATACCTTTGCTGGGCTTACTAATAGTCTCTGTTAGTAGACTTGACACAGCTGAGGAACGACTCACTGAGCTTGAGGATATCCCAATAGAAATCTTAAGAACTGACCAGCAGAGAGAAAAGACTGAAAAACACAGAACAGAGTATCTAAGAACTGTAGGGCAACCACAGGAGGTATAACGAATATGTAATGGGAATACCAGAAGAGGAAGAAAGAGAAAACAAAGAAATATCTGAAACAATAATGATTGAGAATTTCCCCAAATTAATGTCATATAATAAACCATGGATCCATGAAGCTCAGCGAACACTAAGTGGAATATTAAATGCCAAAAAAACTACATATTTTCAAACTACAGAAAATCAAAGTAAAAGTCCTAGAAGAAGAAGCTGGAGGAAAAATGGATCCTACCTTTAGAGGAGCAAAGATAAGAATTGCATCCAACTCCTTAGAAACCACACAAGCAAGAAGAGAGTAGATTGAAGTATTTAAAGTGTTAATACAAAAAGCTACCAGCCTAGGATTCTGTACCTGGTGAGATTATCCCTCAAAAGTGAAGGAAAAACAGATTTTGTCAGACAAACAAAAATTGAGGTCATGTATTGCGGTGGACCTGCTTTGCAAGAAAGGTCAAAAGTTCTTCAGGGAAAAGAAAAACGATAGAGGTCTGAAACTGAAATCTACGTAAGAAAGGGAGTGCATTGGAGAAGGAAAAACTGAAGGTAAAAAAAAAAAACGTACTTTTTTTTTTATTCTTAATCTAAGAGATACCCATTTGTTCAAAATAATAGGAACATGGGCTCCTGGGTGGCTCAGTTGGTTAAGCGACTGCCTTCGGCTCAGGTCATGATCCTGGAGTCCTGGGATCGAGTCCCGCATCGGGCTCCCTGCTCAGCAGGCAGTCTGCTTCTCCCTCTGACCCTCCTCCCTCTCATGCTCTCTGTCTCTCATTCTCTCTCTCTCAAATAAATAAATAAAATCTTTAAAAAAAAAAAAAATAGGAACAGTGTATTTGATTATGCATGCTTATGTTTATCTACATTATATGTAATTTACATATTTATACCTATATAAAACTTATGTGTGCTTTTATATAGGTGAAATAAATGACAGCAGTGATGCAAGGGAGAGGAGACAGGAATTAGAATTACTTTGTTATTATAAGGTTATTATAAGGTATCATGCTATCCATGGGGCAATATAGTGTTATATGAAAGTGGACTTGGATTAGTTATAAAGGCATATTGTAAAATCTAGGGCAACACTAAAAAGTAAAAAAGTATAACTGATAAGCTAAGAAAAGAGAGGAAATGGACTCATGTAAAAGGCTCAGTTAAAACTACAAAAGGCAGAAAAAGAATGGAAGACAAAAATAGGAACAAAGAACAAGGACAACAAATAGAAAACAGTAACAAATATGGTAGATACTAATCCAACCATATCAGTGATCACTGTGAATGACAGTGGTCTAAATGTACCAGTTAAAAGACAGAGATTGGGGTGCCTGGGTGGCTCAGTCGTTAAGCGTCTGCCTTCGGCTCGGGTCGTGATCCCAGGGTCCTGGGATCAAGCCCCACATCGGGCTCTCTGCTCAGTGGGAAGCCTGCTTCTCCCTCTCCCACTCCCCCCTGGTTGTGTTCCCTCTCTCGCTGTGTCTCTCTCTGCCAAATAAATAAATAAAATATTTTAAAAATAAAAAATAAAAGACAGATTGTCAGAATGGATCAAAAAACAAGACAAATATATCTTGTCTACAAGAAGCCCACTTAAATATAAATGGATAGAGAAAGATATACCATGCCAACACTAATCAAAAGAAAGTGGGAGTAGGTATATTAATTTTGCAAACTTCAGAGCCTGGAGAGTTATCAGGGATAAAGAGGGCATTACATAATGATAAAAGGGTCAGTTCTCCAAGAAGACAACAGTCTTTAATGTGTATGTCTAACAGAGTATCAAAATATTCGGGACAAAAACTGATGCAACTATAAGGAGAAATAGATGAATCCACTACTATAGTTGAAGATTTTAACACCCTTCTATCAGACAAATCTAGCAGGCAGAAAATCAGTAAGGACATAGTTGAACTCAACAACACCATCAGTCAGCTGGATATCAAGACATCTATAGTCTACTTCATCCAACAACAGCAGAATATGTATTCTCGAGCTTATGTGGACGATCCACTGAGATAGACCACATTCAGATCTATAAAACACACCTTAACAAATTTAAAAGAATGGAAGTAATACAATGTCTGCTCTCAGATCAAAATGGAATTAAATTAGATACCAGTAACAGAAAGATAACTGGAAAATCCTCAAATACTTGGAGATTAAACAACACACTTCTAGGGGTGCCTGGGTGGCTCAGATGTTAAGTGTCTGCCTTTGGCTCAGGTCATGATCCCAGGGTCTTGGGATCGAGCCCCACATCGGGCTCCCTACTCAGCAGGAAGCCTGCTTCTCCTTCTCCCACTCCCCCTGCTTGTGTTCCCTCTCTCGCTGTGTCTCTCTCTGTCAAATAAATAAATAAAATCTTAAAAAAAAAAAATAAACAACACACTTCTAAATAATCCGTGGGTCAAAGAAGAAATCTCAAGAGAAATTTAAAAATATTTTGAACTAAGGGGCGCCTGAGTGGCTCAGTCAGTGAAGTGGCTGACTTTTTTTGTTTTTTTTTTTTTAAGATTTTATTTATTTATTTATTTGACAGAGAGAGAGAGTGAGCACAAGTAGGGGGAGCAGCAGAGGGAGAGGGAGAAGCAGGCTCTCCGCCGAGCAGGGAGCCTGATGTGGGGCTCGATCCCAGGCACCCCCAGCGGCTGACTCGATCTCAACTCAGGTCTTGATCTTAGGGTTGTGAGTTCAAGCCCCGCATTGATGGCCCAGTGTGGAGACTACTTAAAAATATATGTATTTTTTTACAGGCACCTGAGTGGCGCAATCAGTTAAGCATCCAACTCTTGGTTTTGGCTCAGGTCGGGATCTCAGGGTTGTGAGATTGAGCCCCGTGTTGGGCTCTGGGCTCGGCACAGAATCTGCTTAAAACTCCCTCTCCCTCTCCCTCTGCCTCCTCCACCCCCATGCATATATATATATGTATATATTGAACTAAAATGAAAACAAATTATCAAAATTTGTGGGATGCAGCAAAAGCAATGCTTAGAGGAAAATTTATAGCATTGAAGCATATATTAGAAAAGAAGAAAGATCTAAAATCAATCGTCTGTTTCCACCTTAGGAAAAAAAAAAAGAAGAAGAGCAAATTAAATCCAAAGTAGCAGAAGAAAAGAAATAAAAAGAATTAGAGCAGAAATCAATAAAATTGAAAACAGGAAATCAGTAGGGAAAATTAATGAAACCAAAAGCTGGTTCTTTGAAAAGATCAGCAAAATTGATGTCTTAGTCTTTTGGGGCTGCTATAACAAAATACCACTGAGGGGCTTATAAACAGAAATTTATTTCTCATATGATAGTCCAAGTTCAGGGTGCCAGCTCGGTCAAGTTTTGGTGAAAGCCCTCTTCCGATTTGCACACTGCTGACTTCACTGTGTCCTATCATGGTGGAATGGATGAACTAGCTCTTTGGTGTCTCTTGTAAGGGCACTAATTCCAATGATGAGGGCTCTTGCCCTCATGACCTAACCACCTCCCAAGGGCCCCACCTTCTAATACTATCACTTTGGGGGTTAGAGTTCAATGTATGAATTGGGATGGGGGACACAAACATTCAGACCACAACGATTCATAAGCCTCTGACCAGTCTAAGGGAATAAGAGAAAAATCATAAACTATTAATATCAGAAATGAAAGATGAAACATCACTATAAATCCCATGGGCCTTAAGGAAATTGAATCGATAATTAATAATCTTCCCAAACAGAAAACACCAGGCTCACATGGGTTCACTGGTGAATTACACCAAAACATTTAAGGACAACATTATACAGTTCTCTATAATCTCTTTCAAAAAGAGAGGAACAGAGGGAATCCTTCCTAATTAATTCTGTGAGGCCAACATTATCCTAATACCAAAACCAAACTAAGGCATTACAAGAAAAGAAAACTACAGACCATTATTTCTCATTTACATAGATGCAAAAATCCTCAGCAAAACATTAGCAAATCAAATCCAACAATGTATAAAAAACCAATGACCAAGTAGGATTTATCCTGGGTGTGCAAATCTGGTTCAACATTTGGAAATAAATAATTCGTCACATCAACAAGCTAAAGAAGAAAACCACATGATCATATCAATAGATGCAGAAAAAGCATTTGATAAAATTCAGCACCCATTCATGATAAAACTAAGTAAATTAGGAATAGAGGGGAGCTTCCTCAACTTGATAAAGATAAAGCCTATCCACAAAAGCCCTACAGCTAACATCATATTTAATGGTGAAAAGCTCAAAGCTTTCCCACTAAGATCAGGAACAAGGCATGGAAGTCCCCTCACCACTGTTTTTCAGCATTGTACCAGAAGTCCTAGCTAATGCAGTAAGGCAAGAACAGGAAATAAAACGTATGCAGATTAAGAAGGGAGACATAAAACTGTCTTTGTTCGCAGAAAATACGATTGACCATCTATGTACAAAATCCAAAAGAACTGACCAAAAAATTCCTGGGACTCATAAGCGATTATAGCAAGGTTGCAGGGTACAAAGTTAATATGAAAAAGTCAGGGGATGCCTGGGTGGCTCAGCCAGTTAAGTGTCTGCCTTCAGCTCAGGTCATGATCCCAGGGTCCTAGGATTGAGTCCCACATTGGGCTCCTTGCTCAGCAGGGAGCCTGCTTCTCCTTCTGCCTGCCTCTCTCCCTGCTTGTGCTCTCTCACCCCCTTTGACAAATAAAGAAAAATTTTAAATATATATATATATATACAAAAGTCAGTTGCTTTTAATATACCGGAAAGGAACCATAAGAATTTGAAATTAAGGGGCACCTGGGTGGCTCAGTCATTAAGCATCTGCCTTTGGCTCAGGTCATGATCCCAGGGTCCTGGGATCGAGCCCCGCATCGGGCTCCCTGCTCCGTGGGAAGCCTGCTTCTCCCTCTCCCACTCCCCCTGCTTGTGTTCCCTCTCTCGCTGTGTCTCTCTCTGTCAAATAAATAGATAAAATCTTAAAAAAAAATTATAAAAAAAAAGAATTTGAAATTAAAACCATAATACCATTTCTAAATAGCACACAAGAAAGTGAAATATATAGTATAAAAATACAACAAAACATGTACAAAACTTAAATGAGGAAAACTACAAAGCTGATGGAAGATACCAAAGAACTAAATAAATAGTCCATGTTCATGAATAGGAAGATTCTGTATTGTCAGGATGTCAGTTCTTGGGGCGCCTGGGTGGCTCAGTTGGTTAAGCGTCTGCCTTAGGCTCAGGTCATGATCCCAGGGTCCTGGGATCAAGCCCCATGTTGGGCTCCCTGCTCAGTGGGGAATCTGCTTCTCCCTCTTCCCCTCACTCTGCTTGTGCTCTCACTCTCTCCAATAAATAAATAAAATCTTAAATAAAAAAAAAAGATGTCAGTTCTTCCCACCTTTATCTATAGATTCAATGCAATGTGATTAAAAATCCCAGCAAGTTATTTTATTTTCAACACAATATTGGGGAAAGAGTGAAGAAGAAGAACCAAGTTGGAGGATCAGCACCACTCAACTTTAAGACTTACTCTAAAGCTACAGTAATCAAGATAGTGTGGTGTTGGCAAAAGGGCAGACAAATAGATCAATGCAATAGAATAAAGAGCCCAGAAATAGACCCCCATAAATACAGTCAACTGATCTTTGACAAAGGAGCAAAGCAACACAATGGAGTAAAAATAGTCTTTTCAGCAAATGGTTCTGGAACAACTGGACATCCACATGCAAAAAAAAGAAAAGAAAGAAAGAGAATCTAGACCAGACATGGACCTTACATCTTTCACAAAAGTTAATTCAAAGTGGATCACAGAATTAAATGTTAAATACAAAACTGTAAAACTCCCAGAAGATAACATAGAAAATCTAGATGACCTTGGGTATGGAGATGACTTTTTATGGTACAACACCAAGTATGATCCGTAAAGAAATAGTTGATAAGCTGGGCTTCAATATAATTAAAAAGTTCTGCTTTGTGAAAGACATTGTCAAGAGAATAAAAAATCAAGCCACAGACTGGGAAAAAATATTTGCAAAAGATAATATTTGATAAAGGACTCCTAGCCAGAATATATAAAGAACTCTTAAAACTCAACAGTAAGAAAACAAGCAACCCAATTAAATGGGCCAAAGACTGTAACGGATACTTTCCCCAAGAAGAAATGCAGATGGCAAGTAAGCGTGTGAAGAGATGTTCCACGTCCTATGTCATTAGGGAATTGCAAATAAGTAAAATAATGAGATAACCACTACACAGCCATTAGCTTTGCCGAAATCCAAAACATGACAACACCAAATGGTGTTGCCGATGTGCAGAAACAGGAACTCTTGTTCATTGCTGCTGGGAATGCAAACTCATACGGCCACTGTGGAAGGTAGTTCGGCAGTTTCTTGCAAAAGAAGTCTGCTCTTACTATATGATCCAGCAATCATGCTTCTTGCTATTTACTGAGGTGAAATTCGAAAGGAGGTAAAAACTTATGTCCACACAAAAGCCTGCACATGGGTGTTTGTAGCAGCTTTATTCACAACTGCCAACAGTGAGAGCAACCAAGATGTCCTTCACTAGCTGAGTTGACAAATTGTGATCCACCCAGACAATGGAATATTATTCAGTGCTAGAAAGAAATGAGCTATCAAGCCATGAAAAGACAGGGGGAAGTCAAATGCATATTACTAAGTGAAAGAAGCCAATCTGAAAAGCCTACATACGTTTGATTCCATCTATATGATATTCTGGAAAAGACAAAACCATGGAGATCGTAAAAAAGATCAGTGGTTGCCGGGCATTGAGGGGAGGGATATATAGGGCGGTGAAACTACTCTATAGTATAATGTATCGTATGTAGGAGTGGATATATGCCATCCATTTGTCCAAACCCATAGAGTGTACACCAAGAGTGAACCCTAATGTAGACTGTGGTCTTGGGTGATGATGTGTCCAGGTAGGTTCATCAGTTGTCACAAATGTGCCACTCCAGTGGAAGACGTTGATAATACGGAGGGCTGTTCGTGTCGGGGGGCAGCAGGTACATGGGGAATCTGTATACTTTCTTCCCAGTTTTGCTGTGGATCTGAAATGCTCTAAAAAATAAAGTCTACTTTAAAAAAGAGAGCATTACTGCCTCACATAATTGAAAAGTCCAGGGCTAGCGCAGGCTTCAGTCACGGCTGGATTCAGGGGATCAGGGATACCATTTTGATGCAATCTTCATCTCTCAGCCCTACTTTCTTTCTTCACTCCAACAGGGGAGCTCCAGGGGCTCCAGGCTCCATGATCCCTAGTATAAAAACAGAGGCTCTTTGCCACTAGGAAATGCCTGGGTAGGGCTCTTACTGTCTGTCTAGCTTGAGCCTGGGACTACCCCCGGAGTCAGGGAAGGGAGATCCTCCCTTCCCAAGAGGAAGATTGAGGTCTTGTTGCCAGAGGAAGGGAGACTAAGTTTTCGGCCTGCAAAAGCTATAGAGCAGATGATCAAGGCCCCTCCAGCTCTAACATTGGATGCTTCCAGTTCCAGCTGCCTGGCTGGTTGGGGGCAGAAGACAGGCTTTCTGCAGAAGGAGGCAGAGGCAGTGTTTCAGCAGGGCTTCAGAGCTCATACGGAATGGCCGCGGGAGGCTGAGAGGGTGCTGGGCATAGCGGGAACAAAGGTGGGTGTGTTTGGGGGCTGCTGAGAAGACTGGTTTGGCTGGACACTGGGTGTGTGAAGACTGGTCTGTGAAAGTATGTTGGGGCCAGACTGGGGCCTGCCGGGATCTGGGTCCTGCCCCCAGATTTCCCAGCCTTGCCTATACTGGTTCCTCTGGGTGTCATCATCTCAGGAGGGAACCTCCCTGGGGTGGGGTCCGGTTGTGGGGGGGCTGTGTTTCCGGGTCTCTGATGCCCACCTCCCCCCAGGCGTTCCTGGTCTATGCTGCAGGTGTCTACTCCAACATGGGCAACTACAAGTCCTTTGGCGACACCAAGTTTGTTCCCAACCTGCCCAAGGTGAGTTGAGGGACGGCTGGGGAAGGTGAGGAATTTGGGGCCGGCGGGATGGGAGTGGGGGCCTAAGTGGAACCTTGACCCTGTCACTGCCATGCCTGTCACATATAAAGGGAAAGCAGTGTCTCTTCCTGACTATGCTGACCTGAGGGCGTACAAGGGGAGGATGTATGAACTTAAGTGCTTGCGAAAATGGAGCCTGGTCATCTCATCACTGGGGATGGTGGAGAGGCCCGGGCACGGTGAGTCCCTCACTGGCACTGTGAGCTTGGGCCCATCTCGGGCAGAGGCCACTCTTACACCTGGGCTCTCAGCACTCGCACACACAAGTTGCCTGGCCGTCTTGTTGAAATGCAGCTTCCGACTGAACGGGTCTGCTGTGGGGCCTGAGGCTCAACATTTCTCAAGCAATACCGATGCTGCTAGTCCATCAGCCGCACTTTGAGCCAGGTCTTAGACTGCAGGAGAAGAGCTGGGGGGTGGGTGTGGAAGGTCCAGAAGACAGGCTTGGCGGTGTGGCCGAGCCAATGGCCTCTTCCCCTGCAGGAGAAGCTGGAACGTGTGATCCTGGGGAGTAAGGCGGCTCAGCAGCACCCGGAAGAAGTCCGGAGCCTCTGGCAGACCTGCAGGGAGCTCATGTTCTCTCTGGAGCCAAGGCTTCGACACCTCGGGCTGGGGAAGGAGGTGAGGCCCCCCAACCGTACAGGAGAGTGGAGGGCATCCTTTGGAGTCACCTGGCATGGAGGGAAGGATACTGCATAAGGAGGCAGTGGGCTTCAGTTTTGTCATTTGTAAACTAGGAAGCAAGTTGGATGGAATGCTTTCTGAAGCCCTTCTGGTTCTGACAGCCTGGGGTGGTGTGTGCAGAAGGGAAGAAGAGAAGAGCTGAGAGCTCAAGGGAGCTGAGGAGGGGAAGATGGGAAAGGAGCAAGCCTTCGGGGTGGGCCAGCTGGCAAAAGGCTGGAGCAGAGCTGCAGGAAGGCTGGAGATGGGCCTCTGTGTGTGATTTGTGTTACGGTTTTCTCCCCTGGAAAGAGATGAGAGGGAGCAGGGTGGAGGCTGCCGGGAGGAAGTGCGGGAAGCCAGGGGCTGGGGGCAATGTGTCCCGACCTCGGCAGTTCCTCCTCCCATCTGTCCCTTTCCCCGACAGGGAATCACCACCTACTTCTCTGGGGATTGCACCATGGAAGATGCCAAACTGGCCCAAGACTTTCTGGACTCACAGGTTTGAGGGTTGGGGAACTTGGGACAGTGGGTTGACAGGGCCCCCTCGCCATCGGCACCCACTCCCAGGTTTCAGCTTGGGTCCGGAGACACGGCATCCTGGGCGTTTGAAGTAGAAAAGACTTGGGAATCCTTGTCTAAGAGTTGGCCTGGCTCCAGCGAGGAAGACGTTCCCACACGTGCCAGTGATGGAGCTGCCCCTGCCCGCCCCAGGCCGAAGGCCTTCGTGACAGCCTGAGGGCAGGACAGCGGAGACATCAGAGCTGCTCCGATTAGGTCCTGGAGTCCTTCATGGGGTTTACCTCCCAGCAACAGTTTCCACGTGCTCTGCCTCGCGTAGCCCGCCTCGCGTAGCCCTGGGTCAGCTGACACAGTGGGGTCAGCGCTTAGTAAACTTAGTGCTCAGCGTATAGAGCAGAGCGTCTCGGGGAGCCCGGCCTGGCCTGCCCACCTGCTCTCTCCCCATCGCTGCGGACTCAGGCACGATCCCCCGGACGCCCTAGCCTGCTTTGCCTCTGTACCTTTCTCCCTGGTGTGAACCCGTTTCCCTCCTCCCACCTTGCGGCCCCCTCTGGACTTACTCTTCTTCCCCAAACCCCTGCCCTGGTCTTTTCCAGAACCTCAGTGCCTACAACACGCGACTCTTCAAGGGCGTCAGCCAGGATGGGAAGCCCTGCTACGAGGTGCGGCTGGCTTCTGTGCTCGGCATGGGTGAGCTGCTTCACACACCCCTTTACTCCCTCCTCAGCACTCCTGGCCCGGGGAGGGGGAGGGGGCCGGACTGAGGACAGGGGTTACCGGGCCCCCCAGGGAGTGACGGACCTAATAGTTCCGGCACACGTTGACTGCAGACCTACTAGGCGCCGTGCTCCCTGCTGTGCTCTGCGTCCGGTGGTACCTAGGAGGGGGACACGAGCCCCGGGGCTGGCTGCGACAGTAAAGATACAGGGGGAGACATGAGGACAGGGAGAGGGTTCCAGGCCACTTGGTGGATGTTACTGCCGCAAGCCTCTGACGGTCCCCGTCCTTCAGGCAGTGGCACAAAGGGTAACAATCCGTGTGAACAATGGGAACAGAGGCTGGGCCACCTGCCCCGTAACAGGCTAGAAGAGAAATCCAAACTGCGCATCAGTGAAGGCTTAGTGGAAGAGGTGACGCTATGGGTCTTGGAGGTTCGGGAGAATAGAAAGGGGGAGATGGTGAACGTACTGGAGTCCGCTTTCTAAATATGTCTCAGAGTACCCTCGGGGTAAAGCCCAAATCCATCTCCGAGGGCTCTATCACTCAGAACTCTTCACAAGTGAAGACTCTATCGTACATTTGCCTAAACCAGAAGGGAACTTAACAGGCTTGGGTAATTAAGAATCCCAGAGTAGGATGGCTTCAAGCACAGCTGGACCCAGCTGCTCGGACGGTATTCCGAGAGATTTCTCTCTGTGTCTGGGCTCCGCTCTCTCACTTCATCCATGGCGTGTTCCTCCCACACAGGGCCTGATAGACACCAGCCTGGCCACTCCAGCAGAAAGAGGGCCCTTTTCTCCCAGAAGTTTCTTCAATAAGGTCTGGGAGTGGCTCTAGTTTCTCTATTTTGGGTCCCGTATTTATCTGTGAACCAATCCCTGTGGTCAAGGGACAGATAGATCTCTGATTGTCTGGACCCTGATCCCAAGCCTGCCTCAGAGCCAGGTGATGATGAGGTCAGCCCCTCCCATGCACCTGAATTGGAGGTGGGGGGAGGAGGATTCTCAGAGGAAAATTGGGGTCCAGACCCCTATGAGGACCTTTGCAGCCTGGCCCTCCCTTTTCCACTTGCCAGCCCCCAGCCCCATATCCCTGCCCGCCTCCCACTTAGACTCTGTGCCCCAGCCGTACTTGGTAGTTTACTGAAAACCCCGTGCTGTCACATTTGCTGTCCAGAACTTTGCACGGTCTGAATTGCTTCTCGGCCTTTTGGCTAAGATCAAGTGCAGAACTTTGCACGGTCTGTCCCCTTTCCCACCTCGAAGTCCTCCCTCTCGTCTACACATTCACGTGATGAACACCTGCTCATCACCTTCCCCAGCACCCTGCCCTGTCCTTCCATGACTTTCTCTTTTCCCATCAGCACACCCAGTAATTGCCCAGGCTTTTTTGTTGTTGCTGTTGACTGCGGGCTCCTCAAGAGGAGGAATTGTGTGTTTCACTGACCACTGTCTCCCCAGTGGCTAGCACTTGGTAGAAACTCATCTTTGGTGTGGGAATAGATGAAGATGGCACCCTCTGATGGAGGGAACGGTGTGAGTCCCAGAGCATGGTGGAGGGAAAGTTTAGGGATTGGCACATCGTTGGATTTGACCGAGGAGAGTGAGGCTCTGGAGCCAGGCTGCCTGAGTGCTCCTGGTGTATCTCTCGCTATGTACGGATGACCCCCAAATTTAGGGTTATAAACCCACCTCTTCACGCTCACAGACTCTGCGGGTCAGGAATTGGGATGGGGCACAATCGGAACAGCTTGTGCCAGGTGACAATGTCCGAGGCCGCAGCTGGGGAGACTCGGAGGCTGGGGTGCCATTCCAGGGGCTGGAATCACCTGCAGACACACTCCCACGGCCGGCCGAAGATGCTGGCTGTCACCTGGGACCTCCGCAGGGGCTATGGGCCAGAACGCCTCACGTGGCTTCTTCACGTTGCCCATGTTGGCTGGCCTCCACCAGTGAGCATCCCAAGAGAGCCACCTTGGGTGGCTTGGTGGACACCCCAAGAGAGCCATCTTGGGTGGACAAAAGCTGTGTCACCTTTTATGACCTGGCCTCGGCAGTCCTGTGGCATCACTTCTGCTAGAGTCACAAGTCTGCCCAGCGTCAGGAGGAGGGCCAAGAGCCCCCACTTCCTGATGGGGGATGTCACCTTGGGAGGTGCGAGACACTGTGCTTATCTTTTTTCTTTTACAACATAACCTAGAAATATATCCTACTGCTCAGCGGCAACAAGCAAAACACAACAAATCACCCCAAATGTAGTGGCATAAAACAACATAAAGTTATTCTGTTACTGCTCTGGGGGTCCAAAGTCTGAAACAAGACTCCAGTTCCTTCTGGAGTCTCCAGGGGGCGATCTGTTTCCTCGCCTCTCTCAGCTTCAACTTCTAGAGGCTGCCTGCTTTCCTTGGCTCATGTCCCCCCCCCCCCCCCCAGCATCTTCTCTCACCCTACCTCCTACTTCCTGTTCACCCTCTCATCTCCTTATAAGGCTCCTTACATTTCGGTGATGGCTGTCTCTCTAAATACAGTTTGCCACCCTAGGTCTGAATCTTGCTCTGCCACTTGCTGCCCGTGTGACCTTTGGAAACTTACTTTACTTCTCCATGCCTTAGTTTCCCCATCTGTAAAATGGAGATAACTCCCCCCAGAGTTGATGTCAGGCTTAAATGAGTTAACTATATACATATTTTTTGAAAATGAAAGTTTATACTAATTTCTGTAGGCAGTGGGGAGTCATTGAAGATCTTAGAGTAAGAGTGTCACAGTGAGAAGCTTGCTGGGATGTCTTACGCTAGCCTTTTCCCTGAACGATCCTTCTTCCCTCAGAGCCTGCTCTGCATTCTGAAATGACTTCCAAGCTGAAGAGCTACGAATTCCAGGGGAGCCATTTCCAGGTGACTCGGGGGGACTATGCCCCTATCCTCCAGAAGGTGGTGGAGCACCTGGAGAAGGCCAAGGTAGGGCTGGCTGGGGGCTGAGGGGTGCAAGCTCCAGATCCCTCTGGGCAGCAAAGACAGGCACCGAGACAGGTGGGTGGCCTGAGGCTGACCGACCCCTGCTCACCCCCAGGCGTATGCAGCCAACAGCCAGCAGGAACAGATGCTGGCTCAGTACATAGAAAGTTTCACCCAGGGCTCTATCGAGGCCCACAAGAGGGGCTCCCGCTTCTGGATACAGGACAAAGGCCCCATCGTGGAGAGGTGAGGCACCAGCCTTCACCCTGGCTGCCCCCCTCCTGCCTGCCCCTCTTCCATCTCTGCCCTTTACTCCCCCAGTTACATCGGGTTCATCGAGAGCTACCGAGACCCCTTTGGTTCCCGTGGAGAGTTTGAAGGTAACTTCTGGGAGGAGGGGGGTCAGCTTGCAAACGCTTACCCTGGTGTCCCCTGAAGGTTCTCCCCTCCCCCCTTGTCCATAATAATACAAATAATCAGAACCAGTGTTGATGATTTACCAGGCACTGGGCACTTAGCTATAGGAGCTTGTTTGGACACTGTCCTGTGACAATTACTATCCTCACTTTATGGAAGTGGTTATCGAGGCAGAGCTGGCGAGTGGCTGAGCCTGGCACCTTGGTTCTGAGCCACTTTGCTGCCTCTGCTGTCTCATCCGGGCACAGGCTACGGCTGTTCCAAGCCCAGCTTTGCCACTCACCGGCTGTGTGACCTCCCCAGCTGGGTAAACCCCGTATCTGAGCATCGGTCACTCCCTTCTGGGTGTCGTGGGAAGTGAGGTATTATATGCAGGCTGCTGAGCACAGCGCCAGGCACATAAAAGGTCCTGGGTGAATGGGAGCATAATTAACATCATGCCTGTGAACTTGACTTGGCTGCTGTCATCCCAGGGCAGGTGCGAGGCCGCCTTGGCCCCCCACGCCTATAGCCATACCCCCACCAGGCCCACCTGTTCGAGGCAGGGCATCCAGCCCGAGGATTTAGACTTCTATGCCAAGCCTTATCCTCCCCAGCCCCTGGGGATAGAGTCTGGAAAATCCAACTGCGAGAAGCCGGAGAAATTAGCTTGGGAGGAGAGAGGAAAGCCCCAACAGCTGGTGGGGGGCTTAGATCTGAGCCCAAAGATGCAGGCCCAGGGCACAGGTGGTACAGGGACCAGAGGGGAGGACAGGTGTGCACACCTACAGCTTCCCTGCCTGGGTCCTGATTCTCCAGGCCTTTCCGAGGGCCAAGACCCCAGAACATCCTAAGCAGCCTTGATCTCAGAGGCTCCCCTCTTTACCTAACTCATTGTAGTTATTAGAAAAGTAGTCCAGGGGCACCTGGCTGGCTCAGTCAGTAGAGCATGTGACTCTTGATCTCGAGGTTGTGAGTTCGAGCCCCACATTGGGTATAGAGGTTGCTTAAAAATAAAATCTTAAAAAAAAAAAAAAAGGAAAAGTAGTCCATGTTCACGGTCACAGATTTTGGAAAACATACTAAAGAAATCATCCGTGATTGCTCCCACCTCAAGGTTAAAATTGGGAGTGTACATTGTGGGGTTTTTTTGTTTTTATTTATTTATTTTAAGATTTATCTATTTATTTATTTTAGAGATAGAGTGCAAGCAGAGGGAGGGGCAGAGGGAGAGAGAGAATCCACAAGCAGGCTCCCAGGCTGAGCAGGGAGCCCGATGCGGGGCTCGAGCCCAAGACCCTGAAATCATGACCTGACCTGAAACCAAGAGTTGGCCACACAACCGACTGAGCCACCCAGGCGCCCCTGTTTTTTGTTTTTATGTAGAGCTATAAATGCTTAAAAATATGTGTGTGTGTGTTAAAAAATCCATGTTTGTTTTAAGTAATTGGAACAATACAGAAATATGTAGGATAGAACGTGAAATTGGTCCCCTGTGACACTCCCCTCCAGAGGTCACCACAGTTCACACAGTTGAGTACAGGTCTTTCCAGAGCTTTGTTTAAGCACACGCACAAAACTTTTAATTTATCCAGGTTGGTTAGATTATGCTCTATGGATTGTTCTGCCACTTGCTTTCTTCACTAAATATTTTAGATATATAAAAAAATATATTTTAGATATCTTTTCATATCAGTATGTATAGACCTACCATGTTCTTTTTATTTTTACTTCTTTATTTTTTTAAATAGGCTCCACGCCCAATATGGAGCTTGAACTCATGACCTTGAGATCAAGGGTCACGTGCTCTACCGACTGAGCCAGCCAGACTCCCCCATGTTCTTTTTGGTTTTTATTTTTTTATTTTTCTTTTTTAAAGATTTTATTTATTTGTTTGAGAGAGAAAGAGAGCAAGAGAGCACAGAGGGAGAGGGAGAAGCAGACTCCCCTCTGAGCAAGGAGCCTGACGTAGGGCTCGATCCCAAGACCCTGAGATCATGACCTGAGCCAAAGGCAGATGTTTAACCGACTGAGCCACCCAGGCGCCCCCCCCATGTTCTTTTTAATAGCTGCGTAATATTATAATTTCCCATGACATCTGCTATTGTTACATGACTAACAGTTGCATGGTATGCCATCGTATGGCTGCCCCCTAATTTATTTAACCAATCCCGGAGGTTGCGTTTTCTTCTTTGCTGTTTTAATCATCCTGTCTTCCTGACCTGGTATGCCAATTCCACCCGACCCAGTGGCTCCAGACAGGGAGGCTTTGCCAGGTCTAACCCTTGGCCAAGTTAATCCGTTCTTTGCAGGAGCCTGACCACGCAGTAGTCTAGGCCAGGCCTTTCCAGGGCATAGCTCGTGCAGGGTTCACAGGAATTACACCAAGAAGGGTTCAGTTCTAAGCAGTAAGGGGTCTTGCCTGCAGGACTCTTCAGTACCTCTAATATGCAAATGTACATTAAGAATCTCTAAGAAGTTAGCCTTCGGCTCAGGTCATGATCCTGGAGTCCAGGGATCGAGTCCCACATCGGGCTCCCTGCTCAGCGGGGGGTCCGCTTCTCCCTCTGACCCTCTTCCTTCTCATGCTCTCTGTCTCTCATTCTCTCTCTCTCTCAAATAATAAAATCTTTAAAAAAAAAAAAAGAATCTCTAAGAAGTTAGAGATAGAGCAAATAGTATTATCCAAACTTATTTGACCAGGAAGCTCTTTCTTTATGAAGGCTCTCATAGAAACTACATGTTACGGAGTGCAACTTTGGAAACAGAAACAGAAGCTAGGATCTCCAACCGCATTAAACCTAAAAGGATCAGTCCCAGGCCTCCTGCATAGTATACTGCCTCAGTCATCACCTCATAAGCCAGACGCTCTAGCCTTGCAGGACAGTTCAGTTGCCCCCAAAAGAACATGTTTTTTGCTCTTGCAGTCCCTTCCACTGGGAATCTGATCTTTACCCACCACCCTCTATGTGCTCCCTGCCATCTCCTTTAAGATCCATCTCAGATGTTACCCAGTGAAGCCGCCTCTATATCCCACCCACCCCAGTGACCTCCACAAAGACGAGACCAGGCCTGGGTCCCTCTTCTCCCCACTGGCCCGCAAAGGGTACTGCACACAGCAGACATGTGGTACCTGCATGATGGCCAGAGGGGTCACGGAGTTGAGTGGGGTACGGGACCCCTCCCAAACCCTGCCAGCCCACAGCCCACCTCTCTCCCTACAGGCTTTGTGGCCATGGTGAACAAGGCCATGAGTGCCAAGTTTGAGTGCCTGGTGGCAAGTGCAGAACAGCTGCTGAAGGAACTGCCCTGGCCCCCGACCTTCGAGAAGGACAAGTTCCTCACCCCCGACTTCACCTCCCTGGATGTTCTCACCTTCTCTGGCTCTGGCATCCCTGCTGGCATCAACATCCCCAACTGTGAGCTTCCTCAAGCTGCAACAGTGTCCCCTGAGTCGCCCCTCCCCCTGCACACAGTTGCCCTGGCCCCATGCCCCGCTCCGTTCTCCATCCCAGCCTGGTCCTCTTGTCTAGACTCCTTATCTGTGGCCCTTGATGTTTGCCCCTTCTCCCTGGTTCCCTCCCTACCTTCTCCAGATGACGACCTGAGGCAGACGGATGGCTTCAAGAATGTGTCACTGGGGAACGTCCTGGCTGTGGCCTACGCCACGCAGCGGGAGAAGCTGACCTTCCTGGAGGAGGAGGACAAGGTGGGCACCAGCCGCCCGAGGGTTTGGGGCGGGCCTGGCCTGACGGCTGACACAAGAAGGCGGAGGGCCCAGCGCAGGGAGAGGAAAGAGCACGGCTACCAGCCCGGTGGCCCTGAGACTTGGCCTGTTTGCTCACATGTCAAACTGTGGAGGCAGTCCCTTCCTGCAGGTTGTTGTAAGGATGGGATGGGCCGCGCGGGGGCCCCCGTGGAGCCCGGCAGGAAGGAGGCTACAGGCCCTCGGTTTGGCAGCAGGGGCATCAGCAGGCCGTGTGGCTGTGGTGGGGCTGCAGGCGGCATGGGCCTCTGCTTGTCTCGGCAGGACCTGTACATCCGCTGGAAGGGGCCCTCCTTTGATGTGCAGGTGGGACTGCACGAGCTGCTGGGCCACGGCAGCGGCAAGCTCTTCGTGCAGGTGAGAACGCGCCCGCAGCTCGCCTCCCCCACGATCAACCCCACCAGGGTGACGCTGCTTCCGTCTTTGTCCTCACGGGCTTTGGCTTAGGTGGGGAAAATGGCCCCTAAAGGAGGGAAGTTCCTATCTCACCCTCCCCCGAGATGTCCCAGGAGCCCCAACGGTGCAGGGCCCTCAGGACAGTCCAGCTGAGGTCTCCTTCACAGGAGGAGTGGCTTGGCTCAGGCCAAGGAAGCCTGCCCTGGAGGTGGGACTCCGACAGCCCAGGGACAGGGAGGCTGTGAGGCGCAGTCTCTGCAGGCTCCCAGTCCTGAGGCTGCAGCATGGTCTGTCTTTGGACTGCCATTCCCTAGAACCTGTACCTTTCCAGGTATTAACAGGGAGTGAGTCACTTCTTGCGAGAGCAGCCCCTTCCTGCCAGCCAGTCAGAGTGGCTGGAGCCCCTGGGACACCCACTCAGGGGATACAAAGAAGACAGACAGCCTTTCTGGCAGGCTGAGGAGAGCCCATGATGGACCCCTAGCATGGAGCTGCACAGACGAGATGACCAGCGGGGAGCGGGGCGTTGGGGGGGGGGTAGGGCCAGGGCATCAGAGAGAGCAGGGTTCTGGTTTGGGTCTGCTCCCTGTGAGGTGGGGCACGTCACTGAATCAGGAGGGGCTGGAGGTCAGGACGATTCAGAGAGCAGCTAATGGGGCAGCAGCCTGGCAAACTGTCCTTGTCCAAGCTTTGAAGTCACAGGGAAATGGGGACAAATGTGGCCACTCTGTGTCCTTGCACAAGTCAGTTCTCCTTACTGAGCCTCAGTTGGCCCATCTGTGAAACAGGGACCCTGACTCCTACCATATCGGCCATCATGAGGAATAAAAGCAAAGCCCTAGGGCTTGCCTGACACAGTAGGCCCTCTGGAAACGGGTTTACTGTAAAGAGATAGTGTGCGTGGAGGTTATGTGCTCTGATTCCACGTTGGGGCTCATAGTCTCTGGACTTCATTTTCCTCCTCTGTGAAGTGAGGTAATAGAACCTTCCTGGGGGGACGTGGTTGTGAGGAATAAATGGATGGAGCATGAAAGACACTTGGCACGTGGAGTGGATCGCAAGGCTGATGCTTACTGGAGGTAGAGAATCACGGGCTGTGGCCTCTGCCAGCATGGGGAGAGGGCCTGGGAAGCGCGTAGGGGAGCAGCATCCCAGCTTTCTAGCCCATCCACTGGCACATATCTGGGGTCCAGAGATCCTGGGTCTGGGTTTTCACGTGCTGGGGGCTCTGAGAGGGCAGCCGGGGTCAGAGGACTCTGGTTTGGAGGCGGCAGCACGAGGATGGCGCTCAAATCCCTGGGCTGAAGCACTGGGCTGGGGCAGAGGCACCTTTCCCTCACTTGCCCTATGTCCTGACCCTTCTGCAGGATGAGAAAGGAGCATTTAACTTTGACCAGGAGACAGTGATCAACCCAGAGACGGGGGAGCAGGTGAGGGCGGCCTCGGCGGAGCCCCCAGGTGCTGGGGGGCTGGGCATGCTGGGGTGGCAGCTACTCCTAAGCCTACTTCCCGGGCTTCCCCTCCCAGATTCAGAGCTGGTACCGGAGCGGGGAGACCTGGGACAGCAAGTTCAGCACCATCGCCTCTAGCTACGAAGAATGCCGGGCTGAAAGTGTGGGCCTCTACCTCTGCCTCAACCCCCAAGTTCTGGAGTACGGGCAACAGGCATGGGGGGTGGGCCTCCCTGTGGACAGAGGGCGTCCTGGCGGGGGTCAGGACCCAGGCAGCCTCTGACTGCCCCTGCCACCTCCCTGTCCCTCCCCCAGGATCTTTGGCTTCGAGGGGGCTGATGCAGAAGATGTGATCTATGTGAACTGGCTCAACATGGTTCGGGCTGGGCTGCTTGCTCTGGAGTTTTACACCCCTGAGGCCTCCAGCTGGAGACAGGTGGGAGCCAGCAGAGAGCCGGCAGGGGGAGGCCTGCAGGGGGGGCCAAGGTCAGGATTCTAGGTGTAAGGATGGGACAACCTTATCTACCTAAGAGGCACCTGAAGTGGGTTTAATCCCAGACTCCACTGCTTATGGGGGTAAGTCACACTGTTGTGAGCCTCAGTGTCCCTGTCTGTGCAATGGGAATAATAATCTCCCTGCCCACCTCTGAGGGCGAAATCAGATGAGGTGATTTTATATGACTGCTAATAGCTGACTTGCGTCAGACTTAACTCTGCAACACACAGTTCTAAGCACTTTATCTGAATTAACTCTTTGTTCCCCACGTCAACCTCAGGAGGTAGGTGCTATTATTACTCTCATTTTAGAGATGAGGAAATTGAGGCACAAAGACATTAAGTAACTTGCTGTTAAGTAGCAGAGCCAGGATTCAAATCCAAGCAGTCTATCTCCAGAGCTGTTAGGCTAGGCTGCTCAGTTATGATATGTACTTTGGAAATAGGATAAACAACAGGAATGTTCTTAAAAGTCATACAAGTCTGTTTCGAGGAGGCAGTCTTATGTCATCAGAAGAATACACGTTTTAGAGTCAGGAAACTTAGGTCTGAGTCCTTGATCTCCCTTAATAGCTGTGTGACCCTGAGCAAGTCACTTCACCTCTCTGGGCCTCTGTTTTGTCATCTGTAAACTGGGGTTCATGATGCCCACTTGGTCCCACTGTTGAATGCAAACAAGATTGTAGAAGAGAAAGTGCTTGGTGACCTGGATTGTGGGGGACCCCTGGGGGTATCTGCTATCATCAGGGTGGGGTCTGGAGCAGCAAAGGGCATGGTGGTTGGCAAGGGGGGCACAGGGCTCTGGGACCTGCCTGGAAATGGCCTTCCTGTTTCCCAGGGCAGCCTGCCTTCCCTTAAGAGCAGAGAGGGGAGGATACATTTAAGGGGAGAGGAATAGGCAGAAAAAGACCCACAGGGGTGAGGGAGAATGAAGGGGTAAGAATAACTGACAATTAATGAGCACATACTGTGTATGAGGCTTTGGACCAAGCTTTTGATATGTCTTATCTCAGGGATGTAAATAATTCCTTTCTTCTTGGCTCCGGCAGGCCCACATGCAGGCCCGGTTTGTGATCCTGAGGGTCTTGCTGGAGGCTGGCGAGGGACTCGTTACTGTCACTCCCACCACAGGCGCTGATGGGCGCCCAGATGCCCGGGTCCGCCTTGACCGCAACAAGATCCGGCCTGTGGGCAAGCCCGCCCTGGAGCGGTTCCTGAGGAAACTTCAGGTAAGCGGAGCCCTCTTGCCTTCCAGCCTCACCCTGTCTCCTCCCCTCTAGTACTGCCTCGTAGCCTTCTGATCATCCTTTTGTTTGTTCGTTCGTTCATTCATTCATTCATTCATTCATCAGACAAGTGTGTATACTGAGTGTTACCATATGCCAGGCACTGAGCATAAGTTGTAAGCAGTTTCTTATGTTGTAGCGAACATGTAAACAATAAGCGAATGAGGCGAGAGCTGTAAAGACAATAAAACTTGGTGATACGATAGCAAGTGAAATTGGAGGGGAAAGGAATGCAGAGCCTCCTTAGCCTGGGTGGTCAGGGAAGGCTTCTTGGAGGAGATGACGTTTAAGCTGAAATTTGAGTGCCAGGCAGGAACCAGCTATGAGAAGGTCTGAGAGCAGAAGAAACAAAGCACAAAGTCTGGTTTGGGGACTGGACTGAGCTTTGTGGGTTGAGGGACAGAAGGAAGCCTGGAGCTTAGTAGGTGAAGGACAGTGGTCAGCATGGCCTTGGCTTCCCTCCCACGTAGGGATGCTTAGAGTCGGGACCGTTTGGGGTTCTGATGTCAGTATTAACCAGCCACGTAATTGGGGCAACATACTCTGCCTTGCTGGGCCCCACTTTTCTCATCTGTTAAATGGGATACATTGCCTACCTCACCTGGCAGACAGCAAATGACACGACATACTGAGCAAATAGAATGTTGTGAATCCAAGCCCGTGTGACATTAAGTGTGGTCCACGGACTAGCAGCATCAGCATCACCCAGAAGCAGCCTCCAAATGCAGATTCCTGGGCACCACCCCAGACCTGATTCAGAAATTGTGAGAGCAAGACCCAGGAATCTGCATGTTTACCTGCCTGCCAGGTGAGTCTGACATTCAGCAAAGTTTGAGAACCACTCAAGGCCCACTCTTCACTGCAGTACCTTCCAGTGGAACTGGGTCCTGCCAGCTTTTTCAATTGATAAAAGGCCCAGCCTTCAGTTCAGCAAATACCTCCATGATTATACTCCCACCTATTTCCAGAAAGGATTTAAGGCACTTTTTATTTTTTTTTAAAGATTTTATTTATTTATTCGACAGAGAGAGAGAGAGACAGTGAGAGAGGGAACACAAGCAGGGGGGAGTGGGAGAGGGAGAAGCAGGCTTCCCGCCGAGCAGAGAGCCCGATGTGGGGCTCGATCCCAGAACCCTGGGATCATGACCTGAGCCGAAGGCAGACGCTTAATGACTGAGCCACCCAGGTGCCCCTTTTTCTTTTTTTTCTTTTTTTAAAGATTTTATTTATTTATTCGACAGAGAGAGAGAGAGAGACAGCGAGAGAGGGAACACAAGCAGGGGGAGTGGGAGAGGGAGAAGCAGGCTTCCCGCGGAGCAGGGAGCCCGATGCGGGGCTCAATCCCAGGACCCTGGGACCATGACCTGAGCCGAAGGCAGACGCTTAACGACTGAGCCACCCAGGAGCCCCTCAGATAAATAAAATCTTAAAAAAAAAATCAGTAGTGGTGCCTGGGTGGCTCAGTCGTTAAGCGTCTGCCTTTGGCTTAGGTCATGGTCCCAGGGTCCATGCTTCTCCCTCTCCCACTCCCCCTGCTTGTGTTCCCTCTCTCCCTGTGTCTCTCTCTGTCAAACAAATAAATAAATAAAATCTTAAAAAAAAAAAAATCAGTAGGGGGCGCCTGGGGGGCTCAGTCGGTTAAGTGTCCGACTCTTGATTTCAGCTCAGGTCATAATCTCAGGGTCCTGGGATCGAGCCTCGCATTGGGCTCTGCACTCAGCATGGAGTCTGCTAGAGATTCTCTCCCTCTCCCTTTCGCTCTGCTCCTCGCCCTGTTCATGCACACTCTATCTCTCTCAAATAAATAAATAAAATCTTAAAAAAAAAATCAGTAGATGCAAAATACAATATGGGTCTTAGATCTGGAATAGAAAAAAGGTCATTAATGGGACAACTAGTGAAATCTAAAAATGCCTAGAGTTTAGTTGATAGTAATGTACCAATTTTGTACAGTGTTAACAGGAGAAACTGGACAAGGGGCATAGGCAAACTCTCTGTTCTATCTTTGCAACTTTTCTATCTATCTTGAATTATTCTAGTTTGTTAATGATAATAAGTCACTAGATGAAGGAATCAAATCTGCCAAATCCTAGTCCAGTATTGAACTGTGACTTAGTATTGAACAAGCACAGAATGTTCCATTCTAGGGAGTGAACCAGTTGGGTCTCTGTACGAGAGGAGTCATTCAGCAGGACAGTCACCTCAGCAGTAGCTTTTTTATAGAAGATACGGAATATGGAAGCATTGTTGGTGCGGCTGTTCGTCTTACCAGCCCCCTAGCAAAAGCCAAGAGCACAGCAACGAGACAGCAAGTAGCAAGTAGGGAAGATGAAGGCATTTCTACAAGGAGAGGCTTCTGCCAGCGTCACAAACATGGGCCATTTTGGCCCACCTTGTATTGTGAAAATTGGCAGGGTTGGGTGTAAATCTGTATTTCTGGCTTCTTGGAAGGACTGGCATTAATAGGCTCAAATCCCATGTAAACAACTGGCTGAAACTGAGCAGTAGCCACCACATTTGGGCATTTGGACATGGCATGACTCTCCAGTTTGCCAGCCTCCTCCCTATTATCTGTCCTGCCTCCCATTGGCATTGATGTTACCAGCTGTCTGGTTTAAGCTGGTGGGATCTAATGTGTCGGCTTGATGAATGTGTCTCCGCTACTTTCTGTGTGCTCAGTACTATTGGGAAGAGAGAAAGAAGAGATGTTCTCTTTAACTGTCCCTCTGGAGTTTCCCCCCCATCCCCTGGAGAATCCTTGTAACCCTGGGTCTTACCTGGAGGAAGCCATAGTAGGAGTCCTACTTTGCCACCTTCAAATCAGTACAAGTAAGGATCAGACCCACAAAATGTCAGATATTTGGAAAAGAACCAAATGGAACTCCCAGAAATAAACTGTAACACCGCTGAAACTAAAAATAGGCAGGATAAACAGGTTTGAGATCCAGCTAAAGATAAAAGAAAATATATGGTATGTAGCACAGAGACCAAGATAGAAAATTTAAGAGAAGTGAAGAGTCGTGGGGGACGGTGTGGAAAGGTCTAAGGTACGTAAACAAAGCTCCAAATGAAAGGAGAGTGAGAAGGTGGGAAAAGGCATATATTAAAGGAGATAATGGCTGAGAATTTCCTAGAGCTGATTAAAGGCCCAATTCATAAATTCATCAAGTTTAAGAATTCAGGAAAGAGAAGGAAATTAAGTAGAAAATAGAAGGAGGAGGGGTGCCTGGGTGGTTCAGTTGGTTAAGGGACTGCTCTTGATCTCAGCTCAGGTCTTGACCTTGGGGTTGTGAGTTCTAGCCCCGTGTTGGGCTCCACGCTGGGCAAGGAGCCTAACTTAAAAAAACAAAAAGAAAATAGAAGGAGGAAAATTACAAATATACTAGTTGACACACAGGAGCTGAAATAGAAGTATAGAGAAGACCAAAAAGCCCAAAGTTGGTTTTTGAAAAGATAATGAAACCGACAAACATCTGACAAGATTTGTCAAGAAAAAAAGAGTGAAGGCACAAGTAAGAGTAGAAACTTAAAGGGCACATAACTACAAATATAACAGTAACTTATGGCAATAAAATTCACAACTTTGGTGAACTGGACAACTCCTGAGAAAAATAAAACTTGTTAAAGTCCACTCATGAATAGATGACTTGACCAGTCTATAGCCATTATAGAAATTAAATCAGTGGGGGCGACTGGGTGGCTCAGTCGTTAAGTGTCTGCCTTCGGCTCAGGTCATGATCCCGGGGTCCTGGGATCGAGCCCCGCATCGGGCTCCCTGCTCAGCAGGAAGCCTGCTTCTCCCTCTCCCACTCCCCCTGCTTGTGTTCCCCTTCTCGCTGTGTCTCTCTCTGTCAAATAAATAAAATCTTTAAAAAATAAAAAAAAATTAAATCAATGATCTAAAGTCTTCATACAAAAAATACTAAGCCTACAGAGTTTTAAAGGTGAATCTTTCAGAATATTCAAGTAACAGACGGTATCAATTTTACATAAACTCTTCCAGGTAATAGAAGAAGAGAGAATATTCTCCACCTCATTTTATTATGCTAGTTTGACCTGGATACCAAAATCAAAAATAGTTCCAGAAAGGAAAATATAAATGCCAAAATTCTAAACAAAATCCTAGCAGACCAAATCCAGAACATACCAACGTGGGTTTATCCCAGAAATGCAAGGTTTATCTAACATTAGAAAATATATTTTTGAGGGGCACCTGGGTGGCTCAGTTGGTTAAGCGTCTGCCTTCGGCTCAGGTCATGATCCCAGAGTCCTGGGATCGAGCCCCACATCGGGCTCCTGGCTCAGCGAGGAGCCTGCTTCTCCCTCTCCCTCTGCCTCTCTCCCTGCTCATGCTCTCTCTGTCTCTGTATCTCTGTGTCTCAAATGAATAAATAAAATCTTTAAAAAAAAAAAAAAATATATATATATTTTTGAAAATAACCATATTAACAGATTAAAAGAGAAAAACCATGATCATCTCAATAGATTTTTAAAAAGCTCTTGAAAGTCATTTATATCCATTATGATAAAAACTTTTTTGAAAACTCAGAATTGAAAAGAATTTTTTTTTTAAAGATTTATTTATTTGAGGGGCCCCTGGGTGGCTCAGTTGGTTAAGTGCTGGACTCTTAGTTTTGGCTCAGGTCCTGATCTCATGGTCCTGAGGGTGAACCCCCGCATCACAATCCACACTAAGTTTGGAGTCTGCTTAAGATTCTCTCTCCCTCTCCCTCTGCCCTTCCTGCTTGTACTCACTCACACTCTCTCTAAAATAAAATAAATTGGACACCTGGGTGGCTCAGTCCGTTAAGTGGCTGCCTTCAGCTCAGGTCATGATCCCAGGGTCCTGGGATCGAGTCCCACATAGGGCTCCCTGCTCAGTGGGGAGTCTGCTTTTCCCTCTGCCCCTCTACCCATTTGTGCTTGCTCTCTCTCTCTCTCTCTCTCAAAAATAAATTAAAAATAAATAAAAATAAATAAACCTTTAAAAAAAAAGTAAAGATGGGGAAGGGGCAGCGGGAGAGGGAAAAGGAGAGAAGCAGAATCCCCGCTGAGTGGAGTGCGGAGTCTCGGGTCTCAATTCCATGACCCCGAGATCATGACCTGAGCGAAAACCAAGAATCAGACACTCAACTGACTGAGCCACCCAGGCACCCCAAAAAGAATTTTCTTAACTGATGAAGAATGTCTCAGAAATTGAAAGTACAGTAACTGTCATCTGTTCAAACACTAAAACATTCCCTTTAAAATCAGAAAAAAGACAAAAATGCTCCCTATTTCCACTTCTGATCGACAGTTTGCTGAAGGGCTTAGCTTTTGAGAGGAAACAAGATAAAAAATGTAAAGTTTAGGCATTAGGCAGAAATAAAACTCTTCATGTTGCAGATTATATGACTAGGCAAGTCAAAAGAATCTACAAACAAACCGATGAAATCAATAACAGTTTCACAAGGTTGAATAAAGTCCCAGGAGGGGGGCGCCTGGTTGGCTCAGTCGGTTAAGCATCTGCCTTTGGCTTAGGTCATGATCCCACGGTTCTGGGATCCTGTTGCCTGTCCAGAGGAGAGCCTGCTTCTCCCTCTCCCTCTGCCCCTACCCCACCCCCCGACTCATGTGATCTCTCTTGCTCATTCTGCTCTCTCAAAATAAATAAAGTCTTTTTTTTTTTTTAAGATTTTATTTATTTATTTGACAGAGAGAGAGGCAGCGAGAGAGGGAACACAAGCAAGGGGAGTGTGAGAGGGAGAAGCAGGCTTCCCGCGGAGCAGGGAGCCCGATGCGGGGCTTGATCCCAGGACCCTGGGATCATGACCTGAGCTGAAGGCAGACGCTTAACGACTGAGCCACCCAGGCGCCCCTAAAATAAATAAAGTCTTAAAAGAAAAAAGTCCTAAGAGGGTTTTCCATGGAACTTGACAAGCTGATTGTGAAATTTATTATTTATTTGTTTGTTTGTTTATTTATAGTTTAAGAGTGTGCAAGAGTAGGGGGGAGGTGCAGAGGGAGAGAGAGAATCCCAAGCAGACTCCCCACTGAGTGTGGAGCCCCGTGCAGGGCTGGATCTCACAACCCTGAGATTATGACTTGAGCCGATGTCGAGAGTTGGGACACTCAACTGACTGAGCCACGCAGGTGCACTGATTGTGAAATTTAGACGGAAGCCTAAAGGAGCACCAGTAAGAACCAAGACACTCCTGAGGCAAAACAAGCTGGGGACTCATTCCACCAGATACCAAAATTTATTCTAAGATAATTAAGTTCAGTGTAGCCCTGGGGCAGGAATAGACAAATTGACCAGTGGAACAGAGCCAAGAATCAGCATTGACTCTGGTATGTGACAGAAGGGACACTGCAGACCACTAGAGAGGGAGGGACCATTTAATAAGCCATGCTGAGACGAACTGGATTTCTACCTTCTACCATACACAAAGTCAGTCCCAGCATCAACAGCTTACATAGAAAAGGCAAAATTTTTAACAGAGAAGAATATCTTTTTTTTTTTTTTGAAGATTTTATTTATTTATTTGAGAGAGAGAGAATGAGAGATAGAGAGCACGAGAGGGAAGAGGGTCAGAGGGAGAAGCAGACTCCCTGCTGAGCAGGGAGCCCGATGCGGGACTCGATCCCGGGACTCCAGGATCATGACCTGAGCCGAAGGCAGTCGCCCAACCAACTGAGCCACCCAGGCGCCCGACAGAGAAGAATATCTTTATGACCTCAGAGTGAAGGAAAATTTCTCTAAGCACAAGAAGCACTAGCCATCAAGGAAAAGATCGGTTCCTTTAACTACATCAAAAATAGCTTTTTGGGGGGCCGCCTGGCTGGCTCAATCGGTGGAGCACGTGACTCATGATCTCGGGGTTGTTAAGTTCAAGCCCCACATTGGGTGTAGAGATTACTTAAAAAGAAAGTCTTTTAAAAATAAATAAATAAATAAAATTAAAAATACAAATAAAAATAGCTTTTATTCATCAAAAGTTACCATAAAGAATGTGAGAAGAGAAGTCTTAAGCTAAGATAGGGTATTTACCACATAATGTGTGAACAAAAGGTTAGTACTTAATATATAAAGAACTCAAAAAAAAAAAAAAAAAACAGGAAGAAAAGACAACCCTGCAGGAAAATAAGCAAAACTCATGAACCGAAGAGGAAAATGAATAACACATCAACTTATGGGAAGACGTTCAGCCTCTTGAGCAATCAGGAAAGCACAGCTTAAACCACATGAGCTTTATACCCACCAGCTTGGCAAAAATGGAAAACTGCCACCACCACCTGGCATACAGAGCGGTGAGGACTGCCAGCCGCTGCCTCCGGGAATGTCAGCTGGTGCAGCAACTTTGGAGAGCAATGTGGGCTTGTCTAAGGTGGAACATTCACCTGACCTCCAGACCATTGATTCTCCCGGGGAAACCTGCATCTCGTCCTTCTGTCCATCAGGAGGCGCGCAGGGTGTCCATGGCGATGCTGAATGGCAGACAGCACAAGCTGCCCCCATCATGGGAAGGGATTCACCTGTGGGGTGTTTCTAAGTGGAACAGTGGACAGCAGTGAGAAGGGTGAACTATGGTTGCATGCCCGAACACAGACGAATCTCACATATACCTCAAGCGGAAAAAGCAAATCACAGGACACAAGCAAAAGTTAAAATAACGTGGTCCAGAGCAGAATTCAGGGAACATAAGGGAATGATAAGCACAGAATCAAGGACTATTTATTTCCTCAGACAGGAAGCCCCAGGATGCAGTCAAGGGAGGAGCTAACTTGGGGTGCTTGGCTGGCTCAGTTAGTAGGGCATGCGAGTCTTTTTTCTTTTTTTTTTTTTAAGATTTTATTTATTTGAGGGGCGCTTGGGTGGCTCAGTCAGTTGGGCATCTGCCTTCAGCTCAGGTCATAATCCCAGGATCCTGGGATCAAGTCCCACGTCTGGTTCCCTGCTCAGCGGGGAGTCTGCTTCTCTCTCTCTCTCCCCCTCTACCCTTCCACCCCTGCTTTTTCCCTCTCCCTCTCTCTCAAATAAATAAATAAAATCTTTAAAAAAAAAAAAAAGATTTTAGGGCGCCTGGGTGGCTCAGATGGTTAAGCGTCTGCCTTCGGCTCAGGTCATGATCCTAGGGTCCTGGGATCGAGTCCCACATCGGGCTCCCTGCTCAGCAGGAAGTCTGCTTCTCCCTCTCCCTCTGCCATTCCCTCTGCTTGTGCTCTTATATCTCTCTGTCAAATAAATAAATAAAAAATCTTAAAAAAAAAAAAAAGATTTTATTTATTTGAGAGAGAGAGGGGGGTGAGGGGCAGAGGGAGAAGCAGACTCCCCGCTGAGCTGGGAGCCTGATGCAGGGCTCGATCTTGGGACTCCAGGATCATGACCTGAGCTGAAGGCAGAGGTTCAACTGACTGAGCCACCCAGGTGCCCCAAGCATGCAACTCTTGATGTCAGTGTTGTGAGTTCAAGCCCCACATTGGGCATGGAGCCTACTTAATTAAAAAAATAAAAATTAAAAAAAATTTTTTTAATTTAAAAAAGGGAGGAACTAACTCTTAAGCTGGGTGCTAGTTATATGGGTGTCTTATTGTTTTTTATAACCTATGTGTTATATTCTTTATAACCTATTATTATAACCTAATATGTATATACTATATATTTTGTATGTGTGAAATCATTTTTTTTTTAAAGAGGATGATGGTAATGCTTTCTCTGTCTCCAGTTCAAATGAGACAACCAAATGAGAAACATTAGCTTCACTTTACTAGGCACTTATTATCAGCTAAGCCCTTGATCTGTATTTCTCCCGTATTCAGCACAGTAACACGGTGAGAGAGCAGATACCATCCAGGGTGAGCACAGCCGGCTGGGGCCCCTGGCAAAGCCCCATGGAGGCATGAGGGGTGCCCATCATAGGCACTAATTCCTTCTGCCTTCCCACAGGTGTTGAAGTCCACAGGAGATGTGGCTGGAGGCCGGGCCCTGTATGAGGGGTACGCAGCGGTCACTGATGCGTCCCCTGAGTGCTTCCTCACCCTCAGGGACACAGTGCTACTCCGCAAGGAATCTAGGAAGCTCATCGTTCAGCCCAACACTCGCCTTGAAGGTAATGGACACCGAGCCCTCTTTGATGGACAGAGGCCTGGAACCCATCCCTGGGCTCAGGAAGGGCTACCTGGGGTGACTCCTGCCTCTCTCCCTCCCTGCCCCAGGCTTCCCCATGCCAAACCCTAGGCCCCAAACCTTGGCATCTGTTACCACCACCCCACACATGCAGGGCTGTGCTGCTTATAAGACAGCAACCAGGGGCGCCTGGGTGGCTCAGTCATTGAGCAGACGCTCAGGGTCCTGGGATCAAGCCCCCCGCATCGGGCTCCGCGGAAAGCCTGATTCTCCCCCTCCCACTCCCCCTGCTTGTGTTCCCTCTCTTGCTGTGTCTCTCTCTGTCAAATAAATAGATAAAATCTTAAAAAAAAAAAAAAGACAGCAACCAGAGGTTTCCAGAAGGCCCGCAGAGCAAGGGCTAGTGGAACAAACAGACCCCAGGCTTACAGGGAGGCCAGGCACGTTCCTGGAGGATCAGGCCTGTCGGTGCCTGGGGACAAGGTGAGGGGCAGGTATGAGTTGGAACCCAGCAGGCTGGTGGAACCCAAGGGACAATGTGACTGCAGAGCCCGGGAGAGAGATCAGCAGCCCCATGGGCCCCCTCCCTTCTCAAGTGATGACTCTGTTTCCAAAAGCCTTGACCCTGTCTGCGCTGCACTGTCACCTGTTGTATTAGAGGCCTGTGCTGCGTTCACTTTCCTCTCACCTCCTGACCCATCTTTCCTGACGCCCGTCACGTGAGCCACCTGAGCAGAGGAGGTGCCAGGCAGCTGCTCCGTGACCTTGTCTTCATCCATAAAGCCAGTGTGGATTGTGTGCTGACAATTAGCTACTTCCTTCAAGCTCTTACTGCTTTCCATGGCTTCACTCTTTAAATCCTCCCGACAGGGGCGCCTGGCTGGCTCAGGCAGCAGAGCATGTGACTCTTGATCTTGGGGTCGTGAGTTCAAGCCCCACATTGGGCATAGAGCGCACTTACAAAAATAAAATAGAATAAAATGAATCCTCACCATAACCCAATGAGGTAGTTACAGTTTACATTTTACAGTTAAGAAAACTGAGGCACAGAGACAGAATCATTCAAGGCTTACAGCTCTTTACCAGAGGAGCCTAGAGTCAGATTAAGGGCGCTCCTCACTCCCACAGTCACAGGCAGTTGTGAAGGTTAAATGAAATAATTACCTCCTACTGGCAAGGAAAACACATTTGAAAGGCTTATTTCCAACTCTTTATGTTGCACTCCAGAGGCCCAGGGGATTTGGCCCCGACCCCTGCCAGGCCTCAGGGACCCCTCCTGGCTCACTGGCCTCCAGCTCATGGCCTTTCCATTTCTCCAACACCCTGAGCTCGCCCCACTCCCATAGCCTTTGCACTCACTGTCTCCTCTGCTGGGCACAGCCCTCCCCCAATCTTTGGCTGGTCCTTCCTGTCATTTTGGTCTCTGTTAAATGACACCTCCTGGGAGAGGCTGTCCCTGACCCCTCAACCTAAAGCAATCCCTTCACGCACTGTCACTCTGCTATTTTCCCGTCTGCCTTGCTTCCACATGAGCAGCAAGCACCTAGCATAGGGCCTGGCACAGGAGCTGCTCAATGCATGTCAAATGAGTAAATGGACAAATCATGCCAGACACATCGTAAGTGCTCATTACAACATCATTGCTTTGATTGTCCAGCCCTGTGCGGGCCCTTGGGGATGGAGAAGTGAATCAGACCCAGGCCCTTGCCTCAAGTAGTCCACAGTCCATTAGGAATATGACCTAGGGAGAAATGATCACACCCAGGGAGCATTAATAAGCACCCAAGAGGCCCAAACGATGGTCAGAACACTTAGAGAAGGGAAGACCACATTCCCCTTTGAGGGAATCAGGGAAGGTTCTGAGGAGGAAGTGGTTAAACTAAGCCTGAAGAGCAGGTGGGGTTTTCAAAGGTATGGTGGTGGTGATGATGGTGATGATGGTAAAGATGATGAATAACTTTGGAGGACTTTTATGTGCCAGTCACTGGGTAAAACTTTGCATGGATTAACTCCCAACAACCCCAGGGGGAAGTTATTGCCCCCATTTTTCAGCTGGAAACTGAAACACTGAGGGGCCATGTATTTGCCTGAGGTCAACAGTTAGTGGGCGGCAGAACCAGGATTTGAACGTGTGCTGTCTGAACCCAAAGCCTGTGCTCTTAGCTGAATACACCCCACAGTGCCACAGAGCACAACAAGGCTCTGTGAGTGGGTAGAGCAGTGGAAGTATGTTGGAGGGAAATGCTTCCCGTGAGTATTCAAGGGACCCTTGGAACAGCCCACGAGTTAAACTGGTACCCTTTTGGCTCTGCTGGGTGCTCGAGATAATGATGCTAGTGATAGCTAGCACTTGAGAATTCACTCAGGGCATTATTGTATCTAATCACTGTGGGTACTGTGCTCACCCCCACTTTATCGGTGAGGAAAATGAGGCTTAGTGAGGTTGTGAAACTTGCTCAAGGTCCCACAGTAGATAGAGATAACGCAATTGTTGGACTGTAAGCTCCTGGGGCCCAAGGGCTGTGTGTTTAACCTAACATGGCACCAGAGTATATACTTATTAAGTGAATGAATGAATGAATGAATGAATGCAACAGTTCATTGAATCCTCCCCCTTTAATGCTTCCTTCTTCATAGAGTTACTGTAAGGATTAAATTAGATGATAAAACACTGAATACAATTTTTGGCACAAGATAAGAGCTCAGGAAGAGCTACCTGCTCCTATGATTATGATTGTGATTCTCTGCTTCCTATTAAAACCTTTTCCTGCTGCTTTTTCTCTGTCTCCCCAGGCTCAGAAGTTCAGCTTCTCGAGTATGAGGCCTCGGCTGCTGGCCTCATCCGATCCTTCTCCGAGCGCTTCCCAGATGATGGGCCCGAGTTGGAGGAGGTCCTCACCCAGCTGGCCACAGCTGATGCCCGGTTCTGGAAGTCCCCCAGTGAGGCCCCATCTGGCCAGGCTTGAGACAGATTTATGCAGCTCCTCCCCCAGCTCCATCAAACCAGGGCTGCCAGTGGCCCCCCCCTTCCTGTGTGTGCCAGGGGAGGAGCAGGAGCTCGGACCTTGGTGCTACCTCAGCCGAGGGTGGTGACGCTAACCCCTTCCATTTGTCGGCACTTTCCAATTTACCGAGTGCTTCTCCTGTGTTATCTCATTTGATCTGCTCTGCCCTTGGTAGAGTGGGCAAGGCCCGGCTCCTTATCCTGCTTCCCAGGTAAGGGAATGGAAGTTCTGAGAAGTGACCTATCTAGATGCTACAGGACTCAAAGCCTCTCCCAATCCAGTGCTCTTCATGTATTACTTTTATAACCAGAAAATAAACATAAGAAATCACCACCATCTTTGCGATTTGTGTGAATCCTTGCCTTTGCCACACTTCTCATTTGCTCCCAGCAGGGTGATGGGGAAGGGAAGGAAGGTCAGTTTTAGGTTCCCCTCCACAACAGGATTTTGGTATCACCTCTAAACAACGAGGCACAGCCACAAGGAGGAACGTGGCACAATTTTTACAGTCCTTTGTGGCATTTCCTGTATTTTAAAATACTCCAGGAACCTAAAAACTGGAAACTCTCAATTTCAGTCAGTCCTAGGATTTAATCTCTTAACCCCGTGCTTTGTTTCTCTGAGCCCAGACCTCTAGAATAAGATGGGAAGAAAGGACATGGCCCCTTTTCAACCGGGTTAACCATGAGGAGGAAGAGGGTGTGGTATTAGTTTTGCTCCTCAGAAACGCTAGAAAGGCTGCTCTCCAGGCCAGAGGGTCCTGCCAATAATCCAGAGATCGCAGGGCCCAGAGATTCCGGCTGGGAAGGAGCAAAGATAAATCCTACGAGCTGGGATGAGGGATCGCGCCTCGGCAGGCAGAAACCCAACTAAGGCCAGCGTATCCTGCATGGCGGCCTGTTGGCCCCGGGCCGGAAGGCCGAGCGCCCGGAACCTTTGTACGCGCTCTTCCCAGCACGCTTCCCGAGCCCGGGCTCTTTTCGGCGTTGCGCAGCAGCTGGCCGGAGCCGGTTGCCACGGCGACGCCTGCAAAGATGGCTGCTGCGTCTTCGTCGGATTCCGACAGCGGCAGAGCTGAGAGGTGAAGGCCGGGGTCCTCGAGCCCTCCTTTCCTACAAACGTAAAGAGGGGGGCTTGGCCCCGGAATCTGGGCTCCTGCGCTTCTCAGAAAGCGCTGGCAGTCCTTGAAGGGATCTGAGGGTTCAAACAGGGAAACTGAGGCCCAAAGAGTGAATGAATGTGCGTGTGTGAGTGACTCTAGGTCACTCAGTGAGCTTATGGTGGAGCCTGGACTTGGCCCCAGACGTCCGTACCCCCATTTCAGAGCCCCCTACACACCCCACTCTCAGAGACTAGCTCCCGCAAAGTTTTCTTCCCCTCCCTTGGGACTCAGCCGCCAACTCTTCCCTTCTCTGCCAGCAACGAGGCCAGTTCGAAATGGCTGGACGCACACTACGACCCCACGGCCAACATCCACACCTTTTCCTCCTGCCTGGGTAAGTCTCTGGGACCAGGAGATGGAGTCAAATGACGGTTCTGTAGCGAAGTCTCAAGGATTGGGAAACCCTGGCTTATGGCCCTTTTGTGTTTTCCAGCGCTGGCAGATTTGCATGGGGATGGGGAGTACAAGGTAAGCATATCACCCGGCAGAAAGAGAATTGGGGCGCGGGGAAGCATCAGAAGTGAGATTTCCTGATGGCTCCAAAGGAGTTCAGCATCATCTGGAACCCATGTGTACCCTGAACAAGTACATTTAGTGTTGTGGGTTTTTTTAAATTTGTTTAATTGACAGAGAGAGAGAGAGCACAAGTAGGCAGAGCGGCAGGCAGAGGGAGAGGGAGAAGCGGGCTTCCCGCTGAGCAGGGAGCCCGATGCGGGGCTCGATCCCAGGACCCTGGGATCATGACCTGAGCCGAAGGCAGACGCTTAACGGACTGAGCCACCCAGGCGCCCCTAAATTTTATTTTTATGTGGATGGTGAAGAGAACCTGTTGATTCCATAATACAGACTGCAGAAGGAAAGCAGAACAAATGCTGCTGGGGATTCTGCTAAGACAAAGCCTCTTAATTTTGTTAACTTGTAATTCTTTGCTGGAAGGACAAATCCCTGGGGGGGGGGGCGGGGGCATTGGAATCTGGAGAGAAAGTAGAAGAAAGGGAAGTGAAAGTTTTATGTTTATTAAAAGGGCATAGATTTTAAGATTTAAGATTAGCCATGAAGCTAATCTTCATTGTTGGATGGCGGGTATTTGGAGGTTCATTATATGAATCTCTCTGCTTTTGTATATGACTGAAACTTTCCATAATAAAAAGGTTGAATTTTAAGTTTAAAACATAAAGATAAATAAAAGGTAAATTAATTAATTAATTTAAAAATTAAAGGGACAGGTTTTTAAAAGATCGAGAAATATTTTGGGCTTACAGAAAGGAAATTAAACCTATATTTAGTGTCCATTTCTGGGCTAGACCCTCTTTGAGCATTTTCACATACATAGATATTATTTATTACCAATTTGTTAATGGGAAAATAGATCCAGAGAGGATGAGTAAGCTTAGTAAATTTGTAAAAAGTGGCAGACCTGGGCCTGTCACATTCCCGGTCATGTGTTTGTTCCACTGTTGCTCAGCCGTGGGCAGTGAACCCACAGTGGGCATGCTATTTGGGCCATTAGAAGATAGCTCTGGAATCATACCCTTCGTGGTGAGTACAGTAGAATTCGGTGGACTTTTGACTCCAAATTCCTGTCCATAAAGCATTCTGCAATTTGGCAAGTGTACAGCGAACCCCTACTGTGTGTCAGGCATTGTACGGACACGAAACTAAGAAATGAACCAGTACACAGTCGGGAGGAGATACAGACGCTGGCCTTAGTTTATCATTTATCCATGATATTGACTGAATACCTAGTGTGTGCTTGCCAGTTAAAGGTATAGAGATCACAGCCTCAATAACTAGCATGAAATATAAGATGCTTTTGTGTAATAATTTCTTTAATGGCTAGTTTGTTGATTCCCAGCATCTAGCCCAGTGCCTGGCACAAATTAGGTAGTCAGTAAATATTTGTGGAGTAAATGAGTGGATGCTAAAATCGAATATATGAAAAGTATGGGAGCAGCAGGGAGAGAATGGTGAGATCTATCGGGACGTACCAGGAGGCAGTAATACGTGAACCGGGTATTGAAGGATGAATGAAATGTATCAAGAAGGTACAGAGGGAAGGAGGGGGAAGGCATTCCAGTCAGAGGGAACAGCACAAGTGGAGGCGCAGAGGCTTAGAAGTTTGTAGCATATTTGGAAAGAGTAATTTGGAGTTAGAAAGTGAAAACCAATATAAAATAGTAGTTAAGACCACTGGCTTGGATTCAGACAAACCTAGATTCCAGTCCCATCTCCCCAACTTACTTGAATGACTTTTACCTAACATCTCTGAGCCACAGCTTCACCATCTGTGAAATGGGGCTAATAATAGTACCTGTCTCATAAATTGTTGAAAGGATGCATGTAGTTCCTGGTGTGGCTCCTGGTACACTGTGCATCCTCAGAATCCAGACGTTCTGTGGCAGCCCCCATTCTGGCTGGAGCATAGCATGGATGGGAAGGTGATGGAAAACAAGCTGGAGACCAGATCAGAGAGGCCTTGAAAGCCTCACGCAAGAGAATGGGCTTGCATGGCAGCCACAGTGGCTTGGAGGATGGATTAGAGGGCAGAAAAGAGAGACTGAGGAGCTTGATTCTCCTCTCTGTCCACAGATCACATCCCAATCTGCATGCATGCGTGTGCTTCTTTAGCTCTGTTCCCATTTGGAAGCCAGGCCTCAGAGGCCCAGATAGGAGTTTCTGGCACCCCACTGACTTCAGCCACTCTCCACTGTACAGAATAGTGCCTGGCATGGAGCAGACTCTGAAGAAATGTTTACTGAATGAATAATGAAAACATCATCTGCCACGTAGTCCTCACTAGCACTCACCAGGTTCCGTAATTCATTATCTCATTTGATTTTCACTACAAGTGTCATGAGGTAGATATTCCCATTTTGTGGGTGGAAGACTGAGGGTCAGCAAGTTTAATCAACTTTCCCAAGGTCACACATCTTGCAAGCCTTATTACAAATTCTCCTTGCCCCCCACTTGGTGCACCAGTGTGGCAGTGAATGAATGTGCACTAGTGAAAAGGAGTCAGTGGAGGGGTCTTTAGACCTTGAGCCTGGAATAAGCCAGCCTCTTTCTACAGCTGGTGGTGGGGGACCTTGGCCCCGGTGGGCAGCATCCCCGCCTGAAGGTGCTCAAAGGACCCACAGTGCTGACTGAAAGTCCCTTACCTGCACTGCCGGCTGCCGCCGCCACGTTCCTCATGGAGCAGCACGAGCCCCGGACACCAGCTCTAGCACTCGCTTCAGGCCCTTGTGTGTATGTGTATAAGAATCTTAGGCCCTACTTCAAGTTCAGCCTGCCCCAGTTGCCTCCAAACCCCCTGGAACAAGAGCTTTGGAACCAGGCCAAGGAGGTAAGTGATGTCGGGGATGGGAATAAGAAGGCAAAAATGGCGGCCACTGAGTCATCCTCATTCCCTGCCTGACTGTGGAGCTCACAGGCTTACCCTTTTTCCTTGCTGTCATAGGACCGGATTGACCCCTTGACCCTGAAGGAGATGCTGGAAGGCATCCGGTGAGAACCCACTTATCTGTTCGTATGCTTCCCACCCCTCCTTCAATCCTCCAGCCCCTCTTCTTCAGCCCATGCTCTCCGTCTGACCCCCAGGGTCCTGTTCCTCAACTAAATCTGCCATGATTGCCCCTCTCCTTTCAGGGAGAAGGCAGAGGTGCCTTTGTCTGTTCAGTCACTCAGGTAAGGGCCCTGTGGAGGGCCAGGGCTCCGGAAGCTCCAGGGGGAAGGGAGTGGCTAAGGAGTGGCCTGTGGAGGGAAGTAGCCCAGGCCGTGCAGATGCCAGTTCTCTGTGTGTGCAGGTTTTTACAGCTGGAGCTGAGTGAAATGGAGGCATTTGTGAGCCAGCACAAGTCCAAGTCCATCAAGCGGCAGGTAACATCCCTTCTCTCTTTATTTCCCTGTAAAGAATATGGACAATTTTTAAAATAGACAATGTAACATCAGTGGTAGGTTCTACAACCAAACCCGACTAGTTTCACTTTGCAGTTTCCTTTCCAGCCTGTGCCACACATAATACGGTCACAAAGCTGCAGAGCCTTCTACGTTTCCAGCTGACAGTGGCAGCTTTGAATTGATATATAGTTACACAACTTTATATAACTTTTATTGTCTTAAGAGTAAAGGTAACATATTTTCATTAGAGAATAAAGAGAAGTATAAAGGAGAAGTATAAATGACTATAATCTCACCATCCAGAGGTACTTGTTCTTACCATTTTGGTACATTTTCTTGATAAATATGCTTTATAATTTGCTTCCCTTGAGTACAAAACATTATATCTTGAGCATTTAAATAGTCTTTAAGAACTCTATTCTTAATGGCCCCTTAATTATTTCATTGATTATTAATTATTTCATTCATAGTTTATGTAACTATTCATGTATACTGGATAAGAAATGTATCCCTTTTAGATTCACTTCATATTTTTCTTTTCTTATAATTTTAATGGTTTTATTGATGAACCTATTCATTAAACTCTGGTGGTTACTGACCTGGGGGCTGACCCTCAGTCTAGTCCCAGGGCTGCTCTTTGTATTTTAGAAAGCCTCATGAGAACCCTCCAATTCCTGTAGAAGCCACTTGAACCAAATGCATGGACCAATGCATGCCTCAGTTTTTGGCTAGCCTTAGACCAGTGCTATTCTCTTCTGCTGATCAGCAGCTCAGATCCACAGTTATCAATATCTTTGAGTTCTTACAAAATCATGAAGTGAATTAATTATTGCTTAAAAGATGCAGTTTGGGGGAGGGAGGAAATCTTTCCAAGATATATATGTCATGATTATATAATTGGACACCATTACCATCCATGTTTCTGTAACCTCTTTCCACTAAGCATTGAGAATGATTCCTCTTTTTTAATCTTAAAGATAATCACACAATAAGCAGCTTTATCCAAAGAAATATTTTGGTCCTGCTAAATTATTTTCATAGGAGAAATTCCTAAAAAAGGGATCATCCTCTTCTCTTTTGTTTTTTCTCCAGTCATAATCACAAAAGGAACATGTGCCCACTGTAGAAATTCTAGAAAAGCACAATGAAGAAATTAAACATCACCTGTGATTTCATTGTCCAGAGATAACCAGTTTTTGTATTTATGAGTATTTATTTATGCCTTCTAGCATGTTTTTTTATTCAGATATTTTCTTAAACTAGGATTATACTAACATAACACTTTACCTGTTTTTTTTTCTTAATACATTAGAAGTGTTCTACAAAACATTAGAAGCTGAGGCTTCTTTATTTATTTATTTATTTATTTATTAAGATTATTTATTTATTTATTTATTTATTTGATAGAGAGAGACACAGCGAGAGAGGGAACACAAACAGGGGGTGTGGGAGAGGGAGAAGCAGGCTTCCCGTGGAACAGGGAGCCCAATGCGGGGCTCGATCCCAGGACCCTGGGATCATGACCTGAGCCGAAGGCAGACGCTTAACGACTGAGCCACCCAGGCGCCCCAGTTGAAGCTTCTTTTAAAATGTGATTTTTACATGGCTTTTGATCAAATGGAAACTTGTAATGGACTTAAGCCTCTTTTTTAGAAAGTTAGGTTTGTTGCAATAAACACTTTTGTACATAAAACTTCTCCCACATCTCTGGTACTCTTCCTCCTCTTTTGCCATCTTTCTTCCCTCCTTTGGTATCCTGGGGGTGTCTGTGGGGATGGTGTGTGGGGATCTCCTGGGTGACTCTTGAAGTCCTTCTGCAGACAGTCATCACAACCATGACCACCTTAAAGAAGAACCTGGCTGACGAGGATGCTGTGTCTTGCCTGGTGCTGGGCACTGAGAACAAGGAGCTCCTGGTGCTGGACCCGGAGGCCTTCACCATTTTGGCCAAGGTCAGTGTGGGGCCTGGCCCTCGGCACAGCTGAGGCCCAGGCTGCATTCCCTCCCTCTGTTCCCCTACATCTCCTGCCCGTAGTTCTTGGTAATACATGTTGTAGAAAACTTATAAAATGTAGATAAGCATAAAGAAAATAATACATGTCCAAGAAAATACCACCACCCACAATATCTACTATTAAAGTTTTGGTGTGTCTTTCCAGAATTTTCATATTGAGACACAGATATATAACTTATAAATACATTTTTTTTTTTTTTTTACAAAAATGACTTAGTGGTAGAGGATCACGTAACCTGCTCTTTTTACATACTAGTAGCCCATCATTGTGGGCTTTTGCTACATGTTGCTGAGTTTCCCTCCAGAAAAATTGAACAAATTTAAACTACGACCCACAGTGAGGGAGGAGATTGGGAATTTGGACAAGGAACCAACTCAGAGGAGTTACTTCAAGGTAAGGAAGGACAGGGGTGCCAGAAAACCTGGGATATTTGAGCCTCTCCTTTGCAGATGAGCCTACCCAGCGTGCCCGTCTTCCTGGAGGTTTCTGGCCAGTTCGATGTGGAGTTCCGGCTTGCTGCTGCCTGCCGCAACGGGAACGTCTATATCCTGAGAAGGTAGCCGCGTCGTGGCCTCGGGGCCAGGAGGAACATCTCAGAACCCGGGTGATATTAGGGGCTTTGGAGCTGGTATTTGGGAGTGGAAAGAGCTGGGAACTTCATAGAGAAGGCTGAGCTCACGTGCCTAGGGGGCCATCTGGAGGCTTGCATGATGGGGACTGGCAAAGTGAGAGACTGGGCAGAGTGACTATTACACGTGAGCGGTGCAGTCAGAGATGGGAAGAAGTAAAAATAGCCTCTTGTTGCTGTAGGCTTTATAGGTATGTAACACTTCTCTACGCATTAGGTTGATACTCCTTACAACATTCATCTTCTAATTCAAGAAATATCTTTGAGCACCAACTATGTATTAAGCATTATATAAGGTATCAGGAATGTATTGATGTATTGTTAAACGACATAAACATAATCCCTGTGTGCTTTGGAAAAAATACAAGCTCCATGGGAAGAAATAACGGGGCTAGGGTGATCAGTGAACACCTGTCTGTGGAGAGGATGTGGAAGGTTAAGAAGCAGCCAGTTGTTCTAAAAGTGGGGAAGAAGGGGCACCTGGGTGGCTCAGTTGTTAAGCGTCTGCCTTCAGCTCAGGTCATGATCCCAGGGTCCTGGGATCGAGCCCCGCATTGGGCTCCTTGCTCTGCAGGAGGCCTGCTTCTCCCTCTCCCACTCCCCCTGCTTGTGTTCCTGCTCTCGCTCTCTCTCTGTCAAATAAATAAATAATAAAAAATAAAAGTGGGGAAGAAGTGTTGTAGCCAGAGAAAACTTGAGCAAATTCAAGATGGAAAAGACACTGATGTGTGCTCCTCAAGCTTGATGGGCAAGGAGGAGGGCAGAAAGAGGTGTGTGGAGACCAGATCTGGCTCATGCATGGCCTGTTAGGACATGGTAAGGATTTAGAATTGGAAAATTATTATGGGGTTTTAATCAGAAGAATGATGTGAGCCATTTATATTTTTAAGAGATTGTTCTGCTGGGTGGAGAGTGGATTGGAAGGAGGCCCAGAGACCAGAGGGAGGCTCTCAGATGGGTCATCAGATGGGATATGATCATCAGACTTGGTTATGAAGAAAGGGGAGCCATAGCCTGTGATTGGTAGGCTGGAATTACCCCTTCTTTCTGGATGAGAGAAACTAAGATTCAGAAGCCAGGAAACTGAAAACAGTGCATTTACACAGAGCAGACTTCTCGTGCGTTTCTGATGAGTTGCTAAACTGCCTAAGTCCGCTAGCACCTCATCTAGCCTAAGGTACACTCACTGTAAACTGTTCAGTGCCAGGTTCTCACACAAATCACTGCAGTAAAGGCAGCAGGGAGACCGGGAAAGAAAGCCCACTTCATGTTATCCAAGGTCACACAGGGGCTAAGTGGTAAAGGTGGAAATAATACTATGGTCATCTACTTTTGGTCCAAGGTTCCTTCTGGGATAGTTTGTGGGGATGAGAAAGAGGAGGGTCAGCCAGGGAAGGAGAGGAGGTTTCTCTGGGGCTTGGAGAGTGTGTCTTTATTCCACAGAGACTCCAAGCACCCCAAGTACTGCATCGAGCTGAGTGCCCAGCCTGTGGGGCTTGTCCGGGTACTCAAGGTCCTGGTGGTGGGCAGCACCCAAGAGAGCCTGCATGGCTTCACCCACAAGGTGCGGCTTCCGGGCAAGCATCATCCCCCACCCCCTCCACGTATGTCTCCCTGGTTCCCCTTTAGCAAGGGATTCCTTCTGGCGTCCCTTTCCCTGCAAACTCCAGCCACCCTTTCCACGTTGTGCCCTGAACCCTCCCAAGGTAAGAAGCTCTTCCCTCCCAGGGTAAGAAGCTGTGGACAGTGCAGATGCCAGCAGCCATCCTGACCATGAACCTCCTGGAGCAGCGCTCGCGGGGCCTGCAGGCCGTCATGGCTGGGCTGGCCAATGGTGAAGTCCGCATTTACCATGATAAGGCCCTGCTCAATGTCATCCGTGCCCCGGTGAGCTGCTCACTCCTCTTTGCCCCCCATTCCCGCCTCTGGGGCTTCTTAGCTGCCTCTTCTGATCCCACTCCACCTGATAATCTTGACTTTTGATGTTTTTTTTTTTTATGATTTTATTTATTTATTTGAGAGAGAGCATGAACATGAGCGGAGGTGGAGGGCAGAGGGGGGGCAGGCAGAGGGAGAGGGAGAAGCAGACTCCCTGCTAAGCAAGGGAGCCTGATGTGGGGCTCAATCCCAGGACCTCGAGATCATGACCTGAAGGCAGATGCTTAACCAACTGAGCCACCCAGGTGTCCCTTGATGTATTTCAAAAACATTTGTTGAGCATCTCATAAACACAAGTCACTGTTGTGTGGGGGTAAAAATGATGTCTAAATCCTGCCTTCACGGAATTTATAATCTAAGGTGACAGCCAGACAGAGACACAGCTAATTCAAATACAACCGAGACTTAAAGCAGAGCAGAATACTGACAAAGCACAGAGAGGGCCTGGTGACTGGGGTGGTGGTGAAGGATAGATGGGGGTGGAACTCATGAGTCATTTCCGAGAGCAAGTGACAATTCTACTGGTCCTCAAAACAGTTTGCCAAGTGGATACATGGAGGAAGAACATTCCAGACTGGAAACAGCATGAACAAAGGCTGAGAGGCATGGGTATTCTTGATTAAGGAATCCAGGTGGCTTGATGAGTTTGGACTAGTTTTTCAAACACTAAGTTGTGAGTCATTAAATTAATTTAATGGGTCACAACCAGCAAAAAAAAAAGAAAGCTCAGAGTATATCACATGTGAACTTGTGTGTATGTACGTATAAAGTGCCCTATGTCACAGTATCAAGTTTAAAAGCCGCTGGTTTAGACCGCAGGCTTCTGGGAGACAGGTGAGGTGGGGTTTGGGGAAATGATAGAGGAGAACAGAAAAGGCAGGTTGGAGTCAGATGTGGAAAGCCTTGAATTGTTCTAACAAGGAGGACAAACGCCATTGGAAGTTTTTTGGCAGAAAATAGACATGATCATGTTTGTATTTTTGAAAGGCAGAAATGTGAAGGACAGACTGGGAAGAAACACTAGGCTGAGGGCCTATTAGAAAGCTGACCCCAGAAGCCCGGTGACATTTATTCTGGAACTCTGGCCGTAGCAGTGAGGTTGGAAGGCAGATGAGAAATACAGGGAATATTTCGGAGGCAGCATTGCCCCAGGCCTTAGCTCACATCTCTTCATCATATCATATCTTGGGTCTCCCAAACTTATCACCCCACCCCAGTCTTGCTCTCCTCTCCAAGATATTTCCCCCCCTAAACTCTGGTGTCTCCATCCTAGGATGCAGTGACCAGCCTTTGCTTTGGCCGCTACGGGCGGGAGGATAACACCCTCATCATGACTACTCGGGGTGAGCGGACTCAGACCTGGCAGGGGTTTTCGAGTTAGGCACCAAGGTGACGGGCCAGATCCTGGGAAGCAAGAGGTGGCTGTGAAGCACAGGCAGGCCTGGGTTTGGAAAGCAAGGCCTGCAGACACATGTCCTGTCTGGGGCTGACTCATCATCAGTGTGATTGCGCTACCCACGGGCCAGTGTCTCCAGGTCCCCCCAGTCTCAGAGCTTGCCACGATGCCAGGAACATCACAGTCAATAAGTAAGTGCTGAATGAATGGTAGGACATTGTTAAGACACACTTTATTCCTTCTAGAAACCCAGAATCTCGGCAAGAAGACAGACATGGACAGAGATGGCTCTATCTGAGGCAGATGGTTTGGGGAGGACAGACTGGGAATACTGGGTAGAACTAGGAAGGACAGATCTATTTCTGTCTGTCCACTTTCCTAGGCGGTGGCCTGATCATCAAGATCCTGAAGCGTACAGCGGTGTTCGTGGAAGCAGGAGGTGTGGCGGGCCCCCCACCAGCCCAGGCGATGAAACTCAGTGTGCCCCGCAAGACCCGGCTTTATGTGGATCAGACACTGCGAGAGCGGGAGGCTGGCACCGGTGAGACTCAGACCAGGTCCTTCCTCTTCCTTCTCTGTGGCTCTGAAGCAGCGAGAAACGGGTGAACCCTCCCTGGTTCGTGCCCTAAGCACTGGGAGACCTGAGCAGCCAGGCAGGTCTCCTGCCTCTGGAAGTCCAGAGACAGCCGAGGAGGTATACTCTGCCTACAATACCTGCCTCACGGTAGAAGACGCTGTGGGTGAGGGCGAGCACCCTGTGAATGCAGAGGAGAGAACAGTCGCTTCTAGATGCAGAAATTCTCATGAGAGAAATAGAATTGGACCAGGGTTCTTCCTTTTCCTCCTCGGTTTTATCCACTCTTGCACTCATTCTTCCATTCATTCAATACCTGGGATTATGCCAGGCGTTCTGCCAGGTGCCTTGAAATAGGCTAGGCCCGACTTGAGGAGCTCAGTCTCCCTCGCTAATTTCACGCTGCATGATGGGTGTAGAAGGGGTCTCTGGTGAGGCTCACAGGAGTGAGGAAGTTGGCCTGGGAGCCTGGGAGAGGCTTCAGAGAGAGGTGACATTGGACTTCGCCCTGAAATGATTACAAGTCCACCAGCCAAAAGGGGTGGGGAAAGGAGATCCAGGCCAAGGTGTGAGTAGAGGCACAGGACCCTAGCTGGATTCAAGCAACAGCTGCCGTGTAGTGACAGGCGCCGTGCAGGAAGGCTGGATGGCCAAAGCACAGACTGGCAAGGCAGGTCAGAGCTGGCTCTGGAAGGGCCTGGAATGCAAAGCTAGGATATTGGTTGATTCTAGGTGGTGGGGGCTGGGAAAGATGTCAAACATAAAAATACAGTAACTCAACCATCTCTATCTCATAAAGGGACCTTGCTTATACTTTTAAGGGATAACTATGAGGATAAAAGAGCTAGCAGGCTCTTGTAGCCTAGAGAATCCAAGAGAAGCAATTGAAACATTTGAGAAATAATTAGGAACTTATCTAAGGTGACCAAATATAAAATATACCAAAAATCAATAACTTGGTATATACCAACTGTAACCAGTCAGAAAATATAATGCAAAGTTTCCATTCACAATAGCAAGAAAATCCGTAGAAATAAATTTAACAAAAGAAAATGGCAGTCTAAGAAAGAAAGTTACAGAACTCTCTAGGACATAAAAGACCACCTGAATATTTCAATGATGAGACTTCCCAAGTCTCAGGGTAGCAAGACCCAATGCCTTAAAGCTACTGATTGATTAATTAATAGCTTCTAAAATTAATCTAGGAACATAGTGATGTTACAGGGAAAATCCCAGTAGGGTTTACTTTGAGGACTTGGCCAGTTGATTCTAAGAGTAAATCTAAGAAATTTGGGGGGGATTTAAGAATGAGGGCTGGTCAGCAGAATGACCTTTGAAGCTGTAGGAATTGGCAGGTGTGGTAGGACTACAGGAACCGCCGCCGATCCAGGGCACATCTAGAAAGTCCAAAAACAGACCCTCCTCCATGTGGAAGGTCCATATGTGTTAAAGGTGTCATTTTAGATTAGCGGGGAGAGGAGAGACTGTCCAAAAAGCATGATTAGGACAACTTGCTTCTAGAAAAACAAACAGAATTCTACTTCAAACCAAACACAAACGTTCATTCTGGGTAAATTAAAAATAAGTTGTAAAAGTACCAGAGGAAAAAGGAAAGATTAATGGGTGGGGTACCATAAAGACATAAAACTTCTGAGTGGTAGAAGGCCCCTCACACAAGGAAAGGAACAGGAACAGGCTGGGAAACGAGCGTGCGAAGTCTGGAAGTGTCCCGGCGGGAACAGAGGGGGCGCAGGCTCTGGAGACGGCTTTGAGGAAGAGGCCTCAGGCCTTGGCAAATGACTAGCCGTGAGGGCAGAACCTGGGTAACTTGGTGGATGGGGACGTGGTGACGGAGGTAAGGCGATGAGGTGGGTTTCCGCAGTGCTGAGTGTGAGGTGTTGGTGGGACGTCCGGATGGAGGGGACCATTAGGCAGTTAGCAGCAGGAGGCGGGCCCAGGCACCAAGCAGCGGGAGATGCAGCGCACAGTGTTGAGAGTGGACGTGGGTCGGGCCCAAGTGGGGCCCTGCAGACTCAGTAGTGACGAGTCCCTGCCCTCAGGAGCTCGAGGTTGTTCCTCATTGGGGTGCTCACACTGGGGCAGGGCAGAGGAGGAGGATGGAGAACAAGACTCAAGGGGGTACCAGCCCTTAAGGCAGAATCGCAGGAGCCATCCAGGAGACTGGGCTTGTGCGTGCGGGTAGCGTGGTGGTAGGAAATCAGGAAGGAGGGAGCAGCGTGTGGCCCACAGCATCCTGTGTCACTGGAAGGCCAGGCTATTGCACTCTGTCCTCCCTTTCCCCAATTCCCCGTCCCCGCAGACCCGGCCTTCCTCTTGCGTGTCTGAGCAGCTGCCCACACAGGACACCCCTCTCCCCCACCTCTGCCCCTCCTACCCTCCTGACCTCCAGCACCAGCCCTTTGTGTCCCTCTCCTCAGCCATGCACCGGACCTTCCAGACCGACCTCTACCTGCTGCGCCTCCGGGCCGCCCGTGCCTATGTGCAGGCCCTCGAGTCCAGCCTGAACCCTGTGTCTGTGACGGCCCGGGAGCCCCTCAAGCTGCACGCTGTGGTGAGTGAATACCCAGGTGTGGGGGGAATCAGGCCACCTCAGGGCCAGAGGGGCAGAGGTCAAGGGTGAGTAGGAACCCCTCAGCCCCAGAGCCAATTCTGAGCCCACTAGGCCTTGTGCCTGCTTCTCACCTCCCCTAGGCCCAGAGACCAAGCCGCAGAGTGGGCCATACCCTCCAGCTCCTTTGGCCCGTGCTGTGCCTCAGACAAGCCCCCAGATTTGGGGCAGAGCACGCAAGTAGTCACCTTGGGACGTTTCTTCCCAGGACTGGAGGGACTCTCACAGCAATGGTGTGAGGAAGAAAGCTGTTGATTCCAGTAACCGCGGGCAGCCTGAGGTGTTAGGACTGCCTGGTACAGGGAAGGGAGGTCCTGGGACTGGCCCAGGCACAGCAGGAGGAGCCCCTGCACTCAGACACAAGTGACCACGAGGTCGTCTGGGCTCTGGCCAGTGCTCAGTGCGTCCCGGAGGTGTGCCGTCTGACCCACTGGGTTTCCGATTTCTCTTTCCCTAAAGGAAGTGGATAGATAGAGAGAGGAGGAGGCTGCAGAGCAACTGAGGCTAAGAGAGAGGAAAACGAAGTCACTGTGGCCACCACAGGACGAGAGTGGGCAGTGGAGAGAGCCTGGGAAGACAGGGGCAGGGACAGTGGTGAGTCCACGGGTGGGAGCTGGGGCATGCACCCCCGGGCCAGCTCTGCCTCCGACCGACTTGCTCAGTGGCCTGCGTCAAGCCCCTTCCCCTCTCTGGGCCTTTGCTGATCCCCGTACAGGCAGGAGCCAGCCTTCTGTGCTTCCCAGGGGCCCCTTGATGAGGGGCAGGACAAAGCATTAGAGCAGGTGGGGAAGAAGGTGACACGAGGACATTGATGAGAAGGCCGGAGGGCAGGACCAGGGCACATCAGATTCAGTGCCCAGGGCTGCTGGTTAAGGGCTTTCTCCACCCACCCCACCTTCTCCACAGGTTCAGGGCCTGGGCCCCACCTTTAAGCTCACACTTCACCTGCAGAACACCTCAGCAGCCCGACCCATCCTGGGGCTCCTGGTCTGCTTCCTGTACAACGAGGTGCTCTATGCCCTGCCCCGGGCCTTCTTCAAGGTACTGGGCCCACCTCACTGAGACATGGCGTGAGAAAGACCAGGCCGGGGCCTGAGGAGGTGCCCACCGAGCCAGAACAGATCAGTGGTGAGGGAACTGGCGGGTGGCTACAGCCACAGACCAGGCTGGCATATGACAGAGATCTGGGGAGAATGCCCAAGCCTTGCCTCGCTGCCTGAGAGAGGTCTTGGGGAGCCACACAGAAGGTTCTGGGAGAACAGCTAGAGTCAGGCTCCCACCTGGGCCTCTCTCAGGAGCCTGTTGGTGCTGGGATCCCAGAGCCCATCCTGCCTCACAGCCATACCTGCAGTGGGAGTGGGAGCTTCTTTCTGCCCCAAGGAGAATTTTCCACAGTGAAGGGCCTGCTTTCCCACCAGGGTCCAGGTTTGACCCTAAGTTGGGAGGACCAGAAACTGAGAAAGACTCTGGGACTTGGTTGGGAGTCAAGAGGTCTGGGTTTAATCCTGGACATACATGTGGTCCTGGAGCGTCCACTCCCCTCACTGAACCGCATGCCCCGTGAATGGGCCTGTCAGCCCTGCCCGCCCTGCCCCCTGGATTGTTCAGCTTCTATAGCAGGCATGAGAGCGCCCTGGAATCTGCTAAACACTGTCCAGGCATGAGGGCTAATTTCCTTACCTCTTTGTCCCCAAACTCAGGTCCCCTTGCTGGTGCCAGGACTCAGCTACCCCCTGGAGACCTTTGTGGAGAGTCTCAGTGACAAGGGCATCTCAGACATTATCAAGGTAGGTGGCCCATTGGTACTACAAGGGAGAGGACAGTGAGAGTGAGGTGGACAAGGCCCCCGGGTGGCTGCTGGCTCAGAGTGGGTATCTGCAGCCCTGTCCCCTTTGACACAGCCCTGGTCACCTGTGACTGGGCCCAGTGCAGACCAGGCCAGGCTTGTGTTTGCAGGGGGCAGGGAGGACAAGGGGCCTGCCCCTACTGCCGTGGGTACCTCCTCTGTAGGTGCTGGTGCTCCGTGAAGGCCAGAGCACACCCCTGCTGAGCGCCCATATCAACATGCCCGTGAGCGAGGGGCTGGCAGCTGCCTGACCCCCGGACTGGTGTTGAAGCCCCTGCGGAATCAGGACCAGGAAGATCCAGCCCCTTGCACTGAGCTGGCAGAGCCAGTGGCCCCAGGCCCATTCCCCGAGCAGCAGTGTGCTGGGGCTACAGTTTCCTTCTCCTCTCCTCGAAGGGTCTCCTTTCTCACCACCCTGACTGCTGGGTGACCTATAGAAGCAGGTCAGTGAGGTTCAGCTCCTTCCCCCTCAGGAAATCCCAGGGGACTTCTCTGCATCCTCCCCACTTTTCTCCAGAAATGACACCAGGTCCGAAGGAATATCTCTGAAGTGGTTAATGTGTGATGAGGGGCATAGGCCCAGTCTTCTCCTTTGCTGCTTTCCTTAGTCACATTACTCGTGTGTGGCTGCAGGCCCAGGCCAGAATTGGCTACGGCCTGACCTGGGATAATCAGAGGCTTTTCTTGGGCAACACTGAGCCCTCTGTTGCTGCCTGGGGTTCCAGAGGCTTGGCTGATGCTAGCTCAGCTTACAGGCAAAACACATGCTCTGATCTCTCCTTGTGAGCTAAACAAGGGACCCCCTCTTTCCATTCATGGGGCTCAGGGAATAGCTGCCTCCCCACAGGGGGCTTTCCTGAAATTTGGGCTCAACCAAGGTCTCAGGCCTGTGATGCTCCATGAGGGTTGCCAAGGGAGGAACTGGTGCAGGAAGGCATAGAGTGCCCATGCAGGGAGCTAGTGACTCCCGCCCCCACAAGGCTTCTGAAGACCACACAGCTTCTGCCCCTGACTTGGATTTTATGCCCAGAAAGGGCATCCCAGGAGAGGAAGGCCCAGTTAGAGCAGAGGTGGGGCTAGGGTGCACAGGAGAGGTGTTTCTGGAATCCTGGGGAAGCGGCACAGGAGGCAGAAGCCCGGAACAGCTCTTCTATGCCCTGGAGCCCAGGTCAGTCACGTAAGTGGGAAGTTCACTGGGCAGGGCCATAGTGTGAGAGAATGAGCTGGAAAGGCATGGACCAGAGGCATTGAGTGAGGCTTAACCCTGAGGGAAGGCACATATTTAGACCACAAGGACCAGAGACCCACAATCCTGGCCTTCGGTGCCTCCTTGAGCCCTGGCCGGTCTGCCTGGCCCACTCTCAGCCTCTGTTAGGCTCGTGCTACCAGGGCCGCCCTGAGCCACTTTGTGAGCCAGGAACCCTGCTCTTTGAGGACCTGTATCTTCCTCTGTCTGACCAGGTGCAGCCTAGCATGTGGTAGGTATCTCAGGCTTGTAGGAAGTAACCAAATCCTTCTGGGTTAGTTTCCCCACATGTAAAATGAGGCAGTTTGACCAGATTCAGCTCTAGCATCCTATGAGCTGAGCAGCCTCTAGAGGAGATGAGGAGACGACTCCAGAAAGGGGATATTTAACAGGAGTAACTGCAGAGCTTTTGCCCTTGATACCAAGGGCCCCACCTAACTGCCGTGGCCAGGCAATAGCCTCTGTGTCCAGGACACCAGTGAGGGATTGGGGTGACACAGCTCACAGCCCACTCCCTAACTCTTCCAAGGAATGCATTCTGGGGCCAGGTTAAGAGAAGCATTGGGGGAGGGGGGTGGCTCAGTTGGTTGAGCGTCCTACTCTGGATCTCAGCTCCGGTCTTGATCTCGGGGTGGTGAGATCAAGCCCCGCGTTGGGCTCCGAGCTGGGTGTGGAACCTACTTAGAGAGAGAGAGAAGCATGGGGTCTGGACCAAAGAAAGAGCCCATCCCCCTCCTCTGTGCACAGTCTGGCCACTCGCAGACATAGATCAACTGGATCAGAATGGTGAAGGGTCTCTAGATCAAGCCAAGTGAGGCACAGTTAGAACAAGCAAGAGGTTTAACCTGGAAATGGAAAGAATAATAAAGGGAGTGTCACTGTCAGTCAGAGAGATTTCAACTTAACCTGAAGAACTTCCTGAGAGAGCTTATCAGAGATGGAAAGGCCTGCCCTACAAGGTAATGAGCCCTTTGTCACTGGGGCTGGGCTTCACAGGGTTGTGTGCTGGGCCACATGACCATAGAATCTCTTCTACCCCAATCAAGTGATGACTATGTGAACTTGGAACGAAAAGTGTGATCTGGATTCTGTTCGTAGCTATTCATGATGATGAAAATGGAGAGACTTCCAGCGCCTAATGAGAGTTTGTATGATGTAATACTACATACCGATGTGAACTGTGTCGATGTGGACAAGTATACATAAAGCAATATGAAATCAGGGACAGTGCATGGTACCCAGTGTCCTCACTAGTTAGAGCTTCAAGAGATTGTGGACATTACGGATGAGGGGAGTTGGTATCTTTTACATGTACCTACTTAGTACTATGGAGTTAGTTTATAACAAGAAAATAACCTCTCCCCATTCCCCACTACTGCTCTCTTACTACAATCATTTTCAGTTCTCTTAGCTGTTATTTTTTTCAGTAACTTCTGAGTCCAATCTGGGGCTTAAATTCACGACCCCAAGATCAAGAGTCACATGCTCCACTGACCGAGCCAGACAGGTTCCCCATTAGCTATTTATTTTAAAAAATATGCTTCAGGACACCTGGGTGGCACAGTTCATTAAGCATCCAACTCTTGATTTTTGGCTCAGGCCATGATCTCAGGGTCAGATCGAGCCCTGTGTCAGGCTCCACACTGAGTGAGGAGTCTGCTTAGGATTCTTTCTCTCCTGGGTGCCTGGGTGGCTCAGTCAGTTAAGCGTCTGCCTTCAGCTTGGGTCATGATTCCAGAGTCCTGGGATTGAGCCCCACATCAGGCTCCCTGCTCAGCGGGGTGTCTGCTTCTCCCTCTCTCTCTGCTCCTCCCCCTGCTTGTGCTCTCTTTCGCTCACACTCTCAAATAAATAAAATCTTTAAAAAAAAAGATTCTCTGTCTCCCTCTATTCCTACTCTGCCCCCTGCTCATGTTCTCTAGCTAAGGAAAAAAATATATTTGTTTATACTACTCTTGCTTGACTTGTCATTCTAGACACCACCTGTCGGCTCTCTGTTGTAACAGATGAGGCTTGAGCTCTCCTGTGACAGGACCTTGCTCCCTTCTCTCCCCCGTTTTTAGGTAAATCAATACTCACTGTTTAAATAGCTATTTATATTACTATGTGAAAGTTACCCACTGCAGAGTCAAAATTGGGATATAATTAAATTACTTCTAAATTTTTCGTTGAGTTAAAAATTGCCATTCTTCTGTTTCATTTGCTTAGTTTTTTGTATATACCAATTGTTAGTTCTTCCCCTACGGTTCCTCTTTTTATCCGGACGCTTTCCTTCATCCCCTGGCTCAGTGAGGACTGTTTGCTCCCTGGAACTGCTGCAGAGCATTTCTCCTGATTTTGATCCTCTGATTCCTGAGCCCCATGTCTTCATCTTTCATAGATCTTTTACCCCTCCTTTGGTGACGTATATCCACAAGTACCTTCTCTAAAAAGTCACTAGAGTTAAAAATTTTAAAACATGGTCTAAAGAAATCTTTATTCCATTCATACACGTGTGATAGCAGGTCATAAAATTTGAAGTTGAAAATAATTTTCACACAAGAAAATCATTTTTAAGGCAGTATTCCCTTGTGTTCACATTTTTGGTAATGCTGTTGAGAAGTTCCATGCTATTTTTGCTCCTGACCTTCTCTTTCTCTGAGGTTCTGAAATGTCAGGACGTGCCTGACTGTGTGCCATTATTCGTTGTGCTGTTGGGTGGAGATGTATATCCTTCACTCCCACAAAATTTTGTTTTCTTGAGTGATTTTTTCCCATTTTCTCTGTTCTCTCTGGAATTCTCATTGAACCCAGCACCACCTGATAAATGGTTAATTCCAGAGAGAACAGGATTGATCATGTTTTTCTTCTCTTTTCTCATATTGTCTTTCTATTTTCTGAGGGATTTTTAACTTTCAGCTCTTCTCTGGAACTGTTTTTATTTTTTATTTTTTATTTTATTTATTTACTTGACAGAGAGAGAGACAGCTAGAGAGGGAACACAAGCAGGGGGAGTGGGAGAGGGAGAAGCAGGCTTCCGGCTGAGCAGGGAGCCTGCTTCTCCCTCTCCCTGCCACTCCCCCTGCTTGTGTTTCCTCTCTCGCTGTGTCTCTGTCAAATAAATAAAATCTTAAAAAAAAAAATAATAAAAGATTTTATTTATTCATTTGAGAGAGACTGAGAGAACACAAGCAGGGGGAGGCAGGGAGAGAGGGAGAAGCAGACTCCCCGCTGAGCTAGGAGTGCCATGTGGGATCCAATCCCAGGACCCTGGGATAATGAACCATGCCAAAGGCAGACGCTTAACCATCTGAGCCACCCAGGCACCCGAAACAACACACTTCTAAAGATTTTATTTATTTATTTGTCAGAGAGCAAGACAGAACACAAACGGGGAGAGGCAGGCAGAGGGAGAAGTAGGCTCCCTGCTGAGCAAGGAGCCCGATGTAGGACTCAATCTCAGGACCCTGGGATCATGACCTGAGCTGAAGGCAGCCACTTAACTGACTGAGCCACCCAGGCGTCCCAACAACACACTTCTAAATAACAAGTGAGTCAAAGACGAAATCTCAAGAAAAATTTAAAAATCTTTTGAACTAAATGAAAACGAAAACACAACTTACCAAATTTGTGGGACACAGCAAAGCAGTGCTTTAAGGGAAATGTATAGCATTGAATGCATGTTTTAGAAAAGAAAGATCTAAAATCAATAATTTAAGTTTCCACCTTGGGAAATAAGAGCAAAATAAGTCCAAAGTAAGCAGGAAAAAAAAAAAAAAAAAGAATTAGAGCAGAAATCAATTAAAATTGAAAACCAAAAATTAGCAGAGAAAATCAACAAAACCAAAAGCTCGTTCTGGGAAATCTCATCAGAACCAGCAGGGCAATTGTCTATCTCCAAGCCAAGTGCAAGGTAGAAGCAGGAGAAAAACCTCTCCTGAGATTTTTTTAACCACAGCCAGCCTGAATAGGTTTACACCTAAATTGACAATACCTGGGCGGTCCAAAAGACCCATAGCTGAAAATTTAGTATAAAGTGGTGCAGGATTTGTTTGTCATCAGATGACTGAGAAACACCTATCTTCTCTGGAGGAATTTACTGACTGTTGACCCAATCTCAAAAACAATCCCCTTGATAAAATGCCAAGAAAAAGGAACTCACAGTCAAAACCCACAAATTGCAAGAAAATAAGACATTGTGGGGGCGCCTGGGTGGCTCAGTTGTTAAGCGTCTGCCTTTGGCTCAGGTCATGATCCCAGGGTTCTGGGATCGACCCCCGCATCGGGCTCCCTGCTCAGCCTGCTTCTCCCTCTCCCACTCTCCCTGCTTGTGTTCCCTCTCTCGCTGTGTCTCTCTGTCAAATAAATAAAATCTTAAAAAAAAAAAAAGACATAGCTTTGCGCAGTGGCAGTATCGTAGCCAATGAGATTTATCCGAGGCGCAATTATTGCTAATTGAAAAAAAAAAAAGACATTGTGAAGAGGAGCCACCATAAACAATAGCCCACGTACTCAGGCCTCAAAGACTTAAGATATTGGAATTACTAAACAGTGTAAGATGTGTGTCTTCAATATATTTAAAGCAAAAACAAACAAACAAACAAAACAAAAACAAAAACCCTGAAATATAAGTAGAGAGCAAGAGAGGATATAAAATGACCAAGCAAATCTGAAAAAGAACCAAACAGAACTAGAAACGAGAATAAAATATTTGACACGTAAAACTCATGGGTGAATGGGCACAACCACTTAAAAAAGAAAAAAACTCAATAGATTGGTTTTGCAGCTGAAGAAAGACTTAACTGGAAGGTAGAGCTGGAGAAATTATCCAGAATGCCAGAAACAGAGATAGAAAATGTGAGGATGGAATAGGAAGGTCTCATCAGAGCTTCACTAGGGACAGAGAAAATACATGTAGTGTAAGAATCTTCTAGAACTGATGAAAGACATCAATTCATAGAATCAGGAAACCCAAAGAATTTCTTTAGGGTAAATACAAAGAAAACCACACTTGCGCACATCACAGTAAACTGCAGAATACTGAAGACAAAAAATCCTAAAAGCATTGGAGACAAAAGTATCTTCAAAGGAAAAACAACAGATGACAGTTGACTTAACAGCAACAATGGAAACCAAAAGACAGAATAATATTTTTAACATTGAGAGGAAATAACTATTAACCTAGAATTCTGCATCCAGCAAAAAGTAACTTTAATTATAAAAAGGGTAAAAAACTAAAAACTACAAAAAGTGAGACAAACAGAAAGCACAAAATAAAGTGGTAGAAATATACCCAAGTACATTAATTGCAATAAATATAAATGACCAAATGTTTCAACTGGAAGACAGTCTTGTCTAGATTTTTAAAACTCCATCTACAGGGCGCCTGGGTGGCTCAGTCAGTTAAGCGTTTGCCTTCGGCTCAGGTCATGATCCCAGGGTCCTGGGATTGAGCCCCATGTCAGGGTCCCTGCTCATCGGGGAGTCTGCGTCTCCCTCTCCCTCTGCCCCTCCCTCCCCAAACTCGTGCTCTCTCTCTCAAATAAAATCTTTAAAAAAAAAAAAATCCATCTATAGGCTGATCTCAAGAGACAAAACAATTGAAAGTAAAAGAATACAAATTATTAACATATTTGGACTAGAAGGGAACTTAAGGGGCATCTATTTAAAAAGAAACCCATGCTGGGTGGCTCAGTTCATTAAGCGTCTGGATGTCAATTTCAGCTCAGGTCATGATCTTAGGGTCGTGAAATTGAGTCCTGCATCGGGCTCCATCCTGAGCATGGAGACTGCTTAGGATTCTCTCTCTCCCTCTCCCTCTGCCCCTCCCCTCCCCCCACTCGTGCACTCTCTCTCTCTCTCTCTCTAAAAAAAAAAAATAATAATAATAATAATAAATCTAGGGGCGCCTGGGTGGCTCAGTTGGTTAAGCGACTGCCTTCGGCTCAGGTCATGATCCTGGAGTCCCTGGATCGAGTCCCGCATTGGGCTCCCTGCTCAGCGGGAAGCCTGCTTCTCCCTCTCCCACTTCCCCTGCTTGTGTTCCCTCTCTCTCTCTCTGTCAATTAAATAAATAAATAAAATCCTTAAATAATAATAATAATAATAAATCTAACCAAAAAAGGCATGATCTTTATGAGAAAAAGTATATAACTTTATTGAAAACATTTAATGGACACGCCATGTTCATGAACTGAAAAATGCAATTTCAATTTCATATGGATGTTGATCTTTAGATTCAGTTGGGTTTCATTCACAATCTCAAAGGTATTTTTTATTGGTGGAACTTGACAAGTGGATTCTAAAATGTATATGAAAGAGCAAGGACCAAGAATAGATCTTAGGGAGTCCTACAATAGGGGTGACAGTGGAAAAATAAGTTGTGGTATAGTCAATGGCTCACTATACAGCAAGGAGAAGGAATGCCCTACAGCTCTACACGTTCATCTGGATAAATCTCAGAAACATAATAATGAGTGAAAAGGCAAGTCACAGAAGAATAAACACAGTATGATTCCATTTATATAAAATTCAAAAACATGCAAAACCAATACAAACCTAGGTAATACTATTACAAGGCAAAGCAAGGGAATGATTCAGACAGTACAGTGTTTTCTCCACCGGGGAGGGGCACAGTGGGGACTTCAAAGGAAGTAGTATCCGTTTCTTAAATGGGGGGAAGGAGGGAATTTATTTTATAAATATTTTCTTGCATCTCCTTACTATTTAATAAAAACAATAGAAAGCGGAGGAGGAGACAAGAAGTCGGCCCATGCTTCCGTACAGCACAAAGTGCCAGGCACACCACTTTCCTAACCATTAAGAACTAGCAGTTGAACGTGCCATTTGGGAAAACAAAGAAGTCCTAGCAGCTCAAAGGTTTGTGGGTATGGGCAGGGCCTCTCAGAAGGATGGGCTTCTCTGAGGGTTCCTGGGTGACAAGCCTGCCATGTCCTTGGATGACATCTCCACCACCCAAGGCAGCATCTGTAGACTTTTTCACTTAACCCCATTTTTGGTCCAGCCCCTCACCCCCAACCCTCCCCTGAGACCCAAAGCTTCTTCGAATAGCCCCCAACTGTACCTCAGAGGGGTAGCTGCTTGGCTGCAAGGGGGCCCCGGGGTGGGGGAAGGGGCAATTAGCTGCTCCTCATACAGACTTTGGGTCAGTCCCTACTGTAAGTCCCAAACCCTGCCTTCCATGGTGCCAGGAGAGTTCCTGAGCCTCTCCAGGGCCCTGGGGGTGGGGGTGGGGGGCAGTTTGGCTGCCTCTTGGCCCCTCCCTCTAGGAATTAACTTCCAATTCTCTGCTAAGAGAGGAAATGAGCCCCCCATCCACTTCCCATCTTTCAGAATGTCATCAGGCTCTTTGATCTATTCCTGTCTCCCTTCTATTTTCTTTGTCCTTGTAAATTTATATCTGTTTCATGTCTTTACTATCATTTTAGATTTTAAAAGGAAACAGAGGTAAACCCATGTGTTTAAACCTGCTACATTTAACTGGAAGTCTATTTACTATATTTAAATAAAAATGTTTAACAGGTAGCTTCTGAAGAGTTCAGAGAGGAAGAGCTTAGCCTTCTGAGCACCATCCTGCAGATGCTTGAACATCCACCTGATTTCTCTGCCTCGATTTTGCTACTCACTTTCCTCAGCTGTGCAAGGGTGAAGGAGAAAGCACAAAGATCTGGGTTCAAATCCTGACTCCTCCATTCACTGCCCCATGATCTTCTCACATCAACCGTCATAATTGCTGCCCCCCGGTACCAGAGTAGCCAGAGGGAGGCACAGTGAGTGTTATGGAGAGGCTTCTAACCACAAAGCACTGAACCTGGGAAAGAATGTTGGATTCTCGTTCCCTGGATCACCACACGCCACCTTGGTCTGCTGGTGCCCCAGCCCCCCACACCAAAGCCACAGGAAGAGCCCTGGTCCCTTAAGCCCTCAGGCATTCTGTGGTTCCCATGCGTGACAATCAGAGGAAACCAGAAACAGCAGCCTGGGCAACAGCAAGGGACCAGAAACCCAGAAAGATGGAGAGAGTCCAAGAACCAAGTGGGCGCTTTATTAACCCAGCAAAGGGGTGACTGGGCTGGCCAAGCAGCCCCTTACCAACTGTCCACTCTACTCGGGGGGCCAACAGAGGCAGAGTTGCAGGACCCAAGCCCTGGACACTGGAGTCCAGGCTGGGCAGGGGCAAGGCCAAGGACGGGACGGGAGGCTGGGGATGGGCCCGAAAGGAGTTAGGAGCCTCCTTTCCTGCTACCCTCTCCCTGAACAGCTCCGGCTCCTTCTGGAGTCAGGAAGCCACGAGGCCCGCATCAGCTGCAGTCTGGAAGGTGATCCCATCCCCAGGCAATGGGGAGGCCAGGAAGGGCCAGAGCCAGACGAGGACCCAGCGGGGCCCCAGGGCCGCCTGCAAGTTGTGGCAAGGGCCCAGGTCATAAGAGTGCTGGCCCCGAGCCCACTCCCATGTGGTCTGGCCCCTCAGCAGCAGCATCCCATGGAAGAGCAGCCCGGCCCCGCACAACAGTGCACCTGCCACACACGTGTCGGTCACAAAGGCCAAGGCAAACTGAGCCAGAGACACTCTGCCTGCAAGAAGAAAGCAAGAGGGTCAGGGGGCAGCCATGGGCTCAGCCCTCCCAAAGCTCAGCTCCCGCCCTTCTTCCACTCCCTACCCTCCACCACGAAGCAGGGCTCATTTCCTCTGCTCAGTCAACGCTGAGTGGCTACTCCCGGGCCAGCCCACGCCGGTGACCTGGGCAGACGCAGCCCTCTGCCCAACATCCGACTTGCATTCATCACAAACTTGTGAGCACCTCCCACGTGCCAGACGCGGTGGCAGGCACCAGGATGAACGGTGGACACCAGCTCTGACCCCAGGGAGCTCACAGACAAGTAGTTAAGAGACGACTTCTCAGTTACTTAATTACGGATGTGATGTGTGTTCCAATGGGAAAGTACAGCACCTTCTGGCCCACAGTAGCTACTAAGTATCTGCTGAACTAATGAACTACAGGATGTCATGAAACATTCTGCTCAGTGAAAGACGCCGGACACAGAGGGCACATAGATGATGTCATTTCTGTGAAATGTCCCAAACAGGCAAATCCAGAGACAGACAGTAGATGAGTGGTTACCAGGAGCTGGGGGCCTCAGGGAGGAGTAGGGAGTGACTGCTCAATGGGTATAATAGGGTTTCTTTTTGGGGTGATGAAAATGTTCTGGAATTAGATAGTGGTGATGGTTGCACCACATTGTAAAGGTACTAAATGCCACTGAATGATATACTAAGAAGTGGTTAAAATGATGAATTCCATGTTATATGAATTCTACTTCATTAAAAAAGAGAGGCTATGTGGGGAAATGCCAAGCTGACTTATTAGGAGGCTAAAGGAAGTGGATTTCATCTGCTTTAATTAAGTACATCTTGGGTGGCATCTGAAGGAGGTATTTGGTAGGTGAAGAGGGGAGAAAACATTCTGTTTGAAGGTCCTGAGGCAGGATGGAGAGATGCCTGTGAGACGAGTATGTGGATGGTTCTGGAAGCTCGGGAGAGAAGCCCAGGCCCAACACGCAGATCTGCAGGTGGTTGGCAGTTCCAAGACCCGCCAGAGTGTAGAGTGGGATGGGAGCAGCACCACGCCCTCAGCATCAGGAAACCAGGTCCTTTGGGACCCGATCAAGAAAAGAGAGGGAAACCAAAAATTTAGGAGGAAACCCTGCAGTAATAGTTGTTGGAGATGCCCAGGGTACAGCCTTTCCAGGAGGTTGAAGGCCAGCAGTATTAATGAGGCAGAAAGGTCTCGTGAAGCAAAGAGAACTCAAAAGGGTCCTCTGGGCTTTGTGGCGACCGAGGCATTCTCAGGAAGGGGAGGGGGGACAGAAGCCAGTTTGGAGCAGGTACAGGAGTGAGTGGGAGGTGAGGAAAAGCAGCCTATGAGCCCAGGTAAGTCCTTCAACAAGCTTGGCTGCTAAGAGAAGAGCCAAGAGGCAAAAGATAGGGAGGAGGAGGATGTGGCGTGAAGAGAGGGTTTGTACAGGTGGGAAAAGCCGAAGAAAGCCAGTGGAAGGGGGACTGGGTCAGCAGGAGGAGAAGCAGGCCATAGTGAGGCTTCCAAGCAGGGAGGAAGGGCCAGACACCAGGAGAAGCTGGGGGCAGTCAGCCTGGCTTCCGGATCTGAGGATGAGACAATTCTGGATGTACCCACTGACATCTCATTTTCTGTGATGGATTTCAAGAGAGGTGGAAGCTTGGAGAACAGGAGAGTGGGAAGGTTGGAGCTGCAGTCATTCGGGGGAGCAAGCTTATGAGAAACCAGGATGGCCACCCATGACTGAAGGCCTGTTGGGGTCAGCAGCGCCATGAATGTGGCATGGGACCAACTGCCACCAAGTACCAGCTCTCAGCGACCAGCGGCAGACTCAGAGAAGACAGGAAGGCACCGTGGAAGACAGAGCCAAGAGGGTTGAGATGTTGGCAGGAGAATGGTGGAAATGAGGATTCTAAGCTGGATGTGGGGGCAGTGAAGAGGGAAAGTGTTGACGGAAAGGTGAGGGCAGGAGCTCATGGGGTAGAAGTGTGAGAGCTGGCTAGGAGAGGAGGTGGGGAGCAGACGGAGAGGGGTGAATGGCTCATGGCGTGATTTGGGAGGTGACACGCTTTGGCTTCTGACAAGGTGTAGGGTGGATGTGGGAGTAAGTAAAGGAAGTCAAATGGAGAGAAGGTCAAAAGCTGACCAACTGGGCACTGGGAGGGCCATTAGCCCGGACTTCCAGATGCCCACGATTTCAGCAGGGCCCAGGGCTGGAGAAGGCGATGGCTGCAGAGGGGCGGGGTGCAGGGAGGTGCGGCTGGAGGGCTTGTGTCTCAGTGGAAACAGGGTCATCAAGGAGGCAGAGGAGGGCTGCTCAGGGAGCCAGTGTGGTCAGAGCGAGACAGTGACAAGCCCACTGGGCCTCCCAAGGCCCTTCCCCCGCCCACCCCTCCGGGCTGTAGGGACAGAGCTGGGCTTGGATAGGACGAGACACAGCGACTACTCAGAGTACTCAGAGAGTTTAGTCACTGCAGGACAAGGTTACAGAGGGGACCATGGAGGGGTCAAGAGGAAGGAGTCAGGGGAGAGAAGGCATTTCAGGCGGAGACAACAAAGAGTATAAAAAACAGTGGGGCTTTTATCTCAGGGAGGGGAGGGTGTCAGAAGAAAGAGGAATAAATGTGTCATCCAGAACATGGCCTCTCAGTCAGCCTCCTGATCCATGTCTTCCCCTCCCAGCTTCCGAAGACTGGAACTTCCCTCTGCCTATAGCTTTCACTGGCTCCCTACTGTCCATTCAAGTCAGGGCTCTCTCCTCACACCAGCATTCAGGGAGGGTCTCCACCATCCAGTCTGAACCTACTCCTTGCCCAACCTCCACGCCTTTGTTCTGTCTGCAACCCTCACTTAGAATGCACCCCCACTTAGAATGCACCCCCACTTAGAATGCTCCCTCCCCATCCCAACCCCCCCCCCCAACTCCCACCAGTCCTTCCTTCTCTGCCAACACCTAGAATCCTTGCCTGATTCTCCTAGCCAGAACTCTGTACCTGGGTCAAGGCCCAGTATTTTACTGTACTGCACACCCAGTTGAATCTCAGGCTGCCCTCACCCCCCATAAATGACATTGGAACTGGGATCCCCGGACATCACCAGGAGAACCAGCGGGAAATCCCACCCCCCACCAGAATGGCCCACTGCAAGGGCCTCTGCGTCTGTGGACGCCTCCCAAGCTCCCCACCTGTGAGCAGCATGAGCCAGGGCAGCAGGAGGAGGGCGGCGGTGTGGAGGGGCGCGTGGGCTCGCAGGAGGGCTGACAGGGCAGGGCCCAGCAGCACAGAGACATGCAGCAGGACGCCCGCAGCATGAAGCAGCAGGCACAGGAAGGGCCGGTAGTTGCGGAACCCCACACAGCGGCCCAGGAGGCGGCAGTGGTGATCCCGGCGAAGGATGCAGACGCGGCAGGAGGAGCAATGCCCACTGCGGGGCGGCACCTGGCTTTGGCACTGGTAGCAGTAACTGCAGGGAAGGAACCACAGCGTCAGTTCTGCCAGCAGCTCTGAGCGCCCCCTACCATGCCCGGTCGGCCTCTGAGCCCAGCCTGGGGAAGCAGGCAGGCCACTGCCCTCAGTAAGCCTCAGCTCCATCATACATAAACGCAGGCCGAACACCCCTGCCTGGGCCCTTCCAGTTCTAGCACTGCAGGTCCGAGGGCTCTTGCAGCTCAGACACCCCAGTCCTAAGGCCTTTCTCTGGCCTCTAACATCCAGGGGCAAACTTCTCACTTCCTCCGCGGTCACCACATTGGTCCCAATCACCATGCACTCTCCCCAGGATTACTGCTTGAGACTCTTAACGACTCTCCCTGATTGATTCCAGCTTTGGTTCCTCCTGGTATGGTCTCACCCCAGCAGCCAGGCTGATCCTTAAAAATCTAAGTCAAGGGGCGCCTGGGTGGCTCAGTCGGTTGAGCGACTGCCTTTGGCTCGGGTCATGATCCTGGAGTCCCAGGATTGAGTCCCATGTCCGCCTCCCTGCTCAGCGGGAAGCCTGCCTCTCCCTCTGACCCTCCCCCCTTCTCATGCCCTCTCTCTCTCAAATAAATAAAATCTTTAAAAAAAAAAAATCTAAGTCAAAACCCTACAATGGCTGTCCATCTCACTGCCAGTAAGAAGCTAAACCTTCAATGTCCCACAAGGTCTTTCTATCTCTACCCTCCCTCCCCTCCCTCTCTCACTCCACACCAGCCACACTGGCCTTCTTGCTGTTCCTGAACATGCAAGGCACATAACTGCCTCAGTCTTTGCACTGTCGTCCCCTCTACCTGGAACACTCTCCCCCAGATTCCCACATGGCTAACTCCCCCACATCCTTAAATTAAAGTCTTTGCTCAAATGCCTACCTTGACTACCCTATTTAAAACTGCAACCTGCACACCCTTTACCCTGCTCTACTTTTTGTTTCCATACCACCATCTTCTAACACTCTATATAATTTCCTTATTTATTATGCCTGTAGCTTATCATCTGCCTCCTCCCCCACTGAAATCAGCTCCAGGAGGTCAGGAATCTATTTTATTGAACCTTCAGTGGCCGGAAGAGTACCTTGCACATAGTAGGTGCTCATTAAATATTTGTAAGTGAATGAATGATATTTCTTCTGGATCTACCATCCCAGGCTGTAAAAGAGTGTTCTGGCTCTAACAAGCAGATCCTATTGTAATCTGGTTCTAATATCTTCTGGTTCTAGGGCACCTCCCGCTGTCCAAGGCTCCTGCTTTCCCCCCCCCACCCCCGCGCCAGCCCCCAGATCCCGCGCCCCACTCACGCCCAGCCCTGGCCCAGACCGCGGCCGGCCAGCATCACGCCCCGGATGCTGGGGTCCGAGCGCAGGAAGAGCCCCACGTTGCCCAGCAGGTTGAGCAGCTGGAAGGCGGCCAGCACTAGGTGCAAGGCCCGAGCCAGGGGTCCCAGCGGGGGCGGCCCGGGACCCAGAACCAGCACATAGGCCAGCTCCAGGCCCACAGCCGCGGCCCACAGCGCAGTGAGCACGAGAGGCAGCCGCGCGGGCGCCCCCTCCGCGCTCCCCACCGCCCAGAGCTGCCCCATGGCCTGGACCCACCGGCTGTCGGATCCCGAGTACCCCTCCGCTTCCGTATTGGGGCGGGGATAGTGGCAGACGGACGCCTGCTACGACCAATAGAAGCTCCGAAGGGAGTTTCGAGTCACCGGGAGCTGCCGGCAGATGCAGGCATGTGATTGGACGGCTGCATGAGCCACGGCCAAGCTTGGAATCCCGTTGGCGCTAGAGCCGGGTAGGGCAGCACGTTATAGCCCCGCCCAGCCGCGGAGCCCCGCCCCTCCCGCAGAAGCCCCGCCCCCTGGTCTCGCTAGCCGGTTTGGAGGATTGAGTTGCAGTCTTCGGTGGCGTCGGGGTTTCCCGGCTCAGCACATTCCCCCTCAGCCCCCAGCCGCCCCGATATTAATAGCCCTGCATCGCCTCATCCAGCTGGCCTGGAACCCCTCCCCATGCTCGAGTGTCTCCATCACCCCAGAAAACATTCAAACAGGTCGGCGCCTCGGTGTGTCTGACTGTGAAATGGGGATAGGGCTCTCTGTTTCCCACCTGCGCGGCACCAGGAGAGGGTCAGGAGGAGGCCTAAGGGACCGCTTCTAGAGCGGTCTACAGTCTCTACTATTATCGTTATCTCCGTTGCACACGTGAGGAAACAGAGAGGGCCATGGCTTTCTCACGGTCACACAGCGCCCAAGAGGCGGAGCCAGAACGGGAACCCCGAATCTCCGCCTTGGGATCCACCCCAGCGCCCCCAAATCCTGCAGTCCTCTGGTCCCAGGGCAACCTCTTGCCTGGTCCCGACCCGAGCGCCCTCGCCCCCATCCGGCCCCACCCTCCTCCCCCATATTTAGCGCGAATTCGATCCGGGGCTGGGCCGGGCGCTACTTAACGCGGCCCCGGTGTTCCGGAGAGCGCCGAGCGGAGCGGAGCCAGGAGCCCGAGCAAGATGATGATGGTGATGCAGCCCGAGGGTCTGGGGGTCGGGGAGGGGCCCTTCGTGGGCGTCAGCGGGGGCGGCGAGTACATGGAACAGGAGGAGGACTGGGACCGCGACCTACTGCTCGACCCGGCCTGGGAGAAGCAGCAGCGGAAAGTGAGTGCTCACCCATTTCCAGATGGCAAAACTGAGGCCTGAGAAGCCGGGCGATTTGTCCTTGGCAACTCAGCAAGTCGGGGGCAGAGTCCGTCTAGACCCAGAGCTCGGCCCATCAGTCCTCCGCTGTCTCCCAGAGCTGGAAGAGAGGGCTGGGAGCCCTCATGAGGGGTTTAGGATAACAAGGAGAATTTCTGGGGTCCCACCCCCCGGGAGTTCATTACCCTGGGCCCACTGTCCCACTTCTGCTGGCGAAAAGGGGTTGGGTGAAGCCCAGGAAATCCAAGTTTGGGGGGTGTCGGGAAGATAATCTTTCTCCCCAGGCCCCTGACTCTCTAGTTAAATATCTTAGACCCCACCCTGAGGACTTGCAGCCGGCACCTAGTGGACTTGGGAGTGTGGGGAAGGAGAGAACCATCCCAGACCCCTCCCCACTCTCTCCTCTCTATTCTCTCCACCCTGGGGTTCATTGCCACTCCATCCCAATTGTCAAATGAGGAAACTGAGGCCCAGAAAGGGGCAGAGATAGGACCCAAATCATATACTGTCAGAAAACAGGACCCACCCCCCCACAACCTGAGGGTCTTTGCCCCTTGCTTGCCCCACCCCCACTCCTTCCCAAGATACCCCCCCCAACCCAGGGGCCCTAAGTCTGCTGAAAAGGCCACAAGATCAAGGAGGAGGGGAGCCTGGGTCCCCTTACACAGTAACCTGACTCTCCGGCCAGATGGACACTTTGTGCTGAGGCAGCGGCTTGGGGAAGCTGGAGTGGGGCACATGGGCAGCTGCTGCCCAGGCCCAGCCTTGTAGGGCACTGGGGCCCCCTCCCTGATCTATTTTCACTCCCAGACTTTCCCAAGTGGAGGGGGCAGGACACCTGGGTTCCCAAAAGAGAAAATGATCCGGGCTGGAGTGAGGAGACTTTGGGGAGTGGCAGGCCAGGGGGAGGGAGGATGCCGTGAAGTCATTGGACCCTGCTGAGCATTTGCCAACAGTGTGTGACTCCAGGAAAGGGCAGGGAACAGGAGTGCTCAGTGGAATTTGCAGGATCTGAGAATCCCAGGATTTAGAATCAGAGCGCTTCTACTGGGTTAGATGACAGGAGATGACCCCAGAGTCCGGGAGGCTCAGCTGACTCGGCTGGAGCGCCCCGGGTGACATGCTTCCCCTCTAGTTCCTCCTGCACCTGTCTCCAAGCAGGGCTGCGGTCCTTGGGTCTGGCAGTCTCCCAGTGATGTCATCCCTGCCCCTGGCTCCAGCTGCCATCTGCTTGGCACCCACCAGGTTTCCCTCAGATCCAGGTCCACATGCCCTTCAGGAGACACACACTAGTCTGTGACTTGCCTGCATCATTTAACAAAATATCAGGAATACCCTTCCAACCCAACCTACGGCCACCCACTTCATCCATTCATTCAACGGCTGCACAACCGTAGATGCTCTGTAAATTAATCAGCATCCCTGGAAGTTGGCCATTCCGGAGTTTCTTTCTCCTCCAGCCTGAGCATCTCTGTACTCAGCTTAGCCCCGCCCTACACCTGCCCTTCCCCCTGGTGTCTCCCTCCAGCTCCTGCCTGATGCCTGAGTCCTCTTCATTCAACCTCATCCCAAAACATTCATTCAGTATTTCTTAGGGAGCTCCTACTCGGGGCCAGGCATTGTGTTAGGTGTCAGGACTTCAGCAGGAAACAAAATAAGTCCTCTGCCTTAGGAAGCTTATACTTCAGCAAGGAAGAGTGTTTCTATCCCATCGCTCTGACCCTTCCTGACACCCTTCCTCCCCGCCTCTCCCCCCTACCCCCTCACCCCATCCCAGTCGCCACCTTCTCACTTCTCCCTCCTGCTCTGCCAAGCCATTTGCCTCCACTCTGCCACCAGAAAGAGATTTCTAAAACACGGTTCTGCCCACCTCCCTCTGCCCAAAATCTTCCCTGATGCCCTGTTGCCCTCAGGATCAAGTTGAAACTCCCTGGCTTAGCACCCAAGATCATGCATGACCTGGCCCCTGCTGCCCCTCCGGCCTGCCTCTCACCACTTATACCCCAACACCCCCAGCTTCATTCCAGTGGCACCCAGATAACTGTAACCCCACAGACCTAGCAGCTGTTTCTCACTGCTGAGCATTTGCCTGTGTGGCTGCAAAATGCCCTTGCCTGCCCTTCTCTATCCGAATAACTCCTGCTTTTCCGTTGCAGCTCAGATCAAATATTAGCTTTCCCCAAGAGGTCCCCCACCTGATCTGAATCCCTCTTCTCCCTGACACTAGTCTCTCCCAGCACTTCTCAGACCAACACGACCCTTTGGATTGACTGCGAGCTCCTATAGGGCAGGGACTACATCTTATTAAGTTGTGTTTGTCAAATGGAGGGATGCCCTTTCCTCCACCATGGAAGCCCCACCCAGTCCCGCCTTTCCCCCTGCTTTATCTAGACCCAGAGCATCTCAGACTCCAGGGCTGGAGGGAACTACGGAGAATCCAACTACTTTCTCCTGTGCTTGGGGCCCCATCGAGTAGTGTTCAGCACTCGCTTATACACCTCCAGTGATAGGAAACTCACTCCCTTTCCTCAGCAATGACAGTCCCTGACATATTTAAAGCATCATCTTTCATGTCCAGCTTCTAGGGCAGCTGAAAAGCTGGTCTCAGGAAGGGAAGCTGGGTGAGGGAAATAATTCCAAATAACTTCCAGGGTCATCTTCCAGGATTAATTGCTTTGTGGTGGGGGGAATACTCTGAATTCTAGAATCCTACCAGATTGGAGGAAGAAGGACCTTGGGACATCATGAAGTCTGGCCAGTTAATTATACAAATGGGGAGACTGAGCCCAAGAAAGGGCAAAGGGCATACTCCAGGTCACAGTGAGTGAGCATCTCAGCCGGGCTTGGAGCCCAAGTATAGACTCTACCAAGGACCCCACAGATGATGGCCGAACGCAGGGCTTGAGGGCTTCGTAGATTGGTGGAAATGTATTATCAGGCTTCAGGTCACCCCCACCCCCAATAGAGACAGAGCTGCATAGCAGCCCTCCCGTCCCAGATGGAGGCTGAGGCTGAGGCTGACTCTAGGGAGAGGGGAAGGCAGTCACCTCCAGGCACTGGGTCAGGCTGGTCCTTGCGCCCAGCTGGTCCTCCATGACTTGCAAAGCTCTTGTACCCTCGCGTTCTACTTGGAGGCCAATTCACAACAGCCCTGGGCGGTCAGTGGGGCTGAGAGGACAGTAATACAGGTGCACAATCCCTCAGGCAAAACCCTCAGAACTGGGTAGGCTTTGGTCCAGAATTTTGCAGGCCTTAGAAGGGCAGTTATCACCCTGCATTGGCCCTTGTGTGTCAGAGGGTCCCCACACTTTGGAGCATATGCTTTACAATTTTCTAAAAACCCCTCCAGTGCTTGAGACGGGCCAAAGCTGGCATACCCCAAGTCTAAACTGGGACTGTGTGGGCCCTAGAGTCTATGTGTCCTTTTCCAGGAGAACGAAAGCTCAGGGAGAAAAGGGACTGGGTCCTGGATGCACAGCAAGTCAGTGGCTGAGCCAGGACTTGACTCTGGGGCGGGGGCTCTGAGACCTACCCCGATGTCCCCCAGACCCAGGGCTAGGGTCTCAGTGCTGTCTCTGCCCCCAGACCTTCACTGCCTGGTGCAACTCACACCTGCGCAAGGCTGGCACCCAGATTGAAAACATGGAGGAGGATTTCCGCAATGGCCTCAAGCTCATGTTGCTCTTGGAGGTCATTTCAGGTGAGGAGTGCAAATCAAGGCATGGGGACCCCAGGACCTAGGGGAATCCAGGGAGCTGGGGAAACATGAGAGAACCTGGAGGGGACGTGGTGGGGGAGGGGGAAGTTTGAGGACAATGTCTTCAGCTTCTTCTTGTGACCTTTGACCCCTGACCCCTCCTTTTACACCCAGGAGAGAGGCTGCCCAGGCCAGACAAAGGCAAGATGCGCTTCCACAAAATCGCCAATGTCAACAAGGCCCTGGACTTCATTGCCAGCAAGGGGGTTAAGCTGGTGTCCATCGGTGCTGAAGGTGAGGGGGTGGCAGGGGGAGGCCCTGGGGCTGGGGGAGGGCCGTCCTGACGTCAGCAAGCCACTTCTGGGAGCCTGTCTTCTCAACTGTGGGGTTAACTGTCCTTGCCTCATGGGAGGGACTGTTAAGGGGCAAATGTGCCCTAAGTGCTGGCTCAGGACCCGGGAGTAGCAGGTGTTCATGATTGAACAATGACTAAGTAGGAGTTCTGGCACGGGGGTCAAGGGCCAAGGAACGGAGCAGGGGAGGGAGGCAGCTGGGGCAGCACGGGCCTTGAACGCCAGATGGAACCTGTCCCCTTTCCTCACCCTACAGAGATTGTCGACGGGAACCTGAAGATGACGCTGGGCATGATCTGGACCATCATCCTCCGCTTCGCCATCCAGGACATCTCTGTGGAGGGTGAGTGGCGGGGAAGCTGGCCGGGGGGAGAGGGCTGGCCCAGACCCCTCCCCAGCCGACACTTGCCCGCATCCCCACCCAGAAACCTCCGCCAAGGAAGGCTTGCTTCTGTGGTGCCAGCGGAAAACAGCACCGTACCGCAACGTCAACGTGCAGAACTTCCACACCAGGTCTGTCCGCGGCCGGCATGTGCGCGTGCACGCGCGCGCACGCCCCCGCTGGGCTCTCCCTGCCGCGCGCCCCGCGAAAGGGCCCCGCACAGCCAGGCTCCCGGAACGGTGGCCGAGAGTGGGAGGACTCAGCCCACGTGGAACGGAATCCGGGAGGAGGAGGGAGGATCCCTGAGCGCGCGCGTTGGAGACATCCTGGAAGGGCATGCCAGCCAGGGAGAACTTTGTGAGCCAAAACCTGGCTGCCAAAAACATCCAGATACTGGTGTGGCCCAAGCACAGGGTATGGGAAGGAATCACGATGCGCTTGGAGGAGACGGTCTAGATCTGGTAATGAAGGGCCTCCGATGCCAAGCCAAGGAGTTTAGACGACTGCATTTTACTGACGACGCTGTCCTGATGGGGATGCTCCTGGAGTGAGGGTGGGACACAGCCTCAGCTTGAATCCAGGCCTGACTGCCCTTCTCCCTGTCCAGCTGGAAGGATGGCCTGGCCCTCTGTGCTCTCATCCACCGACACCGCCCCGACCTCATCGACTATGCCAAACTGCGCAAGGTAGGCCTCTGCCGCCCCCAGCCCCGACTCCCCAGCCTCTGCCCGCGGCCGACATTTCACCTCTCCCTGCTCCCTCCCACCTAGGATGACCCCATTGGCAACCTAAACACTGCCTTCGAGGTGTCAGAGAAGTACTTGGACATCCCTAGGATGCTGGATGCAGAAGGTGAGAGGAAGCGAGGACCCCACTTACTGACCAGAGGCATGGTACAGCCCTCACCTCTTTGCCCCTGCTCTTCCCTCCTCCTGGAATGCTCTCCCCCTCCACCTACCCTCTAGTAAAAATCCTTCCTGTCCCAGGCCCCTCTCTCCAGGAGCCCTCTATCCTGCTCCCCTGCCCCTGTCCAACCAGTGGAAGCAGCCTCTCCTGCCTTTTCCCTTATGGCACCACCCTCTGCCTCATATCTCAGTTACTTGGGTCACCTGGGAGCATGGGAGCTCCTTAGGGGCAGGTCCTGCCTCTTGTCCTTCTGCCCAAGCAAGGCTTTAGTCAACTGAGGCAGAGAAAACGTTTTCTGAGCACCCACTGTGTCTGGTGCCCTAGATGTGTGGGCATCAATGGATGAGAACTTGGGGAAAAGACAGACAGATGGACCCACAGAGTGATGGGATGGTTAGAGACACCAGGCAGCGTGGGCTGGTCCTTCTCGGGGGCTGCAGCGTCTGCTCACTCACCTGCTCCCTCGCGCCTTTCTCACCCCATAGAGAACATGTTCCTGGGCCCTGGGGTGATCAGAGAGGGCTTCAGGGAAGAGGCAGACGCTGGGTTTGGGGTAGCTGGCATCTCTGGCTGTGACTAGATGTCTCCACCCCTCCCGTCTCAAGGGAGCTCTCTGCCTGGTTAGGGGCGTGAGCCCATTCTCCAAGCCTGGCTTTGGCCAATAAATACCTCACTGCTGTCCCCTAGACATCGTGAACACCCCAAAGCCTGATGAGAAGGCCATCATGACCTACGTTTCCTGCTTCTACCATGCCTTCGCCGGGGCTGAGCAGGTAAGGGCCCCCCCCACCCCGTTCCCCGCTGCTGCTGCCGCCTGGGCTGGGCGTGTGGACCAAGGGGCCCAACCGTGGTAGCATCCCAACATTTGGAGGTGCTGGGTCCCACGTGGGTGGGAGTGCCACTGTCCCATCTGCCTATACTCAGTCTCTGGGGAACTCAGGAGCAGAGGCTTCTGGCCTGGAAGCTCCCTCCTCATCTAAAAAGATGTGCTGCCCTATTTGCATGGACCCAGGTTTTAAGGGCTTTACAGAGGAAGGCGGGGTTGGGGTGTCTGCAGCGGCTGGTTCTAGTGCCCATCTTTTCCAACTCCCACAACAGGCAGAGACGGCCGCCAATAGGATCTGCAAGGTGCTGGCCGTGAACCAGGAGAATGAGAAGCTGATGCAGGAGTACGAGAAGCTTGCCAGTGAGGTGAGTCTGAGGCCAAAGAAGTCCCTCCCCTTCCTGTACCTGTGCTCTCCCAACCCTGGCCAGCCCAGGCCTGGGCCTGTGGAGCCTCCCTCACCTCACAGTGGCCTTGGCCTGCTCCTGCCTCCTCCTGCAATCTTCACATCTCCTGCCCCTTCTGCCTATCCAAGCTCCTGGTCATTCATGGATTCACTCATTCGTTCATTCCTGAACTCATTCATTCATGCGCTCCCTCGTCCCTTTATCTGTTCACCCATATTTAGGCAATCTCCTGGCCCTTTGCTCTGTGCCAGCCTATATTGCTTCCTGACCAGGCTCAGACATTGACCATCTGACTCCTTCCCTGATTAGTGGGGACCCCCCATTCTGCTTGAGGCCTGGCCTTCTGGCCACAGCCTGGGTGTGGGTGGCGAGGGGTGGGCGGGGTGAGCAGGCCAGCTCAGAACTCTCTGCGCTGCACCTGCCTGGCCTTGGCAGCTGCTGGAATGGATCCGCCGCACCATACCATGGCTGGAGAACCGTGTGGGCGAGCCCAGCATGAGTGCCATGCAGCGCAAGCTGGAGGACTTTCGGGACTACCGGCGCCTGCACAAGCCGCCCCGGGTGCAGGAGAAGTGCCAGCTGGAGATCAATTTCAATACGCTGCAGACCAAGCTGCGGCTGAGCCACCGGCCCGCCTTCATGCCCTCCGAGGGCAAGCTCGTCTCGGTGAGCCAGGCCAGGGAGGGGGTGACCCCCCCATTCTGCCCACATCCTCCGGGTGACATGGGGCTCTCTGTCCCCACCTGTACAATGGGCAAACCATGATGGAAGGTGCCTCTGCCGGCCCCACAGGACATCGCCAACGCATGGCGTGGGCTGGAGCAAGTGGAGAGGGGCTATGAGGACTGGCTGCTCTCGGAGATCCGGCGCCTGCAGAGGCTCCAGCACCTGGCGGAGAAATTCCAACAGAAGGCCTCTTTGCACGAAGCCTGGACCCGGGGTAGGTACACCTCATGGGGCTTGAGTCTGTCCTGGGGTGGGTGGAGACTGGTATGATGATGGTGGGGGTCCTGGCAAAATGCACAGGTCAGGAGTAGGTGTTCTGCTGGGAAGGTGGACCTGTTTTCTAGAACCGCCCTGACTTGCTATGCAGCCGTCACTGCTCCTCTCTGGGCCCCAGTTTCTTCATCTGTAAACTCCGGCCCCTGTCTCCTGGCTCTGGCCTTCTGTAGGTCTGCTCTGATTAATTGGTCATGTAGCATTTTATTTGTACCTGTGGCAGGGGAGTCCCCAACCTTAACAGCACTTATGTTGGACTCAGAGCATATTGATGGCAGAAAACTGCATGAGTCAGATATATCACTCTATATGAAAACATTCATTCTGTATTCTATCAGGGATTTTAATCCTACAAATAAATGAGCCCTGCCTAAAAATAATGAACAAACGTTAATAATGGATTATGGGCATGAAGGATAACAATGGTTTGATATAACAAGAATTCCTTAAGTATACAGCTATTTATGGGACTCTGAGGAGGTTTCTGAATCTTTAAGCCTGTTAGCGTCTCTGCAAAATGCAGAGGCATTCAATAAATAGTAGGGGCTGCGATTATTATTATGGTTTTATTTGTGTAATGTAATTCATTCTCAAAGCACTTTTACATTCATCATTCATTCATCCAACAAATATTTCTAGAAGGTCTCCCAAGTGCCAGGCACTGTGCCAGGCTCTGGGGAAACTGGTGAGCTAAGGAAACCAGGTCGGGGGCTCACTGGGCTCAGAGTTATTGGGAAGTAGTTTGCGATCCAGTAAGACCCAAACTGTACCAGGGCCACCCTGAGATGTGCAGGATCAGGGACGCTGAAGCCATTTACAGGCCATGCCCAGAACAGGAGTTTCACTTAACTTTATCAGTCTGGCATCGCAGAACAGACCCTGAGGATAGGCTGAGCAGGTGTAATCACCTGCATTTCACAGATGAGGGAGGACTCCGCAAGGTCACCCAGCTCAGCTCGAACCCCAGCTCCCGCCGCGGCCGCCGGTGGGTGACCTGAGCCGGGCCTCTCTCCGAGTAGGGAAGGAGGATATGCTGAGCCAGCAAGACTACCAGTCGGCCTCCCTGCAGGAGGTGCGGACATTGCTGCGGCGCCACGAAGCCTTTGAGAGCGACCTGGCGGCGCACCAGGACCGCGTGGAGCACATCGCCGCGCTGGCCCAGGAGCTCAAGTAGGCGTGGCCCGCTGCTGGTCCCGCCCCCCGGGGGACAGCTACCCTACCTGGCTTCTCCCCTCGCCCGCCCTGCTCCCCACTGCCCTCCGCAAACTTCGTTCTCCCCAGTTCTCCCTCCACATCTTTCCCCCTCACCACTTGCTCCGTCCCTCCTCCAGTAACCCTGTCCCCATCGCGGGGTCCACACTCTTCCCTACCCGTGTTCGGCCGGCCCCACCCCCGTGGCCTACCCCTAACCTGGCCACCCCCTTCGGCTTCAGGCCCTGGCCTGCTAGCTCAAAATCTCCCCATCAGCCTTGGCTTTCCCACCTCCTCCTGTAAACCCGCCCCTTCTCGCACAATCCCACTCCCCCTCCCTATCGAAGCTCCCCAGAGGACTGGAGCTGAGGACCCGCAGGCTCCCCCTACCCAAGGAATGTACTGGAACCCCCACTTCCACCCCCCAGGAATGCCTTGCTTCACCCACACCTGCCCTGGCTGCCTTGCGCCTTCACCATCTGGGGCACAGCTTCCAGTCCCAGGAGGGCAGACAGGAGGAAATCTAGGCTGTGGTCTGACCCCCTTGTCATCCCCTTCCTCGCCCCCAGTGAGCTGGACTACCACGAGGCAGCCTCAGTGAATAGCCGCTGCCAGGCCATCTGCGACCAGTGGGACAACCTGGGCACACTGACCCAGAAGAGGAGGGACGCGCTGGAGGTGGGTTTGGGGGCCAGGGAGCTGGGGGCTGGAGACCAGAGGCTGGTGAGGGGCCCGTTGGGCAGGCTGCTGACTCGCCACCCCCGTGGCCCCTAGCGGATGGAGAAGCTCCTGGAGACCATCGACCAGCTGCAGCTGGAGTTTGCCCGGCGGGCAGCACCCTTCAACAACTGGCTGGATGGGGCCGTGGAGGACCTGCAAGACGTGTGGCTGGTGCACTCGGTGGAGGAGACCCAGGTGGATGTGGGGGTTCCAAGTGGGGAGGGGGCCTGGGGGGGGACAGGGAAGCGGGCCTAGAACCCCATCAGCCCTTTCTTTGGGTTCCTGGGGAATGGGGTTGGGAAACCGCAGTTCCCAAATGCTAGGCTGGCAGACAGGAGGCCCGCAGCAGACCCACCGGGTGGCCTGCAGCACACTGTTGCCCTCGCCGTTGCCCGTGGGAAGTGGAGGGTGCTGCTCATGGGTCCTGCCTGTCGCTCCCAGAGCCTGCTGACTGCACATGAGCAATTCAAGGCTACGCTGCCAGAGGCTGACCGAGAGCGAGGAGCCATCCTGGGTATCCAGGGTGAGATCCAGAAGATCTGCCAAACATACGGACTGCGGCCCAGCTCCACCAATCCCTACATCACCCTCACACCACAGGACATCAACACCAAGTGGGACATGGTCAGTGGTGCCTGGGACCTCTCCTTGCTTCTCACCCACTCCTGTGCTTTCTAACCACCCCGGAACCTCACGTGTCCCAAGCTATGGAGACTCCAGTCCACCTTCGGATCTGGGGTCTGTCACAGCCTTTGTGGGGCACTGGATAGGTCACCCTGCCTGTCATGGCCTCTGCTGCAAAATGGCCTTAACAGCAGCATTTTCCTGTCGGGCCCGATGTGAAGTGGAATTAAGCCTGGGGTGTGGACATCTTTATAAAACCACTACAGTAAATCACCGGCCCCATTTTACAGACGAGGAAACAAGCCTAGAGAGGTCGTGTGACTTGCCCCAGAGCTTGTCCACGTAAGCCCAGACCTCTTGGCTCAGAGTAGCCGGGGCTCTGCTAGGGGTTGGAGCCCATGTCCCCTCAAAGCCATCTTCTGGCTCCCAGAGCTGCCCCAGGCACAAGCACCCTTCCTCCCAGGTCCGGAAGCTGGTGCCCAGCCGTGACCAGACACTGCAGGAAGAACTCGCCCGGCAGCAGCTCAACGAGAGGCTCCGGCGACAGTTTGCGGCTCAAGCCAATGCCATTGGGCCCTGGATCCAGGGGAAGGTGGAGGTACGGCTCGGATGGTGGGGCCCATCTGGGGGAGCGAGGCCAGGGCCGGGGCCACAGGGAGCTGGGAGCTCTCATCCTGCCCGGGCCCCCGACAGGAGGTGGGCCGCCTAGCCACGGGGACGGCCAGCTCTCTGGAAGAACAGATGGCTGGGCTGCGGCAACAGGAGCAGAACATCATCAACTACAAGAGCAACATTGACCGGCTGGAGGGTGACCACCAGCTGCTGCAGGAGGGCCTGGTGTTCGACAACAAGCACACAGTCTACGGCATGGAGGTGAGAGGCACCTGCTTAGAAGGGGCGGGGAGGCGGCACTGGCTGGGGAAGCCCGGGGCAGCCATGGCTGGGCCCGGCACGTCTGCCCCAGGAGGGGCCCCGGTTCAGCTTGGCCAGGTCCCCCAGTGCGCCCACGGGGACACTGAGATCAGGTGAGGGAAAGTGACCCGTCCAGAGTCACGTAGCAGTCTGAAGCCAGGCCCGGACTGGCCACAACTGGGTGATCAACACTTAATACACAGTAAGTCATCAAATGTCAAGGCAGGAAGGGCTGCTGGCAGACACTCACGCCCAACAGGGGGAAGACCTGCCCAGGGTCACACATGGGCTGGGAGTGAGGCTAGAACGAGGGGCCAGGCACCGGCCGCCCACTGACTTGGCTTGCCCCCCTGTTCTCCAGCACATCCGCGTAGGCTGGGAGCAGCTGCTCACCTCCATTGCCCGCACTATCAATGAGGTGGAGAACCAGGTACTGACCCGAGATGCCAAGGGCCTGAGCCAGGAGCAGCTCAACGAGTTCCGGGCATCCTTCAACCACTTTGACCGGGTCAGCAGGGGCCCAGCTCTGTGGGGTGGTGGACCTGGGGGCTGGTGGGGTTGGATGACCAAGTCTGATACCTACTCATGCGCCACAGAAGCGGAACGGGGTGATGGAGCCTGACGACTTCCGGGCTTGCCTCATCTCCATGGGCTATGACCTGGTGAGTGCCCCCAACTGCGTTGCAGGAGTCCCATCAGTGCCTCTCCCCTACATCGTGATCACCTACTGTATCCCTCCTACCTTCACATGCATTTCATTTCCCCCTCATCACGCCCACTGGGGCTAGGCAGAATGACCCCATTTCACGCAGGGGCTATCAAAGGCTCAGAGAGGTAAATTAACTTGCTCAAGAACACAGCTAGGGGGGTGCCTGGGTGGCTCAGTCGTTGAGTGTCTGCCTTCAGCTCAGGTCATGATCCTGGAGTCCTGGGATCGAGCCCCGCATCGGGCTCCCTGCTCGGCGGGAAGCCTGCCTCTCCCTCTCTCACTCCCCTTGCTTGTGTTCCTTCTCTCACTGTGTCTCTATCAAATAAATAAAATCTTTAAAGAAAAAAAAAAGAACACAGCTAGGATTGGGACTTGGTCGTATGTGACTTGAAAGCCTGAGTTTGCAATGTTTCTACCCAGAGAAACTGCACTACAGAGAGCTCCAGAGAAAAAGATCAGGGTCAAAGGGCAATAGGGGGCATTGCCAGGGGCAGGATGCAGGCTTCAGCTTAATAGAAAGGACTCCCCCATAAAGCCAGAGCTAAGGCTGAAGCAGTCTATGGAGGGAAGAGAGCACTTTGTAACCCGGGTTGTCAAGCCAAAGCTGGACAGTCCCTAGGAGGGGACATGAGGAGCCTTCTGGCTTTAGCACCCACGATGGGCACGGTGCCTGGCCTCTATCCCTGCAGGGAGAGGTGGAGTTTGCTCGCATTATGACCATGGTGGACCCCAACGCAGCCGGCGTCGTGACCTTCCAGGCCTTCATCGATTTCATGACCCGAGAGACAGCTGAGACCGACACAGCTGAGCAAGTTGTGGCCTCCTTCAAGATCCTGGCAGGAGATAAGGTGAGTCCCAGGTGGTGGAGGGGGCTGGCGGGCTGGGACAGGGAACAGGATCTGTGGGTCCTCAACAACCTTTTCTCCCCCAGAACTACATCACTCCCGAAGAGCTGCGGCAGGAACTCCCCGCTGAGCAGGCCGAGTACTGCATCCGGCGTATGACACCCTACAAGGGCTCCGGGGCTCCGGGTGGAGCCCTGGACTACGTGGCCTTCTCCAGTGCCCTCTACGGGGAGAGTGACCTCTGACCTCAATCCCTACGCTTCTCTACATGAGTCGGAGAGAGGGAGCTCCCTCTGGCTGATCCCATCCATCTCTTGGAGCAAGGGCCTCAGAGAATGGCCAGCCACGTCCTTCTGAATAAAGACCGATCCATGACATTCTCTCCATCTCTTTTCAGTTCCCGAAGCAGAAGCTGGGTCCTCAGGCTCCTGGGCACGACCAGCTGCCCAACCTCAACCCTCCAGGAGTCCCTACCACCCCTCTTTGCCCTTAGGTACCAAGCACTCACACCACAGTGGGGCCTAGGACACCTCTTTATTGCTGTTAGAAAAAGGAAGTTACAATAATTTCTCTAGATGTGGAAAGAAACACTGTCCCCAAATCCAGGGGGAACCAGAAAAGTTAGAGCATCAGGCAGAGGAAAGGCAGGGCAGAAAGCCAGAGCCTGCTGAGGACGAAGCTGGGTTTATGACCAGCGTAATTCTTCCAACCTGCTCCTGACCCGAGCCCAAGGTTCTTGCCCCAGCCAGCTTCAGCTGCCAGGACATCATCCTTTACCCCAAGAGCCTTCTAGCTACCACAAATCAACAAAGGTGCCGTTGGGGAACTTCAGGGTAGGGGTGGGGTGAAAAGGGGTAGGGGTGTTGCCCTAGCCCAGGGCCTTTTGCTCACCCTGAGGTACCCGGTGCCTGTCCCTCAGCCAGCTTGCCTCCTGGGAAGGCGCCTGGACACGCAGGTCAGGCTGAGGAAGGGGCTGCTCTGGTCAGCACCAGGTCCTGAGCCGGTGCTCCTCAGTTCACCACTGCCGAGCTGGCCATGGTGTTCACACCACAGGCCCCGGACCCACGATGCAAGTAGTAGTAACCCTGGCGGGAAGGCAGGGGGGCTGGTGAGTGCGCTAGGGCAAGGTGGGGCTGGGGAGCCGGGGCCAAGGACACAACACTCACCTCCTCGCCCCAGTCAGTGCCCCAGCTGTTCTTGATGGCCCAGAAGGGAATGCCAGAGCCTGGGGAGCAGTGCAGAGTGCAGGGGGTCAGGGGCCCCCAATTCTCCAGTCAGGGCCCCCAGCCCTTTGCACTCTCCCACTATCTGCTGCGGCCTACTGCGAAAGGAGCAGAAAGGCAGACAGGCCGACCTGCCACCCTCCTGGGGACCTGGTGTGGCTCTGGGTGGGGGAGGGCACCCAGCACCACACACACCCCACCCCCCCACCCCCGCCCCGCCTCTAGCAGGTCATTTATTTGTAACAGTTCAACCTTCCGCTGCCTCAGCATTCCCATCCAGAGAGGGAACAGATGACTCCTGCCTGGCCCATGGACCGCAGCAGGGGTAAGGACAGGGTTCCCAGGAATTCCCTCAATTTCCCTCTCCAGAGGTCCTGAGAGGCTGCGGTTCAACCTCTGCCCGTGATCTGAGGGGGGTGGGCAGAAAGGGGGTCAGTGGAACTCACGGTTGCCGTAGCCCACGAGCAGCACAGCATGGTCGATGAGCCAAGGGCTGCAGAGGGGCCGCAGCGGGTGGGAGATCCCGTGGCGGTAGAACTGGGGGTGGGGAGAATAAAGAGTAGGGGCCACCTCCAAGGAGAAGCGGGAAGGGAGCTGGCAAGGGACAGGAAGGGGCAGCCGAGCTGGGGCCTTACCTGCATGCCAAAGGCATTGATGGCGACAGAGATGGGGCCCTTCTTGGCCAGCCAGGCCACCAGCTCTGAGAAAGGCGAGGAACGGCGTCAGGGACAGCCAGGCCCCAGCCCCACCTGGTCTGTCCCCACCCTCACCCTGGCCCTCACTCACTCTCCTCATTCCGGCTCAGCTCCACTGAGTCGTTGATGTAGACCCTGGCCTTCTTTTCGGAGAAACTGCAGGTCTGCACGTGGCCGCGGTAGCTGTAGTCGTCCTCTGTCTCCAGCCCTCCTGGGGAATGGTGGGGGTGGGATGGGGTGGGGAGAGAAAATATGGACCCCCGTGTACCATACACTCGTCTTCTCCTAGCCAGGGGCTACACCCAGCCCCTTCTGTGAGGTCTTAAGGTCCTTGCCCGCCCCAGACCAAGGCCATGCCCTCTGAACAACAGCCTCCCTCTAGAGATGACAAAACAGAGACTAAGGGGGCTGAGGGAAGAATCAGGGAGAAATATGGCGGGGGATGGGACTCGATGCCCAACTTCTGATCCTTACTCATCCCGGCACCCCTGGGGCTCTTCATCTTGGCTTGCTTGTCCTGCTCAGACAAGTCTGCTCCCAGTGTGGCCCAGACCCACCAGGCTCCCAGTCTCCGTACAGCCACCCCAGTCCCTCAGCCTTTCATCCCATGGCCGCTGAGGCCCACCACTGAATTGAACTGCCAGTTTAAGTCACTACCTCCTCTCAAGGGTGAGATGTGTTGCTACCTGACTCAGTGGTATTACAGAAATATGGACCTCCAAGCAGCAAAAACACCAAGACCCCTGCTATGCATCAAGGACTTTATGTATTACCTCCTCACTTGATACTCAGAGCAATTCTATGAAGTGGGCAAGATGAGCCCCATTTCACAGATGAAGTCAAAGAGCTGACTTGCTCAAGGTCTTCATTAAGGGTCAGCATTAAGACCTGAACCCAGTTCATGCTAAGTCCCACTGCCCCTCCCGATCCCATGAATGCATACCCAGAGTCTTTATGGCTGAGTAGGCATTGGAGGGCAAGCCACCCAGGCAGGCCTTGTCCAACTTGTCACAGTCCAAGAGCTCTAGGAGACAGAAGGCTGGTCCTGAGGAGCCCTCTGGAGGGGCTGGGCGGGGGGGCAAGGGTGTAGAGTGGGATGCTCACCCTGCTCAGAGAGGGAGAGCAGGGCCCCCCGTTTCAGGAACCACTGGCCCTCCACATTGCCGGTGACTGAGAAAGCCCAGCAGGAGCCACACATGCCCTGCAAGAGAGGGGCAGAGACGGGCTGGGTCCCCTCTCAACCTCAGTGCAGTCCTCATGTCCCACCATTGCCTCTTAGGGGTCCAACCTGGTCCTTGACTTTGGTGACAGCCCCCTTTTTCCTCCAGTCCCACTCGGGTGGGGCAGAGCTGCTAACGGACTTGTCTAGGTGCATCTTCTTGCCGCGGTTCTCTCTTAGGAGGGGATTCAGGTAGACGGTACGGAACTCCTCCTCTGTGGGTAAAGGTGGGCAGGGGATGGGGGCGGGGGAGAGTATAAGGCAGCCCTGATCAGGGGCCTTGGGAGCAGACCCTGACTCTTCCAGGCTCCATGAGGGCTCTGGACACCACTTCTACCTGTGAGGTCACTGAACTTGGTGATCCCATACTGAGCTGTGCCACGGTCCAGTGCCTGGATCTTCTGCGCTCGAATCATGTTGTTGGAAAAGACAGACATGCGCCACTGGGTTTCTGAGAACCAAGGAGCAGGAGAGGAAAGGCTTGGACCCCAGGCAGATGATAAAAGGAAAGGCACTTGGGTTTCCCTGGGGAGTAGGTGGGCTCTGGATCAGGCCTGAAGCTCTTTACAAGGACAGAACTCTGGGGAGGGCTGGAGGTGAGGAGGGGTCCAGACCTGCAAGTGATGAGGGGGAGGTGGGAAAAACTTTTGGGGCCACACTGAATTGATGGTATCCCAGGAGTGAAGGCATAACCAAAATGGGCTCCAAAGGGCATCCTCAGACAGGGGGTCATGGGAAAAAGACTATCATGCTGGGGAGGTGGAGGCACCAGCAGAGAAAATCTGGCCTTTACCCCTTCCCATTCTATCCAGAATGATGAAGACCCATGCTTTCTGATAAGAAAAACAGATGGGAGAAGGGGCCAGGTACCTGAGGTAGAGGTCTAGTCCTGTGAGGCTGGGCAAGAACTTGGGGATTTAAGGGGTCCCTGAGTGGATGCTCTGCCTCGTGTGTCCTTCCCCTCCGCAACACCAAGGTACCAAGTGGGGGGAAGGTCCTGATCTGACTGGGCCAGGTACAGCCAAGGCTGGGTCCTCACCCTCCTTCGTCTCATATGTCCGATTATAGGTGGTAACGAACTCCTTGAAGATTGAAGCCATTTTCACAGAAAAATCCTGTAAAGGGCACAGGGGTCTTTACAAGGAATCCTTCACAGATCCACCAGGGAGCCCAGGCCAGGGGGAGAGAAAGAGAAGAGGAAATAAAGCAGCAGCCAGCTGCCAGATGGAGATGGGCGCCTCACCTGGGGCAGGGGTTCCTTGTTCAACAGTGGAAGGACTGAACTCAAAGTCTCATTTTCGTCATCTGAATAGGGTTGGAACAGAGAAGAAATCAAGGTTGAACCCTGCGTGAAGTCTGGTCTGAACTATGCCAGCCTCCTTGGGCTCTCCCAGCACCTGTAACCTTCGTACCCACTGGGCCACAGTCTCGTCTCAGCAGCATGTGTTTTCCTAGCTCATCCAGGACTTGGAAGCTGCAGAGCTGAAGGGAGAGGAGGAAGCCAGTCTGGGTGCTGGGATGGGAGCTCGGCCTTGGCCAGATGGCGCTGGAAGGGCCTCATGTGAAGACCACCTCCAAGGAACAAGGCGATCACCCCCACGGTGCAGAGTGAGGCAGTCAGCACCCTGTCATGCCCACTCTTAGGGCATTTTAGTCTCTGGCCCTCCGAGCCTTGGGAAATGACTCAGGGTGGGGTAGTTGCTGCCTCCTCAACACTTGACCCAAACTCATCACGGGAGCGGGGGAATCACAAGAGCCCTATCACTCACCAGCGTTTTCTTGGACACAGGGAGCTGGCACACCGTGGGGTCATTGCAGGGAGGCTCCTCTAGGGTCGCCTTCAGGGAGTACAGCGACCCCTTGCCCGCCTGGATGGAGGGGCGGGTGAGGCAGGCGCGTCCACTCCCTCCCCAGCCCGTCCTTCCCACAGCCCCGCCCTACCCCCGTCCCTTTCCCGAGCGCCAGAAGTTCGTCTCTCCGGCGTCCAGGCCAAAGTTCCCAACCCTCCGACCAGGGCCCCCGCGCACCGGCCCCGGGAAGCCCCCACCGCCGGCGCGTCCTCACCCGGCGGGCGCGACCGCGCACGGCCCCCAGCGTCGCCCGCATCCCGGCTGCCCGGCCGCGGTTGTACATCTCCAGGGCGAAGCGGGCGGGCCCCAGCAGCTCCGGGTACGCCGCCTCCCGGGCCTGAGCGTCGGCTGCTCGGCGGGGCGGGGCGGGAGCGGCGCCCAGGAGCAGCCCCAGCAGCGACAGCAGCGGCAGCCAGGGTGCCATTGCGAGGGCGAAGCCGGAGGCCCGGACGCACCGACCGACAGACGCGCGGACCAACTGACGGGGCGGAGCAGCCCGTGGCCAGAGGGGCCGGCGTCCCTCCCCCTGCTCCCGGGGCGGCGGGGCGCCGGCCAGTGGACGCGGGCCGGGGGCGCCTGCGCACTCGCTTATTTACGCGAGGCACGTGGGGCGCGCGCGGCGCAGGCGAGTCCTCGCCAAAGCGGGGGAGGGGAGGGGAGGGGTGGGCGGGGGAGGGGAGGGGAGGGGTGGGCGGGGGAGGGGAGGGGAGGGGTGGGGTGGGGTGGGGTGGGCACCCTGCAGTCTCGCAGCAGTTCGGTAGGTCTGTGGACACACGGGCCGAGCTGCAGTCTTGGAATAATCCTCTTAGGTCTTAGAGACGTTTAGGGAGGGGAAAGGATGCTGGCCTGGGAATGACGATAGTAACTAACAGTTGGCTTTAGAGGCTCCTCCACTCGCCAGCAAAATGGCAGGTGGGATCCCCTGGACTGGCAGAGCCTCCGGCTGTTGTGGGATCTAACACAAACACGCAAGCATTCGGTAACCACTGAAGCAAGGTGCCGGGTGTAGGACTGTGCTTCGGTTTATTCAAGCTTTCACAGCTGTGTGCCGGGGCCTAGCAAGAAGATAGATGAATAGATGCGTTAGGCATGGTGCTGCCGGCTTGGAGCTCGCACTCTAGTGGAGAGACAGATGAGAAAGAGAAATTGCCCTGCGAGGTGTTCCCAGCTGGGGAGGGAAGCAGGGAAGAGGAAGTTTAAGGGAAGTGAGGAAATCCCAGAAGGGGATGGAGAGTTCGTTTAGGCTTAGAGAGTGCGGAGAACTAATAGTAAATGTCACCCGGTCCAAACCTGACTTGTTACAGCAGCAGAGGTCTATCTAAAAAGGTGAAGTGACTTTCCAGCTACGCAGAAATAAGTGCTGGAGCGAGACCAGAGCTGGCTTTGAGCTCCATCCCGGCTGAGCTCTGAGACGGGATGGCCTGAAGGATTCCAGCAGGTGCTTATCTCTCCCTGCTGTGCAGTTTAAGCTCTTTGGGGCACCATCTGTGTCTCTTACAGGAGACAATCCCAGGTCCTTAATGCGGCGTCTAAAGAAAGCCCCTCGAGTGCCATCCAGTCGGTCCTGTGCTGTGCGCTTGAAATGTCAGCCTCCCTCTGTTTGTTAACTCCTCAGAAGTTCAAGCTCTTGCACACCTCGGAAAACTTCACACTGTTCTTCCCTCCGGCCAATACCCAGACACCTTTCATTTCGCAGTGTAGAGGACACTTCCCCAGGAAGCCCTCCCTGACCCACCCCCACTGCCCCTGGCTGGGCTACTGCCTCTGTACTCCTAGATGCCTGGCTCCTGAACTTCCTCTCACACTGGGCTGCAATTTCCTTTTCACTTGTGTCTGTCCTCCGGTAGGCCAGGAGCTGGTCAGGGCAGGGACCTTGTCGTCCTGTTCACTGCCGCTTCCTCGGCACCTAGCACGGCGCCCAACACACTTACTGCCTGCTTAATAGATGTTTGTTGAATGAATCAATGACTCCTTCGGCAAGCCCTGGAGTGGACATGATGTCACCCAACTGTTATTTAATGCACAGCTTCATTTTCTAGAAAGATAGATGGTGTGAAGCATCCCGGAAATGCCTGCTATCGTTAACCCAGGCCCCCTACCAGCGTCTGTGGCAGGTCACATACCCACGCTCACACACACTTCATCTCCTGAAAGGTCTGAAGCTGAATGAATTAAAAATAGGGATTACTGGGCGCCTGGGTGGCTCAGTTGGTTGGGCGACTGCCTTCAGCTCAGGTCATGATCCTGGAGTCCCGGGATCGAGTCCCGCATCGGGCTCCCTGCTCAGCAGGGAGTCTGCTTCTCCCTCTGACCCTCCCCCCTCTCATGCTCTCTCTCTGTCTCATTCTCTCTCTCAAATAAATAAATAAAATCTTTAAAAAAAAAAAAATAGGGATTACTGAGTCCCCAGCAGAGGCAGTGGACTTTTCTTAGATCCAGGTTTCTGGAGATCCACACTGGCTTTTGCGGGAAACAGTCATCTTTCTCAGAGTTTGTTCCCTGAATGTCGGAACCACCTGAAGAGTGTATGGGGAAGAGGGTGGCTCGTTTTGTCACCAGAGTGAGGGGAGAGAGCGTAACGATAATTAATAGGGGGTGGGATATTTTTTTAAGGTGCACATGTTACCTTGGGCAATTCTCACAACTTACCTTCTAAGTAGGAAACTGAAACCGAGACAGGGAAACTGAGGGGACCCCATGAGAGAAAAAGCTTGGGCTTTTTTCTTTGCTCCTTTTTCTGCACCCCTGACTTACACAGGCCTTAATGTATGTCCTCTGGGTGAAGGTCAAGGAGTCAGTGATTTCTTTTCTTTTTCTTTTTTTATTTCTTTTTAGACATTTTCTTCTTTTTTTTAATTTATTTTTTAATTTATTTGAGACACAGAGATACAGAGAGCAGAGAGCATGAACAGGGGGAGAGGCAAAGGCAGAGGGAGAAGCAGGCTCCCTGCTGAGCCAAGAGCCAGATGTGGGGCTCCATCCCAGGACCCTGGGATCATGACCTGAGCCGAAGGCAGACGCTTAACTGAATGAGCCACCCAGGTGCCCCTCCTTTTTTTTTTTTTTTAAGATTTTATTTATTTTTGTGAGAGAGAGAGCATGCGCAAGTGGGGGTGGGAGGAGTGGGGGGGTGGGAGAGGCAGAGGGAGAAGCAGACTCCCCACTGAGCAGGGAGCCTGATGCAGGACTCGATCCCAGGACCCTGAGATCATGACCTGAGCCGAAGGCAGACGCTTAACTGACTGAGCCACCCAGGTGCCCAAGGAGTCAATAATCTCTTTGGAGTCTTCCAGCACAACAGATAACATCTAAGGAGTGACTGGGCGGGGTCGTAAACTTCTCCAAGACCCCTGACTCCAAATACCTTAACGCCAAGACCCCTGGCTCCAGGTATAAGTGACTTACGGAGGACACCAGACCGCCATCTTCAATAAAAACTCCAGACCCCCAAAGACTCACTCTTCTTCCTTTCCGAGGCTCATGGACATTCCACCTGTTTCTGCTCTCTCTGTGTCTTCAATGAACTCTGCTTTCACCTCCAGCCAGCTCGCGTTTGATTTCCATCCTGTGTGAAGCCAGGGACCCTCTTGGCTGGTCCTGCGGGACCCCCTCTGGGTCCTTGGACGTGGCCTATCGGCACCAAAACCAGGGGCATGCCAACATTCAGAAGCTGGGTAGGAAAGAGGGAGGTAGCAGAGGAGACTGGGAGGAAGTGGACATTGAGTGGGGAGGAGGACTGAGAAGGTCGTGTCCACAAAGTGGGAGAGGGTGTATTTCAAGCAAGAGGAGGTGGCTGGCTGTGTCAAATGCCACCGAGAAGGCGAGTAAGATGAGAGAGACGTGACTTTTGGATTGGGTGACATGTAGGTCACTAGAGACCTCACTAAGAGTGGTGGGTTGAGGGGAGAATTTGAGAAATGTGGACAACGGCTAGAGACAAGGATGTCAAGAAGTTTTGCCATGTAGGAGAGTAGAGAAACGAGGTGATAACTAGCCAAGTAAGAGGCACTGGAAGAGTATCTTTTAAGATGGCAGATTCTACGGTTACGCGGCTGCCTTTGGTTCATGTCATGATCCCAGAGTCCTGGGATCAAGTCCTGCATTGGGTTCCCTGCTCAGTAGGGAGCCTGCTTCTCCCTCTGTCTGCCGCCACCCCCCCCTGCTGTGCTCTCTCTGACAAATAAATAAAATCTTAAAAAAAAAAAAAAAAAGATGGCAGACCCTAGAGCATGCTTACGGGTTGGTGTTAGTGACCAAATGTTAAGGGAGATACTGATGATTCAGGAGAAAGGGGACAGAATTGCAGGAGCAAAGAGATTGGAAGGTGAGGGGTGGTGTATTAGTTACCTGTTACTGTGTGAAACATTATAAAATGAATCACAAGCCTGCTTCACAAGGCTGCAGTGTCCTAGGAGGCTGGCCTGGGGAAGGATCTGCTTGGAAGCTCAGTGGTTATTGGCAGCATTCAGGTCCTTGAGGACTGCCGGACCGAGGCCTCAGTTGTTTGCTGTCTGATTGGCAATCAGTTGTCCTCAGTTTTTGGCCACGCGAGCCTTCCCAACATGGACTTGCTTCCTCAAAGCTAATGTGGTTTTGGAATATAGGTGAGGTTCAGTGGGGTGAGGTCCGGAGCCAACGACCAAGAAAGAATTCTTGAGACGTCTTTGGTGCAAAATAGTGGTTTATTAAAGCACGGGGACAGGACCCGGGGGACAGAAAGAACTGCTGCACTCGGTCTTGAGGAGTGGTGATTATATACTCGGAGTTGGGAAGTAAGGAAAAGGGAGGTTTCTTTTTTTTTTTTTTTTAAGATTTTATTTATTTGACAGAGAGACACAGCGAGAGAGGGAACACAAGCAGGGGGAGTGGGAGAGGGAGAAGCAGGCTTCCCGCAGAGCAGGGAAGCCCGATGTGGGGCTTGATCCCAGCACCCTAGGATCATGACCTGAGCCGAAACGGCTGAGCCACCCAGGCGCCCCTGGAAAAGGGAGGTTTCAAAAGAACTTTCACATGCTAAAGAGGACTAACCTACAAAATACCTACAAGACACCAGAGGCCTTGCCGTTTTGTCAAGTTAAGGTTGTTTTCCCCTCTAGCAAAGTATTAACAATAAGATAGTTGGGAGATTCCTGGAAGAATGTGACACAGGTCCCACCCAGGAGTGGGAGGGGGGGAGGTCGCAGGGTGTCAGCTCATGCTTTGTCTTCAGCTAGCTTTCTGCTCCCTCATCAAAGCCAGTAAGGGGAAGTGAGGATGTTACAATCTTGTAATGATTGTAAATAATCACGTACACGTTATCATGTATCTATCACCTCTGCCCTGCTGTGGTGTACTCTTACCGGTTTTAGAAGCAAGCCACAGATCCCTCTCACACCCAAGGGGAGGGGGGAATGTGGTGTCTCTCCCTCCTGGATAGGGAGGAAGCTGGGGTGTGGGCGGTGAACCCGAGGCAGGACAAAGGAGATAGAAGTGTATGAATACAGCAAGGGAGCCGAGGATGGGACAGCGAAGCAGAAACTGCAACAAAGCCGTGGGTGGGGGTCGTATTTAAAGGAGGAAGGTGAGGGGTTATAGGGGCTTCTCCCTTTTTTGGTAACCGTGCCTGGCTGTAAGTAGCCCGTTGGTCAGTTAGGGCCTATGGAGGTGGGTGTATTCAGCTCAGTGGTGGTTGCTGTGGGCCCTTTCTATATTCCTTTGCTCAAGCCTGTTGCCTAAAAGCGGCCTCTACAGGGCAGACTACACAAAGATGTGAATCCCAGGAGGCTGGGATCATGGGGATCACCTTAGTGCCTGCCTGCCACAGGCGTTCCCCAGGAGAGTGCCCGGCACACCAAAATATTAACAGTAAAAATAATGGCTAACGTTAAGTGAGCACTAACTATGTGCTAGGCCCTCAGTGTCCTCACTATGTACTTGCACTAGCCCATGTAACCCCACAACCGCCCCCTTGAGACAGGAAACACAGGCAACAAGAGAATCAGTAACTTCCCTAAGTTGCAGAAATGGTAAATAAGGGAAGCAGGGTTTGAATCCAGTTCTAATACCAATAAAGATTCTGCTTCTCAAACTGGCCTCTGCAGACCCTGAGGGCTATTGAAAGCCAGAGCATAAAGGGAGCATTGTTCCTCCAAGCAAGCTAAATGGACTAAGGGCTGGGTCACCTGGGAGCAACGGGGTGGGGGAAGGGTGGGAGAGGAATTGACAATGCAAGGTCCCAGGTTCGGCTTCAGGAGGTCTAGGTAAGGAATCTGGAATATGTGATGAATCTTAGGAGCACTCGTGTTTGAAAAAGTATGCCTTCATACATGACTTTCTACACTAAAATGAAGTTCATTTTATTTATTTTTTTTATCTTATTTTTATGTATTTACTTTTAAGATTTTACTGATTTATCTGAGAGAGGGACAGAAAGAGAGCACAAGCAGGGGAGAGGGGCAGAGGGAGAGGAAGAAGCAGGCTCCTCGCTGAGCAGCACCCTGGGATCATGACCTGAGCCAAAGGCAGATGCTTAACCAACTGAGCCACCCAAGCACCCCCTTTTTTTTCATTTTTTAAAAATGTATGTTCTATTAGGGTATGCCCCCAAAATATTTAAGATGGTGTGTAAAATTTGCAGCACGTCTTTTAAGACCTGAGTTTTCAATGAAATGGTAGCTGCTTGCAGCTCATTCTTAAGTCCCAGACTAAGGGGTTTATTTCACTCTCTTCTGCCCCTAGGGTCTGAGAAGGTCTGCACCATTTACACTGAGGCAAATGCTGCCCAGAAATGAAAATATCCAGGAGATGAAGCAATACCCAAGTCATGGCCAGATGGGACAGACCTTCCTAGGACAGGGGAGCGAACAGCGGGGTTTCCTTCCGCAAATGCTGACCTGATTTATGAGAACGATGATTAACAACTGTATGGTCTGAGCACATTCCAGACCCCTCTGAGCCTTGGTTCCCACCATAACAGAAATCTTCTGGGACTGGGAAATGGAAGACAGTGACAAAGGATTAGAAAAGATGGTAAAATCCCAGGCTTTAGAGTCAGATTGACTGACCTGGGTTCTAATTCTAGTTCTGCCACTTCAGATTGGCTCCATGACTTTAAGTAAGTTACTTCACCTCTCTGAGTCTTTTTTTGTAGAAATAGGAAGATAGAACTGTACCTCATTTACGATGAGGGAGCAGAAGGCAAGCTGAGCGCAAAGCACAAGCTGACATCCCGCAATCTCGCCCTCCCAGGCGGCATATGTTTGACGTTTCTTAGGCACTCCTGGCTGCCCTAAAGCTAAGGGAAGGAAAAACAAATGATTAACTCATAGAGCTCACAGTCCCGCAAGATCTGTGTCTCCCTCAGTTTACAAATGTCTTCGTGATTTACAAGAAAAAAGCATTCTTATCAATAACCTAACTTCCAGAAGGAAACTCCCAACTGTCTTTAATGTTAATGCTTTGCTAGAGAGAGCAACAAACTTAACTTGATCATGGCAAGGCCTCCCATATTTTGTAGGTCCTCTTTAGCATACAAAATTTTGTTTGAAAACCTCCCTTTTTCCTTAGCCCCAACTCCCAAGTATATAATCAGTCACGCCTCATAACCCCGATGCAGCAGCTCCTTCTGCCCCCGGGTCCTGTCCCCGTGCTTTAATAAAACCACCATTTTGCACCCAGAACATCTCAAGAATTCTTTCTTGGCTGTCAACTCTGGACCTCACCCCACCAAACCTCACCTATGTTCCAAAACTATATCATTTATCACATCAGTTCTAACCTTCTAGCAAAAACAAAACAAAACAAAAAAACAAACAAAACCAAAAACCACTTGCAGAGAGAATCCTAAAGGGAGGGATGAGAAGTAAGTGTCGAAGCCCAGGTCTTTGGGAGGGCCCCTGAAAGAGGGAAAGATCAACAGAGCTAAGTGTAGACATTTGGGCTTTTAACATACCAGAAGTCTCAAAGGGACATCTGCTGTCCCTGGAAATTTGGAATTGGAAATTTGTAGGGGTATTTTTGGTTATCACATTGATGGGGCTCTTCTTGTCCTTAGCAGATAGGGACCAGAGATTCCTAACATCCTTCAATGTTTGGGATGGATCCACATTACCGAGAATTGTTCCATGTCCTACACAACTTCCTAATGTACCACCGGTCATTTAAGTAAGTGGGAAAAACCTGTTTCTAATTATCTGCACCAAGTACCTTAACGCCTGTTATATGTGTTTTAGTATACACTGAATTATTCAAAAATGCTACTGAAGGGTAAATCAAGAGAATTTTCCTCGTATGAGTCCAGATCTTTACAAAGGGCATTCACCATTTCAGGAGACCCTGTCTCCGGAGCTACTCAGTTCACAACGATGGATTCAGTTATATCTTCTCTTGTGATCCTGACTGGGCATGTACATGCGGAAATGCAGATTTCTTTTTCTTTCTTTTTTTTTTTTTTGATAGAGAGATAGCAGAGCAGGAACACAAGCAGGCGGAGTGGGAGAGGGAGAAGCAGGCTTCCCACGGAGCGGGGAGCCCGATGCGGGGCTCGATCCCAGGACTCTGGGATCATGACCTGAGCCGAAGGCAGACGCTTAACGACTGAGCCACCCAGGCGCCCCGAAATGCAGATTTCTATAGCACAAATTATTTCCATTTTATTTTCCCTTGATTTTTAAAATTATGTGGGTAGGTAGGATAATATCTATAAATTTCATTTCGTTCATTTAACAAACACAGGCCAGTGCATGTTATGCACGAGGCACTATCTAGATGCTGGGGGTGTAGACAGGGCGCCGCAAAATATCTGTTGTTAAATAGCCTGTTGGATCTGACTCAGCTGAGATCCACTGGTAGGCTAAGCTGACTACTACGTGACTTGAGACACATCTTTTCACCTCTCTGAGCCTCAGCGTCCTTGTAGACTGAATGAGATCACGCAGCCTCTCATACGCGCTCCTTGAATGGTAGCTTCAAATTCATTTACCATATAAATCCATTTCTGTATGGCACTCTTATACTAAAACTCGTGTATCTTTCTTAAATAATTCCTCAAACTCCATTGCCTAGCTATGTCTGTAGTTTGAGGCTCCTCCTCTCCCTCCCGGCTCTAAGTTGTCCAGAATCCTCACTGATTTATTCAGTCCGAAATAGCGAGTGATGGGGCTGGGCGTGTGAGGCTCTGGCTGTGGGCAGACCTCCTCCCGCACCCCTCAGGGGCCTGGGGTCTCGGACTGCCGTTGTGACTCATCACCGCCACACGGTGGCGCTCTTGAGGTTCGGTCCTGGACATTGCGAGTGCCGGGATTCCTACAAGAAGTTGCGGGACACTATCCCTGTGCCCGCTCACCTCCTACGCAACCACTGTCTTCCAAAGTACAATCCCTGAGCCGGGGAGGCAGGGCCAGAGGGGAGTCTGGCATCACTGGATGAAAATTAGCCCGAATTCACATCCCCTACACGCATCTAAAAATTAAAGCAGTGTTCTGGCTTCTGAGCTTCACACTAAGCTTCTTGACGTCCACTCTTGGATCTCAAACTTGGCCCAAACTGCATATCGTTTTAATCCCCGCCACACTTCCAGAATCCGCCATCTTAGCATAGGGCATCACTATTCCCCCAGTGGTTCAGTCCACAGGTGGGAAGTGTCCTTGATTCTTCCCTTCCATGTCCCACATCTAACCCATTTTCAAGTGCTCTGGATTCACCTCCCAATATCTCCCAATTTATCCACTTATCTCCATTCCCATGGTGGCCGCTCATGATCAAGCCACCATCATTGCTTGCCTGATTGGATCCACTCCTGCCCCCAGTAATTTACTCTCCATGCGGCAGCCAGAGGGACCTCCTTAAACATAAATGGGACCGAGTGTGGGCTATGATGTGCAGACCAGATCCCCCTTTGTGAATGAACTTGGTGTCCAGCTACTGGGAGTGCTTCCCTCCCTGTCAGCTCCTCAGGGATTGTCGTGCTCCCCGTCCCCAGGCAGCTGCCACCTAATGACAAATCTGAAGGGTCACCCTAGCTTCAGAACCTCCTGCAGGGTCAGGAACAGTATCCACTGAGACTGCATAGCAGCTCAACCTCTCTCTCTGCCCAGTCTTGCCTTTTTTCCCTCTCTTTCCTTGGTGTTGATCCTGAGAGCACCCACTAACAGACATCCTGCCTGCCAATATCCATCTCAGAATCTGCTCCCCGGGGAGCCCAGCCTAAGTGACATCCTGCACTTAGAATGAAATCCAAGCTCCATCCCATGACCTGTTAGGCTGGGCATGATCTGGTCCCTCACTCCTGTCTGAACTCATCTCATGCCTCTCTTGCCACCCCTCACTATGCCCCTGCCACAAGTCGCCCCTTCCCTGTCCACAAGCTAAGTGCTTCCCCGTTTGCACTGTCTGTTCCTTCTACCTGGAGAGACTTCTGCCCTGTAGACATCACATTCCTTCCCAACTGTCCAGTTTCCACCTAAACACTATTTCTTCAGAGTAGGACCACCGCATCTAAAGGAGCCCCCCTCCCTCTATCTCAGAAACTTTTACTGAATCCGAAGTTTTCTAAAAAGTAAAAATTGCTTTCTATTTAACTGAATGCCTACAGAATAAAGTCATTTTGTGAACCATATTGCTGAACTTGATATTCATAAATATTTCAGTATAACCAAGAAGGATTTTTGAGTTATAATCTCTCAACCCAAGACCATCTGGAGTATACAGGATGAGTGCTTAAAAACACCACAGCAAATCAGAATTTAAACAAGTTACATGAAGTCAGATAATTTCAAAAGCAAAACTATAACATTCCTTTCAAAACATTTTGCAGCAAAATATTATTTAATTTGGGACATGGGCGCATTTGAGCAGATGTGACAAGGTATGAGGTGAGGAACTAAGACCAACAAGGGTCAAAAAATGATGCTGCCTTGACCCTTAGTGGGTTTGCTCTGGTATTTGCTGAATGACCAGATGGCTGGCTGGCTGGCTGGCTGGCTGGCTGGCTGGCGATTCTGGGCCCCAGGTCTTGAGCCCCAACTCTTTTCCTGGAGGTGAATTTATCTCAGGGGCCGTCTCTCAGCCTTGAGTGAGCAGCTATGGTCCACTTCCAGGTCTCCCTGGCTGAATCATCAGGCTAAGGGTCAGGGTACCGACCTTTCCCGCCTCCACCCCCAAGTGCTCCAGATCTTTGTGCATAAATTGATTCATATCCTCCCTACTTTGTGGCCAAAATCCCAGGCTACAGCAGCTTTGGAGAGCCTCAAAAGATTCCTGCTACACCCTAACCCCAGAATGACCTTAACTCACTGTTGCACAACTAAGAAGAGTCACCAATCACAGCAATAATAACAACGCAGAGCCAGTGCTTACTCGGTGCGGTGCGCTACACCCTTCGCAGGAATTATCTTTTAATTTAAAAAAGGTCATCTGCAGGTGATCTGAGGCCTTCAGGCCTAGGAGGGGCTGACATCTTAAGACTTCCTCAACGGAAACCACTTAAATCTCTGCTTTAAGCAAGTTGTTATTTTGGAGGGTTTGGTCAAATGAAGTATAGCAATTTAAAATCTGAAACTAGGGCGCCTGCCTTCAGCTCAGGTCACCATCCTAGGGTCTTGGGATGGAGCCCTCCATCGGGCTCCCTGCTCAGCGGGGAGTCTGCTTCTCCCTCTCCCCAACACCCCCCCCCCGGCCCCCGCTCATGTTCTCTCTCTTTCTCTCAAATAAATAAAATCTTAAAAAAAAAAAAAAAAGAGTTAAAAAAAATCTGAAACTAGACCCAAGTCTAGGCCAGTGCCACCATTTGTGGGGTGGGGGTTGGGGGAGCGAGTGCGGGAGTCTGTGTGCAAGTGCTGCAAGAAACCAACCTGTCCGAGGAAAACCAGCATCGGACAGTATGGTGGGACTGGTCGTAGGCCAAGCTGTCCACAGGTGGTGTGGGGTTAGCTAGCGTAGAGACTCTCCTGGGGTCGGGGGGAATACAGACCCGTGCGAAATGACAGTCACTTGGCTTCCATCTGCTGGGGAGAAGGACAGAGCACACCCATCCCCAAGTCCTGGTCCAGAGCCTTGGGGGCCAGGGTCCCTTTCATGCCCACAGTGTAGCTCAGTGCCAGCCTCCTCCCCCCTCCCTGGGAAGCCCTCTGGCCATGCTCCTCCCTGCCCCTGTCCTCAGGCTGGCTCCAGACTCCAGGCAGCAGCCTCCTTCCCCCAGGGCCAAATCCTGGTCCTCAGTGGGTATCTTTCTATAAACAGATTTCCCAGTAACACCTGAGCCAGTCCTGGGCTTCAGGGAGTGCTCCTCTGTCACCAGAGCCTAGCTCTTCTGAGCTCGTGGCCTCTGAGACTGAGAGATTAAGTTGTCTGAGGGCTGCAGCAAAGCTCCCCGAGAGCCTGTGTTCTTGCCCTGAATCGTGCTATGAACCCTGGAACCCAACCATGGTACCTCTCGTCCTCATCTCTAAAACAGGGGCTGATGTTGGTGTGATGCAGGTTAGAAAGAGTTCATGCCTGAAACACTGTCAGGACAGGGCCTGGCGTGTAGTGAACCCTTCAAAACGTTAGTTCTTGTTTTATGAATCTGTCACACTTTTGTGAGTAGCTTTTTTTGACTCGTTTATAGAGACTGAGCAGGTCAGAGTTGGAGCGGACCTTGGAGATGGTCCACAGCCACCGTTTCAGCTGACAGATATAAACCAAGAGAAGCGATCTGCCCAAGTTCCTAAATGGCAGAAATAAGGTTGGTTCAGGTCACTGCCTTCAAGGCAGCATGGCTCTGCGAAAAGAATATGAGCTCTGAGATTTAGGGGATCCTCATGAGCATTAAATGAGAGGATTGTGGGAAACTCCCTACCTGACACAGTGACTTGTCCAGCACATTGTTGGTGCTCTGTAAGGTTGGTTTTTCTTCTTCCCTCGCACACCAGTGCTCTAGTCTCTTCGCTGAGTTCAGAGGTAAGAGCTGACACAAATTAGGAGACTGGAGGAGAGTCTTGGGGGAGGCGGGGAACGCAGTCGGTAGTGGGGACCTCTAGACAGTCAATGAGTACTGGGCCCTGGTAGAGGGAAGGGGGCACCAATGTCAAAAGGGATCTTCTGTTGTCTCATTCTCCCCTCCCCATGTAGTAACAGAAGGACATAGGCTCTGGAGTTGCCCAATCTCTACCACTCATTTATTTTTTTTTTAATGTGACAGCTTTATTGAGACATAATTCACATACCATATGAATCACCCATTTAAAGTATACAACTCAATGGTTTTTAGTATATTCTGAGTTGTGCCTGCATCACCACAATAATTTTAGAATATTTCCATCATTCCAGAATTAGCCCCATACCCATTAGCAGTCATTCCCCACTTCCCCCAGTCTTCCCCCAGCCCTCGGCAACTACTAATCCACTTTTTCCCTCTATGAATTTGCTTATTCTGGATATTTCATATAAATGGAATTATATAGGATGTGTCCCTTTGTGCCTGGCTCCTTTCACTGGACATCATGTCTTCAAAGTTCATCCATGATATAATGTCAGTGCGTGGTGACTTCTTATTGCTGAATAGCATTCGATTGTACGGAAACACCCCATTATAATAATATATTTTTTTAAATTTAAATTCAATTAATTAACATATAATGTATTATTAGTTTTAGAGGTAGAGGTCGGTGATTCATCAGTTTTATATAATACCCAGTGCTCATTATATCACATGCCCTCCTTAATGTCCATCACCCCGTTACCCCATCCCCTCACCCCCCTCCCTTCCAGCAACCCTCAGTTTGTTTCCTATGATTAAGAGTCTCTTATGGTTTGTCTCCCTCTCTGATTTCGTCTTGTTTTATTTTTTCCTCTCTTCCCCTTCTCTGATGGACTTATTTTGCTTAGCATAATACCCTCTAGTTTCATCCACATCAATGTAAATGGTAAGTTTTCATTTATCTGATGGCTGAGTAATATCCCATTGTGTATATATCCACCACGTTTTCTTTATCCAGTCACCTGTCGATGGACATCTGGGCTCTTTCCACAGTTTGGCTATTGTGGACATTACTGCTATAAACTTTGGGGTGCAGGTGCCCCTTCAGATCACTACATTGAGATGCCCCATTATAGATAATGCTGCCATGAACATTCATGTGCAAATTTTTGTGCGAGCATCTGTTTTCATTCCCCTTGGGTGTATCCCTACCAGTTGGAATTGCCAGGTCACGCGGTAACTCCGTGTTTAACACTTTGTGGAACCGCCAGACCATTTTCCACAGTGGCTGCCGTGTTTCACATTCCCACCAGCAGGGGACGCAGGTTCCAGTTTTTCCACATCTTTGTCAACACTTGTTGTCGTCCCTTTATTATTGTAGCCATCCTCATGTTTGTGAAATGGTTTCTCATCGTAATTTTGATTTGCATTTCTCAAATGAATAATGATATTGAGCATCGTTTCTTTGGAGAAATGTTCTCAAATGCTTTGCCTATTTAAAAATTGGGTTGTTGGGCACCTGGGTGGCTCAGTCGGTTAAGCGTCTGCCTTCAGCTCAGGTCATAATCCCAGGGTCCTGGGATTGAGTCCCACGACAGGGTCCCTGCTCAGCGGGGAGCCTGCCTCTTCCTCTCCCTCTCCCTCTGCCACTCCCCTTGCTTGTGCTCTCTCTCTCTGTCAAATAAATAAATAAAATCTTTTAAAAAAATTAAAATTGGGTTGTCTTTTTATTATCGAGTTGTAAGAGATTTTTAAAAAAATATATTCTAGATACAATTCCCTTAGCAGGTATGTAATTTGCAAATATTTCCTCTTATTCTGTGAGTTGTCTTTCATTCATCACCCCATCTAACCCTAATTACCTCCCAAAGGCCCCACCTCCAAATACCAGCACATTGGGGGTTAGAGCTTCAATATATGAGTTTGTAGGGGACGCAAACATTTAGTCATAGCAATGCCCGACTCAGTGGTATTAGGTATTGGGTGAACTTCGTATTAAGCTTTTTAAAAAAGTATAGCCTTGGGGCGCCTGGGTGGCTCAGTCGTTAAGCGTCTGCCTTCGGCTCAGGTCATGATCCCAGGGTCCTGGGATCGAGCCCCGCATTGGGCTCCCTGCTCGGCGAGAAGCCTGCTTCTCCCTCTCCCACTCCCCCTGCCTGTGTTCCCTCTCTCGCTGTGTCTCTCTCTGTCAAATAAATAAATAAAATCTTTAAAAAAAAATAAAAAATAAAAAAAATAAAAAAGTATAGCCTTGGTAAAAGTTTATTTTTTTAAAAGATTTTATTTATTTATTTGACAGAGAGAGACACAGCGAGAGAGGGAACACAGGCAGGGGGAGTGGGAGAGGGAGAAGCAGGCTTCTCGCCGAGCAGGGAGCCCAATGCGGGGCTCGATCCCAGGACCCTGGGATCATGACCTGAGCCGAAGGCAGACGCTTAACGACTGAGCCACCCAGGCGCCCCTAGCCTTGGTAAAATTTTAAACCAATCATTTCTACATGTATTTTAGGTCCCAGATTGATACTTTCACTTTAAAAATAGCCTAGAAAATTACAGATTTGAGATATGAGAGGAGCTACACAAGGCATATGTGGATAAGCATGCTGTTCAAAGACGATTCCTATCTTTAGCAGAGTTTCTGTCAGAGTCTATGAAAAAACACGTGTCCCTGGATCTCCACTTGGATGCCTGGCAGGCACCTCAAACTTAACCTTTTCAGGGCTGAACTCAACATCTTCCCTTACCCCCATCCCACCCCACTCCCACCAAACCCTTCCTCTCCCCATCTCAAGAAGGGCTTCACCAGAGCCCAACCCAGACACACCCAGGAGGTGCACTTGACTCTCTGCCCTCATCCCCACACCCAGTCATCACCAGATGCTGCCAAATTTGCTTCTGAAACACTCCACTCCTGCTCATCATCCCAATGCAGTGGCTGTGCTCCCTCGTCTGCCCACCTCCAGCCTGGCAGCCTGCTAACCATCACCCATGGCGCCGCCAAATGTCACCTCTCTGACTAAAGCCTGTTAAAACCCCATTATTTCTCCGACCTAATTCCCAAACATTCTCCACCTGGTTCACGCCATTCAGCAACACCAGCCTCCTTAGACCCACCAGGCACACACCTACCTCAGGGCTTTTGCACTTACATGAGTTCCCCCCCTTGAATGTTCTTTCCCCAGATATCACAGGGCTCCTCCCACTCCTTCTAGTCTTTGCTCAAATACTCCCTCCTCTGACCCCCTATTTTAAATTGCTACTCTCTGAACTTTCTGTTGCCCTTTTTGCTTTTATTCCCTCATAACATTTGTCATCATAACACATACAATTTGTTTTACCTGTACGACTGCTGTGTCTCACCCACCAGAACATGGGAGAGCCTTGTCTGCATTTTTTTAAGATTTTTATTTATTTATTTATTTATTTGAGAGAGAGAAAGAGCAGGGGGAGGGGCAGAGGGAGAGAGAGAAAATCCCAAGCAGACTCTGCACTGAGCATGGAGCCTGACGTGGGGCTCAGTCTCAGGACGCTGAGATCATGACCTGAGCCAAAACCAAGAGCTGGATGCTCAACCGACTGAGACACCCAGGTGCCCCATCCCTGTCTGTATTTTTTTTAAAGATTTTATTGGGGTACCCGGTGGCTCAGTTGGTTGAGCATCTGTCTTCGGCTCAGGTCACAATCTCAGGGTCCTGGGATTGAGCCCTGCATCAGGCTCCCTGCTCGACGGGGAGCCTGCTTTTCCTTTTCCCTCTGCCATTCATCCACCCCCCTTTTGTGCTCTCTGGCTCTTTCTATCTCTCTGTCAAATAAATAAATAAAATCTTTAAAATTTTATTTATTTATTTGAGAGAGAGAGAGAGAGAGCACAAGTGGGGGGTGGGGGGAGAGATAGAAGGAGAAGCCAACTCCTGACTGGAGAGGGAGCCCCATGTGGGGCTCGATCCCATCACCCCCAGCTCTGTTGAATGTCCTTTTTGTGGGGTCCCACTGTGCCCTTTACTTGCTACATTATTGAAATTATCTTCCCCACTAAACTTTAAACTCCTCAGCAATAGGGAGTAGGTCTCTCTGGTTTCCTCCAGTTTCCCACCTCCCTCCCCCAGGCAGAGCATCTGGCCCTCGGGAGAGGCTCAGGCAAAGGGCTCTAGACCTGAAAGAATCATGCTGAGGGCCTCAGAGTCATTTCTGGGAATCAGGTTGACTGAGAGCCAGATTTCCTCAGGGTACAGGCAAAAATGAAAGTCAGAAATTTGATCATATACAGAATCATCCATGGCCTTCAACTGGGCAGACTTGTTTTCTAGATTTTATGATAAGAAACAGTATAGTGGTTTAAAGTATGTATTTGGGAGTCAGACCCCTGGGTCTGAATTTAGACTATGTCCCTAGTTGTGTGACCTTGGGCAAGTCATATAACCACTCTGTGCCTCAGTTTCCTCATCTGGACTTTGAAATAATAGTAGTACCTACCTCATTGCATTGCCATGAGGACTAAATCAATTACTGTGTGTAAAATGTTTAGAACTAAGTCTGGTGCCTAATAATCACTATATAAGTGTTAGCTAGTATGATTTAAATTGCCTTTTTTTTTCTTTTTTAAAGATTCATTTATCCATTTTGGAGAGAAAGAGAGCGAGCACAGCAGGGAGGGTCAGAGGGAGAGGGAGAGAATCCTAAGCTGACTCCGAGCTGAGCTCAGAGCCTGACTCAGGACTTGATCCCACGACCCTGAGATCATGACTCGAGCCGAAATCAAGAGTTGGATGCTCAACCGACTGAGCCACCCAGGTGCCCCTCTTTTTCCTTTTTTTAAGTAGGCTCCACACACAGAGTGGAGCCCATTAAATTGCCTTTTAAAATAAGCTTAAAAAGTAAGTCAACATGAAGAAAAGGGGTAAATGATAGGACAAGGAAAAGATGGACCAACGCAGAAACCTCAGGGCCAAGAGGGGTGGGGCTGTAGGCTTAGTGGAGTTAGAAACACCTGGGCTCAGATCTGGTCCCCGGTCGCCACCAGCAGCTGTGTGCCTCAGCACTTGGTTTCAGGTCTCAGCTTCCCAGCTTCCCAGAGTGGCCAGATGGCCCAAAAGCCAATCTGCTTGTCCAGTAGATAGATGATTGATTTTTTCCTTTTTCTTTCTTTCCTTTCTTTCCTTCCTTTCTTTCTTTCTTTCTTTCTTTCTTTCTTTCTTTCAGATTTTATTTATTTGTCAGAGAGAGAGCACGCACAAGCAGGGGGGGCTGCAGGCAGAGGGAGAGAGAGAAGCAGGCTCCCCATTGAGCAAGGAGCCCAATGCGGGACTTGATTCCAGGACCCTGGGATCATGACCCGAACTGAAGGCAGATGCTTAACCGACTGAGCCACCCAGGCGTCCCTCCGATTTGTTTTCTTTTAAGTTGTAGTTTGACTTCTGGCCTTGCCCTTGACACTTTATAAACAAACAGACATTTCCTCTTGAACCAACCCTTCCCCCACGTCTACTGCCCTTGCCCCAGCAACTGCCCAGGCCCCTGATCCAACATGTCCCTCTGCCCCTACCACCACCCTCACGACTGCCTTTGTCCCCATGTCTGCCCCTTCTTCTACTTAAAACAAACAAACAAACCCCAGACCCTTTCTGGGGTTTCATGGTGTCAGAACTTTTTTCATAATATCGCTAAGACATTATTTGCCTTTTCTACTCTCACACTCTCCTGAATAGAGAGTTTTCCAGAGGCTACATGACCTCTGGATATTGCAACAGATGTGTGCAGAAACAGGCAGGAGAATCCAGCTCTCTCTCACTAAGCCAGACATTAAAAAGATTTGCAAAAGAGTAAAACTGCTTCACTACTTTTTGTTTGTTTGTTTGTTTGGGAAAAGTTATATTTTATAAAAACATGTTATTTCTGTTCATATATAATGAGATTCATGTTAATGTAGAGTCTGCCTGGGATTCTCTCTCTCCCTCTGCCTCCACTCGTGTTCTCTCTCAAAATAAATAAATAAAATCTTAAGAAAAAAAAAAAAGACGGGGTGCCTGGGTGGCTCAGTCGTTAAGTGTCTGCCTTCGGCTCAGGTCATGATCTCAGGGTCCTGGGATCGAGCCCCACATCGGGTTCCCTGCTCAGCGGGAAGCTTGCTTCTCCCTCTCCCACTCCCTCTGCTTATGTTCCCTCTCTCGCTGTGTCTCTCTCTGTCAAATAAATAAAATCTTTAAAAAGAAAGAAAGAAAGAAAGAATATCCTTAAAGCACCTGAGCACGACACCTGGCAAACAGCTGAGTTTGCCGGGATGGGGTCAGGGGCCTCTGGCTACAGGGAGGCTTGGCGAGGAGCAAGGACCCCCACCACAGCCGGACAGGCAGGGCCAAGAATTTGAAGTCCCCAGACGTGGGTTTAAGTCGAGACTCTACGACTTCGGGAGCAAGTTATATTTAATTGGTTCTCACCCAAATGAACGTGAAAAGCACTTTATCGGGATCACAGCCATGGGCTTAGGTCTGAAACTTTGGGAGAGGCGGTCCTAGGTCTATATATTTCCACATCTGAACGCCTGGTAGAAGGGCAGAATCTACTGAGGGAGTGTTTTGAAGCAGGCCTAAGAGTCTCCATCTCCTGTGGCTTCTCATCTCAAGCCTGTCTTGGGTTTTAAGATACCTTTTTATGCCACTTGAGACCCAGATATCCCAACTAGGCCTGTGTGTCTAGGAATGTATCCTCCCTGTCCTATCTCTGGGCACTAACCCTACCTAGAACTGTCAGTGGGAATTCCAAAGGACTAATTCACAGTGAGGTACTGTTTCCCAAAACTTACTTCCCAGTAATCATAATGGCTATCAAGGAATAAAAGGGTTCTTTGGTCAAAGTTAAACAACTGTATTTTTTGCAAGACCCATCAGAGCTTTCAATATGCTAATATGTATTGTCAGTCTCTGAGGGAATGCAGAAATGCATATGCACTGTTCCCCAAAATTATTTGACCATGGAACCCTCATTCAAGGACTGTCACCCAGAATTAGTTTATTATGCAACACACTTTGGGAAATGGCTGCACAAATTTCCTATCTCGCTCCTCCTGAGTGTCTCTGCTTTTTACAGAGGTTGATGCAGGGCGCCTGGGTGACTCAGTTGGTTAAGTGACTGCCTTCGGGTCAGGTCATGATCCTGGAGTCCCGGGATCGAGTCCCGCATTGGGCTCCCTGCTCAGCAGGGAGTCTTCTTCTCCCTCTGACCCTCCCCCCTCTCATGCTCTCTATCTCATTCTCTCTCAAATAGATAAATAAAATCTTAAAAAAAAACAATAAAGGGGCTCATGCGCTGGTGTTTGGTTAGCAAACTACAGCATGAGGGCCAAATCTGGCCCTGTTTTTGCAAATACAGTTTTATTGGAACACAGCCCTACCCCATTTATTCAACGTATTGTCTATAATTACTTTCACACAACAAAAGCAAAGTTGAGCCTCGTGAGAGAGAACATATCACAAAGCCTAAAATATTTCCTATCTGGCCCTTTACAGAAAAAGTTTGCGGACCCCTGCTGTAGTGTTTCTTGCCTGGGTTATGTGTAACTTCTGGAGAATGCAGCATTATGCCAGGAGAGATGGGAAGCCATAATATAAATACTAAATATAGCATAGCTACCTGGAGGGCCAGTTTAATTCAAAGAGAAGTAATTTCAAGCGTCATTTTTATATCTAAAAAATGGACATACTATGGAGTAGAATGCATATTTTGCATAAATTTCAAAAATCAAAGACTTTATAAAGAAATTGCTCAGGCTTCAGGGCGCCTGGGTGGCTCAGTCGTTAAGCGTCTGCCTTCGGCTCAGGTCATGATCCCAGGGTCCTGGGATCGAGCCCCGCATCGGGCTCCCTGCTCCGCGGGAAGCCTGCTTCTCCCTCTCCCACTCCCCCTGCTTGTGTTCCCTCTCTTGCTGTGTCTCTCTCTGTCAAATAAATAAATAAATAATCTTTAAAAAAAAAAAAGAGAGAGAAATTGCTCAGGCTTCAGGCTAGTTAGCACTGCTTCCCTCCACCCACACACCCTCCCCGACCCCAGTCCCTCAAACCTGACCAAAATGCTTGTGTTCCTCCCTTCTAAGGGGAATTGGGTTGGAAGCGCTTGAGAAATGCTGTTTTATTGGGAAAACAAAGTGGAAGTTAATGTGTCAGCCAATGATGAGTGAAGGAAATCAGAGGCGTTCACAATACCTATGCAGGCAGATAAGCTAGGCTGTGTCTAAGAGCTCTTTTACCATATCTCACAGAATCAGTATACCAAAAAGACACCTGTAGCCTTCTGGGTCAGTCAGACCTGGGCTCGGGTCCTGGCTCTCCCATTTACTACCTTTATGACCCTGGGTAAGTTACCTTACCTATCCGAGTCTTCATTTCCTCAGCACAAAATGGCAATTAAAATATGTACTTTACAAGGTAATTGTGAGGAGTCTAAGAAATCATGTAGGGAAAGTGTTCTGCACAAGGTAAGAATTTAGTGTTAACTACTAACATGTTAGCTGAATTTCCTGAATACATAAAGAGCTCTGAAAAATCAAGAAAAAGTCAAAACCAGTTGAAAAGTGGGCAAAGCACATGGGCATTTTATGGAAAAGGAAATACAGATTTTAAACATATAAAAGATGCAACTTCACTCATAAGAGAAATGAGAACACAGCTCAAATGAGATACTATTTTTCACCTGCTAGATGGTAAAGGTTGAAAAATTTGATAACATTCTATTGGTGCGTGGGGAAAGAAATATACTCATGCAATGTTAACGATACTGCAAATTGTTATCACCTCTGTGGAGGGCAATCAGTAATATCTTATCAAAATTACAAATGCTTATGCTTTTATGTAAATGCTTATACACAATTCCACTTTCAGGAACTTATACTATAGAAATAGTTGCACATTCTAAATAGATGAACAAGGATGTTTTCTAGAGCATTTTGTGTTTGTAAATGTCCATTAATGTGGGACTAGTTAAATAAAATAAAAATACACACAGTGGAATACTATATAGCTATCATGAGTATAAGGCAGCTCTATGTGTATTGATAAATGAGCTCAAGGCATGTTAGGTAAAATAAGAAAGGGGCAAAATAGCAGAATAGTGTCCTACTATTGGTGTAGTTATACACATATGCATGGATAATATATGCCTACATGCTCATATATGCATAGGCTCTCTCTGAACTAGTTCATACAATAGCCTACGAGGCCTTACATAATCTAACCTGCCCCTTCGCATCTTATGACTGCCCTGACTCCTCTCTCCCCCTTGCTCTGTTCCACCTGCACTGGCCACCTTGCTTTTCTGGAACACTCCATGCACCTGTCTGCCTTAGGGCTTTGTAGTGGGTGTTGAGGAAGTTATCCTCGATGTCCACAGGGCTCACTTCTTTTCCCCTTCAGGCCTTTGCTCAAACCTTCCCTTTCCAGTGAGGCCTGCACTGACCACCCTAATTAAAACGACATCCCTCAGTCTTTGTTTCCTTACCTTACTCTCCTTTTTCTTTTGTCTGCAGTATTTACCACCTTCTGGCACTCTATTTTTCAGTGTGCTTGGGTACTATGTTTACGGCTTATGGTCTGTTTCTCCTGAGTAATGTAGATGTTTACAGTTCCCCATGGAGGGGAACTGAGGTATGGGAGGTTGAGACAGGAAGGAGACTTCCTTTTCAGTATATACCCTTGTGTTCTCTGTACCATGTGCTTGTGTTAACTGGTAAAAATGTAATACAAATTTTTAACTCTACCAACAGGATCCTAGAAGTGGTAGTGACAACCTGGACTCAACCCCTTCAACTTATGATGGTCCAGGGGCCAAGCAGTTAGGGAATTTGCCTGAGGTTACAAAGCAGGATTTAAATCCATATCTCCTAACTCCAGAGCCCTAGCTCTTAAGCATCATGTCATAGAACCTCTTGATTTGGGATTCTAATCAGCCAACTTAAATGTAGTGTGATAAATGCTAAGCTGAGGGGTTCCAAAGGTGAAGGTCGGCCTCTGTCTGACATTTCCCATTACGATGAACTCCAACAGATGGTCTCAGTTTTTTGGATGTATGAGATTTCGGCTGCAATGTGCCTGGCTTGAAATAAATGGGAATACTGGGTTTCTGGGCTTGGGGATTCTTTTATGAGCACTTTATAGTCAAAATAAAGTACTAATCTCAGTCCCTTGGTAGTTGGAAGCATAATGTTCCCCAATCCTGCACTCCCAGATAATTTGTCTTCTGAAGCGGTCAAGAGGTCTGGAGGATCTGCCGGGTGTTTAGGGGTTAGGGAGGGATGAGAGGGCACTTGGCCTTGTCACAGAGTAATGGGAGTATTCCCGGGAGTTATTAAAGGCTGGCTGCTGAGCTTCTTGAACAGCCTTGGCTGGTGGGAGGCCTTCCGACCCTGGGTCAGGTGGCGGACCCGCTGCCGCTGCTGTAGGCAGTAGAGCATCTCCACCTTGTCATGCTTCATCTTGTCCAGGTATCGCCGCCCCTTGAAGGTCACTGGCTCCCCAAAGATTAATTCAATCTCCTCCAGGAGGGAAGCCAAAGGAGCCTGCACTAGATTGATCTTCCTGTGTAGACGGTTACGGAACTGATTCTCCTCCAGGAAGCGACTCAGGCCCATGTCAGTCTTCTGGAAGAAGCGGTTGGGGTCAGAGGCTTGTTGCTCAAACGATTCTAGTCTCCCCAGCAACATCTCCCGCAGCTGAATGGGCTTCAGGGCTTGCTCCCAGGCACTCACCAATGAAGGCAGCTGCCTCAAACGGGCGTTGGAGCTGTACTTGATGGCCAAGTCCAGCCGGTCCTTGTTGGGGACCTCAAGCACGGACCACAGGTGCTCCAGACGCTTCTGTAGGCTCAGGATTTTGTAGGGTTCTCCCAGGAGGCTGATCCTCTTATTTCCCAGGCTGTGCCCTAGCACTGTGTTCCAATCCCATTCTCCTGGCACAAAGTCTGGCTCTTCATCTTCCAGTAAGGGAGGTGGGTACTGAATCTTTAGGGACTCTCTGACAGGGGCTATGGTCTCCACAGGAACCTCCTCTTCATACATTTGGAAGATGACATGGAGGAAATCTGTCTCCTGGCTGGTGAGGTACTTGAAGTAGTCATCCACAGACAAGGTGGTTTTCCACCAGTTCATCCATGAGATTTTGTTGGACCACTTCTCCCAGCCTTTGCTTGCTTGGAGTGATGTGAGGGAGGCTGCCTTATCATAGGACTGTAAAATGTTTGCTCCCTGGGAATAAAGCCCAGCTAACTTGGGATTGATGATGCGATACTGTTTTTCTTGACGTAGAAAGGCTGAGGACAGGAAGGCTGACCAGTCTTTATTGGCTGAAGGCTCAACCATGGGTCCCTGGTCAAAAGAGAAGTGGTCAAGAGAGACACGGCTCATCAACTCCTTGTAGACCTCTCTGATGTTATTGCCAACAAAGCAATCAATATCCATTTCCTCGATAAGTTTGGGTTCTAGTTCACCAGCCAGGTGGTTGTATAGGACTCCGGCCCCGTCAACGTGGAAGGAGTCCAGAAAGTTTCTCTCAGAGATCTGCACAGCAGCTGCCTGGACCACAGCCTGATTTCTTAGCTTCAAAGTAACAGTCACTGGCTGTGGTTGAAGTGGAAAGGATTTGGGGCACCGGAGGCCCCACTGCCCAGTGGCTTCTTCCTCTTCGAGGCTCTTCAACATTCTCTGCAGTTCCTGCATGCGATGTGCTGCAGCTGGGCGGCGGGTCAGGGCCCCCAGGAGTGGGGGTAGGCCTGAGTCCAGTGGTGAGTAGTGAGTCCTCTCCAATTTCATGTTCTTTATCATCTGCTTCAGGTCCTCAGCCACTGTGTCCCCTGCCAGCTCTGTTTTGCTTTCTGGAACCAGGACCAGTGGGGTTAAGGGGCAAGGGGGGAGTGGAGGAAGGCCCAACTCATCTGCTAGCTTCCAGCCCTCACGCAGAGAGGGCATGGAATGGCCCCTCCGGAGCTGCGAGTAGAGGGGCAAGTGGGGCGAGCTGGAGGGAGCCCTGCTGGTGGGAGTCACAGAGTCCTTGGGCAGTGACACAATCTGTGCAGAACTGAAGTTGCTCTCTCTCTTCTTCTGCATAGAGGACAGCCATTGGAGAGGCTTTTTCCTCTTCAGCTGGGGGATGGACTTCAGTTCCTTCACTGGATCCAGTTCAGGCTCACTGAGAAACTCCCGCGGGCGGCTGAGTTGGATGAGGTAGTTTAGGTTGAGGTTGCTGCTTGGTACTTGGGCAAAGCTGGTGCTATGAAGCCATGGGATAGGGTAAAGCTTGAAAGCCCCAGTAGGGCCCACCGGGCGCAGCTTATGCATGCCACCGTGGGCTTGTTCTACTTTCAGCAGGGTGAGGAAGTCGGCGAGCAGGCAACGGTAGACCTCAGGGCTGGTGAGAAAGATTGTGCAGTCCCTGGCGAGGCTGGCGGTCAAACGGGTGAGTGTGGCTGATTCAGTGAAGACCCCTCTGCGGGTCGACATGGTCTTCAGCAGGTGCAGGTAGCGTAAGAATAGCTGCTCGCTGCTGAGCAGGACGTAGACCAGGAGCCGCTTCCGCAGTCTCTGGTTGTTCAAGTGGCTCAGACTAGGTTCAGTGGGAGGCTCCCGCCAGCTGCACTTTAGCTCGTCCAGGATGACCTCAGTGAAACGGAGTCGGCTTTCGGTAGGCACGCGCACCGACAGCCCACTGCGGGCCAGCCGCTTGGTCACTTGGCTGCACAGCGACGCCACCGTCAGCCGGGAGACCGGCAAGGGCAACAGCATCGGCACCTCCGGCGGGAGGCGCTTCTGAGATTCTGGGCGCGTCGCCTTGCGGGGGAAGAGCGACAGCGGGCCCAGCAACCGGTGGTAAAACCGCTGAAGCTCGGGCTCCGCTTTATAGGGCTCCATTTTTGCCCTGGAGGCGCGGAAGGTCTGGGCAAAAGAGGCCAAGCGGTTACTAAGGCAACCAGGGGCCGAAGGGCCCGAGCGCGCGTGCGCAGCCAGTACCGACCACCGCCTGACGTCGGAGGGCGGGCCTGACGCGCGCGCGCACCAGGAGGCGGGGCAAAGTGCGGCTTCCGAAGCTCCGCCTCCCCGCGACGCGGTTAGGGGTTTGCACCTCTGCGCCGGAGCAGTTCAGGTCCAACGGGTGGTGGCTGGGTCCGGGATGGCTTCGGACTCCGGGGACCGCGGGACCGCCTGCACGGTGAGGGTCGAGGCCTCGTGTGGGAGCCTCTCTGGGCAGAGAGCCTCGGCCCCTGGGGTGATTGTTAACGCAGAAGAAGGGGAAGGAGTAGGCACCTGGGGCGGGGCCTGGGGCCTCCGCGGGAAACGGGTGCGAGACTAGCAGGGCGCTTGGCGTTAACGTTGGGGGTTTGGTCTTGGACCGATCACGACTGATAATGAGGGCGCTTGAGAAGGGGTCACGTCAGAGCGTTTCCCCAGGCCTTAGGGGTGGTCGTAGGGGAGGTAGTGAAACAGAGTCACGCAAGAGGGGTCCCCGACTCTCATCAGCCAGTCCCTGCCGCCCTTGCAGCTGGAGTTCACAGTGCAGATGACCTGTCAGAGCTGCGTGGACGCGGTGCGCACGTCCCTGCAAGGGGTGGCAGGTAAGAGCCAGAAAAACTTGTGCGGACAGTCTGGAGGCCTCTAGAAGGAGCCGGCAAATCTCTTAGACCAACAACACTACTCCCATTTACAGATGTAGAAATTGAAACCCAGAGATGGGAAGGAATGTCCTCAGAGTCACATAGAGACCCAGAGGCAGAGCCTAGAGTACGATCTCAAGCCTGCCCTGCCAGAGCCCTCTACAGGCTCTGACGCACTAGTGTCTTAATCTCAGGTGCCCAGGGAATGAGGAGCTAGGCTGAGTATAGATAGCCCCACCTACAGAGGGGGTTCCCTGGATAGCAGGCAGCTCTTGCTTGCGAAACTGCGTAATCTTGACAAAACAAACAGCAGCCCTGGCCATGTTCCATCCTAGGCAGCTCCCCATTCTTATAAGCCAGCTAACTGGTCTGGAGGTGACCTTGCACAATCAGAAATATCTGAGAAGGCAGAGCCACCAGCACGGCACTGGGAACTGCCTGCCTTTGATTCTGTTAAATGTTCGTCCAGTCATTCAGCATGTATGGACCAGACCCTGGGGGCTTTTTAGGGAGAAGTGTTCACACATGTTTCAGATACAGTCCCTGCCCTCAGGTAAGGATGAGCATGCAAGCATTGCTCATGGAAGAGCAGTTCTGGGAAGAGAGAAGATGGGTTCTAAGCTGGGACAGTGGTGGCACTTGGCCGGTGTAGGGCAGCAGTAGTGGATAAGGGTATGTGCCCCAGAGTCAGACTGTTTGCCTTCAAATCCCTTCTTTGCCACTTAGCGGCACTTAGACTTCATGCATGGTTACTACTTTTGCCTGTTTCTTCAGCGTTTTAATGGGCATAATAATAGAAGCTACTCCGGAGGATTGTCACGAAGAGTAAGTTGGTTAATACGTGTAAAGCACTTTAGAAAAATCTTTGGCATGCAGTGAGAGCCCACTAAATCTTAGAAATTATGAGAGGAAGGGCTTACAGGTGGCAATCTGATTGGGCAGAAGCATTTGGGGACAGATACTGAAGCAGAGCGACAGAGGGAGAGAGAGAAAGAAATTTGCCCTTTCCAGGAGGCCTGGGGCTTGGGGAAGAGGGTTCTGCTCCTCTAGGAATAAGTGGGAGGAGCTAGCTCCCAGCCCAAGGCCCACTTCCTTGAACCCTTATCACACACCCTAGAGTTCCCTGTGGCCTTACGTTTTCTTTCTTACTGGGCTTTGAGCTAAGCAAGGGCTGGCCTGGGCACACTCTGCACCAGCCGCACTGAATCTTGCTCAGCTGGGGAGCCAGCCTTCTTGGTTCAGGTGCAGTTCAAGAGTTCAGGAAGTGCATAATTATGGGGAGCTGCTCCACTGGGCTCTCCCACTTGAGGAGCAGAGAATCAGACCCCAGGACAGTAACCCACCTGCGTGGAAGTCAGTCCATCAGAAAGTCTTGTCTGCTCTGTATCTAAAATATATTCAGAATTCAGCCTCTCTTTTCCCATACTTTGGCCTTCACACGAATCCAAGCCACCTTACTTCTCCCTGACCCACGCAAGAACCTCATCTTTGGGCTTCCTGTTGCCTCTGTTGCCCCCTCCAATATGTTGCCTCCTTCATACAGAAGCTAAAGTGATTTTTAAAATTATACCTTAGATAATATCACTGCCCTGCTCATTTAGGCCTTTAATAATCCTCTGAGGTAGGTAGTAGTATTATCTCCTTTTGCAGATGAAGCAACTGACTAGAAAACTCAACAGAAAGGTTGAGTAACTTGTCCAAGGCCACACAGCTAGTATGTGGCAGACTCAGGATTTCAACTCCAGAGTCCACACTCTCAACCGCTGTACACTGTGCCTTCTCCCAATGGCCTCCCAGTGCATTAAAATTAAAATCCAGATTCTTTCCCGTTAGGCCTTGCTTGACTGGTCTCCACTTGCAGCTCCCTGTCCTGCTGTTCTCTTTACTCCCAGCTTTAGCCACACTGGCCTTCGTCTCTTCTTAGAACATGTCAGTGTTGCTCCTGTCCATGCTGTTCCCTCTGTTGGAAGGCCCTTACCTGACTACATTCAGGCCTTTGCTTAGTCTCAGAGAGACCTTCCTTGACCAGCCTCAGTGGCTCACCCCCCATTCATTCCCTAACACCCATTTCATGATGACATCTTTCACCGTCTGCATCTCTCTTGCGTGTTTATTTGGCATTTGTATCCCTGCGTTGGAACGCATGCTATTTCATGGGGCACAGACGTCACCTGATTGTTCCCTGCTCTGCTTCCACAGCCTGGAACACTGCCGGTGACAGGTGCTTACTGTCTGCTTGTTAAATGAGGCGAGCAGACAGTTTCTCGCACTGTGTGCTGCACTGGGCCCTGGGAGCCTCCGAAAATCAGCCTTGAGGGCTCAACCGTGCCTTCTCTGGGGCGAGGGGACTGAGCATCAGCTTGGGGGTTGGACAGGCTGCCTTCTAAGCTTTATGACCTCAAGCCAGTGGTATCACCCTCTAGCCTCGTTTCCTCACCTGTCAGATGAGGACGGTATCATCATCCTGATGTGTGTAAGGCAGAGCACAGCTCTTGGCATCCCCTGGAGGCTCAGACCACAAGAGTTCCCCCGTCGTCCTCCCTGTACCTCCTTTGCAGCTATGGACATCCAGAGGCATCTCTAGGTGGACCCAGAGCTCCCGACGCTCCACCGGCTGCCTACTGGCGCAGGATAAAATTTTGTGTGAAGTGAGGGCCAGTTTGGTAACCTGGGGGGTTTCTTCTCACAGAATACCCTGTACTTGTGTGTGGGGGGGGCTGCGTGTGTTCCTCTGGTGTCTTACAAATTCCGCCCCTCCCCCGACAGTGTCCCTGCCACCACCGCAGGGGATCTGGAGAAACCAGCCTGTGAGAGCTTTTGTAGCCACATGCCAGATACTCCTCTCTCGGGTGCTACCTCTCCCTAATCGCCCAGTTTTGCCCCCTTTTGAGCTGGACAGAATCTGAACAGCTAGAGTACCTTGCCCGTACCCTGGGGGTTGTGACTTCTGTCTCTGCCTGATGGTTAATCCAGGAGTAGCCTGGCTTCTCCAGCAGGCTGTGAGCTCCCTGAGGACAAGGACCAGTGCTTTTCCTGACCCTGGCCTCCTCCACGCCCAGCACACATTTGTTGAGAGAATACGGAAGAGGGAAACCAAAGAGGAGGGGGACACCAACAATCATTGTAGCCTTTGGTTCACAGAGCACCATCTCAACAGCGTTAATCGGCTTATTTAACCTTTGTCTTCTGGACTGCCCAGGGCTCCCCTGGGCTTTACCCTGCAGAGCAACAAACACTAAGATCAAAGAGAGAATGGTGTAAGCCCTGCAGGTGAGAGCAGCATTATTGTTCCCAATCCATCGCCTGTGCACTGGCTAAGGGTTGGAGAGTTCTCTTAAAAGGCTTGGGAGCCCTGAATATCTGAATGAAAGAGAAGCCCCTTCTCTTCCTTCTCTGAGTTGGGTCGGTGGCCCCGAAAGCCGAGCGTGTGTCAGAATCATCCCGTAGTCTCTGTGCACACAGGGTGATGTCGGGGATTTGGCAGGCAATTGAGACACACTAACTTTTGAACCTGACCCTTACGGACCACACAGAGCTCCTGCACGCACAGAGGATTATAATCAGTGCAGCGTGCGTTACTCAGGGGAAGAGGGAGCTGCTACAAGAGGACAGAGGAGGGGGTCCCAACCCAGCCTGGAGGGTGGGGGCTGCTGCTCAGGGTGAGCGGTGTCCGGGTAGGCGCCAGAGCTAGGCTGCCTGAGATGAATTCCCAGTTGCACAATTTACTACGCTGCCTTTGAGCAAGATTCTTAAATCTGTGCCTCAGTTTTCTCATCTGTAATACAGGGATAATAGGACCCACCTCACAGGGTTGCTTGAGTGTCTAACGAGCTAATATGGGTAAATTACAAAAAAGCCCACAGTGCACTTGCGGTTGATGTGAGCTCTCACGATGATGGTGATTGATAGCTCACCTCTCTTTTTTGATGTGTATAACAGCTTTATTGACATATAATTCAAATATCATAAAATATTCCCATTTTAAGTGTACAGTTCAATGGTTTTTAATATGTTCAGAGTTGTATGGCCATCACCGTTATCACTTGTACATTTCAGCCCCTCATGAAGGAATCGTGCCCTTTAGCCATCAGCCTCCTATTCCCCCACCCCCTAATCTACTCTCTATCTCTGTAGGTTTTCCCTGTTTTGGACATTTCATCCATAATGGCATCACCTACCATTTGGGCTTTTGTGACTGGCGCTCACTTAACATCATATTTTCAAGGTGTTTCCCTGTGGTAGCCTTATGAACAATTCATTCCCTTTCATCTTTTTATGGCTGAGAAATAATGGATACACATTTTCTTTATCCATTCATCCATTGATGGGCATTTGGGTTATTTTCACCTTTTGGCTATCATGAGTAATGGACTATTTATTGATGGCCCGCTTTTATAAAAACATCCTAAAATAATTATCTATGTTTCTTAAGTTATAAAGAACGCCTGGCACGTAATAAGGACAAACAACACTCCTGGGGGTAAGGAGGCCTTATCCCCACTTTATTTATAAAAATACAGACTCAGAGAGGATGAGGGCTTCACACAGCCAGAAGGCAGCTTCCGAGCTTACCTCCAGCCATGGGAAGGTTGGTGAAGATGAGGATGGGGAATGACCTTCTGTTTCTTCCTTGCTCCCAGCGCAGGGGTGTCAGCCCTCTGCTGCCTTCTCCCCTCTCTCTCCTTCCAGGTGTCCAGAGTGTGGAAGTGCAGTTGGAGAACCAGATGGTCCTGGTGCGGACCACCCTGCCCAGCCAAGAGGTGCAGGCCCTTCTGGAAGGCACAGGGCGTCAGGCAGTGCTCAAGGGCATGGGCAGTGGCCTATTGCGTGAGTAGCCACTGTGGCCCTGGCCTTGGCCTCTCTGGGAGGGAGGTGGCCTGGAGCTGGTACACATATAAACCATAGGATTTGGGCGTTTGGGGTTCGAGTGGCTTTGGGGAAGGCATGAAAGTTACGTGGAGCTCTCTCCCTGCCCTTCCTGAGCTGATGGAGGTGTGGGGCTAGCTGAGGTGGTGAGCCAGCCTGGGGATCTGATACCTTACAGAGAATCTGGGGGCAGCAGTTGCCATTCTGGAGGGCCCTGGTCCTGTGCAAGGGGTGGTGCGCTTCCTACAGCTGAGCCCCGAACGCTGCCTCATCGAGGGGACCATTGATGGCCTGGAGCCTGGGCTGCATGGGCTCCATGTCCATCAGTTTGGGGACCTCACAGGGAACTGCAACAGGTGAGTCATCTGTGACCTCCCCCATGGCATCCTCATCCCCTCACTCGTGCATCCACAATGTGCTGGGGCTGTATTCAGCCACCTGCACACACTTTCACACCTGGTCCTCACAAGTGCCGTGAGGCGTATACACCCAGGCCCAGTCTACAGACAAGGAAACGGAGGCTCAGAGGGTTAAAGGACTTGTCAAAGGCCCCAGGGCACGTGAATGGTGGGGTGGGATTTGAACCCAAATCTGACCTTAGCGTTCCTATTCGTAACCACCTTATTGCCTCTGAAGTGGAAGTGACTCCTAGACACAGAAGGGCAGGTCCCCATGCCATGGTGTTTGTCGTGCTGTGATGCACTTAGTTGCTTCCTCATCTGCGTCTCCCCTGAAAGCTTACTGAGGGCAGGACCCACATCTGATTCTTGGTGCCCTCACCCCAAAGCCTGGCACAGAGTGAGTCTGTTTGTTGAGTGAGTGAGTGAGTGAGCAAGTGAAATAAATGGAGTTAAAGTGAGAGGGTGGGTCAGCTGGCCTGGGAGCCACTGTCTTGCTGCCCACCTGCTACCTTTTCTTCTCAGCTGTGGGGACCACTTTAACCCTGATGGAGCATCTCACGGGGGCCCTCAGGACTCTGACCGGGTAAGTGTCCATCTGGGTGAGACTTAGGCTATGAGAGGGCCTGAAGCCTCAGGCAAGGCAGGCCGCTCCCGGGGCCTTAGCATGCGATTCCTTTTTGGTGGGGTCCCCTTGCTTTATTTTGTTCCATTTAGAAATATCAACCCTTTCTGTGGTCAAGGCCTACCCCCCAGGAGCTCACAGTCCTGTGAGGGAGACCCCTGAGAACCCCGTGGTTGCAGGGCAGAGAGGTGATCCTTGCAGGAGTCTGTAGGAGGCCGTGGGAGCCCAGAGTAAAGCACCGATCCAGTCTGAGCCCCAGGACATGGGCAGTGGGAGGAAGCTTCCTGGAGAAGCTGAAGGTGTGGAAGTTGAAGGTCTTACCTGAACTAAAAAGGCCATTCCTGATGGTGCAACTCCCGGCCTGGAGTTTCACTTTTCACCAGTTTCCCATCGGCAGTGAGTTGCACGCTGCCTTGGTTTTTGCTTATCTGCGTACGGCTTGTTCTGTTAGTTAACGTCGCATTCTGCTGTAAGTTAACTCAGTTTTTTCCTGAGGTAAATTTGGTTATTTATTTATTTATTTTTTAAGATTTTATTTATTTATTTGAGAGAGAGAGAATGAGAGAGAACACATGAGAGGGGATAGGGTCAGAGGGCAAAGCAGACTCCCTGCCGAGCAGGGAGCCCGATGCGGGACTCGATCCAGGGACTCCAGGATCATGACCTGAGCCGAAGGCAGTTGCTTAACCAACTGAGCCACCCAGGCGCCCAATTTGGTTATTTTTAATGTCTTAGTCCAGCATGGAATGTTTCAAACATTCCAAAGTACAGAAACTTGTCCCAAGCTCCTGTGTCCTGTGTCCCCATCACCCACTTTCAACAGTGACCAACTCTTGGTCGGTCCTCTTTCATCTACACCTCCAGCCTTTCTCCATCATTATTTTGAAGCAAATCAAGACATCATTTCGTGTAATTAAGGTAGACTTGTTTTTTAACGAGAGAGACGGGAAAACCAGTTCTTGTAGCCATAGGAGTAGGCTCATTGTAAAAACAGTCAGTGGTGGTCAAATAAATGTTAGTAGAGTCCTGCTGGATTCTGGCCTGCAAGGTCTGGGGACTACGGAAGGCCTGCTTTTTCTTCTTCCTCTTGTTCTTCTTCTTCTTTTTTTTTTTTACAGTTTATTTATTTATTTGAGAGAGAGAAAGAGCGAGCACACATGTTGGGGAGGGGCAGAGAGAGGGAGAGAATCTCAAGCAGACACCCTGGTGAGCGCCCAGCCCGTTGTGGGGCTCGATCTCATGACCCTGAGATCATGACCTGAGCTGAAAGCAAGAGTCCGATGCTTAACGGACCGAGCTACCCAGGTGCCCCTATGGTGCATGTTTCTTACTTCACATACCTGATTTTTTGGACAGTTCTGTGACATTTCAAAGGGTTAGAAGTTTGACTCCTTTCCCCTTCTGCCCTGGGAAGTTGGAGAAGCCAAACAAGTTTTTGTTGGGTCCACTGTGTGGTGCTCTGGTTGTGCTCAGTGTAGCAACGGTTTATTGCTATGCATCAAATTACTCCAAACTTGGGGGTTTAAAACAAAGAAACATTCATCATCTCAGTTTCTCTGGAGCAGGACCCGGGGTGCAGCTTTGCTGGGGGCCTCTGGCTTAGGGTGACTTGTAATCAAGGCGTTGGCTGGGGCTGCCGTCATCTGAAGGCTCATGTTGCTGTTGGCAGGCCTCAGGTCCTCCCTGGCTTCTGGCCAGAGACATCAGTCCTTTGCCACGTGGGCCTTTTCCTAGGGCGGCTCACGACACAGCAGCTGGGCTTCCCTCAGAGCAAGTGCGTGAGAGAGGGCATCCAAGATTGAGCCAAGCCGTTCTCTTTTTGTAACCAAATCTAGCAAGTGACACTAGGTCCAGCCCACACTCAGTGGAGGCACACAAGGATGTAAATACAAGGGAAGGTGCATCGTAGAGGCTGTCGTCCTCATCGAGCCTTGAAAGGTGCTACACAGAAATTAGGCAGGTGAAGAACAGAGAGTGCGAATGTCAGGCACGGCGGGGAAGACCCCATAGGCAGCGCCCTCCAACCAGCAGGGGGCATTTGGGAACTGGGAGCGCTGCGTCTCTTGTGGAGTCGAGATGAGAGGGGTGAGAGACTGCCTTGCCACCTGTGCCTTGGCCTGCTGGGGCCCGGGCCCCTCTCAGGGCAGGGAAGCAGAAGGGGCTGGAACCAGCTGCCCTACCGTCCCCAAGTCCTTGGCAGAGGTGGAGGAAGACTCGAGTAACATCTGGACTGCCAAGGCCACCATGATGCCTGATGAGTTCCTTTGGGATTTCTGCATCTGCTGTTGCCCAGCAGGAAGTGAAGTCAGTGTGGGCATTTACCCCAGAGCCTGGTTGTCCCTTTGCACATCTCCTAACTAATCTCCAAGGTGCCTTCTCTTCTCTCGCCTCCCCCCAGTCCTTCCTCTTCATGCACTGTGCTAGAGGGGTTGCTCCAAAGCACAGTAACCATGGCATGCCCCTGTCCACAGCTGTTTTTGGCTCCCCAGTGCCTGAGGGTATATAGGCCCAGCCCAGCCGCTTGGTGTGACATTCAAGGCCCTGTGGCCCAGTTCTTCCTGGCCAAGTGCAGGGGAGGGACAGGACCCTGCTGCTGGGTCATGCCTTTGAGCCACACTGCCAGGCAGCTCGCTCCTTCAGCCCAGTCCTGAAGATGCTCCTCAGGGCTCGGTATCCCCTCCCTTTCCTTGATCTTTCCTTGATCTTTCTACCAGAAAGGCTACCAGTGCAGGGTAACACAGAGGGCCAGGTGTCAGCACAGATGTCTTTCTGGAAAACGGAATGAAGCAGAGGCGGTGCATCTTGCTGCTTGTCAGCCCCGCCATGCAGTGACATACTTTGACCGTGCATCACAGCAAGGCCCGGCCTGAAGTGTCCGGTTGGCGACGGCTTATTGGCACAGATACGGGTCTCTGACCCGCCAGTAGGGTCTGGTCAGCAGAAAACCTACTCCCCGCTGTACTCAGTCTGTGTTTCATACTCACTGGTCTGTTCGGTGTCTGTCTCCCCACCATGCTTTGAGCTCCTTGAGGGTGGGCACGGCACGCGTACCCCACCCCCATGCCGGCAGCGAATGTCTGACGTAGGTGCTCGGTAGATGTGTTAGGACATTTTGTATTACCTTAAAAGGGAGAAGGTAGGCAGAGCCAGCTTCGGGGTGGGGGGGAACAGGCCCCCTGCTCCTTGTGTTTCTTCTCTCTGTTCCTGGAGGCTGGGAGTCAGGGAACGATGTTGGCTGCTTTCTGTGGTCAGGAAGCCAAGCCTGGCCAGCTTATGCCCGGGGGAATTATAGACTGCCAAGGGCTTAGAGTCAACAAGAGCCTGGAGAACTGGGCTCTCAAAGCAGCAGCGACCGCTTCTGAGGCTGAGATGCAGCGAGGGCAGTAGCCTTGCAGGAGACACAGTGTGGTCCAGTGGGCATGACTTCCTAGGAAGGGAGTCGCTGTCCAGGATTTCAATTCCCTGGAGGGAGCATCCAGTTGCCTTCCTGGTGTCCTAGGTCATCCCTTTATCCTACCAGACTGTACCCAGAGGAGGACACTGGTACTTTCGGGAAGGGGAATCGGATCCTGGGAAGCCAGAAGCTAGCAGCTGTGCCCCATGCGCCCCTCTTCTCTCCCCTGGGTGTCATTGCAGCACCGTGGAGACTTGGGGAACGTCCACGCTGATGCTGATGGCTGCGCCAGCTTCAGGATAGAGGATGAGCAGCTGAAGGTATGGTGGAAAAGAAGGTGGGGACCTCTTCTAACAGGTCGACTGTCTGAGGCTGTTATGTGCCCTCAAAGGTATGGGATGTGATCGGCCGAAGCCTGGTCATCGATGAGGGAGAAGACGACCTGGGCCGGGGTGGCCATCCCTTATCCAAGATCACGGGGAACTCAGGAGAGAGGTGAGTGATGCCACCCCCAGCAGGAGGCTGCGCTCGGCCAGCAATGCGTGGCCAACCCCGGCGGAGCCCGGACCAGCGCCCAGGGCCCGCTCCTGACCACCCGTTCTTCCTCAGGTTGGCTTGTGGCATTATTGCACGCTCTGCTGGCCTCTTCCAGAACCCCAAGCAGATCTGCTCCTGCGACGGCCTCACCATCTGGGAGGAGCGAGGCCGGCCTATCGCTGGCGAGGGACGAAAGGAGCCGGCCAAGCCCCCTGCCCACCTCTGAGCACGGCCTCAGCCTCGGGTTTATGACTGTTCCCCCAGCTGAGCACCATCCGCTTCCAGAGAGAAGGGAGGGAGGCCCTGCTTGCCCGGCCCCAGGAGAACTCGGGTACAGGGGGTGAAGGTCGCTGTAATGTTCCCTTGGCAAATTAAAGTTTTATTTTCATATAGAACTTCGGGTTTTGTCCGTGTCCCAGTGTCCCTTCGTGGGCTTGCTGAACACAGCCCCTTGTGCCTCTCTCCTCCCTTTGAGGACCACCTGTTGGCTTTGGAGCCAAGCAAAACTGGACCCAGATCTACACACGTACTGAGGGCAGCATCCTCCTCATCGGGGTCATAGTGCAGGACCACAGCCGTCGTGTTTCTGTCAAAGCACATCCTGCTTTAGTTTCTCCCTGTGGTTGGACCTGTAATGTGGGACTTTGGGAGCCGCAGGTGGCCCTCTGCCTTGTCAACTGAGTATCAGAGAAAGCCTGTCTGCTGAGGAGAGGGATGAGGCAGATGCACAGGGAGAACCTACAAGTTGTTGGAAAATGTCCGACGCCCCCGAGTGCCCGCTCTGGGCCTTTCCTGAGGCCAGCTGCTTCCTGACCTGGGGGTCAGGAGATGCTCCTGGATTTTCCCCACGCATCCCCTCCTCCTGCTTTTTAAATTAATTCGGCTTGAGTTGATTTTTTTTATTCACAAGTAAAAGACTTTTTTTTTTTTAAAGATTTTATTTACTTATTTATTTGAGAGAGAGAGAAACAGCATGAGAGGGGAGAGGATCAGAGGGAGAAGCAGGCTCCCTGTTGAGCCGGGAGCCCGATGCGGGACTAGATCCCAGGACTCTGAGCCAAAAGCAGTCACTTAACCAACTGAGCCACCCAGGCGCCCATAAGTAAAAGACTCTTAATTAACCTAATAAGCAAAGTGCTTGGTGCAGACCCAGCATGCGGGAAGTTAAGGGAACAGTGGCTGTGCCTCTGAGGCCAAACGGGGCCCCTGGAGGCTGCCCCAGCCAAGCCCCCATCTCACAGGGATGGCCAGTATCCAAGCACTAATGTGCGGGGCCAGGGATTCTGGGCCTCCCCACTTGTCGTTTTGCCCCCCCCTCCACCTCCCACTTGACTTTGTCAAGCTTGCTCATCCATGACAAAACTGTTTTTATAACACAGTGGGCTGTCAAAATACAAACTTTGCCCCTCACCGTGTCTGCTTGGAACTAGGCAGGTGATTTTCCAGATAGCTGGCCTTGCTAAGATGTGCCTGGCTCTGCTCCCATTCCCTAGGCTTGCCTGTTTCTCCCTCAGGGCTGCTGGCTCTGCATCCAGTCCTAGCCCTTGGACCCTGCTCTTTCTTGCCAGCCTATGCTGGTTGCTTTCCAGCTCCCTTAATTCCTGGGAACCAAACCCCTTTTAAGCCTGGGGCCCAGGCTGTCTTTCCCCGCCCCAGATCATTGCAGGAGCTCCTCTTGGACTCTGCCCACAGCCAGCCCCTGACCTCCTCTCACCTTTGTTCTGGAATGACAGCTGGTTTAACCCTCTTATGGCCAAACCTCTTATCAAACCCTACCACTCTATTTCCGCTCTTAAAGAATCAACATCCCCATTAGCTTTTCTCTCTTTTAAACTCTTAACCATGTAGGTTTTCTTTTTTTTAAAGACTGTATTTTATTTATTTTTTTAAGATTTTATTTATTTATTTGAGAAAGAGAGCAAGCACAAGCAGGGGGAGAGGGAGAAGCAGGTTCCCCACTGAGCAGGGAGCCCAATGCGGAGCTTGATCCCAAGACCCCAAGATCATGACTGGAGCCGAAGGCAGACGCTTAACCAACTGAGCTACCCAGGCACCCCAAGATTTATTTTTAAGTGATCTCTCCACCCAACGTGAGACTCGACCTTATAACCCTGAGATCAAGAGTTGCATGCTCCAGGGTGCCTGGGATCGAGCCCCGCATCGGCCTCCTTGCTCCACGGGGAGCCTGCTTCTCCCTCTCCCTCTGCTCCCCCTGCTTGTGCGTGCTCTCTCTCTCTGTCTGTCTAATAAATAAATAAAATCTTTAAAAAAAAAAAGAGTTGCATGCTCCACTGACTGAGTCAGGTGCCCTTTAGCTGTGTAGTTTTTATTTTTTTATTTTATTTTTATTTTTATTTTTATTTTTTTTAAAGATTTTATTTATTCATTTATTTGAGAGAGTGAGAGAGAGCACATGAGAGGGGGGAAGGTCAGAGGGAGAAGCAGACTCCCCGCCGAGCAGGGAGCCCGATGCGGGACTCGATCCCGGGACTCCAGGATCATGACCTGAGCCGAAGGCAGTCGCTCAACCAACTGAGCCACCCAGGCGCCCTTATTATTATTTTTAAAGATTTTATTTTTTTTATTTATGAGAGAGAGAGAGCATGAGCAGAGGGAGAAGCAAGCTCTGGGCTGAGCAGGGAGCCCGATGCAGGGCTCGATCCTAGGACCTCGGGATCATGACCCAAGCCAAAGGCAGCCGTTTAACCGACTGAGGCACCCAGGCGCCCCCTAACCGTGTAGTTTTTTAAACTTTGGTTTTAAACCACAGAACACGGTTCAGACATCTTGAAGGCCCAACTGTGAAGCAAGTGTGGAACTGCGGCTAAAGAGGCCCAGTCCTTCTTAAATTTATAACTGCAGTGAGACTATTCTGTTTACAAACTTAAAAAAGATTATATGTGTTAGCTAAAAATCACAACCCAAAAATCAGGTTTTAGAAACTTTTTCTTTTGAAATTATATTAGAGTAACAAAAAAATTGCCGTGTGGATGAATCTTGAAAACATCCTGCTAAGTGAAAGAAGCCAGTCCAAGAGCCATATATTTGTATGATTCTATTTGAAATGTCTTGAATAAGTAAATCCAGAGTCAGAAAGATTAATGGTCACCAAGGTCTAGGGCAAGGAGGGAATAGGGAGCTAATGAGTAAAGGGTTGCTTTTTTTGGGGTGATTAGAATGTTCCAGAATTAGATGGTGGTGATGGTTTCCCAACCCTGTGAATATACTAAAAACCACTGAATTGTACATTAAAAGGGTGAATTTTATGGTATATGAATTATATCTCAATATTTTAAAATCATGTACATAAGAAAGACAGTAGAGAGTTCACTGTTCTCTTCACCCAGCTTCTTCTAATACTAGTTTATGTTAAGTATAGTGCAGTTATCAAACCCAGTTAATTAACATTGACACAAGCCTAGTAACTAAACTGCAGACGTTACAGATATACGGCTAGTGATCGCTTTCTGTTTTTGGATCTCATCCCGGATGGCACGTTGCTTTTAGCTGTCCTGTCTCCCTGGTCCAATTTGTGACGGTTTCTCTGACTTTCCTTGTCTTCACTTTCTTGGCTTGATACTTCTGATGAGTCCTGGTCAGGTATTTTGTAGGTTGTCTTTCAATTGGGTTTGTCTACATATTCTTGTGATTAGGTTGAGGTTATGTCTCTTTGGCTTGAATACCACTGAAGTGAAGTTGTGCCTTTCTCAGTACATTGTGTTGACGTATCTTATTACTGCTGTGATTTAATGGGATCACTTGGTTAGGGTGGGGTCTTCTGAGTTTCTTCACTATAACCTTAAAATTTTTCCCTTTGCAGTTAGTAAATATCTTGTGGGGAGCTGCTGCCTGGAGACTATGTAAACGTCTCGTTTCTCATCAGACTTTTGCCTACTGGTTTTAGCATCTAAAATAATTTTATTGGCAGGGGGCCGCGGCTGGTTAAGCATCGACTCAGTTTTGGCTCTGGTCGTGATCTTGGGGTTGTGAAATCAAGCCCCGCCTTGGGCTCTGCACTTAGCAAGAAGTCTGCTTAAGACTCTCTCTCCCTCTCCCTCTGCCCCCCACTCTGCTCCCTCCCTTTCTCTCTCTCTCTCTCAAATAAATCTTTAAAAAAATAATAAAAATAGGGGCACCTGCGTGGCACAGTTGGTTAAGTGTCTGACTTTTGGTTTCGGCTCAGGTCGAGATCTCAGGGTCTTGAGATCATGCCCCGCATTGGGCTCTGTGTTCAGCGTGTAGTCAGCTTAAGATTCTCTCTCTCCCTCTCCTTCTGCCCCTCCACCACGTGTGCTTACACTGTCTCTCTCTCTAAAATAAATAAAAATCTGGGGCGCCTGCGTGGCTCAGTTGGTTAAACGTCTGCCTTCGGCTCCGGTCATGATCCCGGGGTCCTGGGATCAAGCCCTGCATCGGGCTCCTTGCTCAGTGGGGAGCCTGCTTCTCCCTCTCCCTCTGCCACTCCCCATGCTTGTGCTCTCTTTCTCCCTTTCTGTCAAATAAATAAATAAAATCTTTATAAATAAATAAATGAATAAAAAATCTTTTAAAGAATTAAGTAAATAAAAATAAATAAAATTTTAAAAATCATTTTTTATTATGGCAAAATAAAAATAACATAAAATTTACTATTTTAACCTTTTTTAAAAAATATTTTATTGGTTTGAGAGAGAGAGAAAGAGCAAACACAAGCAGGGGCAGCAGCAGAGGGAGAAGCAGACTCCCCACTGAGCAGGGAGCCTGATGCGGGGCTGGAACCCAGGACCCTGGGATCATGACCTAAGCCAAAGGCCGATGCTTAACTGACTGAGCCACCCAGGCATCCTACCTTTTTATTATTTTTCCTTGAGAGAGAGAGAGGGAGGAAGGGAGAGAGCGCACATGCCCCCGAGCAAGTGGTGATGAGGGGAGAGGGAGAGAGAGGAGAATTTTTTTTTAATTAATTAATTAACTATTTTTTTTGCCAGAGAGAGAGAGAGAGCGAGCACAAGCAGGGGGAGCAGCAGGCAAAGGGAGAAGCAGGCTCCCTGCTGAGCAGGGAGCCCGATGCAGGACTTGATTCCAGGACCCTGGGATCATGACCTGAGCCCAAGGCAGCTGCTTAACCGACTGAGCCACTCAGGTGTCCCAGAGAGAGGAGAATCTTAAGTAGGCTCCACCCCCAACGGGGAGCCCACAGCAGGGCTTGATCTCAGGACCCTGAGATCAGGACCTGAGTGGAAATCAAGAGTGGGACACTTAAGCAATTGAGCCACCCAGGTGCCCCTATTTTAACCATTTTTAAGTGTACATTTTTTGGCTTACCTGCATTCACATAGTTGTGCAACCAATACCATCATTCATCTCCAGAACTTTCTCATCTTCCTAATCTGAAATTCTGTCCCTGTTAAACACAAACTTGCCATTCCCCCTCCCCCAGCACCTGGCAAGCACCATTCTACTGTCTGTCTCTATGAATTTGACTACTCTAGGGACTTCATGTAAGTGGAATCATACAATATTTGTTCTTCTGTGATTGGCTCATAAAATCAGTTTCTTGATTACGTCTTTTAAATTAGAAAACCAAGACTGATCTGTCAGATTCTCTAATATGTCAACATTTCTTTAACATCACACATATTTTAAATGCCAAATATATTCAGGTTTCCCCAAATATGACAAAAATCTACTTGTGAGCTTAAAAATATTACCACTATGTGTTTCATTTACTTCAGCATGTTTGGTTTTAATTCTACATCTTCCCAGTATTAAGATAGATTACCCACTAAAGGGACACTTTTTCAGCTGAAAAGAAGTTGGGGTTACAGTCCCCAGGACAGGGGCTACTCACCTCTGAGGCCGCACATGTCAAGGCCGATTCTTCCTACACAGTAAGTGTACCTGCTGGGTCTTCTTTAAAGTTGCTGGGGTAACAGGGAACTCCAAGGCCAAACCCTAAAGATGGCATTGGCTTTACAAACTATGGTCCCTAAATTCAGATTAAGCCTGTAAGGTATGTTTTCATAATCTCTTAATTTTATTACCTGATTTAGGCAATAAAAATTGTGTAAGCTGCCTCCTCGTCCCCACTCCCCCACGCTTATAGATTTCTTCTTGATTTGATCAAATTAAACCCAAGTAATCTATTAGAAGCTGGCTTTTCTTCTTCTTTCTTCTTTTTTGGCCATAATCCTAAAGACATTCCAAGGCCAGATCTTTTTCTGGCTCTGAAAATGTATTTACCACAAAGAAGCATCTTTACATAATGAATGAATTCCTTGCTAGTGTTATCAACGCTGCATTTATGTTCTATGTATGGCCATGTTTAATAATCATTCTTACTCGGGGCGCCTGGGTGGCTCACTTGGTTAAGCGACTGCCTTCGGCTCAGGTCATGATCCTGGAGTCCCGGGATCGAGTCCCGCATCGGGCTCCCTGCTCAGCAGGGAGTCTGCTTCTCCCTCTGACCCTCCCCCCTCTCATGGTCTCTATCTCATTCTCTCTCAAATAAATAAATAAATAAAATCTTAAAAAAAAAAAAAAATCATTCTTACTCATGCATATACGCAGCGATGAGCCAGGCTTTGGGTCCAGATCCCAGGTCTACTGCTTTCTAGCTGTGTGACCTTGGGCAATGCCTCTCAGTCTTCTCTGTGAAATGGGGATTACAATAGGCCAATCTCATGGGCCTACTATGATAATCAAATAAGATTGCCTGTGCAAAGAATAGCACCTGGCAAATTTAGTTCATTGTTAACTATTATTATTTTGTTATTCACTCACTGTTCATTCGTTCATTCATTAAGGAATTAAGGAAGAACCTGCAACCATCTCAGGAAGCTTTCTGCTGCTGCTTATTTACATGAGGAGGTAGAGTCTGTATAAATGTAACATTAAATAAGATCTTTCCCCTATCTCTCTGATCTCTTTGTTTCTGTGCTTTTTACGTCAGCAAAATGTACATGTTGTCCAATGTTAATTTATTTGATAACAAACTTAGTACTTTAAAAATTAAATTTGAGGCACCTGGGTGCTTGGTTTCGGCTCGGGTCATGATCTCAGCGTTGTAAAATTGAACCCCCCCCACCCCCCCATCAGGCTCCACGCTGGGTGTGGAGACTGCTTAAGATTCTCTCTCTTCTCTGGGAGCCTGGGTGGCTCAGTCGTTGGGCGTCTGCCTTTGGCTCAGGTCATGATCCCAGGGTCCTGGGATCGAGCCCCGCATTGGGCTCCCTGCTCAATGGGGAGCCTGCTTCTCCCTCTTCCTCTGCTGCTCCCCCTTCTTGTGCTTGATCTCTCTCTCTTAAATAAATAAATAAAATCTTTAAATAAATAAATAAAACTAAAAGTTAGGGGCGCCTGGGTGACTCAGTTGGTTAAGCGTCTGCCTTCAGCTCAGGTGGTGATCCCAGGGTCCTGGGATCAAGCCCTGCATGAGCCCTGCTCAGTGGGGAGCCTGCTTCTCCCTCTCCCACTTCCCCTGCTTGTGTTCCCTCTCTCGCTGTGTCTCTCTCCGTCAAATAAATAAATAAAATCTTAAAAAAAGAAATTGGAAGCAATCTAGATGTCCTTCAACTTGGGAATGGAAAAACAAACTGTGGTAACATCTAGACAATGTCAATCATTGATAAAAAGGAACTAACTACTGAAATAGGCAAGGACATTGATGAATATCAGATGCATTATGCGAAGTGAAAGAAGCTAGACTCAAAAAGCTAAATACCCTATGACACCATTTGTATAACATTTTGGAAAAGACAAAACTAGAATGAAAGATAACAGATCATTGTTTTCCAGGGCCTAGGGTTTGAGGGGAGGTTGACTGTAAAGGAACAGCATAAGAAAACCTCAGGGTGATGGACCTGTCTTTATCTCAACTGTGGTGGTGATTCTGTATGTGTTGTCAAAACTCAAAGAACATAAAAGAAGAGAGATTGTTGTTGTATGTAAATTATACTTTAAAAAACAAAATCCAGCAATTTCACTTCTGAGTATATACTCAAAAGAAGTGAAAGCAGGGACTTAAATAGATACTTGTACACCTGTTTTCATAGCAGCATTATTCACAGCAGCCAAAAGGTAGAAGCAGCCCAAATGTCCACCGCCAGATGAATGGATAAACAAAATGTAGTATATACATACAATGGAACGGTATTCAGCTTTAAAAAGGAAGGAAGTTATGGGACGCCTGGGTGGTTCAGTCAGTTAGGCATCTGCCTTCAGCTCAGGTCATGGTCCCAGGGTCCTGGGATCCAGTCCCACATCGGCCTCCCTGCTCCTACCTTTGCCTGCCACTCCCCCGTGCTTTTGCTTTCTCTCTCTCTCAACCTCTCTGACAAATAAATAAATAAAATCTTTTAAAAAAAAATTAAAAAAAATAAAAAGGAAGGAAGTTTTGACATATGGTATAGCATGGATGAATCTTAAGACATTATGCTAAGTGAAGTAAGCCAGTCACAAAAGGACACATATTTGTATGATTTCACTTATATGAGGAACTTAGGGTAGTCACATTCATACAGGCAGAAGGAGAATGGTGGTTGCTGGGGGCTGAGGGGAGAAGGGAATAGGGAATAGAGTATAATGGGTACAGATTTTCACTTGGAAAAGATGAAAAAGTTCTGGATATAGAGTGTGGCAGTGGTTCCACAACGATGTGAATGAATGTACTTTATGCCACCGAACTCTGTCCTTAAAAGTAGTTATAATGGGGGGCACCTGGGTGACTCAGTTAGTTAAGCATCTGCCTTCAGCTCAGGTCATGATCCCAGGGGTCCTGGGATCAAGCCCCATGTTGGGCTCCCTGCTTGGGTGGGGAGCCTGCTTCTCCCTCTCCCTCTGCCACTTCCCCTGCTTGTGCTTTCTCTCTCTGTCAAATAAATAAATATTTAAAAAATAGTTATAATGGTAGATTTGATGTCATGTATATTTTTACTGCACACACACACAAAACTTGTTTAAAGAGAAAACAAGGGGCACCCGAGTGGCTCAGTTGGTTAAGTGTCTGAGTCTTGATCTCAGCTCAGTTCTTTTTTTTTTTTAAAGATTTTATTTATTTATTTGACAGAGAGAGACACAGCAAGAGAGGGAATACAGGCAGGGGGAGTGGGAGAGGGAGAAGCAGGCTTCCCGAGGAACAGGGAGCCCGATGCGGGGCTCGATCCCAGGACTCTGGGATCATGACCTGAGCTGAAGGCAGACGCTTAACGACTGAGCCACCCAGGCGCCCTCAGCTCAGGTCTTAATCTCAGTGTAGTGAGTTCAAGCCCCAGTATGGGCTCCATGCTGGGTGTGGAGCCTACTGAATGAATGAGTGAATGAATGAATGAATGAATGAAATAAAGAGAAAACAAAACACAAAAATCCTTGTAGGAAGGCCAGTTATTTTGCAAGGAGGTGATCCTCATAGATGTGAAGAATCTTGCTCAAGTTTTCACAAGGCAAATTGTGATTTGAATGAGGATCTAACTCTTTGACCTGGCATAATGGAAAGAATATCGAATTAGCTCCAGTTATCACCACCAGCTTGATGGTGGGCTATTTTAAAAAAATCCCAGATACATCACCAATGTTGAAGTTCTGCTTTTCCAAAGGATGTCTCTTCAGGATCTGAAGGCCATTTCAGGAGGAAGGCTCAACCCGTAGCAGCTAATAACAGCAGACACTAGCCACATGTGGCTACTCAATACTTGAAATGTAGCTAATCCAAACTGAGATGTAAGTGCAGTTGGTGTACAATACACAATGAATTTCAGACTTAGTACAACGAAAAGAATGTAAAATATTAATAATTTTTATATATTGATTACATGATGATAGTTTTTTTAGATATATTAGGTTAAAATATATTGTTAAATTTAATTTTGGGGCGCCTGGGTGGCTCAGTTGGTTAAGCAACTGCCTTCGGCTCAGGTCATGATCCTGGAGTCCCTGGATCGAGTCCCGCATCGGGCTCCCTGCTTGGCGAGGAGCCTGCTTCTCCCTCTAACCCTCCCCCCATCATGTAATCTTTCTCTCTCTCATTCTCGCTCTCTCAAATAAATAAATAAATCTTTAAAAAAAAAATTAATTTTGCTTGTTTCTTTTTCTTTTGAAAGTGGATAGCAGAAAAATTAAAAGCACATATGGGTTTTACATTATATTTCTGTTCCACAGTATTCTGACTCTACACTCTACCAGCATTATAGGAACAAACATAGAACTGCCCCACAATACCCTTAAAATGGCTGTGCTTGCTTGGGTGGCCAGGGGCCTGCTGATACCCAGGCTGGGAATACTGCCAGCAGTTAGGATTTGCAAAAATACCAGAGTGGTATCAAAATGGTACTTTTTTAATTGTAAAAGAATTAGAAGTTTTAAAGAAGAAGAATTAAAAGTCTAATGATACAGAAAAGTGTAAAAAAAATTAAACCCATTTCATCCATAACCAATGTTATTTCTCTGCTGAAAAAACATATGCACCTACATGGAGGATTTCCCCCCCTATAGCTTAGAAAGATGTAACATTATACAATTACATTGTATTTTTCTCCCTTAAATTATGGTCATCCTTCCTTGTCAATAAACTCTGAACTACTTTTAGTAGCAACATAATATTCCATCTTTTTTTAAGGTTTTATTTTTAAGTAATCTCTACACCCAACACAGGGCTCAAACCCACAACCCCGAGATCAAGAGTTGCATGCTCTACTGACTGAGCCAGCCAGGCATCCCCATAATATTCTATCTTAAGGCAATACCTTATTCCCTTATTTACAGACATTCAGGTTGCTTCCATTGTTTGCTACTACAAACAATGCTACAATAAATTTATACCAATATTCTTATTGATGAGTTTTTTTGTAGACTAGATTTCCAAAGCAGGATTACTATGTTAAAGAATCACCACATTGACTGGGGCGCCTGGGTAGCTCAGTTGGTTAAGCGTCTGCCTTTGTCTCAGGTCATGATCTCCAGGTCCTAGGATCGAGCCCCACGTTGGGCTCCTTGCTCAGTGGCGAGTCTGCTTCTCCCTCTCCCTCTGTGATCTCTCTTGCTCTCACTCTCTCTCTAGTAAATAAATAAAAAAAAAATATTCAAGAATTACCACATTGAAAGTTTTGATATTGCCAGAATAGTTCCCAAGAAGGATGTAGAGTTTACACTATCATCAGCAATATGCATGTACTTTTCTCACACCCTTACCAGCGATAGATATAAATCTTTTTTTATTTCCATTTTTTTCAAATTCGAGGGTGAAAAATGTTCTCATTTTCTTAGGAAACTGCATTTCCTTGGCTACCAATGAAGTTTCTTGTTTATTAGCCACTTGCACTTCCTCTCCTATAAAATGGCCTGTTTATATCCTTGGTCCATTTATCTCATTTTTTTTTTCTTATCAATTTGTAGGAGTTCTTTGTACAGTACAGATATTAACTCTTTAGACTCCCAAATTTATATATTCAGCTCAGACCTCTGCCTTGAACTCCACACACATATCTAATTGCTCATTGCATCTCCACTTGGGTGACTTAGAGGCATCTCAAACTTACCATGTCTCAAACTGAATTTCTGGTCTTTCACAGAAAATCTGTTTCTCCCACAATGTCCCGCATCTCAGTAAATGACAATACTGTGCTCCCAAGTTGCTCATTGTCATCTTTGACTCCTCTTTCTCTCACAACTCACATTCGGGTGCATGTTGTGTTAGCTCTACTGTCCAACTACATCCAAATCTGACCACTTCCTCTGAATTCTACTGGAGCCACCCTGATCCATGTCACTATCATCTTTCTCTTGGATTCTAGCAATAGTGTTCTGAACAAACAACTGTTTTCAGCTTTTCGCTCATTTCAATAGCAGCCAAAAAAGGTACTTATAAAACTATGGAAGATAAGCCATAGCAGATGAACCCCCCTGCCCTCTGCCCTCCACAGACTTCCAGCCTCACTTAGAAGTAAAACCCAGGGTTTTTATCATGAATGGATGTTGTACTTTGTTAAATACTTTTTCTTTGTCTATTGAAATGATCATATGGTTCTTATCCTTTCTCTTATTGATGTGATGTATCACATTAATTTGTGAATAGTGAACCACTCTTGCAATCCAGGAATAGAAAATCCAGAAATAAACCCACAATTATATAGTGAATTAATCTTTGACAAAGCAGGGAAGAATACCCAATGGGAAAAAGTCTCTTCAACAAATGGTATTGGGAAAACTAGACCACTTTCTTATACCATATACAACAATAAATTCAAAATGGATTAAAGATCTCAAAGTGAGACGTGAAGCCATAAAAATCCTAGAAGAGAGCACAGGCAGTAGCTTCCCTGACATCAGCCAGAGCAACTTTTTACTAGATAGGTCTCCTGAGGCACGGGGTACAAAAGCAAAAATAAACTATTGGGACTACATCAAAATAAAAAGCTTCTGCACAGCAAAGGAAACAATCAACAAAACTAAAAGGCAACCTATGGAATGGGAGAAGATATTTGCAAATGACATATCTGAAAGAGGAGTCAAAGATGACAATGAGCAACTTATAAGTTGTATAAGTTATAATTGTATAAGTTACAATGTTATAATTGTGTAATTTCTACAACTTATAAGTTGTATGAGTTATATAGCAACTTATACAACTCAACACCCAAAAAACACCTAATTAAAAAATGGGCAGGAGGGCGCCTGGGTGGCTCAGTCTTAAGTGTCTGCCTTCAGCTCAGGTCATGATCCCAAGGTCCTGGGATTGAGCCCCGCATCGGGCTCCCACTCCCCCTGCTTATGTTCCCTCTCTCGTTGTGTCTCTGTCAAATAAATAAATAAAATCTTAAAAAAAAAAAAAAGTTAAAAATAGAACTAACCTATGATCCAGCAATTGCACTACTGGGTATTTACCCAAGGAATACAAAACACTAATTCAAAGGGATACATGCACCCTTATGTTTATAGCAGCATTATTTACATTAGCCAAGATGATGGAAGCAGCCCGAGTGTCCATCGATTGATGAGGGATAAAGAAGCTGTGAGATATATAGATCTATCTATCATCTATCATCTATCCATCCAGCCATACTGGCACTTTGCTATTATAGCATATATATATAATAGCATATATATATAATGGAATATTATTCAGAATGAAATCTTGCCATTCGCAACAACATAGGTGGATCTAGAGAGTATAATGCTAAGAAAAATAAGCCAGTCAGAGGAAGACAAATACCATATGATTTTACTCATATGTTGAATTTAAGAAAAAAACAAAGGAGCAAAGGGAAAAAAGAGAGAGACAAACCAAGAAACACTCTGTCTCTTTTTTTTTAGAGGGAGAAAGAGAGGGAGGTGGGGAGGGGCAGAATCTTAAGCAGGCTCCACGCCTAGTGTTGAGCCTGATGTGGGGCTCCACCTCACAACCCTGAGATCATGACCCGAGCTGAAATTGAGTTGGACGCTTAATTGACTGAGCCACCCAGGCCCCCCAAGAAACAAACTCTTAACTATAGGGAACAAACTGGTGGTTACCCAGAGGAGAGGTGGGTGGGGGATTGGTTAAATAGGTGATGGGAATTCAGGAGTGCACTTGTGATGCATACCTGGTGAGGTATAGAATTGTTGAATAAAATAAACACTTAAAAAAAAGAAATGAAAACCAGTCATTTTACTGGCTACAACCTCCCCTTACATCCTCATGCTCTATTATTTACTCCGTTAGTCTCCAGCTATACTGGCACTTTGCTATTCCCTGAACAGGCAGACATAGTCTTGCCCCAGGACTTTTTGACTTGTACTTTCTGGCTGGAATGATTCCCCTTCGGATGGCTTGCTCTGTCTTTCAAATCTTTAGCACCATCTTTTTTTTTTTTCACTTTTTGCTTTTTTAAAGTAGGCTCCACACCCAGCAGAGCTCAACGCTGGGCTGGAACTCACAACCGTGAGATCAAGACCTGAGCTGAAATCAAGAGGGGGTCGCCCATCCGAATGATCCACCCAGGCGCCCCTAATACCGTCTAACAGTCCGTATGTTTTACTTAATTGTTTATTATCTGTTTCTCTCCACCATAGTATAAACTCCAAGGTCAGGATTTTTGTCACTTTTTTGTTCACTGCTATATCCTTGGTGCTAACCGTTTGGTAGGTGCTCAGTAGAATTAGTAGAATGAACATGTAGGTAGATATTTTCCCGAGTTTGTCACATGTATTTATGTTTTTGATGTCTTCTGCCATGCAAAATATTTTTATTTACATACATCTATTGGTTTTGATTTTTTTTTTTTAAGGCTCAACTTTTGTTCCCTCGGGGACTGTTCTGACCTAATACTGTTTCATTAAACTTTTTATTGTGGAAAACTTCAAACGCACACAAGAGAGATACATCTCATTATTCCTCTTTTGGAAATTCCATAAAGGCAGAGACGAAACTCCGCTTTTCAGTCTCCATCTTCTGCCACGACTTCAGCAACATCAGGGAATGTGTTTCCAAAGAATGAATTAACAGCACGAGGGCTCTCCGGGGCAGATGCCTCTCAGGCCCCTCAGACAGCCCAGCGCAGTCCTGGAGGCGGCAGTTCGCTGACTGAAGGCGGCTGTCCTGGTTTCTTCCGCCAGGCCTGACCCTCTCGTAGACACGCTCGCTGCCACCTCCTGGTTTGGCCTAGGTTGCCAGAATGGGAGGAGCTCTGACTTCCGACCGAACAAAGTTTTTCCTTCGGCCCGCCGATCCCGGCCCCACCCGGGCCAGAGGCCCCGTCTCACCGACTAGGCCTCTCCGCCGCCGACGCTCCCCGCGCGCGTTCCCCCTTCTCCAACCCTTCCTTTCCCCCTCCCCCCGGCAGTGGCGGTTGGTCGCGCGCCGTCGTCCCTTTCCCGCCCCCTCCGCCAACGAGCGGGCTCCAGACCCTCTGGGATTGGCTGCGCCTGAGCGCATCTTCTTTCAGCCTCTCTGATTGGATGTAGGACGCGCGGGATGTCGGCCCCGATTGGCTAGGTCAGAGCGCCTGCGCGGCGGGGTTCTCGGTCGCCAGCCATTCCTGGGGAGGACTGCCGGCCGGTCGGACGTCTCGCCTGTCGCTGGAGGAGAGGTCCCGGCTCTCCGGGAAGGCGGCTGCGGCGGCAAAATGAAGATATTCGTGGGAAACGTCGATGGGGCGGATACAACGCCAGAGGAGCTAGCAGCCCTCTTCGCGCCCTACGGCACGGTCATGAGCTGCGCCGTCATGAAACAGTTCGCCTTCGTGCACATGCGCGAGAACGCAGGCGCGCTGCGCGCCATCGAGGCCCTGCACGGCCACGAGCTGCGGCCGGGGCGCGCGCTCGTGGTGGAGATGTCGCGCCCACGGCCTCTTAACACTTGGAAGATTTTCGTGGGCAATGTGTCGGCTGCGTGCACGAGCCAGGAATTGCGCAGCCTCTTCGAGCGCCGCGGACGCGTCATCGAGTGTGACGTGGTGAAAGGTAACGCGGGGGCGCGCGGGGGCGGGGGCGCGGGCGCGCTCTGGGCACTCTGCTTGTTAGCCACGCCCCTTTCCCGGGGGTCGGTCACGGCGCGGTTGGGGAGGGTGGGGAAGTCCGCGGGAGCGAGGCCTGAGATGTTGGGGGAGCGTTGGGTAGAGCCACCCTCCTCCCCTGCGGTCCAAGCACCATTCTCCAGATGGGAGGAAGCGGCTCTGGGTGGGTTCGGCGGCCAATGTGAGCCGAGCTACGGGGCCGGGGACGCGCCTGAGAGACTTGCGAGTGTACCGGGGGCGCGCCTTCCACTGGTCTCCTGGGCCTGGCACCGAGCGGAAATTGGGAAGTGACGGGCACAAGCCGGATCATGGAGCGGGGAAGATTTCGCCACTTCCCCACTTTCTCTCCAGACGTCGGTCAGAGAGCAAGGGAAGAGGGAAAAGGTGGGGGCTGACGCCCCAAGGCCACCCTCGTGTTCCCTCCCGATGAATGCTCCCGAGCGGAAGGTAACGGGGCCCTTGGACGTTTCTCGGGCTGGGATCTTAATAGCTTTGTGTGGCATGGGTCTACTCATGGGTGTAGTTACTCGTGGGTACAGAAGGGGCCCCTTCCGAATCACTTTGGCCTTTGAATATTGTTAGGTGGGTTAGGCGTGGCAACGCTGTTTTCCAAGTCCCTCAAACTTGGGTTTTTTTCTTTGGGCTCGATTTTACATCTATAAACTGGAAACCCGGACCTTTTGAATGTGGAAGGAGGCTTGTTTTATCAAGGCCTCTTCCTTAGCTTCTACTTGCCAGCCCATGCCCTCGGGGCAGTGTTCTTTTATAAGGTCGGTGATTTTGCGAGGGGGCATACTCTGTGGCTGAGGGGGACATGGAGAGGGGTGCGTGAGAGGTCTTCGTTAAACATTGGCAAAACAGATTTACTTGCTGTTCGTCTTTGCTGGAGTAGTCTAATCTTTAGGGTAGATCCCTAGTTTGCCTTCGAGAAAAATGTATCACTGTAATTTAGGCCCGACTTCCTTTTTGGGACCCAGTTGACTTTTGTAGTCTAGGTTTCTATCCTGTAAGTTCTTTTTCTTTTATGTTGGCAAGGTTTGGTGGGATAGCCCTTGTGGTTGTGGCCAGTTTCTTTTCCTCTGGGAACAGATCAGAGTGAACTTTGCTTTGCCATCTTGAAGCATGCAACCTGGGGGAGCATCTGATGCCCTGCTCCTGGTGTTGGATTCATACCTTCCCTTACCCTGTGTGAAAAGTTTTGGGGATAGGAAATAAATGAGTGCAGGTGCTTATTTCCACCAAGACACTTCATTTGCTCTCCTGGAAAGGCTTATCTTTTGGGCCATTCTTTGTCCTTTTTATAACTGGGAGAGTGTAAAGGGTCATAGTCTCCACTGCTAGGAGCAATTCCTTGCTCTGCATTAATACCACATTCTATTTCCCTCAACTCAGGTTATGCAAGTCTACGAATGTCCGGAATCAGGCTTTCCTACTGGGTGCTCTAAGGCAGGCTGTATGGTGCACTGATTCTTGCTTTTGTTTAGAGTTAGAGTAGGAAGGGCATCTGGCCAGGAAATGGATGGGGGTACATGACTCATTATGAGAGTTTTGTGTTTAATTGATCTACCAAGTTTCTTTTGTGCTTCTCAGGCAAGATGACTACTAGATTGGGAATCTAGAAACTAGCATCTGAGGGGACAGTCTCCATGGAACTCATTGGTCGAGAAGCTTGCTTTCAGGTGGTAGAGAAACCAAAAATTTGCCTGGATTCGCTCTGGACTGAGACCAAGTGACAGTGGTGGGGAGGGTGAAGTGGATCACTGCATGTGGTTTATAGAACTCCTGGCTCACTCTTAGTGAGAAAGTGAAAGTTTTGTCTGTTTTATCCTTTTGTAAACATTGAGTTAGGAGAAATGTGTTAACTGCATCAGGGAGTAGTGGTTAGCTGTTATTGGTAGTTACCGTGGTACATAACAGAGGTCCTGATATACTTTGCTGTAAGAGGCTCTGGGAAAGATTTGACTATCATATTCTCCACTGAGGCTTTTCTGTCTCTCTGGGGTGAAAGAAAGTGAAGTTTTTAAGTTGGGAATGTAGCAGAAAAGACTGGTTCTGGCTTTATAAAAACTAATTTCTTGGGTTGGGAATGGGCGTTCGATGATCGAGTCTTCTGGTGTTGGGCTGTGAGGTCTTTGAAAAGCACAGAAGCTTGGGGTTGCACAGGACCATCAGTTCTGTTTTATTTCACAGAGGAAAAACATAGTTGCTTGGTTACCCCTGAAGCTTAGATATGATTTGATTTATAGAGCAAAAATCTCCATAGCAACAGTGGATTGTAACTACTGTCCATGGGTTACATTCTGTTGGGTGTTCAAAGATGAAGTATGTAAGTTGCTGACAGCTTTAGGAACCATTTAGGCTTCAGGGGAGGTCTGAAAGGCAGAAGAGGAAACGGTTTCCTCTATTTTTTTTTTTGTAGGTGGCCATTTTACCCTCCTGTACACAAATCTGTAGTTTAAAGTTAAGAGATTTCTACTCTTCTCAGGATAGGAAAATTCATTTTTCTGGATTCTCTTAACTTTGATGCTAGAGGAATTGTGATGCCACCAGATCAATAGGTGATCTGTGTAAAACATTGTTTGCTAGTGCCTTTAAATGCAGTGGATTTCTTTCAGTGGTTACTAGCCACTGAACTAGCTCTTCAGGCAGGTGGGTTCCTGGAGTTCTCTAGATTTCTGGTTTTTCATCGTCCTAGGATTAAGTGGGTTCCTGGGCATTTTTGATAGGGCTAGGTCTTGGTTTGGCTACTGGCGGTGATAGGGTTAGCCCTGATGTGATTGAATCAGCTGGACAACCCAAGTCCCACTTCTCTTTATAACGTCTGGCTTAGGAACTTTTTGATGTAAATTGGTTATAATTCTGTCTGATGGCTTTTTTAAAAACCAGTGATAAAAATCAGTGATATAACTCATCTGGGTGGTCAATTGAATTTTACATGTGAAATCTCAGTTTTCAAATTTCAAATTGGTCCGTTTCTTAACAAAACCCAGCTAAATAGGGAGTAGACAGTGGGATGTCCTGTTGCTCTTGTAAACCGTTTGAAGTTTTTGTTTTTGGGTGTTTTTCCCTAGCTTGTTACAGTCTCAGGAATCTGTGGGTGGGTTAGCCAGGACTATAATACCATTCATTAATATTCTCTCATAGTGCCTGGAGATTTTTTTCCATTTACCTTAATCTGCCTACAAGCTCCCATTTTCTGTTTGCCATTGCATTCTCTGGAGGGTCAGCCCAGCCTCTGCTTTTAAGGAGATCTCTGACCACCACTATCTATTTTTAGCTACCTTTACCCAAAGTGGAGGTGAGAGACCATAGGAGAGTTCTAGTACCCTGTGGCTAAGCTAAAAGGAACACTTTTGCCTTAATTGGTAGATAAGAAATCAGGTTCTGACCATGGGGGTGTGAGGACTGAGAGTTGTGATGGTTCATTTTGTTTTTTTTGTCATCTCTGGCAGTTCTAAGTTTGCATATACAAACGGTATGGTAGCTCTTGTTTTTTGTTATTACAAATGAAGGATAATATTCTGTCGGGAGAGAAGCCTATGGTTAAATAATCATAATCAGGCTTAAATAATCATCATAATTCTTTATCATTATATAGCTATTTATATTTTGCAAGGCACTTTTATTTTCTTATTTGAATCTCCTAACTCTGAAGTGGGTAGGACAGATTTGGCAAGTCAGTGATATCAGGATCTATAACTGAGGCTTTTAAGTGCCTAACTCAGGATTCCTTGTGCTATACCATACTTCTGACTTGTTGATTATATTTTTATTTTCATTTGTAAGAGGTGCAGGTTGGTGGCATTGCCTCCCATTGAGAAAAATGACTTGCTCTCTCAGGACAGCTAGAGAGGGCATCCCAGTATAAAAATTTCTAGAAATTAGAGGATACTTATTTCAAGGCTATTTAAAAGGATTTCTTATCTTCAAGAATGGAATTTTAGTGATTTCATTCAGGTAGTTCTTCATTTCCTAAACTGATGTGAGAGATGGGGTCCTGGTACTTGGTACTAAGTAGCCACAGATTCAGATGGGTTTAAGTGCATGACCTTATTTCCCATGAGCATGATCTTGTCATTGTTTTTCATATCCTGCTTGCACCATTGTGGTTTGTGAGTTTGGACATGAATAAGAATTTCTTCCCACTCCTCCCCCTTTTAATCTAATATAGTCTCCTTCTGTGTGGTAGATGAGTAGGACATTGAGATCAGCGTCCTGTCTTAAGTATATATCCCACCACAGCTCATTCAGATCCTGAATGAGGACCTCAAGGGTAACCTGCTTAGCAGAGACTGCAAGCTGCAGTCGTTGCAGCTTCTCACCTTGAAGCTAGGAAACTAGCTCTTTCCTGTAAACAATCGCTCTGTGAACAGGCGTGCAAGGGGTAAGGTATATTTCTGTCCTTTGAAGAGGAACAAGTAGAGGATATGACGTAGCCTGGGGGAGGGGGCTTGAGCCTGAACTCAGCCAGGAGGCTTGATTTCCATTCCCACACCTCATTGGCTTAAATGGGTTCCAGCTTTTCCTGTTCTAAGTTTAAAATTTCTAGTCATGTTACACGGTCCTACCTTACACATTGACTTCTCAGGGATAGACTGGTATAGTGAAGGGGCACGGAAGAACTGAGATTCTGTTCCTGGCTCTGATTTTGATTTAGGGCAAGCCATATAAATTCTCTGAGCATGTTTGCCCACCTGTAAAATGGAGATAATGATCCTTTGCTCTGCTTGCCTCACAGGATTGTTGTGAGGCCCAAATGAAGGCCTGTGCATGGAAATACTTTGAAAATGGAGGTACTCTGAGAAAAGGGGAGATCACATTGGAGGAATTTAATGAACTGTGTGTTGCAGTCTAGCTCTCCCGCTTTAACTGGACCCTGGGCTGAGACATGGGTCATGCTAAGACGTAGTGGTCATTTCTAGTGTTTCAGAGTTAAGCTTCAAAGGTGAGCAGTAGTGTTTGGTGACTTGGGTTAGAGAACACTAAATAATTGAGTGATCCAGGAACCCTTTCTGTGTTTTGGCTGGTGGTTTACACTTAGAGGAGCTGGAAAGATTTTTCTCCTGTGTTAGTTCATCTTTGTTCTTTCTTCTCTCGCCAGAAAGGTAGCAGGGGGAAAGGGAAGAATGGGGAGAAGGCCATAGGGAAAGGTGACTGCTTGGGACAGTCTGGAAGCTTTGTTATGTGGGAGCCATGTTTTATGACATACTCCTGGAGAGGAGGGTTTGGAGGCCTGGAGGTAGCTGGCAACAGCTGGGTGCTGTTGTGTGTCCAGTTTGGGACCCATCAGGTAGCATGCCCTGCCCCCCTAATTGCTAACCCTCTGTCTGCTGCTTTATCAGACTACGCGTTTGTTCACATGGAGAAGGAAGCAGATGCCAAAGCCGCCATCGCGCAGCTCAACGGCAAAGAAGTGAAGGGCAAGCGCATCAACGTGGAACTCTCAACCAAGGGTCAGAAGAAGGGGCCCGGCCTGGCTATCCAGTCTGGGGACAAGACCAAGAAACCAGGGGCTGGGGATACGGCATTCCCTGGAACTGGTGGCTTCTCTGCCACCTTCGACTACCAGCAGGCTTTTGGCAACAGCACTGGTGGCTTTGATGGGCAAGCCCGTCAGCCCACACCACCCTTCTTTGGTCGCGACCGCAGCCCCCTGCGCCGTTCACCTCCCCGAGCCTCCTATGTGGCTCCTCTGACGGCCCAGCCAGCCACCTACCGGGCCCAGCCCTCAGTGTCGCTGGGAGCTGCCTACAGGGCCCAGCCTTCTGCCTCTTTGGGTGTCGGCTATCGGACTCAGCCCATGACCGCCCAGGCAGCCTCTTACCGCGCTCAGCCCTCTGTCTCCCTTGGGGCCCCATATAGGGGCCAGCTGGCTAGCCCTAGCTCCCAGTCTGCCGCAGCTTCCTCGCTTGGCCCATATGGTGGAGCCCAGCCCTCGGCCTCGGCCCTCTCCTCCTACGGGGGTCAGCCAGCTGCGGCTTCCTCGCTCAACTCCTATGGGGCTCAGGGTTCCTCCCTTGCCTCCTATGGTAACCAGCCATCGTCTTACGGCGCGCAGGCTGCCTCTTCCTATGGGGTTCGCGCGGCTGCCTCCTCCTACAACACCCAGGGAGCAGCTTCCTCCCTAGGCTCGTATGGGGCCCAGGCAGCCTCCTATGGGGCCCAGTCTGCAGCCTCCTCACTAGCTTATGGGGCCCAGGCAGCTTCTTACAATGCCCAGCCCTCGGCCTCTTACAATGCCCAGTCCGCCCCGTATGCTGCACAACAGGCTGCTTCCTACTCTTCCCAGCCGGCTGCCTATGTGGCACAGCCAGCGACAGCTGCTGCCTATGCCAGCCAACCAGCTGCCTACGCTGCACAAGCCACTACCCCAATGGCTGGCTCCTATGGGGCCCAGCCGGTTGTTCAGACCCAGCTGAATAGTTATGGGGCTCAAGCATCAATGGGCCTGTCCGGCTCCTATGGGGCTCAGTCAGCTGCTGCGGCCACTGGCTCCTATGGTGCTGCAGCTGCCTACGGGGCCCAGCCTTCTGCCACCCTGGCAGCTCCGTACCGCACTCAGTCGTCAGCCTCATTGGCTGCTTCCTATGCTGCCCAGCAGCATCCCCAGGCTGCTGCCTCCTACCGTGGCCAGCCGGGCAATGCCTACGATGGGGCAGGTCAGCCGTCTGCAGCCTACCTGTCCATGTCCCAGGGGGCCGTTGCCAACGCCAACAGCACCCCGCCGCCCTATGAGCGTACCCGCCTCTCCCCACCCCGGGCCAGCTACGACGATCCCTACAAAAAGGCTGTCGCCATGTCGAAAAGGTACTGTATGCCCCCCCGCCTCTGCCCCCAGCTGGGGCTTAGGGCAAGGGGCTGAGGTTGGCATGGGAGGGAAAGTGGAGCCATTGGCCCCTCCCTTGGTCTTCTCTCCTGTACTCCTGTGGGATGTCCAAAGGCCGAGGGGGTTGATGTCTGTGAACTTCTCTGGTCACCAGGGTTCAGGTGGAGCGTTAGTGCTCAGCCTGGGGTGGTACCAGCTAGTCAGGCTGGGATAAGTGTCACCTGTCTAGGCTAGCCCAAGTGCCATTGGAGCTACTGCCTGCAGGATTGTGGCCCATAGCCTTTCCCACCGTCTCAAGGATCCTTAAGCCTGTTATGTGGTTGTCCTGGCTTTGGTGGGGTGGGTTTGAAAGAGTAGTCCCTTCAGCACTCACTGGCTGAAGGCAAGGTGTATGAGGTGCGTCCACTCTTTGGGAAGTTGGGGACCTTGCTTTTGTCCGCCGTTCTGTTGATAAACAACCAAGGTCTTTCTGTGCAGGGCCCAGGGGGGATAGTTTGTTTGTGGTTTGGGAATGTAGACCAAATCCACCTTGGCCAGTTGAGAAGGGAGGGCTTCAGTGGTGGGCTTGGTTTCCCACTGAGTTGAACCAGGCTTGATTTCTTGCCCTGGATAGGGTGATGAGCCTTCTGACAAAATCTTGTTTGTTGGAGACCAATCTGATCACACCCTCCCTATCCCCATTGGCATCTCCCCCATGCCCACCTGGAGCCCTCCCCTCAATTGTCTCATTCACCAACTGTCTTCTTCTCTCGACTAGGTATGGTTCCGACCGGCGTTTAGCCGAGCTCTCTGATTACCGCCGTTTATCAGAGTCGCAGCTTTCGTTCCGCCGCTCGCCGACAAAGTCCTCGCTGGATTACCGTCGCCTGCCCGATGCCCATTCCGATTACGCACGCTATTCGGGCTCCTATAATGATTACCTGCGGGCAGCTCAGATGCACTCTGGCTACCAGCGCCGCATGTAGGGCCGTCCTGGGATGGGGCACCACAGGGAGGGAAGGAGAGGAAAGGTGGGGTAGGGTGCAGACCCAGGTTATAACCACTGGCCCATACCTCTCCCGTTTGCGGTTTTTCATCCCCTCTGCCCTGTGGGCCTTCCCCAGGAGATGATCCTTTTGAGTGTTCGGCAGTAACCTACTTTGTTCCTTCGCCTCAGCAGCAAATCTTGCTACTGGCTCTAGATCTGCGGTTTCCCCTCTCCCCTGCCTCCCATCTCCCAGGATGGGAATTTCTTTTATGTTTTTATTTTTTCCTGGCTCCCTTTTATTTTTCTGCGCGATATTTAAGGTCGTCTGGATGGGGAAGCAACCTGCAGCTGAGGTCGGCGGCGCCTTTTTCTTTTTAGATGTGAGGGAGGCCAGGAAAGGGTTAGCTTAACCATTTCCTATGCGCCAAGCTGTGCCAGCAGTCCAGGGGACCCTGACTTTGTCCCTCTATAGACTGTGTTGAGACTGAGTTCCTGTCGGGACAGTTGGTTGGTATATGTCCAAATCCCTACTGACCCCCTGATGTTCTAGCTGATGCTGAGTGGCACAGTCCCACATCCCCATCTCCCCAAGTAGGTGGTGTTAGAAAACCTTGATTTTTTTTCCCTTTTGTATGGAGTACAAATAAAACTTGGGGCAATTTGCAGTTTGGAAACCTGGTTGTCATTGTCTTGATTGCACTCAGTTTCAGAGGAGCCAGTTTGACATCCAGGAAGACATGATAGCTAAAGGAAAGGCAGCTGGAGAACCCAGGGCAGATAAGGAAAGGGGTTTGAATGTGGGAATTAGTGATTTTCCTGCTGCCCAGAGGGATTTAGGTCATCATCGTCCTGCTAGTCTGCCATCTTTAGGACTGGAGAGTCCAGACCAAGTTGCTTGGACTTTTCTCAGCCCTTAACTTGAATTGATCACACCAAGATGCAGCATATTTACTGCCCATTTTCCCCTAATTTGTCTCCAGTTCAGAAACAACCTGTGCTCCAGCAGGGTGGTTCTGGGGTATGGCTTCTCAAGTGAAAAGTGAGGAAATGGGCTGCTTTGGTGCTTACAAGTCTAGTGGATCCTCCAGGGGGTGGACTTGAGTGAGTGCTGGAGCTGGGACCCAGAAGGGAGCCAGTGGTGGGGTAGGGGTGATGTCAGCGTCTGGTACTTCCCTGTGGTTAGAGAAAGGAGCAGGGACAATCGGAAGCAGGTATGGGGGATCTGGCCATAGACCTGGTATTCCGCCTGTTGAACCATCACCATGGAGCGTCCTTCCTGCGTCCTGCCAACTTCTGCCACATTGGTGCCCTGAGACTCACTTACCCTGTCTCCATTTGTTAGGGTTTCCAGATGTGTTCTTGCTGGGTTTATAGTTGAAGGTATCCTCACAGATTGGGAAGGGGGTGAGGTACAAGCATAACCCAAGTAGGGATGCTGGGTTAGAGTGAGGAATTGAAGATTCTTTTTATACTTTTATTCTGGGATGGGTGGGCTGGGGTGAGGGGGAGAGGGGCTGTTGAGAGGGCCTGGCAAAAAAAAAAAAAAAGTTCCAGCCAGGGACAAGATGGAGGCTTGGGCTTACTAATAACGAGTGAATAGAAGAAGACTGGCTGGGGATGAACCTATTGATGTTCCTTTTGGAAAGGGGGCTTTAGAGATTCAATTTGGGAGCCTGCTGGGGCGAGGCGATTTTGGGGACTTGTGTATGTCAATCAAGTGGAGTTCAGGTGGGTTCTTTTCTGCCTCTCACTGGTTTCTCGTGAATTTGCCTGTGACAGAGTAGCTTGCCCCCAGATGTTCTCTTCCCTCTGCCCAGCAGGCAAAAGTATATGATCTTTATAACCATGAGCTCTTGTGGATGCTAACTGGGGTAATTTCAGGGGGTTACTGGGGCCATAGCTCTTTTCCTTGCTTCTCTTTCTGCTCACTGCTTTGCCTCCAGGTGCTTTGCTGTTCCTTTTCATTTCTTTACAGGACTGGGAGGGGGAGTTCATAGGTTTCTTGTTACTTTTCTGCAGGGAGGGTGGGGTGATCTGAGGGCCAAGCTAACAAGCTTAGCTCTGGTTATTACTCCGGAAAATAGAGGGTTGGTTGATTACAGGGCTGTGATTGTGGCCTGTGTATTTGTAATATTTCTTTGTCATGTGGCTTTCTGTCTTCCTTTTTCTCCAGTGAGGGTTCTGCCACTACCCCAGTCCCAGGGTTCCTGTGAAAAACAGCTTAATGTGCTCTTGGGGCCAGTGTTCTTTATTGCAGCCCAAGTTCTTCAGAGTGACCTGGCCTAGATGATCACTCTGCCTGTCATCTTCAGATCCTGATGCCCTTGCTGTCTCAGCCCTTAGGTTTTTCGTTGTTTAAGTAGAAGAGACTACAAAGCTAAAACATTTGTCATTCTCTTCTTTCTTGCAGATTGTTTTAAAATTCGCTTCTCCCTCTTTTATTTAAATTATGCCATCTGTGTTAATCCTATAGCCCACTCCTCATACTTTGCTTTTAGTGGATTTCTGAGTTCCTGGGTCCTGTAACTTGGAGATGGTTGGGTTGAGTGAATGGGAGGACAGACATTTAATGTGTGTTTTGGGGTAAGAGGTGGGGAATATGGGCTCCTAGTGTCCTTCAGATTTTTGCACTTCTGCATCTATTACCTCTACAACTTGGCCTTCATTGGAGAAGTTTAAGATGGTTTATTCCTGGAACAACATCACATAGAGGCTTCTAACCTTGTCAGTCTGCTCTCTTCTGAGGTTTGGACTTTGTTTCAAATTCTGTCCGGGGTAGGCCTGGGGCCCCATCCCTTGTACTGGAGGTAATGGGACTGTCCCTAAGAGGTCAGCCTCTGGGTAGGCTGCTTTTCTAGTCATGCCCATCAGCTAAGCTCTACCAGTGTTTGCATAGACTGTTGGTTCTCCAGTCATTTTGTCCTATCAAGCCAAGTAAGCTGACCGTAATAGGGATGACTGAGGTCATAATGAAAATAAATTTCCTAGATTTATGGACTGTATGTAATAGAAGGTTGGGTAATAGAGAAGATAAGATGGAGAGCAGGTGAGGGCCGCCTGGGTGGCTCAGTCGATTAAGCGTCTGCCTTCGGCTTAGGTCGTGATCCCAGGATCCTGGGATCAAGCCTCCTGCGTCGGGCTCCCTGCTCAGCGGGGAGTCTGCTTCTCCCTCTCTCTCTGTCTTACCCCCCCTGCTTGTGCTCTCGCTCTCTCAAATAAATAAAATCTTTAAAAAAAAAGATGAGCAGGTGAAAATTTTATATTCACCTAAGTTTTATATTTATCTTTAGAGAGATCATAAAGGGTAGAATCTAGAGTATTCCAAGAAAAAAAAAGGAGTTCTTAAAATTATTTCAAGTACAGCTCTAAATCATTTGGAATATTGTGTGTCTCTAGTACTGGAAATACAGTGTTCAAGTAGCTGAGCCCTTGTGCTGGCCTTGAATTTATAATCTGGGGAGTAAGGACCTACCTCAATGAACTAGTTACAGTTAAACAATACTAGGGTAGTGGAAGATGAGGAAGAGGCAGTTCCACTAGTTAAAACTTTCTGGAAATGGGATTTGTTTGGTTGGAAAATTGACTTGGCACAGAGAGAATGACTAAGGGTGTTGGCTCTAAAATCAGGTTTCCTGAGTTTGAATCGTGTTTCTATCACTCAGCTGTGTGATCTTGGACATGTCAGGAACTCTGCCTCAGTTTTTTCATCTATAAAATGAAGGTAATAGCTAACATTTATTGAACACTTGCTAAGCACCGTTAAAAGTGCATTTCCTACAGGAATTTCATTTGATCTTCATTGCAATCCAAATGCCATTAAGTATTTTTAAACCTCTTTTATAAATGAGAAGTTGAGGCTGTAGGTTAAATAACTTTTCTTAAGATCACATAGTTGGAAAGTAGATCAAGGGATTGAATCAGTATTTTGAATTAACTATCCAGGACTTTGCTTGTAATCATAATACTGTAGAAGGATCAAATGAGAACATGTGTCAAGTGTAGGACCTCATAAATAGCCACTGCTCTTTAATGCTAGCTATCTCACAGACATGAGTTAGAACATTCTGGGGAGTTGGGTGGCCTAGTGGAGCACACATCTGAGCAAAGGACTTTGGATGTAGGTGTGAGTGAGTGCAGCACATACGAATAACAGTGAAGCATTGGATTTTTTAAATGAGTGGTACCTAGGAGTGAAGTAGGACGTGGACCACACTAGTTTTTGTCACTTCCAGTCTCAGGCAGCACTTCAGTGTCCTGAGATCAGATTCTCCTTGGGTATGGAAAAGAAAGGTATGGGGTAGGAAACCTGCAAAGACAGTAAGGGGAGGGTAAGAGAGTGTAGCTGCCAGTGGAATTGGAGGCTTAGGAAGCTTGCTTGACTGGCCTAGTCAAGGAAGGCCAGTCTGGACATCCCTGGAGAATACTGGTTTTTAATTTGTGCTCTTATTAAACTAATAACTCATTTCTGGACAGGAGCCAGAGTTATTAATATGTATAAATTACATATATTCACCCCTAAGGGTGTGAAAGTAATAGATTGTTTCTTCACATTTGAATGGTTTTCACTGACATCAGTGTTTCTCCCCGTCCCCCAAGTTTGGATTTTTCCCTTATTTCTCTTTCAAGAGTCCAGGCTCCAGGCACTTTTGTCTTTTCAAGATCTGCAGTGAGAATAATGTATATTTATGCTTGGCTTTGACAGATATCAGCTTTCTAGATGACTTTGGACAAGTCACTTTACCTTTTAGGTGCTTGGTAACTTGATCAGCAAATTAAAAATCACCCAAATGGCATCTAAAGTGTTCTGGACACGGTGCTTTTAAAACTCTGCATTCAATTGTTTTGCATAGTTGGGTTGGTAAGGTAGAGGATTTGGACCAGATGTTTTTAATTTATAAACCTTAATGGTTTTTAAGGAATGAGTATTAAGCTTCTTTAGTACTCAGTAAAATAGAGTTGGATAGGTCAACATTAGTATGGAGATGCTTGAACTACAAACAGATCTTTCTACCTAAAGCTTCATTTTTTTAGCATTTGTCAAGCTGGTCATCCTGATGATCAAAAGCTGTAGCATAGGTTACCCCCTGGCTTTTGGGCACCTGCTTTTTCTGTTTGAGGGAGACTGGAAAGCATACTGGGTAATAAGGGTAAAAGTGCTTGTTTTTAGAACTAAGGGTCCATGGTCTTAAGCTGATACTGACTGAAAATCCAAAGTATTTCTCCTTTTGGTTTCCAAAAGAAGTTAAGTCTTGCATTCATTCACCCTTGTGTTAACTTAGTCTACAAATAATTGAGTGTCTACCATGTTCCAGGTGCAGTTAACATTGAGGATAGAGTAGGGAAGAAGAAAAGGTCCCTGCCTTGAACAAGTATTTGATGGGGGAGGGAGGTAGGAGAAATAAATGGAATGAACAAATAGGATTTCAAGTGGTGGTAAGTATTTGGAAAAATAACATGAAGTCATGGCATGGAGTTCCAAGGTAGGGTTGGAGTAGGGGGATGTCTTTAGATGGGCTGGCCATCGAAGGACCTTGGGGAAAGAACATTCCAGTCTGAATGAACTTGGAACAAAAAGGCCAGTGTACTGGAGCATAGTTGGGGTTTGGGGTGTGTGGGGGTGGAGCATAGTGTGTGTGTGGGGGTGGGGTGGGTGTTTGTTAAAGAGATTGGGAGATTCTGGCAAGAACCAGGGTGAGTTTGAAAATTTTCCAGTTGCAGTGGGTTTTAAGAATCAGGTGATGATTTAATGTGCTTTTACTCAGTTGGATGAGCTTGCAAAATGAAACTTACTACTCCACCTTAAAGGCTTTCAGAAGGTAAATTAATTAGATTGAGAGTGTTGGGGGCGGGGCAGGGGGAGGCTGTGGTCAGCAAACTGGCATGGATTGTGATCCTGAGATTTATATTCCCAGTCCTCTCCCCTTTGGGCTTGGAGAGATTCTTAGTTTATAGAGTGAGTGGATCTCATCTGCTTTGGTATTTTGGGAGAAAGTTTATCTCCAGGGCTGTTGGGGCACACAAAATTTGGAAGATCAAACTGAAAGGAGCTGAGAGAATTTCTATACCAGATGCGTTTCCCTGCAGATCGAGTGGTGACCCTCATCTGATGGCTGGCCCCCTTAAAAGGGCACACACACAGCTGACTAACATGGAATTGATTTTCTTCATCACGGATTATATGGCCTTTACTCAGTCTCAGAGTTTCAGTATCAAAATCCACAATGAAAACGGACCACGATTAGTGACCACCACATCTGTAAATATTGTGATGTTTTTAGGTCCTTTGCTCTTCCCACCCTAGAGTAAGTCTTGACCAGATTTCCACCATTTGATTCCTGAGTCATGTCCGGTTTTAAAACTCATTTCCACAACTTTGACTCCTTTCTTTTTATGGCCCCCACCCCCCTTTCTGGGGCTACTTTGGACGGTTGTATGTTATGTCATTTCCACTCATGATCCCTTTCCTCATAGATAACCTCACTGCTTTTAAGTTCTTTCATCCAGCACTTTTCCTCACTCCCGCTTTTAACTCTCTCTTCAAAAGCTGCCTCGCAAAGGGTCATTGCTTGCTCAAAGAATATGGGATTATGTGAAGAAGCCAAAGGATGAGAAAGAAAATGTGATGAGGGAGCCGGACGCTCTGGAGAATGCTATTTTGATTGTATTTTGTTTATAGCTGGATGTGATTAGGCTCCTCTAAGGTCGGTTCTAGGAGTTTAAACCTACAGCTCTGGCTGATGGCGCCCAATAAAATAAAACAAAAAACTTTCGCTGCTCCAGTTTTTTCTCAGGGCGGGGTGGGGGCCTTTTCAATCTCCAAGGTCGCACAGAGAAGCCGTTTCTTCATCTTGGACCCACCCTGGGAGACTGGTTCCTCGCGGGAACTGGTCTCAGCGCCTCCTGAGTAACGCAGCCTCCAACCGGGCCAACTTCGGGGCCGTTATAACCTAATTGAAGCCGCGCCCATTAACCGTTTCCAGAATTCCTTTGACCATCTATGACAGTAGTTTTGATGCGAGGGGAGCTCCGGGACTTCTAGGGCTACGGTGTGGATTCTTGGGCAAAGGAGGAGGTTGGTTCTTCAGGTGGGGAAGCTTCGTTATTTTTCTTCCTGGCGTTTGGGTCTAAGCTATCGTATAGCATCCTGACTGCGAGGGGTTGGTGGTTGGGAGTGTAGAAGGAGAAATTTGGAGAAGGCAAAATGGAGCGGGGGATACTGTCAGGATGTGCACGTGTCGGTGGCAAAACGTGGAAGCTTCACAAAGTTGGCGCCACGAAGCTAAAGACCGCCACACCGGGGCCCTAGCTCGCTCCGCCTAATGGCGGGCCGCACCCCGCCGGCGAAGCCCACGTTTGTAGTTCCTCCCTCACGCCGACCTCTTGCCCAATCAGTGACTTCGGCTTCGCGAGATAGGCGCTCATTGGCATTCGCATAAAAGCTCCGGGGTTACTGACGTTTCCACCTCTTCCCGGCCTCTCAGGTAATTGGCGTTGGTGATAACCAATCAGGAAGAGGATCTGTGGGAACGCCTGCCTTTAACTTAACTGAGCAGCCAATCCGGTGGTACACTCACCTCCCCTTCTACCCAGAGTCACTGCTGCGGCCGCCGCCATTTTAGCGTTTTGTCAGAAGCGTCTGCGCCGCGAGGAAGAGCCCCTGCTGATTTCCGTGCGGGTGAGAGACTCCAAGCCCCTCCGCTGTCTTTTTTTTTGCCCTGTTAAATCTCACCTCACTCCTTTGGGCTTCAGAGGTATCGTGGTGGGGTATTGGCCTGCGCACCCGTCTCTGAGAGCCGACCTCGGTGCTGGGCATTGCGCGGTAAGCCTGAAGCAGCCCTTCCCCCACGTCCTCCCCCGAGAATACCCTTTCTCCCCACCTTGCCTTCTACCCGACTTGGCTCGGTTTCCTGCCTTGAGGTTTCCATATAGATAACCGCATTTTCCTTAGACTCAGGAAAATTAAAGCCCTTTTCGAGAATTTCTTGGGCTCTGAGACATTGTTGTCTGGCTGATGAGTCTGAAGCCCCGTTCTCTGGCCACGCATTTCCCCATTCTGCAGGAGCTCGTTAGGATGGCACCTCGGGAGAGGCGTTCCCCAGTCCTGCACTTCCTGTACTCTCCTCATGCCTTGCTCTCTGGCCCGGGTCTCCGGTTCACTTCTTCCAAAGGAAACCCGAAAACGTAGCTATTATAAGGCCCAGTTTTCCGGAAATGGTGGCCACTCGCTCGGTTGCGAGAGGAAGAGCTAATTCATAATTTCAGTAGACGGTTCAGCCAGCCAGTAGTTAGACTTTCGTTTTCTGACCTCACAGTGGATAGAAAAGCCCAGTACCTCTAGCCCTGCATGTATGCCCTCGTTTTCATTTCCATTTTGGTTAGAAGCTTTCCAGCTCTTTTCAAACCCTTTGTCTACTAAGGACCTTTCTATTACAGACATTTTCTTATTCTTACGGGTTCTACAGTTTGTACTGTAGCAGGCCTCCATATTCCCACTTTCCTTTGATTGTTCTGTGGAGGTGGGCATGTAAGAGAAAGGGAAAATTGGAAATATTTCCTAGAGTTTTTGGTTTTAATTGACATGAGCCTTAGGTCTTTTGTTAGAAATTTTGTTTCTTCCCATGCAGGCTGTGTCGAGATGGTGAAGCTGTTCATTGGAAACCTGCCCCGGGAGGCCACAGAGCAGGAGATCCGCTCACTCTTCGAGCAGTATGGGAAGGTGCTGGAATGTGACATCATTAAGAACTACGGCTTTGTGCACATAGAGGACAAGACGGCGGCCGAGGATGCCATACGCAACCTGCACCACTACAAGCTGCACGGGGTGAACATCAACGTGGAAGCCAGCAAGAATAAGAGCAAAACCTCCACAAAGTTGCATGTGGGCAATATCAGCCCCACCTGTACCAACAAAGAGCTTCGGGCCAAGTTTGAGGAGTATGGCCCAGTCATCGAATGTGACATCGTGAAAGATTATGCCTTCGTACACATGGAGCGGGCAGAGGATGCAGTGGAGGCCATCAGGGGCCTTGACAACACAGAGTTTCAAGGTGAACCACCCTCTTTGGGAAGAGGGCTGAACACAGGCTGTATGCAGAAAATAGGTTGGATAAGTAAAGGGAGGGGTTTGGGGTAGAGATACAGCTGTTGGTGTTGATGGTGAAGCATTGTGGGTGATGGACTTAAAATGGAGAATACGTGGGATTTAGAGGCTTTACCTTAGTTAGGTCAGTGTCTACCACATGGCTTTAGTTTGGAACTCCTAAGACTTTTATGCCTGTTAGCACAGAAATCCTTTCCTTTGATTTCCCCAATTATCTTTTTAATTTTTTTTCCCTTTTCTTGGTAGAGCATATTCCGTTGGTTCAATCTGAATTTATTGCCTCAGCCCAGTATCAGCATTATACCTCATTTTACATATAAAGAATCTGGTAAGAGCATCCTAAGCAACACTTTGGGGAGCAGAATCCCTGTTAAACCACCCCCACAATCCCAACTCATAATTTCCCCGTAAAGATAAGTAGTCATTAAATAACTAGTTTTTAGGTAACTGGTGTCTTTAAAGGGCTGTCGCTCTTGTCGGTTTTCTATTATGCTTTTACCAAGAGGTTCTGTTGGTGGAGGATGAGGCCCCTCCAGAATAAAAGTCTGATTTTAGAAGTTTCTGAGGAGGAGATATTGGGGCTTGGGGGGCAATAATGGCAATGCTTTTTCACTGTACTGGAGGGTGGACTCTTAACATCCTTGGTGAATAGAGCATTTAGATGGCTGTTAACCTTAGAGCATTGGCTAGATTGTTAGTGTGTCTGGAGGGCAGCATGAGTAATGGTATGGATTGTCCCTTTATATGGAAGGTTTTGTCTTTTCTTGGTTTAAGATTTGAGCTCCTATGGCAAGAGTGGCAATCGGGGAGGGTGAGTGTGGTAACCATGGTGAGTTGCTGACTCTTCTCCCACCCCTCCACCCCTCCCTTTTGTGTCCCCAGTATCAAAAAAGAGCCTTTTCCCTTTGGTTGTAACTATTTCCAAGTTACGGGATACTCCCACAGTTCCTTGTATATTTTTAAAGTATATTCCAACCTTTTTAGCCCAGACAAGGTAGTTACTGCTTCTTTTCCTGAGTACTCCTCTTGTTAAGAGTCATTGCTGTTGTTTTGGGTGTTTATTTCCCTTAAATTGGACCTTTCTTAGAGCTGGAGGTCCGATCATCATTCCCCCAAGTAATGGGTGCACTGTGTCGTGGGTATTGCTGTGCATTATTAAAGAAAAGTGTCACTGGTCTCTCAGGTCTAGTTTGTTTTTCTTTTTTAATTGGTAAGTTGAGAATTATTTGCTGTCAACAACTTAATTGGGGTCAAGGCTGCTTTTGTGGAGGGTTTGTGATATGATACCTAATTTTTGGACACTCTTCTCCACTTTAACCCAGTCATAGAATGGGTGGCTGTATCTGCTTGTAGTAGTTACATGTGTAAGGGGAGGCCAGGGGAGGCCAGTGTGTGTACTGATTCAGGACAACTTGTCCTTATGGCATAACTCTTGGCATATGAACTGTAGGCTCTCTGGTGCTACTTATGCTTATTTATATTTTCACTGCTTTTCTTACTATTAGTCATTCTCCTTAGTACTGTTCAGGTGTACAGGGAGTAGCAGTGTTTATGAAGGTGGTCTTTTGACCCTTTTAGTTATTCAGTGTTCGGTGTATTCTCTCTTGTTTGCTCATTTAAAAGACATCAATTGTAGATATTTTTAAAGACTTACTTTCTTTTTCTGGCTTTGGAATTGACAGATCCTTAGATCAGGGCGTTAGTTAATGACCTTTATGTCATGAATGTGCAAGGTTAGTTCCTTGGTTGCACTTGTTTTGTTAGGTGCCAAAATGGCCCCATGGGCAAATGCCAGAGGGACATAGGTGAGCACTTTAAAACAGTTAAGTACTTAATTGCTTATTTTAGCTCCTAACTTGCAGTCTATCTACACTGTAATGTTTACAGCAGGATTTTTTGGGGTAGTTTGATCCTTCCACCTCCTTTTCTCTTTTCCAACTTCCCAGGACTTTAATTTTGCATGTGAAATTGTCTGTTTACCAGTTTCTGTATTGTTAAGATGAGTAGAAGACCTATTTTTTGACTCTCCCTTGCTTCTAACCGTTCACTTTTCATATCTGCACGTTTGGGTACATCATAGCCAATTGCATTGGAAGTTTTTGGTGGAATTTTGCTTACCAATAAATTGGTAGATCTTGTTAGCTGGAAACTTTCTGTGAAAAGATTTAACCCTTAAACTTCTTGAAAAGTTTCTTCTTCTGTTAAGTTTTCCAGAAGTAGTATTTTTTATTTCCAGAAAATAAATTGTAATTTTCATCAAAAGATAGTATTTTTGTGTATTCTTAGAATTTCTCTGATCCCTAGTTTAAGTAGAAAAAGTATTTTAATCTTATTAAAATGAACTCTTTGATCCACTGTATTACTGGTTATTCTCTGTTTTTCTCACCTTCCTTTCCCCTTTTCTTCCATGTTTTTCAAAATTTTTCTAAAAATTCAGGCATCTTGTGAATTGTCTGTTCTGTTTCCTTAGGAGGTCACTAAAGTTAGCTATCAGATTTTAAAGAATCTTTGGTGGAATGACTGTCAGAACCAGCAATTTAAAGGACTCCGTTAAGGGGGAAGGCAGTCCTTCAGTGTGTATTTATTGTCCCTTTTCCCCCAATTCATGAGTGTTTTTCCTAGAAATCTTGAAACTTGCCTATCACCTTCAGCCACAGATGATATTTGGGTCATATTCTCTATCAGTGGTAACTTTAGGGTCTTACTCTTTGATTTTTGGGGTGGGGAGCTAGGGGACTAGCCTTTGCATTGTCCTGCTTAATGAATTCAGTCTTGGTAGTGAAGATGGGAAACGTCAGAATCTTGTGGAGGAGTCTTACTGTAGTTTCTTTTGACAGTAGGCCATTGTTCAGGGTAGTTTTTGTCTACAATTACTTGGCAAAGGATGAAAGGCTTTTTTTTGGGCACAAGCATTAAACTAGTGTTAGAGTTGAAACATTTCTTCATCTAATTGATCTTTGCCTGAAATCAGGTCATTATATTGAATTTATATAGTGGACTCTTTTTTTTGTTTTGTTTTTGTTTTGTTTAAATCTTTTGGCAATGAGTTCTGCATTAGAGTTGTCTAGGTAAAGCCATTGCTATGACCGGTGTCTGGGGTAGGGGCGCGGGCTATGACTAAGAGTGATAGCAACCCTTCTTGCGTCTGTTTCTTCAAGGCAAACGAATGCACGTGCAGTTGTCCACCAGCCGGCTTAGGACTGCGCCCGGGATGGGAGACCAGAGCGGCTGCTATCGGTGCGGGAAAGAGGGGCACTGGTCCAAAGAGTGTCCGATAGATCGTTCGGGCCGAGTGGCAGACTTTACCGAGCAATATAATGAGCAATATGGAGCAGTGCGTACACCTTACACCATGAGCTATGGGGATTCGTTGTATTACAACAACGCGTACGGAGCGCTCGATGCCTACTACAAGCGCTGCCGTGCTGCCCGGTCCTATGAGGCAGTGGCGGCTGCAGCTGCCTCTGCATATAATTACGCAGAGCAGACCCTGTCCCAGCTGCCACAAGTCCAGAACACAGCCATGGCCAGTCACCTCACCTCCACCTCTCTTGATCCCTACGATAGACACCTGTTGCCGACCTCAGGAGCTGCTGCTGCTACAGCTGCTGCTGCTGCAGCAGCCGCTGCTGCTGTTACTGCAGCTTCCACTTCATATTACGGGCGGGATCGGAGCCCCCTGCGTCGCGCTACAGCCCCAGTCCCCACTGTTGGAGAGGGCTACGGTTACGGGCATGAGAGTGAGTTGTCCCAAGCTTCGGCGGCCGCGCGGAATTCCCTGTACGACATGGCCCGGTATGAGCGGGAGCAGTATGCGGATCGGGCGCGGTATTCAGCCTTTTAAGGCTTGAGGTGAGAGCGGTGGGGTGTCCCCTGTTCTGGTTTTGCCATCCCTCCTGCAGCCTAAAGGCTCCACTTAGGCTGCCCTGCTTGCTTGCTTTTGCTGGGTTAGGGTAAGGTTACTAGCATGGTTCAGAGGCTAGGGAGAAGTCCTTAACTACCTAACTTTTTGAAATACATAAATAAATATCCTTAGCCCTCATGGCTATGTTTCCAGGGCTCCTAGTAGTGGGAGTCAATGTGATGCTATTTGTGCCTGGAAAAACAGAATGGTGTGATGAATCTTGGGTCACACCTATGTGCTGTAATTGAACTGAACCTGGGACCCATATATTCAGACTGAGGTGTGCTGTTTCTCAGAGCCTTTGTTGAAATTCCTAGGTGTGCAACATTATTAAGGTTTGCAAGTTTCCTGTTCTGCTTCGTGCTATGTAAAAGGTCAGATATGACCTATAGTAATACAAAATTGATAATTAGTTAACTAGTCATCACTGCTCGGGTCCCAGTTACTATGAAGACTACCCAGGTGGCATCCTCTTAATCTTGAAGCAGCATTTTTCTGACATTCCTGAACAGTTCACTCCCTATGAGCTTTACAGAAAAAACTTCTTTGATGGTAAGTTGGGGCAGAGAGCAGAAAAGATAGCTTAATTTTTATAAAGCTTTCAACAAGGAGTCTGGGGCATAGACTCAAATCCAACTTCTCCACTCAGCTCAGATTCATTCCCTGAATAGAGTGCCCACTCCATTGCTCTGTCTTTGAATCTGTCATGTAAGAGCCTATTTACTTTGTTCATTTTTTTTTTTTTTTTAATTAAAAACAGTCCCGTAGTTGGATATCCCTACTCCACTTCTTCAAGGTATATAGTAATACAAATCTGCATGAACACCAGGGTTGGGAGCTTCGCCTTAAGCAGGTCACTCCCTTCATCTTCCCACTAATTATGGGCATTTAATACTTTTTTTTTTTTTTTTTTAAGATTTTTATTTATTTAACAGAGAGCACAAGTAGGCAGAGTGGCAGACAGAGGGAGAGGGAGAAGCGGGCTCTCCGCCGAGCAGGGAGCCCGATGCGGGGCTCGATCCCAGGACCCTGGGATCATGACCTGAGCTGAAGGCAGACACTTAAACGCTTAACCGACTGAGCCACTCAGGCGCCCCTGGGCATTTAATACTCTTGAACCACCAGCTCTACCTTGAGTCCTCTGGCTTTTTCTTCTGCTATACATTTTGAGCCTCATGATCCATTTGGGTCTACTTGAGTATATTCTTTCTGATGCTTGCCAGCTTTGGGCTCTAGGTGTTTGAGATTGCTGTTGTATTAAAGGGTGGTTCTCAACACCCTTTGTTTTGGGTAGCCCCCAGTGTATCCCAGACATTACCTTCAGTCCGTAATTTTGTAATGACAGGCTGAGTGATATTCTCTCATGTTTCAGTTAAGGCAGAAGGTATATGACTTACCCAGGATTATTGGATAGGAAATCACTGATAGGGCTGGAAAAGAAAGAATGACTTGATAGGTAGCTTACACATACCCTCCACTACATTCTTTTAGTTTCTTCACTAGGCAGAATTGGATGCCCTCACGTCTTAAAGTTTGTTCAGTTGATGCTACTTTTACCTAGACCTTGAATGATTTTTAACTTGGAAGTTGGTAGTAAACCCAGATTCAAACATACTTTTGACTTTTACCCCAGAGAGCTAATTGAAACCTTTCTTTTTTTCCTGCCCTCTAGTGATAATTTGTGATGTGGACATAACCTTTTCTGAGGAATGCTAATGTTAACATCAAGAGAAACACACTGTCTTTGCTTACTCTCATGAAAAAATATTTGCTATTTAATTTAGAGAAAGGCCCCAGCCTGGGATTGCTTGACCTTCCCAGTTACTCTCTGGCCATCATGCTCTTTTCACTTTTAGAGGTTATTGTGATACTGGGGATGGGTACAAATAAACTTAAAAGGAGTGTCAAGTTACCAGACTTCATAAAGATGTTCTTTGAAGTTTTAAGTAGGAAAGCCCTTTTGAGTTTTGCTGTAAAGCCCCTGTATTGTGCTCTCTTTCAGGTGGGATGTGTGTGGGCTGAAATTCCGAGCTGCGGTTGTGCATGAGAATACACCCTTCGTGGTACCCCATCTCCGGGACGTTCTCGGCTCTGTACGTTCAGTCCCTCAGGAACCGTGGACCTTAATTTACCTTGCTAAGTTCAGACCACCTCTTCCTTTCCTCCTTCCTGCCCATTTTCCCGTTCTTCCTGTTCTTCAGTACTTCTGTAGTTTCCCATTTATGTTCTGTTCTCCCAGCAGGCCTCATTGTGTGCAGAAACTGGTGGGGGTTGTGCTGTCTCCCCGCCTCCTGCTTCCAGTGGGTGTTGGACTTGGGAATGACCTTGATGAGAGTGTCCCTGTTCCTGAGTCTTTTTGGCCCGAAGGCTTGTGGCGGGTAGACACATAGAGTTGGGTAACTTTTTTTTTTTTCCGTGAAATAAATGGTTTTTCAACTTAGGGTATGTGTGCTTTGAGAGAGTTCTTGCTTGGGCTTGTGTCTGGATTCTTTATTTGTTCCTGGAAGAGAAGGGGAGGGTATAAAGTTTGACATTGAGCTCTGGGTGAACGTCATTGCAGTTACTTTATTGTAGATAGGACTTACAGGTGCCAAAGGAAAAAGAGGTCGTGTGCAGAAGAACCCAGGCAGGTAGCCTTATTCCAGTAAAGACTTCTTCCCACTAGTCCACCTTTGTAATAAAACCAACTACTTAATAGTAGTTTTGAGATACAGGTCTTTCCCTGCTTGCAAAGCAGTCATCACGTACCTCTTACTACCATTCTAACCACCCAGTCAGTCAGTACATCTAGCCTGATTTATTGCCAAGATAGAGTTCTAGGAAAAAGAAGCGTTTGAAGGAATAGGTCAGCTTTCATTTTTCATGCCATATGGAAAAATAAAGTTGTGGTTCTGTCAGCATTCTGCTGCTTCTCTAGGCCAGTGAGTAACATTTTTTTGATGCCTTTCACCATCTGTTTTTATAGCTCTGCCAAAATCCAAAGAATACCTGAATGGTACCACTAGCACCTCATTAACTTGTACTTAGAGCCTTTAGAATGATAGGCACAGAAAAAGGACCCAACAGTGAGCTTCAGAGTATTTAATAATGTGCCTGGGGATGAGTGCAAGAAAGAGCCACTGCCTCTTAGTTCCATGTTTCTATCAAAATAGAATGTCTTCAGATTTTTTTTCTTGTCTGTACCTTGCTTCCAGTTTTAACATCATAAATAGTAAGGCATTATGTAGGATATTTTCTAGAACCATTCATTCAATAAATATTGAGCACCTACTGTATGCCTTTTGGAAAGGTGGGTTGTGATGGGAGTTAAGAAAAAGGATCTGGTCTTTAGTTGGGTGATTTCTCAATTTTTCTACTTAAGGCTTCTACCTGACTGGTTCTGATTCATAGATGGCCAAGATGGAAATAACCCTGTATGTATATAACTTGTAACTTACTGAATGTTTGCTCTGTACGAAACCCCATGATTGGTCATTTATGTGTTCTCTCATTTAACACTCCCAGCCACCATTTTTCTGAAAATGATGTTTTATTTCTCTAACCCTCAAAATACAAATAATTGCTGAACACAGAAGCTGTCTATGATAGGGAGGTCTAGTGATTTAAGAACAGTTCCAGGAAAACTATTGGTGGAGTTAAGGGGATTAAGGTTGAAAAGAGTTACTAGCTTCTACAGATAAGAAGTGGTCTATAACGGGAAGATTATGAGTAAAGTCTATAGTTACTTTACTTGCATTTGTCTCTTTTATCTTCCTTGGCTGGGTCTGCCATTCCCACATCTTGGAGGGTGGTGCCTACTTTGATCCCCTTTTCTCTGAAAAGCTGGACCCATCACTCTTCGGCACTTCCATTGGTACACCCCTTGGTGTACCAAGGGGTGGAATTGGCAAGTTTCAGAAGATGGAGACTAATAGTATTCATTGCTTCAACAAATAATTTGATATTTTGCAAAGTATTGTTGCAGGTGCTGGCTATAGTTCTGGAGCTTATGGTGTAGGGGGGACAAAATGTCAAATAGGGAATTTTACTTAGATGTGAGTAGTGGGAGAAAGTTTTTCTGTGGTGATGGCATGTCATAGATTAGGTATGGAGGTAATATATTTCTGCTCTATAAAATATAGTGTTTGGTTAAAATTTTAAAGTACATAGTACTTATCTATGTACTGATAAGTACATAGAAAATAAATGAAAACACATAAGTGTTTTACCAAAACTTCCCTTAGATTTTATTTATTTATTTCCATGCACCTTTGAGAGTATGGTCTCCCTCTAACAGACAACCTAAGAGCAGGTTTTCATGATTGTCAAAATCTGGGCTGGTTTAATGCTCCATTCCTGTTGTACTCTGTAATTATTGTTAAAAGGCAAAACACTATTAATAGTGGAAATGAATTCTAAAACTTAATGTTGAAATATCAGCAAGTCCAATTTAAATAAAGTTTTTTTAAATTAGTGTTTAAGCTTCCAGTCAGGTGTACCTCTGAGTTGAGGCTACGTAGTCTGCTCTGTGTAATAGACAAAATTATACTATCACTTAGCTCAGGAGTCCTACAGTAGTTTAAGAGTAATGCTTTCATACATGGATTTTCTGTAGCCTTCCACCATTCCTTCTGTTGAGTAAAGTGTGCTTAGCATCCACCTGAGAGCTGGCTTTGTAGTTCATGAAATACTTAACTGGTCACCTACTATGTGTAAGTACACTTGTGGAGACTACAGAGATACCTGTCCTCACCTTGCCTCTGCAAGTAGCTTTCTGTCTAGGTCTTGGGTGTGCAGATGATTGTTGTATCACTGGAAGTCAGGTGGGGATGGGAATGGTCACACTATTCTGTAGCGTTGGCATCTGGCCCAGATATGACCCATCTGATTCTGGATGGGTCATAGGACTTAGGAGAGCTGTTTTCAGGGTGATACTGGGGTTTGATTTGGTGTTAGGCCTTAACTTTGACGTAAAAGAGTCTTCCAGGCATCAAAATTGGGCTTGACTTGGGTGAATGCCAAATTAAGCCAGGCTCCTTAGCCCAGAGCTACCGAAGCACATAAACTAGACTGTAGGGGGATAGAGTCCTGAGAGGTTGAGCATTAGCATTGTTGTTGTTTTTTTTTCCCTTAGATTTTATTTATTTATTTGACACAGAAAGCGTACAAACGAGCAGCAGAGAGAGGGAGAAGCAGGCCCTGATGCAGGGCTTGATCTCAGGACCCTGGGATCATCATCCGAGCTGAAAGCAGACCCTTAACAAACTGAGCCACCCAGGCGCCCCAGCATGCTGGTATTAAGTGCTGTTGCAAACTACTGGAGTAAAGTTTGCTCAGTACTGCTGTTTTCCATGTGGTCTCATGCTGAGGCAAAAAAAGAATTCCCAGAATAATGACAGTGGGAAGTCCCGGGAGTCCTTTGCTTTGGGCTTGGAGAACAGTATAGTCTTGGTTGAAGCAAGGCAAAGTAGAGTTACAGAAGGGAATTCCAAGACAGAATTTAAAAATTCCTGTATTTTAATATTTTGAGGAAATTTTTGGTTCATTTGAAGAGTGTGGAGCTTGCATTACTGATAAGTACATAGAAAATAAATGAAAACACATAAGTGTTTTACCAAAACTTGTAAAATAGAATTATGGGGCTCAACCTAGTCATGATCATGGCAGCAGTGTTCATCAAGTAATTGTCAGCTAACTAAATTGGGAGAATGGGGAAGTGTGGATGGGTGAGTTACGAGATCTGTAAGAGCAAAACTCATTCAATAATAGAAATTAACAGATAATTTTAAAAAGTGGTAAATGGAGAATAATGACGATCTTATTGAGTCCCATAAAGGTAAGAACAGCTAAAAAGTTGTTTTCTGGGGAGGATGAAGCAAGAGACTTGAAAACCTTGTACTATTTGTTAAACCATGTTTATGGATTATTATGATAAAAGTAAATTTTTGTCATGCTAACAGTTCTTTTCTCTTAAGCCTGAGGTGATGGCTAAACACTCAATGAACCTTTTCAACTGACAGGAGCAGGGACTTGTATTACTTTATTGACAAGTAAATAGCATTTCTGAGATAACAGGGCAGAGATGGTGCTAGCAGTCTATCACAGAGATAAGACACCAAAGAAGGAAGTGCTTTAGCTAGTGGCGTAAACCTTAAAAACTGAATTGAGCATTTTATTACTGCTCCTGTTTTGTCTAACTTCTCAAGGCCAACAGAGGGAAACAGTACTCTTTTCTTTGTGCACGAGGGCTGGTTCTTCCTTTAAGGGCTGAGCCTGCTGGTTTCATTGAGTACCTCTATCCAACAAGCTGAGTTGTTCCTACTCCATTATGCAACAAGATGGGACCTCTCTCAATTTCACTATGTAAGAAATGTTAAAACCAGCTGTGAGGGTCTGGAGCTTCCTTAGTACAGAGTAGAACTTCCAGTCTTATCTATATCATCCATGCTTTTGCAAGAGGAGGAAGGTAGTTTTTACCCACTGGCTTGAGCTGGTGTAGGACCCTTCTGATTTATTTATAGACGTGAAATGGTTTGAAAAACAGGCTTGAGTAGTGAACAAAGAAGTTTTTCCTGGAAAGCCTGGAAGCTAAGATGCCAAAAAACGTTTCCTGTAGAGTTTGAGCATGGTGCCATCTATAAAAATGCAGAAGACCTGGCAAAGATGGGGAACCAGATTTTGAATATATACTTCAATTTAAAAGAAAAAAGTTTTATGGAATGAAATTAACATGAAGTTACAGGATTACATAATCAGTTCTTACATTTTCCTCACGTTTTCTAGTATCTCTGAAATTTGAATGTATTTTGATATCCATAGTTTAATTAGCAGTGCCTTGGTTTTAGTGGTATTTGAAATAATGATGCACCTTAAAAATCGACATTTTGTATTAAATGAAATATGGTTATGTTGCATGAGTGCAAGTGTATCTGTAAGCTATATTCATAGAGGTGGAATGGCATTTTACATTTTGGTACATGTGAGATTCTCAAAAGCTATACAACTTAGTCCATTAGGCATCTGACTCTTGGTTTCGGCTGAGGTTATGATCTCAGGGTCGTGGGATCGAGCTCCGCAATGGACTCCATGCTCTGCTTGAGATTCTCTCCTCTCCCCTTTTCTCCCTCCTCCCCTTTCTAAAATAAATAAAATCTTGGGGCACTTGGGTGGCTCAGTCGTTAAGTGTCTGCCTTCGGCTCAGGTCATGATCCCAGGGTCCTGGGATCGAGCCCCACATCGGGCTCCCTGCTTGGTGGGAAGCCTGCGTCTCCCTCTCCTACTCCCCCTGCTTGTGTTCCTGTTCTCCCTATCTTTCTCTCTGTCAAATAAATAAATAAAATCCTAAAAAAAATTAAACTCTTTACCAAAAAAAAAGTTACTACAGTTTATATTCCTGCCAGCAAGGTAATGAAAATGTTTTCTTAAACCCTGATCCAGTGCATTGTTGATCTTTTCCAACTTAATAGATGCTGTTTTTATTTATTTATTTACTATTTTTAAAAAATATTTTATTTATTTGATAGCACAAGCAGGGGGAGCAGCAGAGGGAGAGGGAGAAGCAGACTCCCCACTAAGCAGGGAGCCTGATGCGGGGCTCGATCCCAGGACCCTGAGATCACGACCCGAGCCAAAGGCAGACGCTTAACCGACTGAGCCACCCAGGCGCCCTGCTGTTTTTATGAGTGCAGTAGATCATCTGTATTTTTTTTTTTTTTAAAGACTTATTTATTTATTTATTTGAGAGAGAGAGAGAGAGAGCGAGAGTAAGCACAAGCGGGGTGAGAGGCAGAGGGAGAAGCAGACTTCCCGCTGAGCAGGGAGCCCGATGTGGGACTCGATCCCGGGACTCCGGGATTATGACCTGAGCTGAAGGCAGACACCCATCCGACTGAGCCACCCAGGTGCCCCGATCATCTGTATTTTTAACAGCTATTTGTATTTCCTTTTTGTCTTCATATCCTTAGTCCTTAACCTTTTTAAAAACACGGTATTGGTTTTATTAATTTGTGGAAGCAATACATAAGTGTAGGAATCTAACTTTGTGATCTGAGTTGCTAGTGTTTTTTTTCCAGTTGGTCACTTCATGATGTTTTTGTCATGTAGAAAAATTAAATGTGTGGTAGTTGAATTTCCAGCCTTTTATTAGGATTTGAGGAATTTGCATCATACTTGGGATTTCTGCACTTGAAAAAGATAAGAAAATTCTTAACTTTTTTCCTGGTACTTTTATGGTTTCACTTTTTAAGTTTAGAATTTTAATCTTTGGAATTTATTTGTATAAAGTGTGATGTAGATCTCTAACCTTTTTTTCTGGATGGCCTCTCAGTTGGGGAACAAATTGAAACAAATCTCAGTTTAATTGCAGTGGAACGAAGGGATGAAAATAATGCTATTTAGAACATCATATCTCCTTTTCTGATTGTAAGAAGGAAGAAATTTTAGCACCCTTTTTGACGAAAGACTGGAATGAACAGGACATGGATGCCTCCTACCTTCTCTAACAAACCCTGCTTATCCAGGGAGGAACCACTGCCTTAGACTAATTATTAAATCATAGCCTCTAGGGGTTGGCCTGGCAGCAAAATCAACCCTTGTGAATCTGTACCTAGAGTGCTTAAAATAAAGTACTTAGGTTTTACTTTATGGAGTGTTAATCAGATTTGTTGGGGTTGGCATGCCTGTCCTTCAGGATTCATTCTGTAGGATTCAGCCTACAGAACTTGATGAAGAACTGGTGGTGCTCCCCAATCCATTTGTGGCAATGCCCAGGACTTCTCTATCAGGGTTGGGCCTACGGGGACCCATCTTGGCTCTTAATCAAGATGGATGAGACTGATTTTTCTCTCCTCACCCGTTCCTTCTCTATAACACTGTTTCTAGCTCTGGTGGAAAGCATGCATACCAACTTGGGAGCAGACACGTAAGTTTTAACCCCTTAACTTTTGAAATTTTCTTTGGCAAATTATACTCATTGGCAATCTTAAGACAAAACTTACTTGCTTATATTTGGTGAAAGGGCTCATTTTACTTGATTTGGCTGCTCCTGTTGCATCTGTGCATTGGCCTATTTGGCCTTTTCTTATATTCGCTCTCTTAGGAGTTATTCTTTACCCAGGTCTTATGGCCTTTTCCTTGAAGTAGGCCTTTTACAATATGTAAGTTATCTGACTGCAAAATACATCTTAGACTTGGCCCAAGTTATGCGTCATTATGTTGTCCTGAGTGGAGATCTTAATCTCCCAGGTTTTCAGCTGAGGGTAGACTTGCTGAACCTTTACCCAGGTGGCTTTTCCATACTGGTTGTAGGTCAAGTTATAGATTATAGTGCTATATTAGCAGATGTCTTAATTTCTTGGGTGTCCAGAGCCATGGGTTTTTTGTTTTGTTTTTATTTTCCCTTCTTGGCATCTAGTTCTTGTACATTCTTAAGCTACAGCAAAAACAGCCCCCTTCCCTTCCTTATTTCACTAAACTAAACTATTTGACAGACTTTACATGGCATGATGTATTATGTAGACAAGCATTCCTATTGGTGGGTGGTTTTTCATCAAAAACTAATCTCTTACGTAGCTCATATAAGTGGATTTAGAAAGTTATGTTAGAACCATAATGATGGGCTTTTATCAAACTGAATAATGGAAATGGTAGCTGGACATCATCAAAAATCAGTTAAATTAGTCATAAAAATGTTTCTTAAAACAAATTTCCTTTAGGTTTTAGTGTTGGATATCTTTTAAGATAGGAAGTGGATAAATCTGACTAGCATTATTTTCCCCCTTCACCAATGGGTAAATCACATCAGTGGTGCACCAGCTGATATGGAAGGGTGTCTTGGGGTTTTTTTTTTGGTTTGGAAACCATCCTTCCAAAATGTCAACCTCTTAATTTTTTAAAATTTACTTCCTTTTCTTATGTCAGCCATCTTGTGTCTTTCCAGATTGCTTTCTTCAATATTTCAACTCTTCGATCCCATTGGAACTTCTAATTCATTGGTCCAACTTTTCATTGTCCCTCATCCTCTTATATTCTCACTTCCTTACTCAACTTGAAATACATGCCAGTCATTATTTCTTTGCTTACATCCTTTTCCTTGCAAGCCTTGGGGCTACCCAGCCCCCCAGCTTCATCATACACACTTGGCAGAACCACATCCCAGATTAAATCCAGTTCATCTGTTCATAGTCACTTGATGAGGCTGAAGGTGATGGAGAAAAACAGTCTCAGTGACTGGTCTCACTTGGAAGAATGTTCACAAACCTTGTCTCGAGTAGACCCGTGGTTCTGCCAGGCAATCAGGAGCATAGGTCCCTAGTCCGTTCTTGGTCTCTTTCACGTCCTCTCTTAGGCTTACTCAGCTACTGGCCTACTTTCCTCTTACTTTACTGAGAAAATAAGCAATTGGAAGGGAATTTAGTTTTCTCATCACAGTTGGGCCCCTCCAGCATCTGCAGCCACATCACATCACATTCCCTCTGGTTAGCTTGCTGCCAGTGCCACCACTTAATACCTTAGGGCCCAATTCGCTGCTGCTGTTCTTTCCCTCTCCTATCATCCAGTTTTCCTCTTTACTGGGTCAGTCTTACTAGCATTACAAATATTGTTACTCCCATTAAAAACATTTCTTGAGTATTTCTCTTGCTTGTTACCACCACTTTGTTTCTTCACTCCTTTTTGTAGCAAAACTCTCCTCAAAAGCATTTTCTATGGTTTTTTTTTTTTTTAAAGATTTTATTTATTTATTTGTAAGAGAGAGAATGAGAGACAGAGAGCACGAGAGGGAGGAGGGTCAGAGGGAGAAGCAGACTCCCTGCTGAGCAGGGAGCCCGATGCGGGACTCGATCCCGGGACTCCAGGATCATTACCTGAGCCGAAGGCAGTAGCTTAACCGACTGAGCCACCCAGGCGCCCTCTATGTTTGTCTCTTAATTATTGTCTTCCATTTTCTCTTAAACCCTCTTTATTTTTTAAAGATTTTGTTTATTTGAGATGGATAGAGTGAGCGGGAAGGAGAGGGAGAAGGCTTACCCCAGAATCATGACCTGAGCCGAAGGCAAATGCTCCCCTGATTGAACCACCAAGGCACCCACTCTTAAACCCTCTTTATTTCTTTATTTTTTTAAAGATTTTATTTTATTTTTTTTTAGATTTTTTTAAATTTATTTTCTGATGGAGAGAGACACAGTGAGAGAGGGAACACAAGCAGGGGAAGTGGGAGAGGGAGAAGCAGGCTTCCCGCGGAGCCAGGAGTCCGATGCGGGGCTCGATCCCAGGACCCTGAGATCATGACCCGAGCCGAAGCCAGACGCTTAACGACTGAGCCACCCAGGTGCCCCTATTTTTTTAAAGATTTTATTTGTCAGAGAGCGAGCACAAGCAGGGGGAGCGGCAGGTAGAGGGAGAAGCAGACTCCCTGCTGAGCAGGGGCCCAATGCGGGACTCAATCGCAGGACCCTGGGATCATGACCTGAGCTGAAGGCAGATGCTTAACTGGCTGAGCCACCCAGGCATCCCCTTAAACCTCTTTAATCAGACTTTCACCCCTACCATTCCACAAGAACACTGCTTGTGATTTTATGTTGCTAAGTCATGTGGTCCCTTTTTTTTTAACTGAAAAGATTGAGGCTTATTTCTTGCTTATGTCACATGCCCATTGTGGTGGTGTGGTGGTTCCTCTGTGTTAGTCCTCATGACTCAAGGAAACAGTGAACATAGGAAGTTGTGTGTTAGGAAATAGCTTTGTATTAATTTTTTCTTTTTTAAGATTTATTTATTTGACAGCGAGAGACGGAACACAAGTAGGGGTAGGAGGCAGTGGGAGAGGGAGAAGCAGCCTTCCCGTGAGCAGGGAGCTCCATGCAGTGCTCCATCCCAGGGTCCTGGGATCATGACCTGAGCTGAAGGCAGATGCTTAACGACTGAGCCACCCAGGCGCCCCAGGAAATGGCTTTGTATTAAAAAGGGAAGAGCTGAGTATGGAGTGTTAAGAGTGAGAGCAGTGTATGTGTGCAGATTGCAGTGATAAATAGGGGGCCCAGCCTCACTGAGAAACTGAGATTTGAGCAGATTTGAATGAGGTAAGGGTTAGCCAAATAGACTTCTAGTATTCTTAAGTGGAGAGAACAACTTGAGCAAAGGCCCAAGGTGGGATTGTAGCTGGCCTTTTTTAATAGTAAGGCTGGTAGGGGCAAGAGTGGAGTGACAGGGAGAGAGTAGTAGAGGAGGTTAGATCCTTAAATGATAGGGCAGATCATCTAAGACCTGTTTGGTCTTTACTCTTTTTTTTTTTTTTTAAGATTTTATTCATTTGACAGAGAGAGACACAGCGAGAGAGGGAACACAAGCAGGGGGAGTGGGAGAGGGGGAAGCAGGCTTCCCGTGGAGCAGGGAGCCCAATATGGGGCTCGATCCCAGGACCCTGGGACCATGACCTGAGCCGAAGGCAGATGCTTAACGACTGAGCCACCCAGGCGCCCCTGGCCTTTACTCTTGAGTGAAATAGTCTTGTATTGTTTTTAAGGGTGACACACCTTTTATAAAGAAAAGGGATTTATTGAGGTGTTCTTTCCGTGAAGTAAAATAACACTGGTTTTAGGAATACAGTTTGACAGACTGATAAATTACAAGATGAAGAACATTTTTGTCACCTCAAAAGGCCCTAGTGCTGCTTTGCAGTTAATCCCCTCAGCCCCTGGTCAATTTTTAGTTCTCATCTACCTACTTCTATCTTTGGTATTAGTATTTGACATAGTTGATTACTTTGTTCCCATTTGACTTCCAGGACACAACACCTGGTTTTTCTACCTTTTCAGTTTCTTCTGCTGGTTCCTCTCTCTCTCTGGTCTCTTGATGTTAGAGGCTCCATAGTTCAGCTCTGGGTCTTTGGTGATCCTGTGGATTCAAATGCCATCTATATATCAACATTCCCAAGTTAAGTCTCTGGTCCAGATCTTCCAAATTTCAGATTCATATCCTACTTGCCCGTTTGATATTTTTGCTTGAGCATCTGGTATTTTCCAAAACTTGTGTAAATTTGATCTTCTGATAAGTATCCCCTTCTATCACCACTCCTCTTGTACCCTTCCGTCATCTCAGTTGATGGAGACTCCCATCTTTCAGTTATTGTGGCCAAGAACTTGGTTACACCCACATTCAATCCATTAGGAATCTTGCTGGTTTTACTTCTCACAATCTTCTGGACTGTTGGCCCTCTGGTAAGAGCCACTGTTCTCTCTCACTTGGATTTCCTAAGTTCTTTCCCAGTTGATGTCCCTGCTTCTGCATTATCTACTGTCTGTTCACGATATAGCAACCAGAGGATCCTTTATCTACCATCTGTTCACAATATAGCATCCAGAGTGATCCTTTTTTAAATTTTACTATTATCATTATTACTTAATTTATTTAAGTAGGCTCCACGCCTAAAATGGGGCTTGAACTCAGGACCCGGAGATAGAGTTCCATGCTCTACAACTGAGCTATCCAGGTGCTTCCCAGAGTGATGCCTTTAAAATGCAAATCATATAATGTCAAACACCCCACCCCTTAATCCCTCTACTCCATCTAGGGGCTCTTCCTTTCATTCATTCAGGGTCAGAATCCAGTGAAAGGCTTGTAAAGCCCTGCATGATCTGCCCCACTTCTCAGCTCTCTCTGTCCTACTCCTTTGCTCACTGGGCTTCAGCCATACAGTATCTTGGACTTTATACAGCCAGGCCCCTTCTCCCTTAGTATTTAACCTGGCTCTAGATGTTTCTTAAAATCCCCTCCCCCCCTTTTTTAAAACAGCAGGTTTGGGTTTTCAAGGTGAAAAGCTGATACGATTTCAGGGCAGTGAAAATGAAGCTGGGGCTCTATTTTCTCTTTTCTCTATGCTCCTCATTTTATGCTCCTCATTTAATTCCCTTGGCTTTACCTATCTATATTCTGAAGATTCCCAAATGTGCATCTCCAGCCCCCGACTTTTCTTCTCTATGCTCAAGCAGGCAGTCTGTGTCAAAAAGGCAATGGAAGGCGCTGCTGGAACGCCGTCCATTTCTGTATCAGTTAGGGAGGACGTTAGGTTTGAGGTTAGTGTTGAAAATAACTACCATGACTTCCAGTGCTTTGAGGAAACCTCAGATGCGAGGCCTTCTGGCCAAGCGTCTGTGATTTCAATTGTTGGAGCGTTCGCTGTATCCCTGGGGGTTGCAGCTTTCTATAAGTTTGCTGTGGCCGAACCAAGAAAGAAGGCATACGCAGATTTCTACAGAAATTATGATTCCATGAAAGATTTTGAGGAGATGAAGAAAGCTGGTATCTTTCAGAGTGCAAAGTGATTTTGGAATGTAAAGAATTTCTTTGGGTTGAGTTCCATTGAAGTCTGTCACCGACCTGTGTTCCTGAACTATGAAACACGAATATTGGCTTATGGAATAGTTTGTCTTGATAAATAAACAACTAACAACAACAAAAAAAGCAATGGAAATTTGAGATTTGAATTTGTTCCCATGGTTTCCTCTAATTTGGATAACTGCCACTGTCTTCCAAAAAGGTATATGGAATTTTTCTTTGAGGACAGTCAGTGGTCTTTGGTATATGCTTTTGAAACTTCATGGGTATTCCTTGGTCTAGAGGGAAAGGGTCAGAAAAGAGGAGAAAAACTTATTACAAGTGATGGTGGGGAGACTTCTTGATGTAGCTGTTATAGACATTGGTTGTTTTTTTTTGATGTGCTAGAAACTGGATCTCTCAGATCTTAACGCTAAATCACCACACCCCTTCCTTCCTTTTTGTTCCTTTTAATTCCCCTATGTATACTACCTAAGGTGGATGCTAAGTCTGGACGTTCCCAGAGTTCTCCTGGACCCTCTTCTATCTACAGTCTCTTTCTGGGTCCATAGTTCTCAATCACTGGTGATTTCCCCTCTTCCGCTCCCCACCATCTGCTGGGACATTTGGCAATGTGAAGTTTTTAATTGTCAAAACTGGGGGGATGCTCCTGGCATCTAGTGGGTAGAGTCCAAGGATACATCCAAGCATCCTACAATGCACAGGGAAGAATTCCTCCCCCCAAAGAATTACCTAGCCCCAGATCTCAATAGTGCTAAGGTTGAAACCCTGTTCTAGGCAATTTTATTAATTCCTTTGGTTTTGTATACGAACTGAAGTTGTGCTGAGCAATAGGATAGCCACACACCTATAGGGTGCTGTGAGTGTAAAATACCCATGGGGTTTCAGAAGCTGAGTATGAAAAATAATGTAAGACATTCATTTTTAAGTGCTCATTATATCAAATTACATGAAATAATACATTGAATATATATCATTTATTTATAAAACAAAATTATTAAATAGTTAATTTCACCTGTTTCTTTTTACTTTTCTAAATGTGGCTGTTAGAAGTGTTCAAATTACAGTTGACCCTTGAACAATATGCGTTTGAACTGTGGGTTCACTTATCTGTGGGTTTTTTCCAGTAAAATACAGTATAGTACTGTAAATGTGTTTTCTCATCCTTACAGATTTTCTTAGTATTTTCTTAGCTTACTTTATTGTAAGGATACAATGTATAATATATAAAGCGTACAGAATTCATGTTAATCAGCTGTTTAATGTTATCAGTAAGGTTTCTAGTCAACAGTAGGCTTATTAGTGGTTAAGCTTTTTGGGAATCAAAAGTTGTATGTGGATTTTTGGCTACACAGGGGGTTAAGGGTCAACTACATATGTAGCTTGCATTTGTGGCTCACGTTCTATTTCTGTTGGATTACGCTGATCTGGATGCTGAAAAATGAAATTTACTTCATTTGTCCCAAACCTCTCCTCTGTGCTCAGAGTTCAGGGATCCAGAGACCTACAGAGAGTTCTCTTTGGTTGTCTTCTTTTTATTTTTTTTAAAGACTTATTTTTTAAGATTTTATTTATTTGAGAGAGAAAGAGAATGAAGAGGGGGAGAGGGAGAAGCAGACTCCCTGCTGAGTGCTTGGAGCCTGACGCGGGGCGCAATCCCAGGACCCTGGGATCATGACCTGAGCCTAAGTCAGATGCTTAACCAACTGCGCCACCCAGGCACCCCCAAAGATTTATTTTAGTGAGGGTGCACGAGTGGGGGCGGGGGGGAGAGGGAGAGGGATAAAGAGAATCTCAGGCAGACTCTGTGCTGATTGTGGAGCCTGACCCAGGGCTCTCATCATGAATCTGAGATGACCTGAGCCAAAACCAAGAGTTGGATGCTTAACTAACTGAGCCACCCAGGCGCCCCTCCATGGTTGTCAATACACTCACACTTGATATGTCTGAAATAGAATTCCTGAGTCTTCCCACTCCGAAATGACTTCTCCTCCAGTCTTTCCCATATCTTTATTTCTTAATTTTTTTATTTATTTTATTTATTTTATTTATTTGACAGAGCACAGTCAGGGGAAGCCAGCAGGCAGTGGGAGAGGGAGAAGCAGGCTCCCCATGGAGTAGGGAGCCCGATGCGGGGCTCGATCCCAGGACTCTCGGGATCATGACCTGAGCCAAAGACAGACGCTTAACTATCTGAGCCACCCAGGCGCCCCTCCCATATCTTTAAATAGTATTTCTATCCACGAAATTGCTCCAAGGAGATTGCTGGTAGTCATCCTTGATTCTTCCCTCATTTCTCATTTCTTTTTTTTTAAATTTTTTTTTTATTTATTTATTTGCGAGAGAGAGAATGAGAGACAGAGAGCATGAGAGGGAGGAGGGTCAGAGGGAGAAGCAGACTCCCTGCTGAGCAGGGAGCCCGATGTGGGACTCGATCCCGGGACTCCAGGATCATGACCTGAGCCGAAGGCAGTTGCTTAACCAACTGAGCCACCCAGGCGCCCTCATTTCTCATTTCTTATCAGTTCTTTTGTTCATTTTATATCAAATATTGCCACTTGTGTCCATGTCTGTGCCACAGTGATAGTCAAGACCATATACTCATCTCCCACCCAGGACTACTACATACAGTAGTAGCCTTCTCCTGGCCTGACTTCTATCTTCCTGTTTTTCCTCTTCAGTTTATCTCCATTCAATAGCTGGGATGATCTTGTTAAATATAAATCTGATTGTTACTCCATAACTTAGAACCTTTCAGCAGTTTTCCATTTTTTTTTTTAGAACAGTGCCAATCCTCTACTTTAGCCTAAAATGCTTTGAAATGTCTGGCCTCAACCCCACTCTAATCTCAGGACCTTTCCCCCTCACCCATCTTTTTCTTTTCTTTCTTCCTTCCTTTTTTATTTCTTTTTTAGAGATTATTTTTTGAGTGTGTGCAAGTTGGGGGGGGGGCGAAGGGGGAGAAAATCTTGCTCAAGCAGACTCCCCACTGAGCGTGGAGCCCAAAGAAGACAGCTTAATCCCAGGACCAAGATCATGACCTGAGCTGAAATCAAGAGCTGGCCGTTCAACTGCCTGAGCCACCCAGGCGCCCCCCACCCATCTTTTTCTAACCACACTGGCCTTCCTTTCAGATCCTAGTTCACGAAACATTTTTCCTCCCTCAGGGCCTTCTTTCTGTCTGGAAGGATTTTCCCCTTAACCACTTTAGGGCTAATTTCTTATCCATAAGATCTTAGCTTCGGGATCAAGCATCAGAGAGTCCTCCCTGTCAACCTCTAAGTAGATGCCTCCTTCCATTTTTCCCTACCATTGTGCCCAGTTTATGTGTTTTGTACTTAACCCACTTTCTTTGGTTATTTATTGAACATTTTCCTCACAAAATTATAAGCTAGGGGAACAGGGATTTGCCCCTGTGCCAGGCAACAGTGCCTGATGCATAACAGACAATAATAAATGGATATTTGTAAGCTATCATTTGAATTTTGTGCTCCTCTTGAGAACATAATACCTTCTGCCCTTGTCCCCATCCATTCATTGCCTTAGCAGTCATAGTCTTTAAAGAAATGAGTGCCAGCATAGAACCAGGCCCTGGGGTAAGACCAGAGGATTGGTGGATAGCCACTTTTAGGGCTGGAGTTGTGGCCTATCCCATAAGAGTTCAGTCAGTAAAAAGCAGAGAAAGAACTGTTTGATACCCTAGGCGGGCCCTTTAGCTTTGAGATTTGATGATCCCTAAGGGCTGAGCAAGTGGGTTTGTCTTTAGGTCTCATAACTGGGTAAGAAATGGAAGGACGGGGAGTTGGAATCCTTGAAGGACTAGAGAGAGCGTGATATCCGCTCTCCTTCCTCTACCTTTCTGCACACATAGCCCTCTTGATAGTTTGTCATTATAGATTTGTGTCTTTGAGAGTACACCTACTCCACTAACTGGTGAGCTCCAGAAGGGGTGGAACCTTCTCTTTTGCTTGCCCACATCACAGTTCATTTGTGATAGGAATGGCCAGTTGAGTGCTTTACATTTACTCCAAACAGCTCTTTTTTTTTTAGATTTTATTTATTTATTTGACAGAGTGCACAAGCAGGGGGAGCGGCAGGGAGAGGGAGAAGCAGGCTCCCCACTGAGCAGAGAGCCCGATTCGGGGCTCAATCCTAGGACCCCATGATCATGACCTGAGCTGAAGGCAGACGCTTAACCCACTGAGCCACCCAGGTGCCCCCTCTGAATAGCTCTTAACAGGAAGGTTATTCCCATTTTATGATGAAACAGGCTCAGAGTGGCGCCTGGGTGGCTCAGTGGGTTGAGCGTCTGCCTTCAGCTCAGGCCGTGATCCCAGGGTCCTGGGATTGAGCCCTGCGTTGGGCTCCCTGCTTCCTGGGGAGCCCGCTTCTCCCTCTCCTCCCCACTCGTGTGTGCTCTCTCGCTATCTCTCTCTCAAATAAGTAAAAATCTTTAAAAAAAGAGGCTCAGAGAGGTTAAGTAACACACCTAAGGCACAGAAAGCGGTTGTATTTCAGTTCTGGCACTCCAGTTCGAGAGCCCAAATTTCAGCCTTTAGTCTAGTGAGAGTGCTGAGGCTGGTGGCAGTGCAAGCTCTACTCTTGGGTATGAGCTCTATTGTGAGTTGCACCCAGGATTCTGGCTTCCTTGTGGGGCCCGGGGCTCTGTGCCTGTCTGATGCAAGCCTGGCTTGCCCAGCCCTCTCCAGTGCATTGTGATTCCAGGTGGGGACACATACCAGCACCAATGTGGTTCCTGAAGTGTTAGCCAGTTGCCCAACTTAAATGATCTTGTCTAAAATTCTTCATTGTGTCTGTATGGAGAGGTGGAGTACAGTTCACACAACCACTGAAGCACGCCACACCCCAAGATGGAGGGAATATAATGGTACCATCGGTGGAGAGAACTATTTTCCTAACCACTCACTTTCCTAATTCTCATGGCCACTGCCCTGCTTCAGAGATACCAGAGCCAAGGGCAGGCAGTCCAGGGCCACCGTCGCTGGCAGTCTGGTTCACCTTGCCAAATGAAGAGGCTTAAAAAACTTCCATTGTATCTCCTCCATGTGGATAGGATCTACCCCTAAGACTGCTGGGGTCCCTTTGTCAACTGCTCCTCTCCAGTAGCTTCTTACTCTGGCTTTCTGCTATAGAGAGCAAGCACTAGGAATCAGAAGTCTTTCCCTCAGTACTGTGTTGGGGAGGGGAGCGAAGTCACTAAACCTTTTAAACCTCTGTTGCTTTAATTACCAGGGCAGCCAAGCATGTTACCTCATTGGGTTCTTACGGACTAGCAGCGATGATGGATAAGTCATCAAATCTGTAGGGTCACTGTGCAGTTTGAATTTGGCTGGGATCTTCAAAGGGCCTGCAAAACTAAGGCACTAATTAAAATTATCTTACCTGACCTTAACCTCTTCCTTTGTGGGTTCCTGGGGCTAGTCTTTCATTTCTGGTACTTCAGTTCTTCTCAGCAGTAGAACATAGCCCAGATCTTAAAGTCCTGAGATCGGTTATTCTGACAAGTTGACAGCTTTTCCTAGGAATGCATTTTGATCTCTGCTTTCCTCCCAAATTTCCTAGGGCAGGAGACTCTTCAAGGACCAGATTTGTGAGGCAAATTCTGACAAGCCATGAAGCCAATCATGGGCAAGTTGCTTCCTTTTCCTGGGCTGTCTTGCAGCCTACCAACCCTTTTTTGCCCTTCAGACAAGCTCTGTGCAGTGCATTAAGTGCTGAGGGCCTGGTATCTTTTTGTGCCCCATTGTCTAGCTCTACAAGGCTGTGGCTGGTCTGTGTCTCTCCTACCACCCCAGGGAAGGTGGTGTAGTAGAAGTCGGAGTTCTCAGATACCATCTAGGGGAATCTGGATGCCTTTCTTCGGGGCAGCAATATTTAAATCAGGCTAGGATTGATTTTGCCTTGTACTTGAAGTGCCTTACAGTGCTGCTGCAATGGTGGGGCCTTGCGTGGGTGGATGCTCGGAATCCCCCCTCAAATCGTGGACTGCTCAGGGAGAAATTCATGGAGATGGAAGACCTGAGATATTCTTCATTCCCATCCCCCACCCCCAGGTGGGGTCAGGATTATCCCTCCATTTTCACTGTCTCTGTAAACTGCTAAGTTTGTTTCAAAGGAGAGAGGTCTTAAGGCACAAAGAATAAGCAATGGAGTTTTGGTAAGATTGCAGAAGTAATTGCCCTTCTCTGAACTCCACACAATGCTTTTACATTTCTCCTAGCAAGTAACATTTTCATCATACCATCCTCTCAGCTGAGACCTTATCTCCCCTGACCCTCAGCGGTGCCTTGTGCAAAGCCCTTGGGGCCTGGCCAACAAGAGGTGCTCAGCAAAAGTTAGGGTGGGAGAGGCACAGCTCATTCTGTTATTTATGGGTTGATTAACCTCAGGGATTTAAACCCTGCCCCTTTGAGTGCCCCTTGAATCACATGCCCTTATGAATGGTCCTTTTCCTGTCTATAGGGTATTTTTTCTCCCTTTAAAATGTCACCTTTGGCTTCATGATTAGGGGAGAGAGACCTCTGTTACATACCACATAAATTTCACATTTATAATGCTATTCATTTTTTTTTCCTTTCCAGAGTGATCTTTTAAGAAAAACGAATCTGGTCCTGTTAACCCCAAATTTGAAACCCTTTAATGGCTTCCAGTTAGTCTTTTAGGGTGAAGATGAAATTCCTAACAGCCTGTAAGGCTCTAATGAACTGTGCCTGTAACTTACCTCTTCAGATGCCTACTGCAGTTTCTGCTTTCTGGTTCCTAATGGGTACCACGGTCTGCCTGGTCACGGGCCTCACATGCTGCTTCCTCACTTGGACTAGCAACTGCCCCACTCCCCCATCCACCAAAATTAGTCACTATTGTTTTCATGGCATCCTGTACTTGACACTCCACAGTACTTACCAGAGATGTAATTAAGGTTTGCCTCTCTGCTAGGAACCACATAGGCTGCCTTCATCACCCAAATCCTGACTCAGAGTAGGAATTCAGTCACTGATAAATGAATTCATGGGAGCTTTTAGTGTGGAGAGGCCTCATGGGACTCTGAAATGGTCTACAATGAGAAACCTGGTCTTAGTGAATAAAAGGGGATTTATGTCCACAACGTGCAATTTCTCATGGTAATAATGGAGATTTAGAAATAAACACATTTGTTCCTACTCAGCAGTCCTCTTACATTGGCTGAAAACTAACCCTTTTCCCAGTGTTACCTATTTTGGGAGGAATTGAAGGATTTTAAAATTTATTTACTTATTTTAAAGATTTTGAGAGCACAAGCAGAGCAGAGGGAGAGGGAGAAGCTGACTTCCTGCTGAGCAGGGAGCCGGATGCGGGGTTCAATCCCAGGACCCTGGGATCATGACCTGAGCCAAAGGCAGACACTTAACCAATTCAGCCACCCCGGCACCCCATGAAAGTTTTTTAAGATTTTATTTGACAGAGACACAGTGATTTTATTTGTCAGAGCACAGGCAGGGGAAGAGGCAGGCAGAAGGAGAAGCAGGCTCCTGCTGAGCAGGAAGCCCGATGCAGGACTCAATCCCAGGACCCTGGGATCATGACCTGACCCGAAGGCAGGCGCTTAACCGACTGAGCCACCCAGGCTTCCCATGAAAGATTTTTTTCCTAATTTTTAAAAAATTTACTTTTCTAAAGATTTTATTTGACAGCAACACAGGGAGAGAGGGAACACAAGCAGGGGGAGTGGGGGAGGGAGAAGCAGGCTTCCCGCTGAGCAGGCAGCCCGATGCGGGGCTCGATCCCAGGACCCTGGGATCATGACCTGAGCTGAAGGCAGACGCTTAATGACTGAGCCAGCCAGGCATCCCGAAAAATTCTTTTTAAGGGAAAAATACTTTGTAGGATTCTACAAAGCTTTTTTTCCCCTCCTCATACAAGGAACTTACTTTACCATCTAAACTGTGCTGTCCAGTGTAGTAGGCACTAGCCACAGGTAGTTAACGGCTATAAATTGAGGACAGCACAAACCTAGAACACTTCCAACACTGTCAAGTTTTATTGGACAGAGCTGATGTAGAACTGTTTTGCATACTCCCATTTTTTTGTCTTGCCAGTAAGGTATTAAACTGTTAAATTAAAAGTTGGCGCTCAGGCACCTGGGTGGCTCAGTCGTTAAGCGTCTGCCTTCGGCTCAGGTCATGATCCCAGGGTCCTGGGATTGAGCCCCACGCCAGGCGCCCTGCTCAGCGGGAAGCCTGCTCCTCCCTCTCCAACTCCCCCTGCTTGTGTTCCTTCTCTCGCTGTGTCTCTGTCAAATAAATAAAATCTTAAAAAAAAAGAAGCGCTCATGCACACACACAAAAACCACAGAAGAGGTACCTGAGATTTTGATGAGGCCAACAAAACCTGTACATATTTCTCTTTGTTCTGCCTAGTGACTTATGTATCAATTACAAGGAAATCCCAGTACCTCTGCCTTTTTTTCCTTTATGTAAAACAGCCCTGCCTCTTTAGGGAATGTTGAAGGCAACATGGGCCTTGTGTACTTTTACCACTTGTTGTAAGGGTGCATGGACAGGTTAACCTCTACAGACTACTGTATCCTACCCCCAAAACGGAAATTTTGCTTCACCTGTCAGGATTTTTTTTTTTTAAAGTAGCCTCCACGCCCAGCATGGAGCCCAATGCCAAGCTTGAATTCATGACCCTGAAATCAAGACTTGAGCTGAGATGGAGAGTTGGATGCTTAACTGACTGAGCTACCCAGGCGCCCCTATGTCAGGATTATTTTAAATATAAAATATGTGGGGGAAATGCTATAAAATTAGATTAAAATTCACAGAATTTACACATTAGCATTTCCATATAGGTTTCAATAAAGTCCTTAAGTAGGACTCAGTCCATCACTAAACTTGTTTTTATGGGGACCTAAGCAATGATAAAATAAAATGTCTATAAATCTTTAAAAAAATTCTATGGACACATTTAATTGCAGAATGTTGTCACTGCTAATCATTAATACCCTAGTTTTCTGTTAAAAATGTGACCTGTTCTCCCTCTTTGACCTCTTGTAACAATTTTTCATTTTAGCTATAGTCTAAACCTAGCAGAATATTAACACCACAGGAGACCTCTTTAAGTAGCTTGTAAGTGAATTTAATTGAATATATACTATGAAGTCAAATTGAGTCAACCTGATAGGTCCTTGGTAATATTCTGGCTTAACTTTTTCCTGATACTAGGGGTTCTAACCTGGGTTTGCTAGCCTGAAAAGTGGAAGGAGTAGCTCTGGTTGTTACTATTTATTTATTTAAAGATTTTATTTATTTGTCAGAGAGAGAGAGACTGAGAGCACAAGCAGGGGGAGTGGCAGGCAGAGGGAGAAGCAGACTCCCTGCTGAGCACGAGCCCAATGCGGGACTTGATCGCAGGACTCTGGGATCATGACCTGAGCTGAAAGATGCTTAACCGACTGAGCCACCCAGGTGTCCCAGCTCTGGTTATTTAGAAAGAAGGAACCTGCCCATGAGCAGTAGCATACTTACCAATGTCTCAAGATACTGGATAACTTTTCTCTACCCATTGTTGAGGCCTATTACTTAGACCTCACTAAATCCTTCCTTCTACATCTAAATTTCCGGCATCTACTCATTCAAATTTTAGAGTTTCAGCACAACTAAGAATGAACCAGAAGATACTGGTGGTAAATAACAACACAAAAAGGTACTTAAGTGTTAGAAACGTTTATTTGTCAAAATATTAAAAAAAAAAAAAAGTGGGAGGAGTGGAGTAAAACAAGGCTAAATTTCAGCTAATGCTGTACCACGATCACAGGTCAGACATAAAAAAACAAAACAAACAAACAAAACAACAACCCCCACCCCCAAAACCCCAATGGTCCTAGCAGTTTCAAAAGATTAGCTTCAATGTTAGAGTCCAGAGCTAACAGAGAAGAGTAAAAGGTTGCTTGCCACTACATGGTCATTTTAAAGGGAAAGGAGATGTTGCAGGTAGACAGGGAGAAGGGTTCAACTCCTAAGGAAAGCAAGATAAGAGGGGTTCCCCTGTACAGGAAAAAGGGGATGCCAGCATAATCCTTACCTAGGGCTGCTCAGAGGCTGAGAATGTAAGGAATAGAGTGAAAGGCTACAGAGACTAGTATCAGGAGGAAAGAAAAGTCAACTTAGAAGAATTAAATTAAGAAAGAAAACATAGTTGGTCACAAACTCCTTTGTTTACTGAAACATGAAGCAATGGAAACATCCCGGCAAAGGGGACCGCGCGGAGCAAGTTCTCATATATGACCGCAGCCCGAGGGTTCAGTCCGCAATTATCCTACCTGAAAGAGAGCACAACACAAGAGGCTTACACAATGCCTGGAGAGCAGCTTGGCTCCGAGTACAAGGGCCCTGGTCCCGTCCTGTATTCCAGGGGGAAAAGAACAAAGAACAAAACAAAACCAAGTCAGACTGGATCAAACTTATATCCTGTGTAATTACCAAGGAATCTACTTATAGCTATATATAGAATAAGAAGCAATCTATCTGGAAGACCGCTGTGTTGGTGATAAAAGGCTACTGTCACTGCAACAAAGGGCATACACAGATACTATCAAAAACCATAATTTAGTTTTTATGTCCAGAAAAAATAGATGATGTCAAGATCTAAAATATGGCCAATTGTACTACTCTACATTTGTTTCATTTTATTCTTTCATAGTAAACAAGTTTTCAGAAATGACAATCACAAAGGGTATCAAGGAACAGTTCATTCACCCTCCGACATACCTATATGTCATATTGTCACAGATTTAGAGCCATAACTCCAGTAGTTCCCCTACTTGGTGAAATCACCCTTACCAAATCAAAAGAAGAAATCCTAAAATTCTCTAATTCTTCCATTGATGATGGGAACTCCAGACACCAATGGCTGGGGGAAAAAAGTTAACTCACACCAAGTTCCTCTACTTATTACAGACAAAGGGCCAAATCTTGGTCTTGATCTGTACCAACCGACTTCAAAAGTTGTGACGTTCTTGAATCAGTTCTGCTAGGGTGAGACCCAAATTCAGATCCCCAACAGTTCTGGAGTATTTCATCCTGGCAGCCTCATTAACATCAGGCTCCTGGGACTGCAACCAACTCAGGGTTATTCAGTCCATTTGAGGTTCACACCTGGAAGGTAAGTTTCTTTAAAAGTCATCACTAAAAAGAGGTTAGTTGAACAACCACTGCTTGCAGTCAAAATTCACTTTAAAATACCTTAGCTATACCCTTCTTTTAAAGACTACAATATACTAATTTAACTATAAAACACATTCGAGGAAAACAAGTTATCTGGTAGATGATACCACCTTTAGAGAAATATCCCACTTCGTGGCAGATCCAGCTGCATTAAAAGTAAAAATTAAGGCAAACTACACAAGCTGTAAGCGCATGTACTTTACGCACATGAAGACTCTGCTACACAATGGTCTCAGGAGATCCCAGTCTTGTCATGGTCATTTAAGATACAATTTATCACAGGTTCAAACCATTATTTGCTTCCCACTACATAAAAGGACAAATTCCTATTGCTTTTTCTTCTTCTACACATATATACCAAAGGGATAAGTTAGGAAACGTGGAAACTCCTGTTTAACTTGAGTAGGCCTCCTATTCAAGTGATGCTCAATTTCAAGGTACAAGGAAAAACCATGAGAATAGAAAGTTGTCATGATGCCATTTCCACTCAGATGAAATTTATCTAGATAATCCTACTAATTATTCTTGCCATTCCAACATCTTTGGTATACATTTTCTGAAGTAGGAAAAATTAAATTTCTGGGGTCACCACCAGTGGGATTTTATACACACTTATCTAGTCCCTTACGTGTTCCTCTTGAACAAAAACCAAAACAAAAATTGCTGGAAAAAATGAGAAGTGCTGGGGCTCTAAATGATAGTAACAGGCCATGCAGAAATATGGCTTCAAGTGCTCATGCAGGATAAAGTGCTCTGGATTATTAATAAGGAAAGGACTCCATGGGAAGTGGCACCAAAACACTGCTTTCAAGGGCCTTAGAACTAAACATCTAAAGCTTATAGGACTTTATCTGGCTTACAGATTTAGGATTAGGATATTAGAAGAGTTTCCTCTGATAAAAACTAATGACCTAAGGAGGAGTACTACTAGCAAGTGAGAAGTCTAAAGTTGTAGTTAAAATTCTCACTGTGATATTCATTACTAACTCCTGAACCTGTACTCTTCCGCTTACACCACAATGACTTTTCTAGTGGGAAGAGAATGGGGTTTTGGAGTCCACATGGTTGAGTGTGAATTCTGACTACCTCTCAATTATCAGATGACTTCAGGCAAAGTACTTAATCTCTCTGAGCCTTCGTTCCCTTCTCTGTATAAGAGAAAATATCTTAAAGGCTTTTTGTGTAGATTAAATGACATAACGTACAGAAAGGGCACTCAACAAATGTTCTTTTAACTATGTTTCTGTAACCCAGATTGCTTACACTTGATTAAATAATATTCTCACTGAGTTTGTTGTTGTTCTCTCTGAAGGAACAAGTTGGCTGGAGTCATATACTAAAAAACCTCAACAGGCCAAATGAACCTCTGGCCTAAGCTAGAGAAATATTTAAGACTAATACATAAATTTCTCTCTCTTGGATACTGTCCTGACAGCAAACAAACAGGTGGCTTTAGCCTCCTCTATGCAGCACAGATCCCTTTCAAGGAAACTATATTCTCTTAACCACACCGGCCCCACTCTCACCTCCAGTTTTTAAAAGGCTGAGTACCGCGCTCGGTCCACATACTGCTCCCGCTCATACCGGGCCATGTCATACAGAGAATTTCGTGCAGCTGCTGAAGCCTGAGACAGCTCACTCTCTGGCCCATAACCGTAGCCCTCTCCAACTGTGGGGAGCACAGCTGCAGCTCGACGCAGGGGGCTCCTGTCCCTTCCGTAATAGGAGGAAGTGTTGGCAGCGGCAGCGGCCATAGCAGCCGAGGTGGCAGCAGCACCTGAGTTCGGCAACAGGTGTCTGTCGTAGGGATCAACAGAAGTGGAGTTGAGGTGACTGGTCACAGCTGTGCTCTGGACTTGAGGCAGATGGGACATGGTCTGCTCCGCGTAGTTGTACGCAGAGGCCGCCGCCGCCGCCGCCACCGCCTCGTAAGAGCGGACCCGGTACCGCTTGTAGTAGTCGAGCGCTCCGTACGCATCGTTGTAATACATGGATTCCCCGTAGCCCATGGTGTAAGGCGTGCGCACCGCTCCATACTGTTCATTGTACTGCTCAGTAAAGTCCGCCACACGACCTGTACGATCTACGGGACACTCTTTGGACCAGTGCCCCTCTTTCCCACACCGATAGCAGCCACTCTGGTCTCCCATCCCAGGGGCAGTCCGAAGCCGGCTGGTGGACAACTGCACGTGCATTCGTTTGCCTTGAGGAAACAGATGTAAGAAGACTTTATTATAACTCACTGACATTCTTTAATCCTCCCCCAAATGAAAGTAAACTAGTTGGCGTAGGACACACATACATACACACGCTCCTACAACCCTTTCTCAGCAATCCCCTCCAAAAGAAGTTGAAGTGAAGTTTTAATACAGATGAGAGCTAGAAAATGTGAGTCCTCAGAGACCAGTCAATACTTTCTACTTACATCAGGTAGCCGGATTCCCTACTTCTGTGTCCGCAACTTTCCCTTCCTTTCCCCTGGCCCCCAACACAGAAACTGAAAAATTTTCCATTTACCACTGCTAAGACTTGATTATAACTGTAATGATTCAAGACCTGCCAATTCTTCCAAATCAAATCGCCAACAAAACCTCAGTTATGCCAGATTTGAAAAGCTTCTTACCAACCTCTCACTGATTTACTCAGGGCAATATAAGGCCTCAGCATTTACTGTAGCTTAAAAACCACGGCAATCTTCTCTCCATCTCGTTTCCTCCAGACATCTTTGCAGGTGTCACCAGAAGGCTATGTTGGATACACAAACCACACCTGGGCTCATCATCTGCTTCACCTCAGTACCTCTAGGAGTTATGCGACCCTTCAGATTTCAACCCCACCCCCATGTTTTTCAGCAAGGGCGAATCCATGCCTACTGCGGAAAAGAAAGCTTGACCAAGGTCTCTCAACAGCAAGAATTAGAAAGATACTGAAGCAGTACTGGTTTCTTAGGGACCGTGTGTTCCCATGTAATTCAGCACTTCATCCTGCCACGTAGCTTACAGTTCTTCATAGGGGATTATCTACTTGTTAGAAAAATGCAGCATTTGCCTAAAAGCCTCTGGGCACCCATACAAACAAGCAACATCCATTCTTCCAGGAATGGCCAGCACTACGAACAGCTAAGAGAAGAAACAATCTTTGCTGATGAAAGCATCCAAGGTCTTGAAGAGCAGTTTGAGGAAAGGAATATTGTTGGCAGTATTTAGTCCCAAACTGCCTAAGACTTTGGAGATCAAGTCAGTATTTCTCAAATTGCAGCCAAAAGGCAGCCACTACAGATGCAGAGAACAGGGGCTTCACATCACTCTTAAGGGCTGCTCAGAACAAATCCCCCCTCCGCCATCAGCAAGTTGCTCTCTCTTTAACAGACCTTGTTGTGGATGCAGCTATGCGATAGGAGGCCTCGTGCTCCACCATCCTGTTGGAAACAGCCCGACTCAGGACGGCAGCCAGAACAGCGCCATGCACTGACCCTGAGAGGGGAGCGGGTTAGTGCAGTAATGTCACTTTAGTCACACGCAGTTCTGCCCAATGTCTAAGATTCCTACCACCCCAGTTTCAAGTAGTTGCCACCTCCAACTTAAAACCCCTTCTTTAGCAGAAACAAAAGTGCTCAGGTTTTTACTTCTAGCTGCTAGCAGAGACGCAGCATCCACCATCACCATTGATAGCCAGCAGATACCAAATGGCAGTAATTCTCTGAATGGAGCATTTAGCTACCCATTGTTTTCAGAGATTTAAATACTCCCATTCTAATTCTTAGGGCCACATGCTAACTATGCTTAGAATAGAAACACAGATTTTTTTGCCCCAATTTATATCCCAAATGTAAAGTTCCCTATGATTTAGACTGGAAGACTAAAAGTTACTTGGTTTTCAAACATGCATGGTGACATTAACCTGTGTGATAGACACAAGCTGTTTCCATTCTGAAGTCGGAGTAACCATGCCAATCTAAAAAGCCGCCAATTCAGAGACCTAGAAGTACATTAAAAAAAAAAAATTCAAGGGGCGCCTGGGTGGCTCAGTCGTTAAGCGGCTGCCTTTGGCTCAGGTCATGATCCCAGGGTCCTGGGTTCGAGCCCCATGTTGGGCTCCCTGCTGGTTGGGGAGCCTGCTTCTCCCTCTCCCTGCTGCTCTGCCTACTTGTGCTCTCTCTCTGTCAAATAAATAAATAAAATCTTAAAAAAAATTTTTTTTTAAATTTCAATTTAATTTGCTTTTTACTTTTATAGATTCTGGCCCTGTTACTGGATTTTTTTTTTTTTTGAGAAACAAAACCCAGTGATTTTTCCTTGGTATTTGTTACTACATCCAATCTTCATTCCTGTATTGACAGAACTCCTAAGTTTATAAACATCTGTGTTTATAATCTACCTCTGTAGCAGCTGTAAAAAGCATTCAGGTAAAAAAATTTTTTTTAACTAGAACTAAAAAAATCTGTAATAGAAGCGATAGTTGTTTGTTTTTTCCCCCAATCTTTCCAAAGGTTGTAACTAGGTTGTTTTTTTTTTTTTAAATTTTATTTGACAGAGAGAGAGAGAGAGACAGTGAGAAAGGGAACACAAGCAGGGCGAGTGGAAGAGGGAGAAGCAGGCTCCCCGCGGAGCAGGGAGCCCGATGCAGGACTCAATCCCAGGACCCTGGGATCATGACCTGTGCCGAAAGCAGACGCTTAACAACTGAGTCACCCAGGCGCCCCTGTAACTAGGTTTTTAATTTAGTTCTTACAGTTAAAAAATCTATGCTTCTATTTATTACCTTAAGGAAGCAGGGCAAAGAAAACTGAAAGATTAAATTCTGCCACTCTGCTACACTTGGAGAGGCCAAAAGTTTAAAGATTTTCTGAGAACTCCAAAAGTTAGTGAAATATGCTGCCAACATTTCCCAGAAAGCCAGCCTAATAGAAGTGTTTTCTTTTGAAAGCTGGAACAGAAAAGATTATTAAAATGCTGAGAGATGGGCAACCTGGGGTCCTAAGTGCTGAGCAGCTATCATGTGCCAGGAGCCAGAGAAGGCTGGGGGTGTAAATAGCACTCCAGTTTAGTGCTTGTTTACATTTGGGGATAAGCAAGACACCTAACCTCTTATGCATCATTCCCAATTCAGTTGCTTGAACTGTTACTTGGGAACAGCTTTTTTATTTACTGTCTTCCAATGCAAACTGCCAACTCAAGAGTGGTTCAGTTCACTGCTGCTTGTGGAGAGGAAACACGTCTTGAAAGACCCAGGTTAGCTCAGGTTCTGCTGCTTCCTTTTATAAGTCATAAATGCAGAAGCCTAAATAGCAACTGTTGATAAAGGTTCAAAAGATATTCAAGGTGGCACTTTTTTTTTTTTTAAGACTTTATTTATTTATTTGACACAGAGAACGCACAAGCAGGCAGTGGCAGGCAGAGGGAGAGGGAGAAGCAGACTTCCCGCTGAGCAGGGAGCCCGATGCGGGGCTCGATCCCAGGACTCTGGGATCATGACCTGAGCTAAAGGCAGCCGCTTAACCGACTGAGCCACCCTGGTGCCCTCAAAGTGGCACTCTTAAGAGGCCACCTTCATTAGGAGCTGACTAAAAAGGCTTTATAGACAAATGTGACAATCTGGTATATGGATTATATTTTCTGTAAAACTGCAACGTATTATCCCGTGCTAAACTTTCTCTGGTCATCTGGAAAAAAACAGAGCTGGTGGGGCGCCTGTGTGGCTCAGTTGGTTAAGTGTCTGCCATCGGCTCAGGTCATGATCCCGGGGTCCTGGGGTCGAGTCCCGCATTAAGGAGCCTGCTTCTCCCTCTGCCTCTGCCTGCCACTCCCCCTGCTTGTGCTCTCCCTGTCAAATAAATAAATAAATAAAATCCTTTTTTTTAAATTAAAAAAAAAAAAAAAACAGCTGGTTATAAAAAATGTCTATATGTATAACTCAGAGTAGAGTGCTTTCTCCAGAGCGGAAGGCTAAGAACATCAAAGCCAAATAAAGGATTCTTCTTTTCCAATGATGTTTTTCAAACATTCACTTCCTAGAGTAAACCTGCTTTATTAAAACACACACTCTTCCCAAGCCAACTCCCTCCCAACTAATTGACTTCTGTATGCATACTTTTGCCCTTATCCTTTTATTCAATTGTATATTAAAAAAATAAGGACATGCAGTATTACATTACTAGGACATCTTTGCAGAGTTTGGACCCGACTTAAATTGCATAATTTTGTTACCTGTCAAGAGAGAACCCCTATTTTCCCCCCACACTGTCCATTCATGATCCCATCTCCATCAAGTGAAAAATAATTAAGAATATTCTTAAAGCTGTCTGAAGTGCAACAGCTTTCCAAATTAATAAAAGAAAAACAAATATAAATAAGATAGGTAAGTGAGGAAAGTGAACTATCACATTTTAAATAAGCTTCTAACCATAATGGAAACACACTCATTGCAAACACCACTCACCTTTCATCATATAGTGTTTACTGTCAATACACTTTCACATCTATTACCTCATTCTAGCCTCACTACCATCATGTGAGGGAGGTATTGCAGGAATCATTAATTCTATTTTATAAGTAGGGAAAATGAAGCACAGAGAGATTAAAAACACTTGTCCAAAGTCACACAACTCGTTAATGGTAGCAAGTTATCTATGACTTTTGCCCTATGCTTTAGAGAGGAGCTAAAGGCCAGGACACCACTGGCTGAGCCAGAGAGATCTGACGCAGTATTTGCAATCTACACTATTTGCAAACTTTCTTACCCTTTTCTGGTCAACTTTTCCTCTTCTGCCATTTCTTTTCTCACTGTTTTCTAGGTTTAGCAGAAGACACTTAAGTCCTTTTCAACAAACCTTTTAGTGGCACTCAGAAAAAATGGTGTTAACTTATGAACCTGAGAAGTGGCTGTAAATGTGTGGCTCAAGATGACACTGTCAACGAACAGCGCTGTCCAACAGAACTTTCTATAATGATGCAAATGTTCTCTATTTACACTAATACAGGCACGAATAGCCTCATGTGACTTCTGAGTGCTTCAAATGTGTACAGTACAACTGAAAAACTGAAATTTAAAATTTAATTACTAGCCACCTGTGCCTAGGGGCTACCATATTAGACAGCACAGCGGCAGTCTTCAGACAACCCTGGGGTATTAACGATAACCTAAGTATCTTTATAATTGGTAAAATTATACAATATGCTCCATGACACCCTTCTTGGAACCTTTCAGAACAGGACCAACGTTTCATTCAACCTACTATTTTTAAAAATTTTCTTTTTTTCCTATTAGGGTTAAATAATCGTCAGTGGAAGGGAATAGTCCGGTGGCATGGGTTTGGGCCCTGCTTGTATAGTTGACAGACTGAACACATTTGAATGCACTCAAAAGATACATCCCCAAATCCAGCTTCACCATCCAGAATTATAATATAAGGATCCCTCTAGATGTCTCTGCTCCTCTTTCCCACAACAACCTATCACCCCAGGCCATAAAGAGTATAAACCCTAAGCATTTAAACTCAAATATAAGGCTTTCTGATCATAACAAAGAAGCAGGGGGCGCCTGGGTGGCTCAGATGGTTTAAGCGACTGCCTTCGGCTTGGGTCACGATCCCAGGATCCTGGGATCATGTCCCGCGTCAGGCTCCCTGCTCGGCGAGGAGCCTGCTTCTCCCTCTGCCTCTCTCTCTTATGAATAAATAAATAAAATCTTTAAGAAAAAAAAAAAAAAGCAGGTAATCCACAGACTTTTCTCCTCCCTCCTCCCATGAGGTACTCATTTGCCAAGGCAGATTAACTTCCAACAGCACTCAAATGAAGACTGCGTGATAAAGTAACCCAGTCTGTGACTCTACACAGTTGTTGAGGACCATCTTGGCAAATAAATCTGAAAAGGGCATGTTTGCTTCTCCAAGAGTAAACTGTACTTAAGAGTAGTAAATGTGCAATCTTTCTATTATATCCAGCTAAAATAGAATGGAAGACATCACCCTGCCAGCCGCCTGGTCCTGTGTTCTTGTCTCTGTCTTGACCTAGACTCCACTACTCAGTTCTGCCACCCAGACCCCAGAGCAGTTCACCTTGAAACTCTGTGTTGTCAAGGCCCCTGATGGCCTCCACTGCATCCTCTGCCCGCTCCATGTGTACGAAGGCATAATCTTTCACGATGTCACATTCGATGACTGGGCCATACTCCTCAAACTTGGCCCGAAGCTCCTGGTTGGTACAAGTGGGGCTGATGTTGCCCACATGTAACTTGGTGGAGGCTTTGCTCTTATTCTTGCTGGCTTCCACGTTGATGTTCACCCCGTGCAGCTTGTAGTGGTGCAGGTTGCGTATGGCATCCTCGGCCGCCGTCTTGTCCTCTATGTGCACAAAGCCGTAGTTCTTAATGATGTCACATTCCAGCACCTTCCCATACTGCTCGAAGAGTGAGCGGATCTCCTGCTCTGTGGCCTCCCGGGGCAGGTTTCCAATGAACAGCTTCACCATCCTGACAAGAGCCTGGGAGGGAAGAAATAAGATTTCCAAAAGTTAGGGGTGGAGTGGGAAATTTCAGTGCATTGCATTTGGTTTAATCCTCCAAAGAAGTTCTTGGCACCTTCAAGATTCAAGACCCTCACATAAACGTTTATTATTTTCTTAATAGAGAGGAAAGGTTTGTACATAAGAATGTGAGATGCGTGTGACACCCCAACAGGAGGTCGGGGTCAGCATGCACTGCACCGTCTATCACCTCCGTGAAATGAGGCGCGTTAAGTAACAGGGTTGGCTGTTTTATGTCTTAAAATACTCTTTTTGGGGGGGGGCAGGAAAGAGAAGAGCTCAAGAAGGGGGCAAGAGGCATATATCTCGAGTGTCCCTAGTAACGAGGTTTTGGAGGGAAATCGGTGTACCTCTCCTCCGTGCAGTATTACCTTCAAAGATACTCGAAGAATAAAGAGGCTTCCTTGGCCCCAATCCGGGACCCCCCCAGCGACCTAACCTTCAGCTCTTTCGCCCCAACAAAGACTCGACCCGACCCCTGCCCCGCCCCCTCCGGAGACCCGGCCCCGCCTCCTCCCGTTGTCTTCCCCGGACTTCCCGCAGCAAGAGAAACCCAAGCCGTGGGCTGGTCCCGTCCGCCAGAGGCCCAGCCCGGCCCACCCTCGGGCTCCCCACACACCCAGAAAACCCCCTCGCACCTCCGGGTGGCGGCGGCGGTGGCGGCGGCTCCCGCGTCAGAGAGAACCCTACAAAATGGCGACGGCCGCTCGAGCCTCGGCGCGACCGGGCCCTTTCTCGCGCGCCAGCTCACGCACGCGCGAGTGCGCGCTGCCTCCTTCCCCTCCCCCTCGCGGGAGCCGGGCGACCAATCCCGCGGCGGCATACAAATGGCTGCCCCAGGCTGGGCTCCCAGTCGCCCCGACACGGGGGCGGGGCCAGCTGGTGACGACGCTGCGGAGCGAAGGTCAGCCCGCCCCCAGCCCCGGCTAGCCAATCAGCACCCTGGAAGCGGGGGGTCGGCGCTCAAGCGTCAGAAGGGCTCCGGACGCAACCACTACCTGGGTGTAATCAGAAGTCCGGGGAGTCGCTAACCATCACAATGGGTCGTGCTATTGGGCCAGTTGGGGCGGGGGTGGGGGTAGGTAGCTGATGACAAAGGGTTACCTCACTGGGTCCTCTAAACGGGGGCTTTCTTAGCGGGCTGGTCAGCCACTTTGGTAGCTTGGGTCAACATGTTGGAGACACGGAAGGGCCACATTTTAAGCAAACGTAGTCAATTTTTGTAGAGCTTTAAATATAACTTAATATTTTTCATTGCAAGCATCTTATTCGCTGGCGAGGAAACAGCACCAAAGATGGCAGAGCTGGGATAGCTCTAAGAGGCATTGTATCCAGCCTACATTTATCGGTCACATTTTGTTTGCTCATGCGTATATGTGGGCTGTTTTTCTCTAATTACAGTATTGGCTCTAATAGTGTGTCCTTCACAGTTCCTGGTCCGTGGTGAATACACCAAAGGAATACTTGGTGCAGAGGCCCAGAGAAGTTCCTTGTTTGGGGCGGGGCGGAGGGACAGGGGTGAGAAAGGGTCTCCAAGTCCACACCAAGCTGCTGGAGGTCTAGGCAGCTGGGACTCCGGGCACTTTTCTAGCATTCAAAATTCAGCTGTGTTGCAAGGGCGCCTCCTGGTGGTAAAAGAGAAGCTATTAGGATTACTCACTGTCACTCTTGAACAAAGAATAGACGTTTGTGGAGATTGATGGATCCAGCTTATCTCTGAGTGGAGCATGCCAGGGTGGTTGTCACCATTCTTCATTGTGGTGGCTCCATAGAAGCTTTTCTGATACCATCAGGCACAAATTCCCCAGGCTTCTCTCCTCCTCCCCAGCTACTTTGATATGTTTCTTTCACCGAATTCTTTTTGTTTCCCAGCCGGCTATTTCAGAAGAGGCACTGTCCTTCCAATTTTAATACAACTCATGATTTCTCCCAGCTAATTCTATCTACCTCTCCCCTTCCCTCCTCCTCTTGGTCATTCCCTGTTTCTCTCCACACTCAGATTTTTTAAGCATGTATGGGGACCTCCTCACCCATTTCTGAAATAGCTCCCACTCATCTTCACTATTAATGTTTTCTATCTTGGGTCCCTTCCCTGTGTTCCAGGCCAGACTGCTTTGCAAATGGAGAGTCTGAACCTGCTATTGCCCACCTTCGTACACTGTGTTTTGGGTTCTGTCCACCTCTCCCAATTCCCCATATTTTCTGAGGTCACCAAAACTAATGTTCTTTTAAGTTTTCACCCTTCTAAGGTTTTCATTTCATTCACCATCCTTTTCTCCCGTTTTTATACTGTTCCTTCTCATGACTGCACCGTTCCATCTCCTTCCCTCCTTCTATTGCCCTACTCTTTATTCCCTTTTATCTCACTTCCCCTTCCCTCGTAGGCAGCCATTCTAATGAGTTTAGTGTGTATTATTTTGTTTGTGTTCTTGCCAGACATGTCTTTTCAGTGAGCATTTGCTTTATCCATTTTAAAAAATGTTTTATTGTGGACATTTTCAAAAAGGCACAAATAGAGGATATTATGATGAACTCTTTTGGACCGTTTCTTGACCCAGCTTTGACAGTTATCAACATTCTGCTGACTTTATCTATCCCCTGTACTTTTTTTTTTTTAATTTATTTATTTGTCAGAGAGAGAGAGAACACAAACAGGGGGAGCAGCAGGCAGAGGGAGAAGCAGACTCCCTACTGAGCAAGGAGCCCGATGCGGGACTCCATCCCAGGACCTTGAGATCATGACCTGAGCCAAAGGCAGATGCTTAACCAACTGAGCCACCCAGGCATCCCTGTACTTTTTTTTTTGGACTGGAGTTTTTAAAAGCAAATCCCATGCAGAGAAAGGGGAACCCTCCTACACTCTTGGTGGGAAAACATGCTGGTGCAGCCACTCTGGAAAACAGTATGGAGGTTTCTCAAAAAGTTGAAAATAGAGCTACCCTAAGACCCAGCAATTGCACTACTGGGTATTTACCCCAAAAATACAAATGTAGTGATCCGAAGGGGCACGTGCACCCCAATGTTTATAGCAACAATGTCCACAATAGCCAAACTATGGAAAGAGCCTAGATGTCCATCAACAGATGAATGGATAAAGAAGATGTGGTACACACACACACAATGGAATATTATGCAGCCATCAAAAAAAAAGAGAGAAATCTTGCCATTTGCAATGACGTGGATGGAACTAGAGGCTATTATGCTAAGCAAAATAAGTCAATCAGAGAAAGAATTATCATATGATTTCACTGATATGAGGAATTTGAGAAGCAAGGCAGAGGATCATAGGGGAAGGGAGGGAAAAATGAAACAAGACGAAATGAGAGAGGGAGACAAACCATAAGAGACTCCTAATCTCAGGAAACAAACTGAGGGTTGCTGGAGTGGAGGGGGGTGGGAGGGATGGGGTGGCTGGGTGATGGACATTGGGGAGGGTATGTGCTATGGTGAGCACTGTGAATTGTGTAAGACTGATGAATCACAGACCTGTACCCCTGAAACAAAGAATACATTATATGTTAATAAAAAGAAAAAAAAAAGCAAATCCCAGACATGATGTTATTTCGCCTATAAGGACTTTACTATCTACCTCTAATTAGAACATCAGGACTATGCTAATATTATCTAATCTTTATATTAAAATTTCCCCTAGATTGTTGCAAATGTCTTTTTGCAATTGATTTCTTCTAATGTGGATCTAAACAAGGTCCATCGATTGTGCATTTGGGTAAATTATGTAGATGTTTATGTAAACTGTGTTGCATGGCTCATTGTTTTAGTTTTTTCACTAAGCACCTGTGTTGCCGTGTGCTCTCTAACCACTGGGTAATACTCCCTAATGTGCAACCACTGTGTTTTACCTATCCGTCTCTATGTGTAGGACACTCATGTTGCCTCCAATGCCCCACTATTATAAACAAGGTTACAATTATTAGCATCATTACAGTAATTATGTGTGCCCCACTGGATCCCTGTGAGAATTTGAGGGGATATAAACCCAGGGTGGAATTGCTAGGTTGCTGGGTCACTGGGTATACATGGAACTAGTCTAAGTAGTGCCAGGTTGTTCTCTGGAGAAACTGTACCAGTCTACCCTGTCACCTGCAGCACGTGAGGGACCCTGTATATCAATGACTCTGCCAATGTTGGACATTGTCCAGTTTTCTAATTTCTGCTAGTCTAATAGGTATAAAGTGATATAGCACTGTTGTTTTAATTTGCATTTCTCTGATTACTGATGATTTTAGGGATCTCCTCTTTTTAGTTTTTTTGAGTTTGCTCTTCTGTAAATTTCCTGTTCATATGTCTTGCCCAACTTTCTTAGTGGTTGCAATCTCCTCTTTGTTGTTGATTTGCAGGATTTTCTTGTTTATTCTAGACATTGATCTCTAAATATTTTCCGTCATTCCACTAATTATTAACTTTGTCCATGGTGCCCTTCATTGAACAGAAATTCTTAATTTTTTATGGAATCTAATTAATTTTTGTCTTAAAGTTTGTGCTTTTGCAGTTTTGTATAAGCTGTCCTTTTCTACCCCCCTGAGTCACAAATGTATTCTCCTACATTTTCCTCTATTAACAGTAATGTTTTTTACTATTTACGTTTAGGTCTGTAGTCAATTTAAAGCGGTACCATCCTGGGGCGCCTGGCTGGCTCAGTAGGTGGAATGTGTGACTCTTGATCTCAGGGTCATGAGTTCGAGCCCCACGTTGGGTGTAGAGTTGACTTAAAAATAAAATGTTAAAACGAAAAACAAAAGCAGGGCTGTCCAAACAGAAATATATGGTCAGCCATCTATGTAATTTAAAATTTTCCAGTAAAGACATTTAAAAAGTAAAATGAAACAGCTGAAGTTCATTTAAATACTTTTGAAACCCAATAAAGCTAAAATATTTCAACATATAATCAGTATAAAAAGTATTTAATGAAATATTTTAAATTCTTCTTTTCCTCTTCAGTTTTTGAAGTTGGTGAGCATTTTACACTTAAAGCACATTTCACTTTGGATTAGCCACATTTCAGGTGCTCAGTAGCCACATGTGGCTCATGGCTACCGTCTTGGACAGTGCAGATCTAGAGTTCACCCTCGGAGGCCGTGTTTGGTGAGAAGGCAAATCCATTTTTCTCCAAATAATCCACGTTTAGCTGTCCATATTTCTCAGACCTGCACGTACTGTATTTTTGTGCTCTAATCTTTCTCATAGCCCTCACTGCTCCATTTCATTTGGTATCTTTCTGGAACTTTCCTTGTCTTCCACTCATGTCTGATGGTGTCTCTCGAGACTTACTTCCTGACCTTATGTTTATCCTCTTCTATGTCCTGCCACCTAGATGATGCTCAAAGCACATCTTCATGACTTCTCCATTCACAGTGACTGACTGTGTACTATAAGACTGCTGTACTTGGCTGCCCAATTTCCACTCACATTTTACATGCTAAAATGAGCATTTCTTCATTAATGTCTCACTCCCATGTACATTTCCTTCTAAAATTTCCCATTATTGCTTCCCCTCCTAGCTCCCAGGCTTGCCACGTTGCAGTGGAAAAACCCTGTTTCCCTGAGCGCTCTACAATGTATGACTTTTTCTTCCTTTGCACAGTTGTACCTGAAGAACAAGAGAAGGTTGTAGTGCTGATGTATTATTCCATTTAGTCCCCCAACAGATTGTTCCAGTCACATTTATCCAACATGTTGACTGTGGAATACTTCTGAATCTGCTTTTCTTAAGAGAAAGGGAGAATTATTTTGTGGGCTGTCTGGTCTACCAGATGTCATGTTTGGAGACCATTCTGGGGCTGTGTTGTGCGAGTCCCGGGCCTGCACACACCTGACCCTGTCTTAGTCATGGCTGATGATGGTCAGGGGTCTACTCAGCCAGGGCCCTTGGCCAATTATGCTAAAGACACGGCTGCTTAGGGGAGGGGGTGGGGGGATGGGTGAAATAGGTAATTGGGATTAAGGTGTGTATCTGTCGTGAGGAGCACTGGGTGATGCATAGAAGTGTTGAATCACTGTATTGTATGCCCAAAACTAACAAAGCACTGTATGCTAACTATACTGGAATTTAAAATTAAAAAAAAAATTACAGATAGGGCTGCTTCTCTGGAAAGATCTTCTCTGAGCTCCCAAAAGAAATGGTTGTTTGTTTATGGGAAACAGCGAAAGAACAAAGCTTTTCCTGTAGGAGACCACCAAGGCAATACTGTTGCCCTGAAACTTCAATTGCCAAGCCAGAGACAAGGGAGAAAGCTACCTACTCTTTTTTTTATACTTCACCAGATCTAGAATATATTCTGTGTTTGTGTGTGTTTACACACTTGTGGCTTCCCAGAGTGATGTCATCCTATTGGTCAGTGGATTGGAAACTTGCCACTTATCTGACCCCTGTCTGAACTCCCTTGATCCTCTCTACTGGGGAGGAGACAGAAGATGGGGTCAGTAATCACCCCCACGCGCTCCATTCTCCACTGTCGGGCTGAGCAGTGGCTGAGACTTGCTTGGGCAATTCAGTCTTTCATTTTTGGAAAACAGTCGAGAGAGTCATGAGTAAAGAAAGTTGTGTACCAGGGAAGGAGTTGATCACTGCCTTTTAACATTAGTAGTGCTTGTTACCATCACCCTGACCCATGGCGAACTTCTTGGGTCTAAAAAGAGGCTTGTCATTGGTCAGCCCAGCAAACTGGAGGTCATGATCATGGGGAAATGAGACCGGGCTAGGGAGGCTCTCAAAATAATGTGGTTCTTTGAGGGCTGGGAGGCTGGGGGCAGAGAGGAAACCTGACATACAGGAGACCAGAGCCAGAGGCAGGGAGGCTTGTGGTCAGGAAAGCAAAGACACCCGGAAGCAGAAAGAGAAGCTGAGCTGTTTAATCACCTCCTTGGCCAGACTCAAGGCTGTGGCTGCCCCCGAACCACTCACACCTGGAAGCCACTGAGTGTCGCTGGAGATGGAGTGGCCGCTTGAATCAGAGGGTAACTTAGGATGGGAAGGGGGAGCTTCGGCGTCTCTGACTCGGTCATCTGGCAATCTTGCCCCCAGGTCCCGCTTCAGCTCTGAGAGGTTCCTGGCTGGTCCCCAGGGGCAAGGAACTGAGGGGCATGCCCTTGCTGCGGTGGGAGAATGACCTGAGGCAGGGGCAGCCGTGCCCACATGGCCTCTGTGGAGGGTGCAGCGCTGCCCGCACCCGGGTCGGGGTTGGGGTGTAGGACCGGGGGGAGATGGAGGACGTCAGGAGGTGGGAGTGGAATTGGGGGTCGCCTGGGTCCCACCACCAGTCTGGAATTAAATAGCAGAAGAGGAGCGTTGCCCTTGGGAACACTGACTTGTCCTCCGAGACAGTTCCTGGTGATGGGCTGACCTTGGCAACAGACCCTAGCAGCAGGCAGTTGTCCTGACAAGAGGGTGGTCCCTGTTGACGGTCCCTGGCAGTTTCCTGAATTGAGGGAAGAAGCTGGCCCGGGAGCCTTGGGCCCCCCTCCCCCCCCACTACTTGCTCTTCTTGAAGAAGCTGAAGCGTTTTTCTCTCTCTCGTTCTCGGCCATCCTTGCTGCGAAGTACGACAGGCCCCTCGGCCCCAGCCGGTGACACTGGGGGCATGGTCATGGCCCGGGTCATGCCGCGGGCAGCACTGGGCACCGCCGGCTCCTCGGGCTCTCCGGAGGCGGAGGACGCCGTGGCAATGGCGGCGCTCACCACCCGCAGCCAGGAGCTCATCTCCGCCTGCACAGGGCGCAGAGGGGTGGGTGCTCAGCCGCAGGGCAGCCGGAAGCTGCCTCCGAGAGCTGGCAGAGAAGCGACGGGGCGATCAAGACGGGGAAGAGGTTTGTGTGCGGCTTTCACCGACATCCAGGTGGCCTGATCGCGGAGGAGACCCTTACTCGAGGAAAGAGGGAGGAGAGGGAAGAAAGGGGAAGCTGCAACTGGACCGTTCTGAGAGTGGCGCGGAGAGACGGGGGCGTGGGAGGAGAAGGGGCCAGCTCACCTCATCCTTGGCCTGGAATAAATACTCCTTCCCATCCTGTAAGCTGTTGGGAGAAAAGAGAAACGTCAGGGCAGAGCTGAGAACGTGGGATGGCTGCACGAGAGCTGGGGAAGAGCTCGGTTACAGGCCGAGGCCAGGCCGGGGAACACGCGGCTACAGCCCCGGGCGCCAGACCAGACACGTCCTGCACATTCTTCAGATTCCCAGGACTGTGCAGAAGCAAACCCTTGCCGTTCAGCTGCCGAGGATCACGGTGAGCTCATCTGCACCCCAGGCCATGCCTCCTGCTCTGGCTGCTCGCTGGCAGGCGGGGGCAAGCCCTGGGAGGCCGCAGCGGCCGGGAAGCGCCCGCACCCTCCCTTCAGATTTCCCATCCGGGATCGTTATCTTGCTTGCCATCGTCAGCAGTCAGGCCTGCATCTTGGGGCCCCTGCTCCCCTTAGTGTGGAATACGACCAGAGTCCCCCACCTTTCCCTCATGTACATGGCTGGCCCCAAACGCCCAGCCCTATAACTCTATTCCCTCTGCTTCTAGCCTGTGGCTCCCCTTTCCTTTGTATCGCCCCCAGCTCCCCGCCCGCAGCCCCCCCCCCGCCCCGCCTTCCCCAGGGCACCTCCCACTCCTACCCCAGCTTGAAGACGTGTTTGCGTTTTCGATAATCAAAGGCGACGCTGCCCTGGGCCCTGGCCAGGCTGACAGGCACTTCTCCGTGGTATGGCACTCCCGTGCTGGCTGCCTTGGCGTCCTTATAAAAGCCGAGACTCCCACGCCGCAGGACGCAGTACACGTTTTGCCACGACCTGGGCGGGACCGTGGTGCAGGTGACACGGGTGACCAGTCTCTGCGGGGGCCTAGAACCCTGGGACTAGCTCGGATGTCTGAGGACTGCCAGTACCACTCCTATCTTTGAGCTCCTCGTCTTTCCCCCCTCCCCCGACCCTCACCTGAGGCCCCACTCTTCTCCTGGGTCCTCCCCCGTCCCAGAGGAGCCTCCTCCTACAGGGCACCTCCCCGCTGTCTACGGAGGAGGAGGCTGCAGGGAAGGCCAGGCCCAGTACCTGTTGGCAGCCTTCTTGCCGAAGGCTTCCATCTCCTGTTTGCGACACAGCATCCCCTCCATCTGTTCCTGGGCACAGAGCTCGGGGCCTCGAGGGGGCAGAGTGGCAACCCGGGCTGACTCGGATGACCTGCTCTGGGGCATCATAGGAGGGGCTGGGCCCCGCGTCCGGGCCTGCTTCTCTCCCCGGGGCCCATTGGCCTCATCCCCGGTGCCGGACCCCTGTGGGGAAAATGGAAAACAGTGTCGGCGTCAAAGGAGCAGATGGGAAATACCTCGCCTGAATGTCATGACGCTTGAAGTCCAAGAGCTGGTCTTCCTGGCCGCCGCGTGTCCTTTGGGCCCCCACCCTCTCCTGTGCCCAGCACCACCACCACCACCTGGCTCACGCCCGTCTGCACGCCTTCATCTCCCGGTTACTAACACCCACACTTCTGGGAGAAACTCACAGGTCCTTCTGCAAAGCTGCCGTGCTCAAGTCTCTGTTGTTCCAACAGGGGCTACAAGGACAAGAAGCTGTAAGAGGACGTGCAAGACGTGGGGGGACTAAGATCCTGATGGGGGTGCACAGGGCAGCGGGGGTCACCTGTGGGGACTCTGCATCTGCGCAGACTCCGTTAACGCTGGCCTGCTGTGTGGACGCCGGTAGCCGGGGGTGGGTTCTAGAACAGCAGGAGGTGACACAGAGCGTTAAGCCCTTGCGTTGCCGAGACTCAGCCTCCTCCTCCTCCTTCCCCAGGTGTCCCAGCTCTCACCTGTCCCAGGCAGCATCAGGAGCCGTCTGGCCGTCCACCAGGTCCCCTTCAGGCTGACTGGCTGTGGGCTCCGGAGCAGGGGGCTGTCTCCTCCGTTCCTCCTCCTCCCTCTTCCTTTTCCTCTCCTTCTCCTGCTCCTCCAGCTGTCAAAACAGTCTGGGATCAGAGCACAGAAGGTCTCACTTAAGAGGACCAGGGCACTGGGGAAAGCTGAAAGGCCTCTGCTCCAGCCTGATGAAATAGAAAGGATAGAAAATAGAATTCCAAAAGAAGGTGGGGATTAAAAGCAACGGGGCAGATGGTGTCTGTTAGCGTCACCCGGTGGAGGGGGGGGGGGAGGACGGATGGCTCCTAAAGCTGTG